>NC_066616.1:28450000-29075000 GCF_025231255.1 Drosophila biarmipes | reverse complement strand
CTGTGGGGCAGCAGCTTTGCTCCTTTGGATTCGCAATTGCCCGAATCATTCGACTCATTGGCTTGCCATTCCTATTTTTTCCCAGCACTTTTCCCCAACTCATCTTTGTTTGCCGTTCGCATTAGTAATACAAATTGCACGAGAAAAGTTCAACAAACTGCATTAAAAATGGAGCAAGCTCTGGAGTTCTTAAAAAAATCGGAAAACACACACTCCCTGATGGAATAAAATTGGGATTGGGGATATTTATGTGCAGCTCAAACAATTTTTATTGCACTTTTATCGATTATACTCAGAAATAGTGTAGCTTGAGTTAAGACATCCAAAGTGATAGAATTTATACGAAATCCATTTATTTTCCTCCTTTAACAGCATTGAATAATCTTAAATTTTGTTAAACCCATATTCTCTACCAAATATATCCACAAACAAATCAAAAGGCACTGCCATAAATTTAATTAAACTGCATATTTCGAAATGTTTATACACCCGCATAGACTTAATTGAGTTTACGGCCAACGAAATTTTATTTCAAAATGCAATTTATGGTAAAAGCATTACAAAGAAAGCAAGAGAATATTTCGGGAATAAAAATCAACTTACCATCGATATTAATTGGCGGAACCGTAACGCACTTTTGCCCCAAAGTTGGTTCCGTTCGGCTGGCTTCAATTCGATATGGTCGATGCTGGAAAAAAGATGAGAAGAAACAAGCGAAATGGAAATATAAATAAATTGATTTATGTCGGCCACAGGAAATCGATGAATCAAATGCACAGTTAAGCAATAAAGCCAATAGGCCCCCTCTATAATAAATGTCCTGGCTATAGGATGATATCTTTGCTAGGAGCTTACCAAGGATTGCCTCATTCAGACATAAATAAATATTAATTATTGAATAGTGTATGATTTTTTATGTATTAAATTAACTCTTCCCCTATCCCAGAAATGCCGATTCTACTTATATCCTAAGACCTTTATTAAACAAGACCATTTTGTGTGTTTATTGACTTTATCGAGTGTCAAAAATAGCATCATAATCAGCAGAGCCAATAAAAAAAAACACAAGCAGAATGTGGGAAAATAGTACAAATAAAAATCTCCAGCTATTTCCCGAAACAGAGGACCAGAGAGAAAGGACAAAACAATATCAGGCACTAAATCAAAAAATAGAAAAGCAGTCGGAAAACATTATGAAATCAACGAGGCTCAGCCACACAGCGGGCTGCCCAAGATGAAAAGGGAAAAACTTTGGCGAAGGAACATTACTTGGGAGTATACTTATGTCATATTATCGACGATGATGGCAAATGAACCGAAAATAAAGACGGGGCACGGAAAAGTGGAGGTGGCGGTTGGGGAGGGGGCCGTCAGTCTGTCAGTCAGCAATTTCATCAGCTTAAACTGATGACAGTTGAAAAATGTGCTTCCACTTTCCGCTCTCTTTTTTTCTCCATTTTTTCCTGGCTGTTTTTGTATATTTAAAAATACATAAAATGGCGGTTGACATTTGATGGAGGAAAAAAGCGGGCGAAGAACACGGAGAGAAAAATTTGAGGCCAGTTAAATAATAATCATTGCAAAGGTGTACCATGACAATTCTTTTTAATTTTTTTGTTTGTTGGTATTACAACTTTAAAGTTTATGAACAAGAAAATACAGCCAAAATATCTTCGAAAATTCTATACATTTTTTAATACTACCTTTTTTAAATATTTTTCTTTGTAAGGATAAGGGATTTTTGAGACACTTAGCTGCGGCGCCTTGGCCTTATGCAAATGACGTGCGCCGCCTTTGAGCTGTGCTTTTTTCTGTGGATACCTCAATGCGGCCTGCCGAAAATCAAACAGTAAATCGAAACCATCGCCGCAGGTGTCCTGCGATATTCAAGCCGCAAAGTGTCGGCCATTTCAAACGACAAATCGGCCGCAAACATTGTCAAATATTGCCACCTCAGAGGCATGTCACACTCGGAACCAGCAGAAGCAAAGGCACCCACATCCAAAGCATCCCAATCCAATCCATTGTCGTACCAAACCCCCACCACAAGTGGTAAAGTTGTCGCTCCCGGAAACTTTCCACACGCCAGAACAATTTGTTTCGCTTCGAAGGCAAATCCTTGGGCCTGTTCTGTCCTCTGAATAACAAATATTGCCTGTAATTTAATTAATCTCCCACTAAAGTATTAAAGTTTGACCTGGGGCTGAAGGGGATGTTGTGGGTGGGATTATCACAGTACACTTTGGCAGCTGTAAAACTATTCTTGATATATATAGTGAAGTAGGAGTGTTGCAGTGAAGGGTGAACCATCTTTTTTATAATGATAAAGGAAATAAGTATTAAATAACTACATATTGATATCTAGAGATGTAATACCATGAAGAAACACTTTGCTACATATTTTAAAATTTTAAATAATTTAAAATCTATTATAGCTTCCCTAGCGAATATTTACTGTTCCCGCTGGAGTTTTGGGTATCAATTAAATGCAAAACACAAACAAAAAGCTGGAAGCGCGGTGGGGTAGGGCCGAAAATCTATTAGGATATGCCAGCCAAAAGTTTGGCCAATTCAGGCACGCACTTTGATTAATTTTAAGACAATAATCATAAAGGACGTTCGGTCTATCCAATCGTCCTGTCACTCTCTAGCCCCTGTAGCCGTCTCGCTCGCACCCAGCTTAATGTGTTTACGTGCCTGCAAGAATCTCAATAGCATACTTATCCGGGCTCCCCTTCATAGGGAACCTAGGCACGTCCTCTTCTCCATCGCTCTCCATCCCGCCCTCTATCTCTATCTACAGCGCGCTTCTCTCCTTTCCGGGTTAGTTAATTTCGACGCCTCGCAGGCAGGAACTTTAAGTCGATGGAAAACTTAATCAAAGTTCCTTACGGCGCACCGTAGTCCCAGATCCTTGAGTCCTGCAGCTGCAAAAGTTTCTCTTTCGGTTCAGGTTCTGGCCCAAAAGAGTTTTTGGGCACGCAACACTACGGCCAATGGCTTCGTTAACTCGTTCGGGAGGCATCCCGGACCCCAACTAACCCAACTGTTTTCACCTGGCCAAACGGTTTGCGTGTTTGGAGGTTATTTATAATATGCTAAGCTCGCTGCTTGCTGCTCGCTTCTTCCTTTTGGCCTCGACTGCAGCTCGACCGGAAGCCTTCAACTTGACCAAGGCGCCGGCGAAAAAAAATTGAGCTCTTCAAGTCCTCACACTGAGAAAAATTTCAAACAAGTTCTTAATATTATAATAAAAAATCAGAATACCCAAGTTTGTAACTAGTAATGTGTAAAAAGTGAATAAACTACATCATCAAAGTAAAAATATTTCAAAATTGTATCTATTCCTTAGGGCTTGAATTTCCTTTTTCATTGAACATTTTAAAATATTTTTCTCAGTGCCTTAGCACCTTTCTCGCGCTCGACAGACACTCTGCGCCCTGAGTTCTGCCTTTGTGGCGTTTAACTTTTAATTGGATTTCAGTTTTGGCTTAGTTAATGGCCAAATGAGTTCAACATTCTCCATTGCCTTTGTTGTTGCTGGTCGGTTGGTCGTTGCAAAATATTAGCGCATAATTTCAACAATTACTTCCAGTGACTGACCACCGAAAACACCCATTGCCACGCCCCCAATTGCTTAATCATTTGCATATTTCATTGCATTTTATTTTGCGTTCTTTTGAATAATTATCCTCCCGTCGAATCAGGTTGAAAAACTTAACTTAACTCTATTATTCATTTGCAGGAAATCCTGAATTAAATGTTAAGGAATCTTTGAGGTTTCTTTAAAGGTCAAAATTTGATCCCTTACCTCCGGAAATACCAAAGAATAATTTCCATATTGGGTTCACTGAATTGGATTAAAAGGGAAACCGAGAGTGGGATAGGACAAAGCAACATCTAGGAAGCGAAAAAAAAGAATCAAGGAAATTCCTCACTTAGCTTAACCAAAAATTCCTCGACAAATGCCACCCAATATCATGCCCAAAAAAAACCGGAATCTAACCTCTCATCACCCCTGGCAAATTCCCACCCCCACCAGCCGTGTAAGCACATTCAGCGCCATCAACAATTTATCACAGCAAACTGAACGAAATCTCATTTGCAAAAGAAGTCAGCCGAGGGTCGGGGCAAAAGTTTACCAATGTTCAGAGCTTGTCAAACTGTTCAACACGGGCCGGGCGAAAGTAAAGAGGAAAAACCACCCAAAAAAGGAAAAAAGTAAAACATGACCAGACGGAAGCTGCGACAAAGCAAATTTATGTTTTCGGGCTACAAAAATGGGGAAAAACAAGCAGGAAAAGCGAAAGGAAATGCGTGCAAAAGGGTTCTCGGGGAGACTGCAAAGTTGAGGGAAATAAATAAGGAAATAATGTTTAACTTTCGCCGAGGCAAGGGGCAATCAAATGCTACAAGCTGTGCCCAGGGAGATTTCGCCAACTCCCCCGGCTCATTTATCAAAATCAGCCAGAGAAATAAAGAAATATGAGACCCGAGTCGGGCAATTTACAATGCTGATCCCGATATGATTGCCGAGCGGAAAGAGCTAGCCAGAGTGAGATATGGAAAAAGATTCCTTGGTTCCTTTGTGCTGTGCCCTACGTCCTTTGGCATTGAAAAATGAAAGATTCTAGACAAAAAACAAAAGGAAAAGTCAACAAGCACCGAGTGGTTGCAGCCACTTGCTAGCCATTAAAGGAATGTGTCACCTTGCAGCACCGCCCTGCAGCACCACCCTGCACCACTCTATCCCCTAATGAAACCTCCTCCTTTTTTGGCCACTGGCAAAATTGTTGCAGGAAAATTTACGCAAACATTTGGCTCTGGCAATCTGCAGACTTTATGGCTGCTGCCCGGGTGACTCAACTTTGTCTTTTCGGGGCTGGGAATGCTAATGTGTGTGAGTCTTTGTCTCAGTCTGGTTAATGGCGCAAAAGGACTTTAAACTTTTTTATTGTCAGAGCTGCAAAGTTTCTGCGTTGTGTGAATTCTACATTTTATTGGAGAAATATACCATCGAAAGATTGAATTGTGTGATAAAAGTTGGAATTTCTGTGAAATTTAAATTAAATTTTTATGAGTTTTATGAGTAAAATATGAGGAAAAATATTTAAGTAGTATAATAAAATGATATGTATACATTAAAAGATAACAAAGAAAATTAAATCTTAATTTATTTTTAAGCAAAATGATTTTCTTAGGATAAATATATTTTTAAATTTATGGATATCCTGTGCAAAAACTATGGTACCCATCTCATTAACTAGCACTAGAAATTTTACAACCCATCCTGCTGCCAGGACACGAAAAACCCTGGTGGCATGTCAAAGTAAGGGATTCCTTTGGATCTCCCGGATTCGAGCTCATTGCAGCAAATGATAAATTTTACATTTTCTTGCGGAGTATCCACATTTTTTGGGGGAGTGTGTTCCTTTGTTGTCTGGCGCGTGGCATTAAGTTCTTGGTTGCACAGATTGGGGGTTCTGGCAAGGAAAAGCTATGTAGCTCTATATCACACAAAGAAGCAGAGTGTGTGGCATGTAAATAAGTTGCAACACATGCGGACGTGGCTGCTGCTGGGATTTCAGCCATCAAAGTTAACGAGCAGGCCAGATCCTTCGTCACTTATAATTTATGGCCTTTGGAGTGACGGCTTAAAGGAGTCGGCAAACTATAAGCGATTCCCTGGCAAATCTGTCCCGACCAATTTGCCAAAAGTGAGATTTCTCTGCTATCCACACCTGGCATTCTAGAACAAATGAAACGGTTTCCATTTGCCACTTCATTAGCATTTCGTGCTGTCACGTGCCAAAAAATGGCCGCCCCACATGGCACTTCCGTTTCCTGCCATTAGGGCAGGCCTGTAAATCAAATTGCTGGCAACCCTTTTCTCGGGTCAAGACATTCTATTAGTTGGCCATTTTCACGCCCCCAGCGGAACGGTGGGGTGCTGAGCAAATGAACCTTTAAACTAAGCCCAGAAAGGTTATCCCTCACATATCGGCACCTTCAAAAGCACACTC
Organism: Drosophila biarmipes; assembly: GCF_025231255.1. Taxonomy (NCBI): domain Eukaryota; kingdom Metazoa; phylum Arthropoda; class Insecta; order Diptera; family Drosophilidae; genus Drosophila; species Drosophila biarmipes. Next base: position 29,068,977 of record NC_066616.1, on the reverse strand, counting down.
GCTCGCACACACCTTTCACACACAGCTGTTACGCAGGACAAACCCCCGAAAACACCACCCCTCGAACTGTGGAATGCCCTCTGACTAGGCAAACGCATTCAAACATCAATAAATTACAGGTACAAATGTAATTTCGTATCCTGACAACGAGGGGTAGGAAAATCCGTAAAACTTGGTCAGAAATAATGGGAAAATGAACGAAAACGAACACTGGAATGCCCTATAAGTCTACAACTTACTCTTTTTTGTCTTTTTTGATTAAACAGAATTTTCAAAAAGAAATAATATTAAAAATTACTTTACTCAATTTTTTATTTCAGAGAAATTTTGAGGAAATGGAAAAAATAGCATAATTTATTCTCAATTTGATTTTACTAAATGAAGAAAATGTACGTAATGAATTTAATAGGGATATTAACTATTAACCCCAATTCGGAAAATTTGTTTTCTTGTTTATCTGTGGTATGTTAAAAAATAATAAACAATTCTAACATTGTGTACCATTATTTTAAAGCTTTAACGAAAAATATAAGTTTATTTAACTAGATTACTAATAAAATCACCTTACCTGCAGGAGAGGGCACTCCGAAATGAGGGAAATAAAAAAGGCGGAAAAGCAGAAAAATAAATAAATATATATAGGTACACTCCTCACCGCTTCTGGCAGGACATAGATTAGGGTGTTGCCATGGCGATGGCTGGAAATGGGACTCCCCCGACCAGGTCACGTCCTAATGTTCTACTCCCCCTATCGATACGCCCCAGACCAATGCTTCCCCCCACCAACTAATGTCAGTTTCAGCCTGGGGCAATATTTTAGCCATTTTATGACACGCATTCCTCATACGACCATAAGCGACAACAACCACCCAATTTTCTGGCCAAACAAATTGCAATTTCCAGTTACACAGCAAATGTTTATAATGCGCCAGGGCACTTTCAATCTGCTATTTTGTTACCTTTACACCTCATCGTCATCTGCGCATCATCATCATCCGCATCCTTGTGTCAAAAAGGGGCTGGACATCGAGTCGTTCTCGCACTTTGGGGGGAAAGGTGAAGTGCCCACAGGTAGATACGAATGAAAACTGGGGTTACGCAAGGGGAACCCCATCTCTCAACCAAAAAAAGAGCAGCTGCAAAGGGAGTGTGAAGTAATGCGAATTGAAGCACTCGCATGACAACTCGCAGAGCCCACAGACCCTGCAGAATCCACTCCCATGCCATGCCAAGCCATACCATCCCAGCTATCCTATCCATTACCACACCGAATGGCATTCAGCCCCTTCGGAGCCGAGTGAAATTAATGGGTCGGAAAGTGTTGAGATTAATCATGGCCGCCGCCCTGGTCGCGGAAGTGTGTAAGTAGCTCCTTCCCCATTTATGTGTGTGTCCTGCAACTTTGGACCCGAGACCGAACCAGAACCCGCTGCATTTGCTCATTAAGATGTGACGCAATCTGGGCAACTTTATCATGCAGCCGAAAACTTAAAGCCCCCAACAAATGGGGCTGCCCCGGCGAGTAAATGGAAATGAAGGCAGGCTAAAAGGGAAGCATTCAGCAGGACCTTTGTATGCAGGAGCAGGAGGACAGGTGTAAAAGGAAGCTGAACACCTGGTAAATGAGACTTAAAGCCAGCCAAGTCGCGAATACAAAGGGCAGGAAACATGTAGGGAACTTGGAAACACCCTTTAACTCTGGGGAAGATAACATTAAAAATATTTACCTATCTTAAAGATAGAAGTCCTTTAATACAGTGATAATGATCCAAAACGTTTTAAAATCATGTATTTTACTAATATACAAATTTTAAACATTTTTAAGCTACTTATCCCCAACATAGTTATATTTTAAATACCCCTACTACCCCTAGGGTATTCAAAAAGCTAAATATGGAGCACAGAAGACAGAACTAGTTTGAGGGAGGAGCAGAAAACCGGAAAAAAGAGACAGATAAACAGACCAACGGTCTCGGCATAGAAACATAAATTAAGCAGAAATCTAAGGCAATGTGGGCCGGACTTGAGGGGAGGAGTTCAAGGAGCCACAGGATCTAGAGCAGAGTGGAAATTTGAAAAACTTACGTGCGGGTAGGAGGACGGGAAAAACAGACGGACAGAATCACAAAAATGTTTTAGGCAACTTCCAACACGGCCACTCGGGCAATCTGAATTAGAGAATCGGGAGGAGAAAGCTGGCGCGGAGATGGGGGAGAATTTGAGAACTCTCGTGGAGTGGGGAGAATCAGGAAGAGCCGACCGCTAGGTGGCAAAGTAAGCGGAGATAAGGCCAGCCGCCCCCGACTTCGTCATCAAACAGAGTCACAAAACACCAGGAGTGGGGCAAGAAAGTAAATATCACACTGCCTGAAATGCGGTGAGAGGCGGAAAAACACAAAGTTCACTAACTGACACACTTAGATAGCATGGGCTATCCCATGCCTATACCATTACAAACAGTACAATATATATAGACATTTCTGGAGATAATAATACCACTTGCAACGGGGTCAAGTCAATAGGAAAATGATAACATACCGGAAGGCAATTAAATTTTCCTTCAAAGTAATCAAAGGAAAACTACAGATTATGAGTTTCAGACTATTAAAATACAATATCTTCGTAGAGATCTAATAAATATATTTTCCTTTTGCTTTAAATGCTTAATCATTACCCACTTTATCAGTGCTAAGAAATATTGAATAGAATTTTTTCAAACAACAGCCAATTTCTTCCTGTTTTTGCTCCCCACTTAAATCGAGCCTTGGACGATTTGTAATTGACTTAACTAGAGACTGACATCCGACATTATCAGACACCAGAAACCCGAAAATCGGAGACCAAAAACCGGAGGCCATTTTCGAGTCATTCTTCAATATTTTCCTTTGGCCAGCTCTCTGCATGTGTCTCTGGCTTTCCACTCGTTTGTCACTCGAGCCAGGAGTGCAAAATGATAAATATCCAGGGACAGCAGAGGACACAGGACACTCAAACTAGGACGACCCCAGGATCTCCGGCCACTCGTCCGTCTTTTCTCATTTGCACTCGAGGCGATTCAAGTGGCACACTGGGCTCCACTTGGGCCCCCACTTTTCGGAGGGGTTTTTGTGTTTTATAGCCCGGCCACTTGAACTGATATTTCCTCAATTGATAGGTGGTTGTGGGTATATAAGCCGAGTAGCCCGAGGAGGATGGGCGTCAGTAGGCAGCCTCAATGCGGTTATCAGGAGAGATTTTCAAATGTCGCTACCTTGACAGGCGCACAGTGTACCCCGGCTCTTCTCCAAGGACTCCGGCTAAACACGTACTTCTCAGCGTCTGTCAAACATAAATGAGCGAAAGACAGCAGCCAGAGCCCACATCCCACATCCTGTGAAATAAAAACGGACAGCCGGATGCGCACGGGGAAAACTCTGCTGCACTGTCAGGCATTCTATTTATTGGCAAAATGACGGAACAGCCCCAGCTCGACGTTAAAAGTCACTCTCAAAAGTTTCGACACTTTGCTAGGACGATCAATGCTTTTCAAAATGCTGAATACTGTACTAAACAATAGGATTGTGTATATGAATATGGTTTTTATTGTCATTCATAACATAAATGATGAGCAAGGGAACTCTTTCTCAATTAATTCCATATCATTTTTAAGGGAAGAAAAGGAAACCAAAAATTGTTTTTTCCTTTATCACTCTAACATTATAGTATTCTTTGGTAAGCATGCAATTTTAGCTCTGAAAGTCAAGTACATACAAACACTTTTTTGGTGCACGCAATACCTCTTTTGAAACCTATTTTAGATGCTTTTAAATCTTCTTTACCTCAGATACAATATATTCTAGCCAAAATGCCTCCAAACTAAGGCTGTTATTCCTATCGATTTTTGATTTAGTTTGGTTTCGGTTTGTTTCCCCCACCAATTTCTGTGTGTACATATAGTCGGAAACTAAAGTTTTTTTCGTCTGTTATCTGGTTCTGGGCTGTTTTCGGGGGAGTTGGATATTGGATAGAAGGGAAGCAGTGGAGGAATAGAGACAGAACTGTCAAACAATGCGACGGCGAGTGGCGTTGGAATAACACTGGCAAATGCAGTTGGGACTTGGGGAGTGGAGAAGGAAGGTAGGAGAAAGGGGACAGTGGGCGGAGAAAGTCTGTTCCGAAAATATACCAACTGCGCGACAGTTCAAGTTGAAGTACTCCAGCCCCGTTGTACACAGCAGTAATTTTCGTAAATCCCAACGACAACGGGCATTTGCGAGATGAACTCGCTGGAGATGTACTCGAGGATGGGCCAAGCCTCCTTCTCCCTCTTCAGTTCAGCACTTCCCCCTTGAGGCTGAGCAATTTCAAGTTTAGTTTTCGGTGTTCATTCATTTTAATGAAGGGAATTTTATTTGGTCAAGTGAAACTGAAGTGGAATCACTTCATCAAACGTTGATAAGAGCCGAGGGTCTGCAAAAAGAAATTGAGAAAATGGCTATGCAAGGGAGCATAAAAGCATATCCAAATACAATTTATATTTAAATAAAATGAAGTCATAATGCTGCCAGTGTGCTGATAGGGAAAAGGTCAAAGTTTCAATGGCCCAAACAAAAGAAACTAATTCAATTGACGCCCAACAGAAATGCGCTCGACAAAGGGCAGTCAAGGAAATTAACACATTCACAAGGACCTTAGTTTTTGTTCGAGTGAGTCGAGGTTATTTCCAGACAGTAGCAGGTAGTGGAATAATTTATGGCAATTATTTTGACACGGACAATGATGGGAGGCCGTTCCAGGCCCGACCCCTGTAAGCCGCAGATCGTAATCTCCGAGAGTCCTGCGCAGGATACAGACTTAAGCACTTTCGATTACGCCGAGAGCCCGACAACCAAAGCAAACAAATTGCGAAAGGGCCATAATGGCCACAAAGGATCACATCGGGCTACCTGAGTGAGTCAACTAGGGAGAGTATATACACATGTTCTTATATATATGGCGAGATCGCAAACAAGGACAGGACAGCAGGTGTGCCAGCGCAAAGGAAATCAGTTAAGGCAGCGGACACAAAGCCAGGGAAAGGAACAGATATACCTGCACTGAAAAATATATCTTGTAATACTTCATTCTCATATTTTAATTATCCTACCAGATTATATTTCTAAAGCTATATATGCGAATGGAAGATATTTGGTAATAATCTTAAGATATTAGTCTCTTTAATGTAACAAAATGATATGAAATCGTATTCTATAATATTCCTATAGCCTATAGTTATACGTATTTTTTTTAAATCCTTTATTATAAATTTTTCACTTATCAGCAATGAATAAACAGTCAAACATATATCATAATAATTAATTTCTGCGCTTTCTGGAATGCATAATAATAACATATTTGTGAACTATATCCCACGGTTTGGTATAATTATTCTTTATTAACAGCTTTGTTAAGAAGTTACTCACTATCAATGAGTAATTAATCATTGAACATATATATAAGTAATTTATTATGAGTTTTTCTTGAATAAAAAATCATAGAATTGTGAATAAATCCCCTTGTTGAATATAATAATTCTTTTTTGAGAGTTTTATTATAGATTCACTTCTTATTAACAAGCAATTAAACCTCGAACATATATTTTAGTAATTTATTATGTATCTTGAATAAAAATCATATTTTTCTGAATTATAAATCAAAATTTCTTGCAGTGCCCCGCAACAGAGCCCCTAAAGCCCTGATGAGAGATGGATTTTTGCACCTGCCACAGCTCAAATCAAAGGAGACAACAGAGGACTGCAAAGCGGCCCCCGATCTCAGGTAACTCGATCGCGATCGCCGACATCTGTTGTTGTTGGTCTTTCGCCGATTTTTGGGGCCCAGGGAGCGGAACTTATTTCGCGAACAAGTCGCTAGTAAACCCGTTTTTCTTTCTTTTTTTCATATTTCTTGGCTCGTTTTCGAGGGTAACCCAAATACTTTGGCGGATACCGTTGGCCATATAATTTTCGGCATTAGCTTTGTTCAAATTAATGGTCAGTCATCCGGGCAGTCGGCGGTTTCATCTGCGTTTAAAGGCAGCTGTTAGATCTCAGATGCAGCCCCAAAAACAGGAAGACGAAACGTGTTTCCTTTATTTTTGGCGGTTATGCTTACACTAAGCAACAAGGTTGGGGTAAGGAATGAGTCCAAAAATTATAATAAAGTATGATAGGATCAAATATAATATACTCCTAAGAAGACTTAAGCTCTTTACTTTTTGTTTAAAATTAATTAGCCCAGCTTTATCGAAATTAATTAACACTGTTCTTAAATACAAATTTTTTCCAGCAGCAGACGCAGCCAATTAAAAGTAAGTGCAACACAAATGGCGAAAAAAGCACATTAAGCACCAGCAATTAAGCATTCCGCAATTGGCTCAATTGATCAAAGGATGTCTGGGGTTAATGTGATTGCATTTTAAATGGCAATTTGCGATGAAAATTTCAAGAACTTCAGCCATATTAACAGCGATACACGTTTTATTTGTGCATTTTTTCCTTATTTTTGTTATTTGCGCGTAATTAAAACTTTTTTTGCCAACCGCAGGAGAGAAAGGGAAATTCATCAGGGGCTTAATCGATTTTTGATTTCTTGCTGATGGCCTTAGTAGTTTCCTGTTCTCCATTTCTCCCGGTTGTTTATGGCTAATGGTTTTTATCGATTGCCGTGTATTTTTACTTTTTATCAGGCAATTATTAAATCGATGGCGGATTGCCAGAGGGCTGTAATTGAGTTGGTTATTACATGCATGCCTTGAACTTGATTGTGGCCTGTGGAGTTGGGAATGTTGACCCAAAGGGTTGATTTCGGGGTGGTTTTTTGGCCCAAGTTTGATTGAATTGGTCTAGATACCAAAATGTGGGTGACCCACATAGAGGCAGGGCAAGGGATTTAAGTTGTTGGGTGTGGATTACAGGGGCTTCCCCATTTAAGGGTGCACCCTAATTAGCTTTCAATTAGCACTGGCTGGCTGCACAAGTTCCCCCTACATTCACCGAGGCAATCTTCTGATATGCATATCAGGAGTCTCCTTTTTGCGACAATAAAACGAAATCCCGCTCATAAATTATGCTCCATTTAATAAAGTGGGGGAATGTACATACCTCCTACTGCGGAGGAAAGTTAAGAGCATTCATAAAGATAAAGGAAAAGTCGGAGGTAGCAATTCGTTGGCATTTATAATGCTCAACTGTCAACAGGAAAGCGAATGATGATGATGGGGGCTCTCAGGAGATGATGACTTCGCTGATGAGCCAGGCGAAAATAAAAGGACCCAAAAGTCACGCAACTCGCATTTAAAAGGGATCTTCTTCGGCCAGGTTCAAGTTAACCAGTCGATAAGTCCAAAGCCGACATGCCATATTTTCCTCTGCTTTTCCCAGCCACATGTGACGTGACTGGCTTTGTGGCAGGACCAATCTGCACTTGCCATTTATTTTTTATTCCTTAAGCTTTAAGCAAGTAATTTGCATAAAATGCGCGACAGACGAAGGAAAACCAGCTCTCGCCGAAAGCTAACAAGGATTAAGTTGAAAGGAGAGCGACAGGGAGGGGGGAGCAACGGGGAAAGCCGGGGAAAAATAACTTCAGAATGCCATGTGGCGATGGGGAAAACTTACGAGCTGCACAAATGAAAATGAATTTGGGGGCGAAAAGAATAATAATGAAGAGGTCGAAGCGAACGCAGGTTCGTTGGCTCCAGCCCGTGGCGAATAATTAAACAAAATTTAAGCCGAGTGCCAAATGGAGAGAGCAGTTAAATACTGCAAGTACTCCTATTTTTTTAGTGCATTTCGGAAACTACAGCAGCCGCAGAAATTTAATAACTTATAATACAAAAGTTTGTGATGCTTCATTACGGCAATGCAGGCAGCTTCCTTGGCGTCCTCAGCCTGAACTTTTTCCATCCAATCCCCTGTAGAATCCTCGTCCTTCCTGTTTTATTACCCCTGTGTGTATGCCATTTACCCACATTATGTACTTGATGTGCCACAGCGCACAGCATGCACAAATGCAGTGCGTTTTGGAATTCAAAGCCTAATGAAGGCAAACGGATCAAATTGCCTAATTAGATTTGGTTTGCTAAACACCTACACAAATGATCATCATGGTTGGTAAGTAAAAAAAGTTTTTTTTAATTAAAAACACTAATCAATTGTAGCTCAATCTCACTTTAGTGGCATTAGTATTTTCTTATCGGAATTTTACATTTAGGTCAGTTGGCCAACCAACTATGGTTTTATCTATAATTTTTGTTTAATTTAAGTGCACAGCAGCAGTCATGAAAAACATGTATCAAACTTTAAAGTCAAATTAAGTAGGCAATCTATTTTATGTATGGCAAAATGTATATTTTTTGCTTCTATCAATTTAATTTTATTTTCTGATGTATTTTAGTACCATTTTTAAAAAGAAAGAGCTAATGCAACTTTTCATGATTGGTTTAATAAACACAAAAAGACACTGCAGCTCTTCTAGGAGTATTCATAGGGATATTAAGATTCTTCCTTAAGATTTTGTCACGCACTGTACCCAAGACTATTTACAATTTAGCTACTCGGCTGTTACGTGTGAATATTTTCAAGTCCCCACTGCTGTTGCTTCTCCTGGTCCTCCAAGTCAACCAAGTGCAAGCACTTTCCTCGCCTTTCCTTCCTCATTTCCCTACTGTTCTGGTCCTGTTTTCCTTTTCCTCCTTTTTGAGTTTAAACAGCGTCGCATTTCATGCAAATGAAGTTAACTTGCATATGCAAATGAGGTTTGTTTGTTTGTAGGTTCCACATTTCAGCTCTACATTTGCTGTGAAATGTGTGCGCTGCTTTTTCTCGCTCCTTTGGATTATGGTTATTTTTTTGGCGCCCCCTCACGCGTCTGATTTATGACTAATTAATTAATTTTGAATTCGGTTACAATTAACATGAAATTTTAAGCCTTGGCAGCCAAATTCCATTTAATCCTTTACACCTACACACATGGCAGGCAGAAATCCTTTCGCACACACACTGCCATAAATCAACGCCGTGTGGGGCAAATGCGATTAGCATTTTATACCATTTAAACACTGTCGCACACACCGCCAGATGGAAAACAATGCAAAACGGCAGCGGGGAAAGGCGGAAAAAACATTGTGACAAAGCCGGCAGAGCCCCACAATACCCCATCTCTTTCTCCTTTGCTAGCCCCGTCTCTTTCTCTTTTTTGCCACTGAATGTGTGCATCTCTCTTCGAGCAAACCAAACACAATTACATATTACTTATATGGAAGGTAGGAAAAGGGAACTCAGAATTAGAAACTGTGCCCCCTATGAAACAAAAAAAAGGCATCGAATTTGAGATACCCTTTGGGATTAAGGAACCCATAAATATAAAAGGATATTTCTTAATATTTTTTAATCTGAATTTAATAAAGATTTATTTACGATTCCTCAAATGCTTCACTATATTGGTCTAGTTTAAATCTTAATAGGTTTTCCCACCACATACTCACTATTTTTAGAGAATTTTTAAAACTGCTTTAGCTTATAAAAAAGGAGTCCCAAAATGTTACTTATTTTATAATTGTTTCCCAAAATTTATAGTAAATTTTGTAATAATCAAAACAGCATTTGTTTTAAAATCAAAGACGATGAGCAACTTACGACTTATAATAAAATTGTATCTGCCAAATCCATACGTCAAAAGTTTATTACGTAGAAAAAAAGAAACACATTAAATAATAATTACGTAATTGGTATATCGATAATACATTATATAAATTAAATATATATATTGATAACAAATTAGGTGTTTAATCGTATTTCAGAAATACTTTAACCCGCCAAAAAACCTCGTTAACACTCTTTTCGTGTAGGAAAGAGTATGGCGACTAGAAAACCCCCAAGTAGAATGCAAATTGCGCAAAAATCGGTAGAAAAAACAAATGTGCAACAAAGCGGACAATTGTAATTTAACTGCAGTCAGACTCTAGTTGGCAGCGGCAACCACAACAACAGCAGTGGCAGCATCAGATGGCAAAAAGCAAAAAGCAAAACCAGAAAGCAACAGCCAGAATTGTGCGAGCCTCAAGTGTTGTATGTAAGCCGCTTTTGTTAGGCAATTGTTTGCCTGCCTGGTTCGCTTTCGAGAGGACTCCAAAACGGGGGAGCCAGGCAAATGAAATATTCCTACGGCACACACTACACACTAGCATAATCCACTTTGCCCGGGCAGCATCCCGAATAGCACAGAAAAAGCAAGGAAAAGCACAATAACAACAAGAAAATCCGGAAGTTACACATACGCCCCGTTGTCTGCGACTCCCTCCCCAAAACCCTAACCCATGGATCTCAGATTTTTTTGTTCCCCTCGCCAGCCAGTTGACAAATGTCACAGCAATGGCGTTCAAGTACACTGCAAGAAAATCTATATTTTTTAAATTTGATAAAATAGATTAGGTATATAATAACATCCCTGGGTAAGCCAATAAATCTATTTATCTTTTAATTTTTGAAAAACCTGTAATTTTTTACTTTATTTAATTAGATTTTTTAAAAAAGTAGTTCTAAAAATGAGCTCATCTTTTAATTATTATTATTTAGAATTAAACATTTAATTTGCACAAAATAAAAATCAAAGTAAAAATAGATTTTAAAGTAAACATATACATCTAGAGATATCACATCATATTTTTAAATAATAATAAATATATTTCCAGTTTGAATCAAAATTTTGAATTTTCTCCCTGTGTAGGGTTGCCCCGCCTCCTTAGCGCGCTTCGCATCCGCTCCATAGCGAGACAAATGTAAAACACCATAAAACACTCGTCGTCACTAGTTGCAGTTTGGCCCCCCTTCAGCACTTTTCCCCGCCCTTGCTGCTGCTCCGCCATTATAATGTTCGTGAAAAACTTGACACTTAATTGTCTGTCCATGTCCATGTGCGTCATGTGTCCCCCACTTCGCATCTGCTCCCCATCCGCTCGTCTATCTATGAGATCGCATCTCGTCTGGCGCCTGTTTCTGTTGTCAATTGTTGCACATTTGCATGGCAATTGGATTTGGCCACTAGAAGCGTGGCGTGGAGTGTGTGTGGAATGCCGGCGGAGTGCCGCTTGGGCCAATGCCCGTTGCTTCATGGGGCGTGGAGTGAAATGAGCCGGCTCCTGGCTAAAAGCTAGTTGAACACCATGTCCCCCAGCTCCTTTGCTCCATTGTGAGCCACATTTCGCAATCATAACAATAAGTATCAGCAGCAGGAATTATTGCTGCAACTGGAGTGTGTTTCTAGGAATTGCAGTTGGTATGCCTTAGTATATTTTCAGGCAATAGCATTCTAGTCATATTAAATCTTCATTTATATTTTAGCTCTTTAGTGCATTTTAGTGGCATATTAAGTTGTATGTATGGGGATGTGTTTTATTAAATATTCATACCGCTAATGGGCATAGAATATTTTAAGTGCATTAGAACACACAATTAATACTGGTGTTTAAGTGGCCTGGTAATGAAATTAAATGAAAATGTTGAAATTTAATGCAACTAAATTATTATGAGTTATTGGTAATTAATTGTTTATCAAATTCTAGTACTTTAAATTTCATTGGAAGTAATATAATATTGTCAAAAAACATTAATATCAATTGAAATTTAAAATTAAATAAAACAAATACATATTTTTTTATATATTTCAGATGGATTGAATTTGTTATATTTTATTTAAAAAATTTTATCAATCAAAACATTTAATATATATTTTACAATTTTATTTTCTGTTTAAAAACTTCTAATTGATTTAAATTATAAAGACACCTGATGGTGAATTAGCAAAATAAGCATAGAAATTGATTATATCTTCGTTTCCCCGGAATTTTTGCCTTTCTCTCTAGGTATTTCCCCCAAAAAGACCACCCACTTCCCCCCACTGATGAAGTGCAGCACTTCCGGCGGCAGGAGTGGCAGTAGATGCAGCGGTGGATGAGCAGACGAGCAGATGAACAGATGCACAGTTGCCACAATGCCGCGGGGCATTTGTTTTGGTCGGCGGTTCTGGTTCTGGTTCTGGTTAGGTCTGTTCTGGGCTGCTTTATTTTTGGGTTCGGCAGTAGTTTGAGCCAGCCCAAAGGAGGGGGATCCAACCAACGGGATTGGTTACTGGGTGCAGTACGATTTTTGCCTGGATTTTGCACTTTGCACGGTCTCCGCTAATGAAAATGAAGTCGTAAAAGGGTTTGCCACGTGGCTGGTAATGCGCCCCCCTTTTCCAGCTCCCTCCCCTGTGATTTTCCCTCTTTTTCCCCCGTTTTCGGAATCCTTTAAGCGCCATTTAGTTTCAACGAGCGCTTAACTTAATGAACACAATGGGCGGAAACCGGTTGAGAATGCTGCGGAAAATCTAATGGAAAATGTTAGAGCTTCTGCCATTTGCTATCTTTGGAGTCGCAATCCCATTGGAGCACATAATCAGTTTTTAATAGCCCCCAAAAAGGACATAGATCAACAATAGCAACAAGAACCACACGATGGGGAATAGAAAATAGAGAGTTACAACTAAAAATGCCATTAATGAAATGATGATGACGACGAAGAAAGTTTTGCACGACCCAAACACATAAAGCAAAAATTCCCCAAAGTCAGAGCTGGGAAAACAAAGACGAATCGGAAGTGGAATGGGGAAGTACACAGTAATAAAATGGTATAGGGGTTCCTTAAGGCAAAATGTCAAAGATAATAGTATTAACTCTATACGAGTTACAAACACATTGTTAATATTAAGTGTTCTTAAATTACTTTCCATAGAAAAGATTTTTAGAAACTCTATATCTAATACCATATCCCTTCTACATTTCTCCCTCTGTAGAAGCCAAAAACCAGGAAGTGATAGAGACCAGTCTCAGCTGCAAAACGATGAGAAGCAAAAATAAAACATAAAACAAAATGCCCAAAAAATTAACGACAAATTGCGCATCATTAAAAGTAAAGAGGGAGACGCTGGGAAACTTGGAAGGAGGTTGGACATATGGGGGTTTACGAGGGGCGACCGAGACGAAGAGCCTGCCAAAGCCAATAATGAAGGCGAACGCACGTTAAGAGCGAAATGAAGCCAAAAGCCCAAAAGACTGACAGGCATTGAAAGAGGCCTTAAGGGCACCGGGTATAGGGATGCCTGCAAATTGTTAGGGGGAATGGAGGACTTTTTACCTCCAAATTGTAAGGAAGAAGGTGGATTTTTAAGGATAGAGGAAGTGGCGAGGAGAAGTGGCTCCTGCGTGGGTGGGTGGCTATTGGGTGGGAGTGGCACCGCCTGCGGCAACACCTGGGCGCAGTCATTTGTTTGATTACAAGCCACGAGAAACAACGACAATGAACCCAAATTGAAGACGGTAACGTGGAAGTAAGAGGCTGGGGCAACGAAATAGACCCATCACAGTCTTGGCACCTCGCCACCCCCGCTGATGAAATGAAAAATATTTGCCCATTCATTTTGTTAATTTAAACTGGTTGATCTAATATTGTTGATTTTGCGCAGCGAAATAATAGACCACAAATATATGTGTTAAAAAAAATGTCTTATATTTTGAGTAAGTTAAATTTATCTTGAGGAAATAATACTTGAAACTCTTTTTAAGTGAAAAATTGACACCTTAGATAAAAAATTAGTTTAACCCCCTTTTAAAACAACAAATATATTTTTTGTCACATTTTTTTTTTAACAATATGACACAAAGTTATGCTCTTTAGAGCCAAAAGAAAATGAAGCTTCATTTAATTTTGAAAATGTATGATTTTTAATGGTTTTTTATGAATTATGAATCTTACAAAAACCGGCCAAGTGTTGTAAATATTAATCGAAGTTAAAGTATACTATTAAGGCAATAATATTACCCAAATCTATCAGTATTTCTATGGTAACGATAGACGATTTAGAATTTCCTGAAAAGTGCATTTCGATTGCTAATCGGTTAGTTTTTCCCAGTGCACTCAGCTTAGTTTGCGGCAGGAACAGCGCTTAATTGCCCGACAATGCAGCTGCCCCGAAAACACACGCACCAGCACATCCTTCTGGCAAGATGGGCCAACCTCATTTGCAACAAGCTGACAGGCGCCAACGTCGAACCCTTTGCCCCTCTCCCCGCCCCTCGGGTGCCCCTGCCAAATCCTGGCCACAGAAACCCCCTGTTGCCACCATAATGACTCACTCACTTTGTGGCAACGGAGTTTACCAACTGCAGAGGAGTCGGGTTTCGCTGCTCCTTGCCAGTTTGTATTTAGGTTTTTTCCCTTATTTTCTGGGTTTTTTCTGTTTTTTTTTTTGGGAGGTGTGACAAGCCACCGGCTCAGCCGAGGGAAGCGTGTCCCGTGTCCTGTGTATCCTGTGTAACCTATGTATATCCCAGGCCCGTGTCCTGGCACATGTAACATGGTGTTCCCTTCCCTTTTTTCGAGGGTTAATTTTAATTGGTTTCCAAAGCATCAAGTGAAAAATGAAAATTCTGTGGCCAACAAAAGAAGTTATGTTTAACATGGCCAGCACGAAAGTCTCATTAAAATTCGATTCAACACGGTCGGCATTAAAAACAAACATGCTCGAACAAATTGCCACGGGGCATGATTATTTGATGTTCGACCATTAAAAATAACGTATAACAAGAAAAATTAAGGTAACTGAAGTGGGAAAAAATGAGTAACTTTAATAACTATTAATATAATGTAAAAACATATTGCAGTTTGAAAAAAAAAAATACCTTTAAGTTCATCTATATATAAATCTATGGACTGGAAACTAAGAGTCTTCGCACATTATAAAATCATATCTGGAAAAACCATTTTCCTCTGGATTCCACTTTCATTCTCCCACAAAGTCATGCCAGAGAGAACATTTTAATTAAGTTCACACAAAAGAGCCACTGAAGCTGTAATCGAGATATTTGAAAATGACATTTGAGTTATTTGCCTAGCAGCTCTGGCAGATATTTAAAGTGAAATGCTAGATTATGATGTTTTTTCGTGTTATATCATCTCTCGCTATGGATTTCCTTTTTAATAAATTTTCCGAGCACCACAAGCTGGAGCTCTTGGTCTTGGTCATTTTAATCAGCATTTTTCACTTGGCCGCAGCATTTTTTATGTTTTTCTCGCTCCGATGTCCTGAAAGTGACCGCCGCAGTGGCAGCTATTTACCCGCCCACCGCCCCTGCGCCTCTACGCCCACCTACCGGCTGCCACGCCCCCTTTCCTTGACCGGACTTTGTACACACCGCACTTTGTTATGTTTTGTTTGCCTTTGCCTTGCTCTCGGGCCTTTTGTTTGCACTTCTCGTGATTTTCCTCTCTTGGTGTATTCAGTTGTTTTTTTATTTGCCAATTTTTTGCCTTTGGTTTTTTACTTCCAGCTGCTGCTGCGGTGAAGCTGTGGCTCAGTTTTTAATCAAAACATAATGTAAAAAGGATGCAAAATACACAGCCAAAGTGGCAGGCACTGGCCCAGCCGAGTCCATCTCCCCTCCAACCTCTCCATTTCGACTTCTAAAAAGTGTTTGCCCTGTCGCTGTTGTTTCTGTGTCGTCCATTATTCAAAGCATAATGTCACAATAAACGTAAAAGGTGCAAAATATGGCCCGGAGGCAACAAGCAAAGCAACACCAAGTGCCAACAATGGGAAAGAGCAGTGACAACACAAATATACAGTGCAGCTTCGACCAAGGAAAAGTTTTCACCGGTTGATTATAAGGTCTTAGTTTGGCTGACCTGTTTAGCTTCTTTAAATTTAGGCTCCTAAAATATAAATATTTTTTTTTTTTAATTTTCATGTCATATGCAACTTGTGGCTAGATGTATATGTAGATATAGATATCTCCGATGGGAAAAATCCGAAATACTTTTATAACATTGAAATGTAATAAATACTTTATATCCAATTTTTACGTCACTTTATTAACATGATCTACATAAATCTCTTAGCTCCAGTATATTTTTATTAATTTTCCCCACAACTAGTTCAACATCCAGACACCTCACTGTGGTCACAAAAGAGAGTTACTACAAAAGAGCCACCGTAATGGCAGCGCAACAACAAGAAGAACAACTCAACTTAATAACACTTTGCAGTTGTCGCTGCCCAGGGCAATCACCCGGTACATATTTCCGCCAACCCATCAGATCCCGTTCCATCCCATCCCTTGCCCTCCCCCTTTCAAGAGGTGGACTTGGACTGCATAAATTTGGAAGCGGAGGACGTGGTAAGGAAAAAGTTCATCACCTCCCCTTCTGCCGCCTCTCTCCGCCGAGATATTTGTTGTTGCCGCAATTGTTGCATGCCCGTCAGTCAGTCAGTCATTTATTCGGTCAGTCAGTCAGTCACTCAAGCTGCCAGTCAGTCAGGCATTCAGTCAGTCAGTCATTCGTGTGTCCATGTGCGGGGATAAAAGCGTCAACACAAATGACCCGCTGGCAACTTGCATCTCCGGCATTTTAACGGAATTTCAAGCACCTTGCAAAGGACCAGTGGGAAATTGAATCTTTCAGATACAACATCGTGTGTCCTCACTGAGATGTTACTCTAGGATAAGTTAGTTGATATTACAAAATATTTTCAAGAAGAGCGAAGGGTTATAAGGTTATTTATAAATATAAAAATGTTTAGGTACTTAATTTAAGTAAAAATCGTATCTAGGTATGTGGAATAATACCATCTTTTCAAAACGTTTAACTGTAATAAAGTTCTGGCACTTAAACCTAATGTGCTAGACAGAGACAGAGAATAACTCCAAATGTGCCATTTTCTTCAGCAGAAGAATTGCTAAAGACAGAGAATCACTCTAGTCATTGACCCGAAGAGAGCATTCCAGCTATCTTTCATCTTTCTTTGTTTCTTCTGCTACCTGAATTGGTCCGCGTAATTTGCCTTTTGATAGCCCCTAGTCCACACATCTCGCTCCAAGCTGTTCCACATGTTTGTCACGTGTGGCGAGTGAACTCAATTACCCTGGTACTCCCCTTTAGCCAGAAGCCCTCCTCTCTGTCATGGAGAAAGCACTTCACGAATTGAAGTGCAGCGCGAGAATTAGAGAAAAAGAGATTACGAGAGGACAACAAGCACTTCCGCAGCTATTTTCCCTGTTTGCCCCGGGCGAACATTTGTCGATTGTTATTTGGAAAATGTCAAGGCACTTGATGTTGATCACTGCCCTGCAAGAGATCTTGCAAGGCACTGGGAGAAATCAGAAGCAGATTGAAAATTATAAATGTATGTTATACTTTTTCTTATTTATTTTTATTTATTAAAGGGACCCAAAGTGTTTTTAAAATATATATGGGCATATTTTTAAATTTAAAAAATAATTCTTTTTAGAATGCTAACCATTACAATCAGTGAGCTGAATATTAACATAATACTTGAAATTGTTAAACAAAATGTAGTTAAAAAAAAAATTAGAAGCAAAATCAAAATTAAAAGTTAAAGATACATTTCCATAAATAGTAAGACTAGATTTTCAGGTACACCTTTCCAAGACCTTTTTTGAATTCTGATACCCTTCATACCCTAACACCATAATTACGATATTATGATATTGGCGTGCCGTCTTCTTGAGGTAGGTATATCTATAAATCTAAATCCCACATTTCCTTATTTAGCAGTAGTGAGTCTCAGTGCTGGGCTGTAAATCAGACGAGTGAGGTGCCGGCGAAAATAGAAAAAGGGGCCTGGATGCGTAGCACTTGCCCCGATATCGCCGCCTCTTTCCCGCCGCCCGATGCCTTTAATTATAGCCACGTCTCGTCTGCGAAGCGGAAGTTTGTTTAGGATATTTGGCATTATGTACAGGCATTTTACAAGCTCACGCAGCTGCCAGCCTGCATACATGCATGTGGCGCCGTCTCTTCGGATTCCCTGACTTTGCCGACTTTGCCCCTCCTCGGCATACCTCCCTCGGAATATCTCTGCCCCATTTGGAGACCATATATGCCAGGCATCCGAGAGTCCACGATGCGAATTATTCAAATAGCTCGCGCCTGCCTTTGGAGCGGTCTGCATGCGGGCCATACAGCCCGACGACTTTGGCATACAAATTAGATGCAGCGATAATCGACTATTCAGGTTGACTGCCTCCGCTCCCCGACCCACCTAGCCATCCTAGTCATCCATGAAACCACACCGCCCACCACCCACCGCCAGTCCCCTAAGCCCCCTAAACCCCCTTTAACCACCCAAATGCACACACGCACCGGCTGCAAAAGCTTACCTGTCACGGGTTTTTGCTCTTGAGCGCCCTTAAAGTGAATTTTTCAGTCCAAAATAATCCCTTCTTTGATATGTCTGCCGGTGTAGCTGCAAAAGAACAATTTTCCAGATACGATTTTAGGTTTTTTCCTTCTTTTGCAAAGGCGAAACAAATTTCGGTGACATAAATTCAACATGAAATTAATGTTAATCCTGCTAAAGCAAAGGGGAAAATGTCGCAGACAGCAAACGTGCATGAAAAGAAACGCAAGGCAAGTTTATACGAGAATATTGCATTAATATTGCAACGAATGGGAAATTATAAATTAGAAATGCAAGAAAAAAATGAGTTTTAAATGTCGAGTATAAAGAAATACGCAGAATACAATAAGCTCTTCTGATTATTAATTTACTTTAAAAAATGAGATACCTTGATTAATTTTAGTAAATGGAAATATATCTTTTTATTCGAAAGAGTGAGATACATATTCACATTTAAAAAATATTAAAACACAGAATATTTATCTACCGGTATTTGATTACAAAGATAAATATTTCAGGTATTTCATGCATTTTTAGAGATATTCTCGTAAAAATATAAAAATTTGATTCTTTTAATAACATTTTCCCGCATAAACCGCTGTAAGAAAAATGTCCTTTTTGATTTCGTGTCTAGACCGAGGATAAGTTTTCTATGCCAAATGCTGCCATAAGGAAAGAGAATGGAAAAGAGCGCAAAAGGGCGACGGCAGCGCAAAAACTTCTGCAGCGCAATAAAAAGCCGCACAGAAATCAAAAATCAAGAGTGGAAACTTGCGGGCCAACCCCATGAGATGGGAGTTGGAAACTCGGCAACAGCAACAGCAACATCAAGTCCTCCCATTTACCCACCCAGGGAAAAGCAGCCATCCACCCAGGCAGCGGTGCAACCACCCCCCGTTCGCCACCCACTTTTGGGGGTGGCAGTTTGGCTATTTGCCTTTTGCGAAGGACGCAGGAAGCAAAAGGACGCTGCGCGGAGCGTATCGCGTCTGGATCAGAAATTGCAGACGGGCCTAATGGGATAAACTAGGTGTAGCACACACACTCGCACAGCGGGGGCCAAAATAATACAATTTGTCTTGTGGAATACTCCAAAAATGATATTGTGTACGAATAAATCATATTTGGAATCTCAGTATGTTTATTGAAAACCTTAAAGTTTTGAAAAAGTAAATTTACATAAAAACATGTCAATGAAACCTAAATATTTATGTATAATTATTCCTATTTTAAAAATAATAACTTAAAGTCAAAGAATGTTTTTTTATGAATTAGAATAATTATTTACTCTTAAAAACCCTTTCTTTGAATAAAGAGGAATTCTCCTTATTTTTGCTGCTTATAAGATTTATTAATATATATTAGTTTAAATTTGACAATTGTTAAATACATATTTAGTATCTTAAGAATTGACTTTAAGAGACGAGATCTTATCCAACTTCCTTCAACAAAAAATGAATAAAATATTTATAAATCTACAAGATATTTGTTTTTAATATTTTGGCCGCATCTGTGCGCATTCATTTATAATCCCAGACAGTCGTGCGACAAATTTCATGATAGCACTAGAGAAAATACTACGCGCATAAAAATGCATAAATGGAAAACAAAACCGGCTGAAGCTCGGAAATCGTAGTGTGTGCGGTGTAGGAAAATTTGCATTTCCACTTCATCGAAATTCGATGGCTCGAAATAACCCCACACAAACACTTATACCTATGGAAAAGCCACCCACACACAGACAAGCAGACAGGCGCCAACTGGAGGGTGGAAAACCGGCTTGTTTTGCCGGCGAAAATGCGTAAAATAACGGCAGTTGGAGTGCTTTTCCAGATTTTACTTACCGGCGAGTTTGTATTGTATCTGAAAGTCCTTGGTAATAAAACCTTGATAATGGTCAGACTTTTGGTTTTTATTCTTAGGTTTTTCTTCACCACTTGGTATTTTAATAGATATTTTCTCTATTTTGTTGGCATTAGTTAATGCAAATATTGTAGCACAGCTTTGTGGGCAGGCACACACACTGACGCACACGCGCACATAAACACAGAGCTTGATGTCCCGTTAGAAAGGCGCCGTACTCACGAGCCGCGACGTCACGTCCGAACGAATCCGAATTTTCCGCGGGAATGACGTAGCGAACTGGATTTGAAAATTCAGTTGGCGACAGTGTGGCCAGTTCGATCAGGGGTGGATTTCGCTGAACTTAGCTTATCTCCTTTTAGGCGGCATTTTTAGGGGACGCAAGCAAGGTCATACCAAAACATTCCAAGTTTAGATAAAATGCTAGTCTTGTTTGATATTTTTATTATAAAACAAATTTAATATAACAAAATGTCAAATAATATATAAGATTCAAATCACCTTAATCTGAGAAATGTTATATGGCCAGGTGGCATCACTATTCATTTAGCTTGGACTCCAACCATCATAGTTGTCTGAGCAAAAATGAAACAGGTTGGTATGCCGTGTCATCAAGGGTATTCTTTCAGCTGGTTTAAAAAGTTGTATTAAGAACAATCAAAAAATGTTGTATCAGCATTTCAAAAACTAGAAAAATAATATAATTTGGTTAGACAATCTAAGTATTAATTTTAATCGATCTTATTCATTTAACATTACATTTTTACTTAACAAGGAATGCCCCTACTACTTTCATAATTTTCCAGATCCGTGGCATTTTCCAGCTATCCGGCTGAAGCCACCGTTCCCTTCGGAGGACAACAAAACGCGCAATTGCCGAAGATCAGAGATAAACCACGGATTTTTCCTGCCCCGCGATGACGGAAGCGCCGCCCAAGAAGCGCAATGCCTGCGTCATCGTGCTGGGTGACATCGGACGCAGTCCGCGGATGCAGTACCATGCCCAGAGCCTGCTGGAGGAGAACTACCACGTGGACGTGATTGGCTATCTGGAGACGCGGCCGCTGGAGGCACTCACCCAGCATCCCTGCTGCCGCATCCACGAGCTGACCGCGGTGCCAGTGACGAACCTCACGCCCAAGCTGCGACTGCTTTTCAAGGCCTTCTGGCAGACACTCAGCCTTCTGATGGCCCTCATCTCCATCGGGCGACCCAGTTTCCTGCTCGTCCAGAATCCCCCGGGGATTCCCACGTTGATTGTTTGCTACCTGTATTGTGCCGTCACCAGGACCAAGCTGGCCATCGATTGGCACAACTACACCTACACGGTGCTGGCTCTAGGCATGTCCAAGGGGGAGCAGAGCCCGCTCATCCGACTGGTCAGGCGACTGGAGCGATACTTTGGTGCCAAGGCACACACGCACTTCTGTGTGACGCGGGCCATGCAGGAGGATCTGCAGCAGAACTGGGGGATCAGGTGAGGCTTTCTAGAGTCCTAATTATAGCAATCTTATCTATGACCCATTTTTTCAGCCCCGTTAAAGTTCTTTACGATCGAGCGCCCTCCCAATTCCATCCCATCGACCTGCCCCAAAAGCACGAGCTTTTTTTGAAGCTGTCCCGGGACTATCCCCAGTTCCAGGCTAAGAACTCCGACCAGTCAGATGTGCTGGAGGCCACTGCTCTTACCCAGAAGCTGACCAACGGCAGTGTGCAATACAAGCCGCAGCGACAGGCTGTTCTCGTCTCGAGCACCAGTTGGACGCCGGACGAGGACTTTGGCATACTCCTGAAGGCCTTGCAGGCCTATGAGGAGACGGCACTGGCGGAGCCGCTCGTATATCCCTCGCTGCTGTGCATTATCACGGGCAAGGGACCGCAAAAAGAGCACTACGTGGCGGAAATCGAGAAACTGGAGTGGCAAAAGGTGTCGGTGATCACCCCCTGGTTGGAGATCGAGGACTATCCCACTGTGCTGGCCAGCGCAGATCTGGGTGTGTGCCTGCACTGGAGCACCAGCGGGTTGGACCTGCCCATGAAGGTGGTCGATATGTTCGGCAGCGGCCTGCCCGTCTGTGCCTACGATTTCAAGTGGTGGGTGTTTCTAGTACCTTAATAATATAAAGATAATTTCAACCTCCAATCTTCTCTTGCAGCCTCGACGAGCTGGTGAAGCACGGCGAGAATGGCTTTGTGTTTAGCGACCATGTTCAGTTGGCCGAGCAGCTGAGGATTTGGTTCGAACATTTTCCAAAGAATCCGAGTATCCTGGAGACGCGGGCCGGTTTCCAGCGCAGTCTGCAGGAGTTCCAGGAATTGCGGTGGCGGGAGAGCTGGCGCTTCGTGGCTGCTCCCGTTCTGGAGTCACTTCTCTAGGGCATTTCGAGTTGTTTATTTAACAAAACATTTGACAATTACACTTTAAGACAGACTTTCTAGTTACTAACAATCCATTGTGCACAAGGGGCTAAGCAGATAATATATGTGGTTCCCCTAATTTCATTCTGCAGAACTGGCTTATTTATTTGACTAACCTAACTAGTAAAATAAGTACTTACGAGAAATTATTATTTTGTGAAATTTGTCGCGCAATGAAAAAAAAAAGGTTTAAATAGTTATTTCCAGTCAATTGTACATAACTAGGTACTTTCCGTCAGCAAATAATAAATAGTTCATAATGACCAAGTAAAACTCTGTTAATGTGCAGTTAATAAATTATAAAAATAAATGATAATAAGTAAACAAATTCAAATTTTTTAAATATTTAAAATATTACGTTGGCCACCGAATGTCAAATAAAGAAGAACAAGCATCGAATATAAGGTCTCACTAAAGGCGGTTGCTGTCCCTGCTTAGCAGTGTCAGCCTCCTGGCATTTTTGGTATATGTAGTATTTTTCCCAGAGCGGGACGCCATTATGGATCGACTATTCCGCAGTCACACTGTACACTTCACCGGCGCAATATTTTTTTTAATAGAAACTAGCTAAAATAATACATTTTTGCTACCATGGCCACGGAATGTCGCATCTGCGGCGAGCGCATCTTCACCCCGCATCCGAAAAATATTTTCGAGCAGCGCAACCACCGCATTCGAACTGCCATCGAGCAAATCACTGGACTAGAGGTGGCGTCGCTTCCCTTTGAAGTCTCGAACTATTTATGACCATCTCGTCACTTTTAGATTGTCCTGGAGAAGCTGCTGCCCCAGCACATCTGCTCCTGCTGCCTGCTGGACCTCAGCCAGGCCATCGCCTTCCGGCAGCGATGCCTAAAGACGCACGAGGTGCTGCACAAGGGACACACCTCCGCCTCCTCGCCATTCTACTCGAGAGTTCCCAAGGGAAAAGCGGCCGAGCAGCGTGTAAATGACGATCTACTGCTGAAGCGGGAAGTTGAGGAGGATTTGAGCGACGCGGATGATGATAAGGAGTTCCTGGACGAAGATAAAGAGTTCTTGGAGGACGTGAAACCCGTCATTAATTCGCCACCGTCCAAGCGAACACGACAAGAGGACCAGAAGTTGCCCAACAGTCAATCTCCACGTGTCATGGTCAAACGCCTCCGCGTGTCGGAGGTCCAGAAACCAGACAGTCCACCGCCCCTTGTGCGGAATCCAGGTCGCAGGGTCAGAAAGCGGCGACCAAAGCCAAAGGTCGACCGCTCGATCAAGCGCTATGTGTGCGACCAGTGCGGCTGGTCCTTCAACGATCACAGCAACATGAAGGACCACAAGCTGCGGCACTTCGCCGAGAAGTTTTCGTGCGACGACTGCGGGCGCAAGTTTTACACCATGCCACTGCTCCGGCTGCACATTCGAGTTCATCACAAGGGCGAGAGGCCGTATGTCTGCAAGTTCTGCGGCATGGGATTCGCCAATAGTCCCACCCGCTGTCGGCATGAGCGGTAAGTGGTTAAGTCGCCCAGGAGTAACTAGACCCATCTCAATATCCACCCATTCACAGGCTAGTGCACGCAGACCAGCTGGCTCATGCCTGCAAGATATGCGGTAAGCGTTTCAACAGCGACAAAGGTCGGGCCAAGCACGAGGAGGGACACAAAAGCGACCAACCGGATGTTTTCTTGTAAGATTACCACAACATTTATCCGTAATAGACATTTGAGCATGGGTTTCTTTTGCAGCTGCGTCACCTGCAATAAGGAATTCAAGGAGAACTCGTTCCTCCAGCGGCACTATACCACCAAGTACCATCGCAAGCGGGAGAACCTGCTGGTAGAGGGTAGCAAGGCGGAATCCCAATCAGATGGAGACCCCGAGGAGATGCCGGGATATATGGAGGAGGGTCAGGTGGAAATGGAGGATAGTCAGGCCGAAATGGACGTACTTCTCGAGGATATCGAGGAAGATCAGTACACAAACCACGAAGAACTTGTGGAAGAGGAGCCTTTCGAGGATTTCGTCTATGATGAAACCATCACGGAGGAGGAGCTGTACACTTAAGTAAAACGCAGTTGGCGCCAAATGTTCACAAGTGTCAATATCGAGCACCATTTCCAGTTCGATAGAGAGCTCAACTTTGTTATAAAAATAATTTTAATTATGGCTTATGACTTCTTAATAATAATAATAATATCTGATAAAGACACTAATCTGGCTTGTGGAAAATGTATATTAAATAAACTGGATTCTATAATCAACAAGTTCTTTTGCTAGTTCCGAATCCCTGGTTTCATTGAAGGAAAAACAGTTATTTTTTGAAGACGATCTGGCAACGCCAGAATTATCAAAACAAAATATTCCGGAGCTTGACTATGATATTGTAATTTCCGGGAATAAAGTGTACAAAAATATTAAAACCGTCAAAATACGGTTGGGGAATGGGTACCCCATCCTAATTGGTAAAAAGTTTGACTTAAGATATCTATAGTATCGTTGAAATGGCTGTACAATGTCGTCTGTGTGCCTTGTTTTTCTTCCAATTGAATCCCACGATCATATTCAACCGTGGTATTCTCGCCAAGATCAAAGATCTCACTGGATTATGGGTAAGTTGGGGTGGTTTTACTACAGTCCCGGGTTTCTCATTCTCCGAAACCATTCACAGATACAAGAGGACGAGCACCTGCCGCGCCACATTTGCCCATCTTGTCTGAATGAGCTAAGTATATTTACCGAATTGAGGCAACGCATTCAACGGAACCACAATATGCTACATCTCAGAGGAATGGTCCCAAGTGCCCAGGATCTGGAGTCTCAACTGTCAAGTTCGGATTCAGACGCGGATTTCTCGTATTTCGCCACAGAATCAGAGGAATCCTATGACACCCAAGGTGTCGACAATCAAAAAAGTATACAGGACCTCATAGATTGGAAACTATATAATTTGGAAACACCAGAATCTAAAGAGCTTGAAAACTTCTACAAGTACGATTTAAATGAAAGTGATCATGAATCAGAGGATTGTGATGCTTGGTCTAACTTAGAAGGCACAGATGCATACGGATCAGAGGTTACCATAGAAGATCGTAACTTAAGTGTATCCGAAGTTCAGTATCTAAATACGAAGGCATTTGAAACTGATAAAGAATCGGTTGACTACGAAAAATGGGAGCCATACAGTATTGCAAATCAAGACACTCAAAAACTTTCTGTTCCGATAGGATTTCCAAAAAATGGTCAGGAATTATCAGTTCCAAAAGAAGGTATTGCAAAAGTCAAAAAGCCTTTAGGTTCTTCGTTGGCAGCATGCGAAAATGTTATTCGCAAAGATGATTTTAAAGGCCGTGGAGGTAAAATCATCCAAATTAAAACAATGCTTACCATTCAGAAAGCAGGTTCTGCTCCTCTGCAACCGAAAGACAGGACCGTTGAGAATATTCCCAAGCCCAAAAGGAAAAGGACCCGGAAAGCTCAATGCCTGGACTGCACAGAGTGCGGAAAGTCCTTCAAGACCACATACAACCTTAAGTTGCACCTGGTGCGCCACACTGGTCGTAAGGATTTTGCCTGCTCTTTCTGCGAAAGGCAATTCGTTTCCAAACATTTGTTGAAACTGCACGAGCGAGTCCGCCACTTGGGAGAACAGCCCTTCAAGTGCAAATTCTGTCCAAATACTTTCTTTACCAGTACGGCTAAGAACCAACACGAGCGGTAGGCCATCTTTTTAATAAATATCATTATAAAAGTATAAGACCCCTTAGTTGATTTTTACTCCATACCATTCATGTATCTTAAGAATTAACTTTGATTTTATAACCGCAGAATAAGACACATTAGAGACCGGAGCTACAAATGCGATGAGTGCAACAGAGGCTTCAACACCAAGACGTGTTTGAATAAGCACAAGTTCTTGCACACGGGCATAAAACCTTATTAGTAAGTGATCAAACTGAATTGAAAAATTAAAGAGTGTACAACCTTTGGTCTTTTTTACTTCCAGCTGTGCTGTGTGCAATATTAACTTTGCAGAAAGGGAAAAATTAAAGAAACATATTAGCACACAGAACCACCAGAAGAGGGCAACAGCAATCCTGGATGCAAAGCAAAGCTTGGAGTACGATGAAGGAAACTCGTTTATTGATTCGATCTTAACAGAGCCGAAAATATTGTACACCTAAAATGGGATATTTCATTTTTAAAAACACTACTTGGATGCTTTGAGGTGGGAGATACATATTTTATACTGATTTAAGAAAGATCTCTGTGCGTAAATATTTTCCTTTTGTTTTGGCACTGGACTGCC
This sequence comes from Drosophila biarmipes, assembly GCF_025231255.1. Lineage (NCBI taxonomy): Eukaryota > Metazoa > Arthropoda > Insecta > Diptera > Drosophilidae > Drosophila > Drosophila biarmipes. The sequence goes on along the minus strand of NC_066616.1, from coordinate 29,042,156 downwards.
GCTTTTTAAGTTATTTTAAATTTCGTGTAAGACAATAACACTATTATTAACGTTTTTTGTTTCATTTTTCTATGTACCACTACTAGGCATTTATGTTTTTTGACGATCATAACATTTTGAAAAGATTATCTTGTTTAATGGAAATTTCATTTTATATTTGACAGTGCAACAGCCATACAGTTAATAAATACTTATATACTTATATAACTTTGTTACTTTGACACACAAATAAACTTAACAATTATCTAAGAGCTGTGTTATGATTATTTTTTAAACACAACTAGAGAATTTTTAATTTTGGCGCCAATAATTGACAGTCACCCGGGCACGCAGTCACCGCAAGCACTGCGAATGGCTAAATACGAATAATAACAACAGAGTGTCAATTGGGACGCGCTGATGAAGAAATTTCCAAATTTACGCACAAATAATTGTTTATAATGTCTTCGCAATGCCGGTTGTGTGGGGATACCATATATACCAAAGGCGCGCTTAATATTTTCAATGGGTCCAAGCAAATTATCGTGCAAATCGCCTTGCTGACGGGCATTTGGGTGAGTTCTTATGTCAAAAGTATAGTTTTTATATTAAAAGCATGCATTTCCATCTACACAGCTCAAGGATCAGCCGAATATGCCCCGAAAAATGTGTTCCTGTTGTCTTCTTAGTCTTAAAAGTGCCATAGCCTTTAGGGAGGTCTGCATTAAGACCAACAAACGACTATCAAACACTGTGAAATCGGTCAGAACTAAAGAGGAGGAGGAGGAGGATCTCGATGATGTGAGTAATCCGTTAGAAGTCAGGCACACGGTATCTACGATAAAGAAGGATGTTAAAGAGGAAGAGGACGACGTATATATGGAAGAGGAGTTCATTGAGGACCTGGAGGATGACCTCTATGCTACGGATAGTCAAGAAGACAACGAGGAGAAGCCAGAGGAAGATGATAAGAAGATACTGAAAGAAGAGGAGGAGACACAGGATGAGGAGGCACTGGAAGATTTCGAGGACGATGAGGAGTGGACACAGGGTGATGAGGAGAACTCTGATACCCAGGACGACAGTGGTGATGATTCAGATACAGAAGCCACTATCAAATCTCTAGTATCTGAAGTCGTGGGAGAAGAGCATCACGAGGGGATACCCAATGGGCATTCCTCAAACGCTCTTAAAAAGTCAAGAAACAACGAGAACTCCCCTTCAGAAAGAAATCGAAAGAAGTACAAAAGCAGTAAAGTCTTTGTTTGTGATCACTGCGGCCGGAAATTTAACGACAAGGGTAATCTCAACCTGCACGTGCTGCGACACACGGGCGTCAAGCCCTTCGAATGCCCAGAGTGCGGTCAGAGGGAGTTCAACAAGTACATACTAAACATACACATCCGGGTAAAGCACCGCGGAGAGAAGCCCTACGCCTGCAAATACTGCAATGCGCAATTCGAGAGCAGTACCAAGCGAACTCGCCACGAAAGGTAGCTATCTTGAAAGTGTTCCTTACGTTGCTTGGATTTCTTACGAACATTCGCTTATTTCCTTTCAGGAGGACTCACATAGTGCAGCCTGTGAAGCAAAAACCCTTTAAGTGCTCCTCCTGCGACTTGCGTTTCGAGATCAGGTCTCAAAGGACGAAACACGAGAAAATTCATTCTGGAATACGAGAGTTTCAGTAAGTAAAATCCCAGATCGCCCTTTCCATTGCGGTAGCAGGCACTTTAAATAGTAAATAGTACCACAAAAATGATTTTCAATGTCCTATTAATTTCTTTCCCAGGTGTAAAGTATGCAAAGTTGCCTTCACCCGCGCCTCCAACTTGAAGATCCACTGCAAGTCAAAGCAACACCAAAGGAAAGAGTTGGAGTTCAATAGCAGATCCAAAAACAAGATTTCAGTTAAATGAGGTACTCTACATTTGTTGACAAGTGTTAAATCTGTCAATGACCACGAAAGCTAATGTATTTTTTTCAACAGAACAACCACGGTTTGAATAAAACCTGTTTTTAATTCAAGTAAACTAAGATCAAATTGTTTAAGCTGAGAGATGTAACAAAAAAGGGGTTTCTCTCTCGAAGATGCATGTTTTTTTTCAGTATTAAATTTGCCATTCCCATGGAGACGTCTGTATGTTTTAGCCATTCCCAAACCACGGCGCCACAGTGGTAAACAGGAGAGCTTGAGGAATTTAGTTTACCAAAACAATATAACTTGTTTTTAATCACAGACTACAGTCCATTGGGATGGACGTGCTGTGTCGCACTTGTGGCCAGCAGGCGAAGCACTTCAAGGCACTCTTCGACAAGGAAGGCAGCGACGCCCTATGCAACATACACAAGTTGACAGGGATTTGGGTATGCTATCTCGCCTTAATGCATATATTATATTATAAATTATTAAGATCCCCTATTTTATTCCAGTTCGGTGACCATCCCGGAGTGCCCACAAAGATCTGCCTATCCTGCCTGCTGGACTTGAACGATGCCGTCGCCTTTCGCGAGCGTTGCATCAAGACGAACATTTCCTGGTTCGAGGATCAGGATAAGCCAAACGAGGCGAGCACTGAAATCGCCGATCAGAGGAAAACTATCAAAAAGAAGACTAGGATTGTTATTGTACCGTACCCGAAAAATGTTGTGCCTGTTGTACTGCCCTACAAGGGCGTGAACCAGGCCATAGTTCTTCCAAAATGCATCAAGAAACTGAACAAGGGTCTAGATGACCCTGTTTGTCCGGAAGACCCTTCTGCTGATCCCGAGGATCCCCTCAGGTGCGAGGACCCTATCTACGTGAAGGACCAGCCACTTTCAGATGAGGAGCATGAGGATAGCAGAAGAGAGTTTGCGGATGGCGAGATTCTGGAGGAGTACTTAGAGGACGAAGAAGTGGAAACTCTGAAAGATCGCGACTCAAGTACAGGATCCACTGTCCAACCTCTCACCCCAGAAAAACATCCCCTTAGGAAATCCAAAGAGAATACCAGAAACTTGCCAAAAAATTCTAGAGACCGAGAGAACGCCAGTCCAAATGCTTTGAAAGGGAAGCGAAAGCGGTACAAAGGCACTAAAATCTTCATATGTGATCACTGCGGCAAGAAATTCAAGGACACAGGAAACCTCAACATGCACCTAATGCGACACACTGGCGTCAAGCCATTTGAATGTCCGGAATGCGGGCAAAAGGAGCTCAACAGGTACATCCTGAATATTCACATCCGGGTGAAGCACCGCGGAGAAAAGCCCTATCCCTGCAAATATTGTGGTGTGACCTTCGAAAGTACCACAAAGCGGGTTCGTCACGTAAGGTAACTACAAAAATAACTTTCCTATCGCTGCTTATATTAAAAATGGTTAATTTTAGGAGGACCCACGAAAGCAAGAGAATAAAACCCTTTAAGTGCTCTTACTGTGACAAAAGGTTCGATCTCAAGTCAATAAGGAGCAAGCACGAGATGGTGCACACCGGAGATCGTAACTTTCCGTAAGAAATAATAATAAAACAATAAAGAAGTTTAATATGAAATAACTTATTTCCCAGCTGCGAAATATGCAACTTCTCGTTTATCACCAAAAGAAACCGGAACCTCCACTTTCAAACCAAAAATCACAAAAGGAAAGAGTTGGAAGCAAAAAGTAAATCCATAAGCAAGGAGTCAGCTACATAAGTACAAAATATTTGACTAAAGTGACAGAAGATCCAAAAGTGAAAACATATAAACAATTTTTAAAAATGCTAAAAATGTTAAATATATATTTTTAACCGTTAGTCACAGTACTGTGATTTTCTTGAGATACAATAGTGTTGTTAAATATTAGAATAAAGTAATTTAAATTTGTTGCACAGTGTTAATTGCCATTCACCATCTTTGCGGGCATTTCAGCCATTCACGCAGAAGGCTTATTTATTCTTCTCTGCCAAAGTAAACAACTCACTTTTCAAATGAATTAAGCAAACTCATTAAGGCTGAAAGGAACGCCAGCAAGATGACCACATTGTGTCGGACTTGCGGTCACGAAATGGATCTCGGCAAGGCTCTCTTCCACAAGGAAAACAGCGAAGTGCTGTACAACATCCTTCGGTTGACTGGGATTCTGGTAGATATCTTACCACCAAATTGGAACTCTATTATATCCAGGTTCCATTCCAGTTTGAGGATCACCCTGGAGTACCCACAGAGATCTGTACGTCCTGTCTGCTAGATCTCACCGAGGCCATTGCCTTCCGGGAGCGCTGCATCGTGACTAACAACTCCTGGTTCAAGGATCAGGACAAAAAGGAGCACTTGGAAGTTCAAATGGAGAAGGGACCTTTGCCGAAAGATCTCCAAAAGGAAGTTGTTCCTGAAAGTACCTTACAGCTACCAAAGAGTACTGTGCCAGTAGAGATCCCACCAGAATCCAGCAAGAAACTAGAAAGGAACACGTCGATAGCCATGGAAGAGCCTATTTTTCACATCACGGTTGATATTGTGGATCCTCTGAGGTGCGAGGATCCTATCCAAGTGAAGAGTGAACCCCTGCCTTCATATGAAGCGCCAGAGGAGTCCAGAAACGTAGATGTCAAGGAAGAGGAGTCCGGAAAACAAGTCCCAGAAGTAGTGGCACCTGTTATGAGAAAGAGACGAGGTAGGCCAAAGGACAGTATGAGCAAGGAGGAAAAAAAAGACAGGCGGAGAAAGCTGGCCGCGGAGAGAAGAGCTGAGACCAAGGATCAGAAACTCTACTTCTGCGACCAGTGTGGCAAGACCTTCAGCGAGAAGGGCAACTTCAATGTCCACCTCACGCGGCACAAGGGCACCAAGGAGTTCCAGTGCAGCGAATGCGACCGCAGGGAGTTCACCCAGCACCTGCTCAACTTGCACGTGCGGATCAAGCATCGCGGCGAGCTGCCCTATGAGTGCAAGTACTGTGGCCAGCGGTTCGACAACTGCCTCAAGCGGTTGTTCCACGAACGGAGGCACAAGGAGCACCCCAATCAGAGACCTCATGTGTGCCCCATTTGCAAAAAGGGCTTCAAGAGTACAACGTCCCTTAAGCACCACAATGTTGTGCACACCGGAGAACAGCCATTCCAGTAGGTTTAGGTCAAAGATCGTAGTGTTGTATCTGAACTACGTAAATAATTATTTGCCTTTCTAGCTGCGAACTGTGCCAGACCCACTTCAATCGGAGGAACAGCCTGAGAACCCACTACAAGTCGAAACAGCATCTGAATAAGGTCGAGGAGCAGGCACAAATGCTTGATGTCGAGGACCAAACTGGCCCGGAGGATGGGTAAATCTTTGTATATTTTTATGTTTCCTAACATATAATTCTGAAAAACTTTAAATATGGATTCCTTTTCGTTATAACGTCCACTGTTTAATATATCACTTCGTAGTAATTGCTTTTTGTTATAAGTTTGTGAATCAGAATATGAAAACCGAAAGCGTGATAATATCAACAATTTTATAAAATTATAATAAGAGAAAAAATTTTTTTAAATGAAGCATTCTGAATTGTTCTAAAATCGTAGCAAAATAAAAAATAATTGTTTATAAATATTTTTTGTGAATAGTTTCTATTAAATAAATTTTTGCAGTGATTGCTAACAATCGGTGTCCAAAAAGCACATCTTGCTTGTAGCTCAGTGTAACGTTTGGGATTCCCACGGAAACGTATGTTACTTTTGCCATTCACCGAATTCGGAAACATTTAAATGGTAAACATAGCTTACTGAGTTTTTAAAGCAGAGTAAAATTCTGCGGCTGAAATTTCAGGAAGAATACCATGGGAATGAACGCATTGTGTCGCACCTGTGGCCAGGAGGCGAGGCATTCCAAGGCACTCTTCGACAAGGGCGACAGCCGCATCCTGTGCAATATCCACAAGCTGACGGGGATTAGGGTATGCTGTCCCACCGAAAGGTGTCCCATCTTGCTAGGGCGACCCTCGATAAGGAGAGCATTCCGATACAGACCACAGCTGACCCTATCGGATTAATTTTTGCTCCGGAAGCCTCTGGTGCTGAGTTCGTGGATTTCCTGATGAGCGACGACAATATTTAAGGGACTACCAGTGCAAGGAGTGCGATCGCAAGGAGTTAATCTTCACGTGCGGATCATGCATCGCGGAGAGCTGCCCTTTGTGTGCAAGTACTGTGACTAGCGGCTTGCCAACACCCCCAATCGATTGTCCCATGAGCGGATCCACAAGGAGCATGCTAACCAAAGACCCCCATTTGCAAGATGGGCTTCAAGGAGCAGGCACAAAAAAGCTTTATTTTGGAGGCACGGAGGATGGGTAAATCTTTGAATATTTGTATATATACAACATATATGTTTGTTGACATGCACTGCTGGGACCATGAACAGATGAACTCTCTCAAAGTTTATTTTTGAAAAGCGCGCCAATAATAAACTAGTTCTTTTGTATCCGAAAAAGCCCAGAGGCGTAGAGAAAGGGAAAATTTGTAAATAAATTTTATAAATATATCTAATTGAATTTAAAAGAAGTAGAACCAAGCAATCAAACAGATAATTTTTTTTATTGTAAATAAAGATATTTTATTTAAAACCCCCTTCGAAGTAATTCCTACTACGCGTATGTCCGCATCCCTGGCACAACCCCTACTTTGGGGCTGTGCAGCCCTGCGAAGCCGGCTGCTGTTTTGCAGAAATTTCGCAGTTTGCCGGCAAAGGATGAAGTGCGCAGTTCGAAAGCGCGGCAAACGCTCCTTTTACAAGTCCGTAGCATATCACACCGGTGAAAACAAAAGCGTTTTCTTGACCTTTGCGAGTGCCCGCGGAACTTTCCACCGGAAAAACGGCAGCCCTTTCGAAACTGCAGAAATTCCATTAACTTCGGCCACCTTTTAAAAGATGTTGTCGTCCCGGACTGCCGGTGATTCAAAATGGGTGTGTCCCTCCAACTCCTCTGGTGTATCATGAATATTCTAATCTCGTTTGTGTATACCTTTTGTCTCCATCAAGGTGAACCAGCCTTTGAACAACAAAGAACATGTGGAGAGTGGCCGAAAAGAGCGATCCCCAAAGCAAGTAAACAAGAAGCTGGTAGACCTGCTCATAGCAGACGCGGAGGATGATGGCGCCCACAGTGCTTCCAACTCCACACTTATGGCCGCTCCCACGCCAGACAGCGCGTTCTTTGATGGCCATTCCGAGGAGGAGAGCAATGGGGATCAGGAGAAGGATCCTCCGATGGAAAGGAAGTGCCGCACATGCTTTCAAGTCGTGTCTTTGGATGGAGATGTGAAGGACCTCTATGACAGGGACAACATTGCGCTCATTTACCACATTGAAGTCACCACCGGGGTGTGGGTAGGTCGGGCACAGGGTGAAAGGGTCAATATATTCTGCTAAAAAACTGCATGCGAATAGGTTTTAAATTTAAACCACCCTTGATATTAATTTTTTAAGGCTATTTTGTAAAAATAGGATGTAGCTTAAAAAAAGTTATAACATCTGTTCCTATCTTTAATGGTTTCTTAGGGGAAGTTCATTCTCAACAAATGATTGTGCTTATCAAGTATGAGTTTAAGTTTTTATATATAAAGCGCAGACGATAAGCCAGCTGCAGTGGCGAATACATGTAGTTTGTTTACATTCGAGGATATAAAAGTATTTAATATATTTAAATGTTGAGTTTCTAATAAGAACTTAGTTATTTTCCAAAAATAAAAAAATGGATTTCAATAGATTAATAGATCCTCGCTAATCTGTTAACCAAAATATTAATAATATTGTAAATGTTTTAAACTATACGCAGATAGAAACCGGAGAAAAGGGACTTCCTCATCACATATGTGCAACATGCCAGGAAACTCTGCAGAAGTCTGTAGATTTCCGAGACAAATGCATTCAGATCGATAAGAAGTTCAAGCAAGCCGCAAAGCAAAACTCGGAAGAGGAAATTGAATCGGAACTGGAAAATGTTCTTTACGAAGAGTCTCTACAGCAAGCTAATAAAGTTCCCGAAATAGGATTTAAATACCCAGAACTTGGATCGGATAGTGAGTGTGTCCTAGATGAGAAGGACATCTCACTAGATCTGGATTCAAGTGATTTCTCATCAGGGGAAGATGGCGAAGAAAGGAAAAGATCATCGAGAAAGTCAAAGCGTGCTTGCAATGAGATTGTAAGCATTAAGAAATGTGAGACGCAAGAAGAGATTGGCAAGGTCGATCCTGGAGCTGAGGTCTACAAGGTGGTGCTAAGTGAGTGCAATTGGAAGGATGCAACCAAGCAGAAGTATTCGCTGCCATTGCCAAAGCCTGTCCGGCAAAGGGTCAGCTTAGAGGAGAAAAAACGGAGGCGACGCGAGAGGGTGCGAGCCAAGCCCTTTAACTATGTGTGCGACAAGTGCGGCCACTCCTTCCGCCAACCGGGCCAGCTGCAGATGCACTTGCTCCGCCACAGTAGCGCCAAAAACTTTGATTGTCCCGAGTGCCCGAAGAAGTTCTTCGATGCATACACCCGGAATATTCATCTGAGAGCCCGCCACAAGGGCGAAAAACCATTTCCCTGCAACCATTGCAACAAGTCGTTCCCAAATGCAAGCAGTCGTCATAGGCACGAGAGGTAGGTAATACCTTTTTTGAAGGAGTTAGTATAATATCTTTTTGTAACCACCACAGAAAAGATCACGGGGCTGGTTCCCGGATCCTCACGCGCCAGAAATCAAAGTCGGATGGTCCTGATCGACATATTTGTACCCAATGCACGAAGAGTTATTCCACAAAAAACGCTCTATCTTTACATATGAATTCCCACAATGGAGCCCGGCCCTTTAAGTGCTCGGTTTGCCAGCAGGCATTCACGGACCCATCTGCCAAAAGGCGACATGAAGCCAACCACGATAAGTTTCCCTTTCACTGTGATATCTGTTTCAAGGGATTCCTTCTGCGCTCCCAACTGATTACTCACCGGGATGTACACACTGCAGATCGTCCTCATTGGTAGGGGACAAATAAGTTTCTAAATATAATTTTATATATTTAAAAATTATTTTTTTCGCAGGTGCGAGTTCTGCGATGTTCACTATCGTCATAGGTATAAGCTAAACATACACTATAAAAGCAGTTTGCACAAGAATAATGTGCTCAAAGCTCAGGAAGAGGAATGTAATGGACTGCAACAAACTCTAAAAGATTTTTTAAGCTTCTAAGTGATATCAACTTGAATCTCAATCGCATCTCGTAACTAGAATTAAGCCAAATGCACAAGAAGTACGTGCCGAAACTCAGAACGACCGCATCAAAAATATATTAATATATTTGTGTATAAATACTCATACGTAGTTCTAGATACTCAACTGCACATGAAGTGCTGCCATAGGCTCAGCAAGAGCAGACAAGAAGTCATTACTATAATTTAGTGAAAATGTGTTTTTTTTAATAGTAATATAAAAATAATAATGTGAACGTAGAATTATATTCCATAATCAGAAATATGCATTTAATAACCGGCAATACGTCTAAACTAATTGGAAAAGTAAGACTTTACAATTTATGTACTTAGAACATGTAAAAATATCGCTCAAATAAAGAATATCAAGGAAAGTTATTTGGAAAAGGTAAATGTTTTATATGTTTAAGGTTGGGAAATCTTAGAGGGCTTCCTGTTCCAAGTTGAAAATAAATTCTTTTTAAGAAACAGTAAGTTTTTATTTAATAACCTATGAACTGCACTTTGGATTATTAACAAGATGTCTCATTTTTTTATTGCATAATAATACAATTTTCGTATAAATAAACTTACATTTTTGAAACTGCTGTAGTTTCCCGCGCAAGTAACAAATGGGGTGGTTTCGAATGTGTTTTCTAACACTTTTATTGTTTTGTTTTAAGAAATAAATAACATAAAATTAAAAACTAATAAATATAATTATATAATCATTAAAAATTTAAAATTATATCATTTATTTAATTGGTAAAATTATTAAAATAAAATTGTAACCTGAAAAATATATCACACTCTCAACTGAGTTTATCTAAAACAGGGATTATAAACATTTATTTTGTGTGAAAATAAATTTAAACAGATATTATATATTTAGTTAAAAACCCAAAGCAATATTTTATTTAAAAAAAGTCAATTTGAAAAAGGGCAGTGTCGGTAAGTGCCCTGAATTCAGTGCTGCAAACCACCCGCCGACCAGTGTTGCAAAGCACCACCCCTTGTATACATACATATATCTGCAATAATACTTACGCACACATAGTACAGTCGCAAGTTGCGACTCGCAGCGCCATATAAAAAGTTGGAACTAAGTGGAATCGAGCGATATATAGCCAGACGATCTCTTCCAGAGCGCCGGACGAGCAGCTCCCAGTCGATCACACGTCCCCGAGCCGATGTCTCGGCGGGAATAGAGCGATTCGCAGTCCAAACAACATGATAAACCCCATTGCATCCGAGTCGGAGGCCATCAACTCGGCCACCTATGTGGACAACTACATCGATTCCGTGGAGAATCTGCCCGACGACGTGCAGCGCCAGTTGTCCCGCATCCGCGACATAGATGTCCAGTACAGAGGTGAGTACTGGCGGAGATTTCCCAGCACGGAAAGTGAAAAACCTAACCTCGACCCCCCTTCGTTCGCCTTTCGTTTTTCAGGCCTCATTCGCGACGTGGACCACTACTACGACCTGTATCTGTCCCTGCAGAACTCGCCGGATGCCGGGCGACGCTCGAGAAGCATCTCGCGGATGCACCAGAGTCTCATCCAGGCCCAGGAGTTGGGCGACGAAAAGATGCAGATTGTCAACCACATGCAGGAGATAATCGATGGCAAGCTGCGCCAGCTGGACACGGACCAGCAGAACCTGGACCTGAAGGAGGAGCGCGATCGGTATGCCTCGCTGCTGGAGGATGGCCAGCCCTCGAAGCTGCAGCGTCTGCAGAGCCCCATGCGCGAGCAGGGCAACCAGTCGGGCACCGGCAACGGTGGCCTGAACGGAAATGGCCTGCTCTCGTCCAAGGATCACTATGCCCTGGGCGGCTATGCAGGTGGCCTTGTGTCCGGTTCCAGTGCCATGCCCTCGGGCAACGGTGGCAGCTCAACGCCCAGCTCGGAGCGCTCCAGCCATGTCAGCAACGGAGGCAACAGCGGCTCCAATGGCAACATCAGTGGCAGCGGAGGAGGCGGCGCTGGCGGAGATCTACAGCGCACGGGCAGCAAGCGCTCGAGGAGGCGAAACGAGAGCCTGGTCAACAACGGCGGCTCCCTGGAGATGGGCGGCAACGAGTCCAACTCGGCCAACGAGGCCAGTGGCAGCGGGGGAGGCAGTGGAGAGCGCAAATCATCGCTGGGCGGAGCCAGTGGATCGGGTCAGGGCCGAAAGGCCAGTCTGCAGGCGGCGTCCGGCGGTTTGGCCAGCGGTTCTGCGGCTACAAGCAGTGGAGCTGCCGGCGGAGGCGGTGCCAGCGGCAGCGGAGCCGGCGTGGTCGGTGCTGGCAACAATTCCGGCAAGAAAAAGAAGCGCAAGGTTCGCGGCTCTGGGGCCTCAAATGCCAATGCCAGCACGCGTGAGGAGACGCCGCCGCCGGAGACAATTGATCCGGACGAGCCGACCTACTGTGTCTGCAATCAGGTGAGTGTCTACTGTGCACCCTCTGTGGGAATTCCGAGACTAATACATTTCCTCTGGCAGATCTCCTTTGGCGAGATGATCTTGTGCGACAACGACCTGTGCCCCATCGAGTGGTTCCACTTCTCGTGCGTCTCCCTGGTGCTCAAACCGAAGGGCAAGTGGTTCTGCCCCAACTGCCGCGGAGATCGACCCAACGTGATGAAGCCGAAGGCGCAGTTCCTTAAGGAACTGGAGCGCTACAACAAGGAGAAGGAGGAGAAGACCTAGTCTACTAGGCCAGCGATTCCAGCCCATTGCTCTGTGTCCAACACCAGGCTTTGTAAAATATTCGATCCTAAGATTTACCTTAATGTATATTTAATGACTCGCGTACACCCGCTCCCTCTCCGATTCCCCACCCGCCCCACTTTCATCCAGTTTAGATCCCCCTGCTTCTGTGGTAAAAGGTTGTCAGTTTTCATTCAAAGTTTCTGTACAAATAATACCTTTCTCGATGTAAACACACACAAATTCGTATAATTAGAGTACACCTAAACTTAATTTACGCTAATAAACGTTGATATTCAAAAGCCCACAATGATTTATTGGCCCCAAGGACCCCGGTAGCATAGGCAGCGATCTAGTAGTTTTACGAATCTATTTGTTTAATTGTCGTTTAGCAGACTAAGGCATTCGATTTATACATTAGTATAATTGATCGTGTATAAAGGTGTGTAAAATATATAAATTTATATAAAACTATTTGGTAGGCATCTGTGGAAATGAATGGAATTCTTATTGTGTAAAATGCGCTTGGACGGACTCTTTGTAGCGTGCCAAGTGGGAGAAAGTATTCTCATATTCGAGCTTATGTTTGGAAGTGGCAGTCCTTCATGGCATCAGCAGCTCAATGTTCGGGTTCTGGATCTTCAGGAATATCTGGTACTGCGAGAAGACCACCAGCCAGCAGTAGATCTGTGGGATATGCAATAAAATGGGTAAATAAATTGGTTTTGCAATGTTCAGGTGAAGAACTTACATTGTAGGCCACCCAAACAAAGTTCAGTAGAGCTGATAAAGTTTGCTCCAGCTGGGGATTACAAGAAAGAGCAATCATTAGTTATGGTTTATAAGAGAGCAGCCTGAACTCACATAAATATAATAGCCTCCAATGAGCCACAGACTCCAGCAGAACTGGAAGAGAATGGCCAGTCCAATGAGTCCCAACCAAGGAAGCAGCCATCCCCGAGTGCTGGGGAATGCAATCGTTATTATAACCATTTATAAGAGACTTAAAGAAAGACTTACCTGATCTTAATGCCGTAGTAGACCAAGTAAGAGGCCAGGATGATCAGCAGGAAGTAGATGATGAAGAAGCCACCTGCAATGGGCATGGACGAGCGGATATCCGTCTCGAAGAGCGGAGAGTAGAGCTGCGCAGACTCCCCGCCCGCCAGCATGTAGGAGATCAGAGTGATCATCACGGCGGACAGTGCAGCCGTATAGCCGGCCACGGCGTAGCTTCCAGTCCGCACATTATCCGACCAGATGATTGGGGACCAGCAGGAGTCTAGCACTACCATGGTTCTGTGAGGAGGTTCCAAAAAACATGAGTAAACACTGGGAAATCACAAGTCTGTTTGGAATGCGTGACTGCGTCAACGCCCAAATATTTTGGTCTATAAAAACACAGTCTAAACACAGGATTTTCATCAGTTTTTTAATTACTGGTGAGTACTTAAGGTTATCCTGTTTTATTCCTGGGCATAGAGCTAGTTTATCTGGCTTTCTAGGGCGTGGGCGTACCTTTTTTTTTAAATATTAGTGGCTTAATTGAAAGAACAACAACGGCTTGAGAACTAGGGTTGTCACGTATGCATACAAATTTGAAGTTATCGATAGCATTATACTGTAATGAACTGTTACAAAATTTAAGCTATTTTATATTTTTTAAACATTAACATGTATTTATTATTTAAAAATAAACATTTCTTTTATTAAAGAAATTTACATTATGCTCAAAATTTATGGAAAATAAAACATCAAGCCAAAACGGCTCACGCAATTATGAGCACTCAGCAATCTCTAGTGCGTTTTATACAGCGGAGTCCAATTAGATTATAAGAAACCGTTATTTATACTTATTGAAAATTTGAAATTGAAGTATTTTTTTTTACTAGATTAAAATATTATTATTAAAAGTAGCGTTTTGAAATTGTATAAAAACCGTAATAGTTTAACAAATATTTTTGTCAATATATAGATTATATGTGTTTTCGAATACTGCATATTATAAAAAAAATATTATACATAAAAATTAATGGTAAGCCATTTCTTAGACTGCATTTAACGATATAAAATCAGTCTAATTTACTTATACTAGCTGAGTACTAAGGTTCTCCTATGATCCTATTTTAAAAATGCCCAAGAACTTTTTAAAAACATCAAGAAATATCATATAAATAAATAAAAAATCGGAAATGCCTCAAAAAAATTCAAAAAAATATATTTTCTAAACATTGGTCATGAAAAATCATGATCTCTGACCAGCGACCGGAACCACTGTGCCGCCGAGCAGCTGAGCTGACCGAATATTCACCATGTGTCGGTCGGCGGCAGCAACAACAACCACGGTCCGAGTACAGGGCCGGTTGTTGGAGTGATCTTCATTTGGCAATTACATTTGGCCGTGTTCGGAGGTGTCCGCGGATAAAAGCCGCCAAAAAGCGAAGAGCGACGGATCGAAAGGGCGCTACGTGAATCAGTTATCAGTGGGATTAACCACGATTCGGGCGGGATTTCGAGTTCGAACCGATTCAGTGCCTCGCAGTGCTCCCAGTGATCGGTAGAAAGGTGAAAAATCCCATCGAACCAAGGGCGCAGCCAACACCACGCACAGAGCCGCACTTCGTGGACAAGGTCAGCTCCATAAGAGCCACAGTACGTACGTAGTGCATCGTTGGGCGCCTTTATTTTCGGCTAACCCAGTTGTGTGAAAGTTCTTTGGACTTATAGATGCGAGTGCATGGATGTGCACTGGCACTCGCACTCGTCGCGGTCTCATGTTCCAATTGGAACGATCTTTCGTGCCGAATTGTGGCTCATTCCGCAGATACGTACGTATATGTTTGGGCCAATTTCTCGCCCCAATGAGATGTGGGCTTAAAGTGCACCACCAACAAAAGAGGAAAAAAAAAACAGATCCCAGCAAAAAAGTAAAGCATGGCAAAAGAAAAGGTTAATAATTCGTGCCAATAATGCTCTCGAAATTTGGCTCGCATCTCTTGTTGGAAGTGTGTTTCGAGATCAGGAGTTTTTTTCGACCGCTCTGCGAACCGGGGTTATTATTTTGGGGGAGTGGAGCGGCTCGAAAACGGAATCGGAATCAGACTGCGCGCCGACGACCCATATTTCGATTTCATTTCATTTACCAAAAATAAAAACACCCGAAAAAAATACAGGCAGAAAATCGAAAATACAACAAAAAAAAAAGGGGGGGAAAAATCAGAAAAAGCAGAGACGAGCGCCGCGATACTTAAGTGCGGGCAAATAAGTAAAAGATATGCCATAAAAGACAGCATAAGTGTATTTTGAAGATACTTTTTCGTGTTGTGTTTTTCTTGCCCCAACCCTGCACTCCCCTCGTGTTTTGTTTTTATTTTTATTGCTATTGTTATTGTTATTGGTATTGTTGGTGTTGACTGCTGCCGACGGTTAATGTTAACTTGTTTAGTGTGGGCAGCAGGCAGCAGTCGGTAGTTGGTAGTAGTTAGCTTTGTTATTGCTGTCTCCCATATTATATTGTTACCGGCCACAACGGTAAAGGACACTTGGTATTCATATGTAAATGCCCCGTCTGCCACTCGATTGAATTGTGTAAAGATGCCTTTTACCTGCCCAGGGAGGTGGGCCCTCGCGGGCTCCCACTCCAAGAGAGAGAAAAAACCGATCTGCAGCTGCACCTTTATCGGCACAACTCGATCTAGGAACCTGGCAATGGGACAATCCCGAGACGTCTCGCGGATATTTTTAACTCTGGCGCGACTTAATTCCTGCTGCATTTGCAGTGGCCGCAGCTTATTTAATGTCTACAAATAATCCAAATTGGGGCTTAGCCTCAGCTGTGAAAAGGGGCAGTGCGGAGGGGGAGGGGGAGGGATGCCCAGATAGACGGGGCTTCCGAGGAGCAGGAGGTGACCAGCGCCGGCACTTGTGCATTCGATCATCGGCGCACTGAGGCAAAAGCCATTCGCCGTCGCATTCGCCCAACCTCTTTCCCTACACTAATTCCACTATTTATTACACTCCTAATCCTCTCCACACAAATCGAAGTTTAAAGCCACTTATATGCTATACAACATTTTGTTAAAATCCTAAAATGAAACCATGTAGTAAATTATCGAAAAACACGGCTTTACAATGGATAAAAGTAAGGGGTGATATCTTAAGGTATATTATCCATATAATAATATTTACTAAGGGCTTATATTCTGATTACTTGATAGTATATTATATTATATCATAATATCAAGACACACCATTTTCCAATAGATAAAAGTGAAAGGTGACAGATTCACCTTTAAGAGAAATTATAAAGTTTTTAAAAGGCTATATTCTGAACCCTTGAAATTATTATATACCATCATAATACATACTTTTCTCTAAGAAAAGTGAAAGGTTTTATTTGCTTAGGAATAATGTAACGTAATGCATTACTATCTCAATAATCTTAGAAAATTAGCAATAAATCTTTTATTGAAGCCTCATATAATTTATCTAATACACTTTCCATAAATTCCCTATTATAGAAATTCAGCCTTTTTATTTTGAGTGTAGGTTTCACTCTTCTTCCCAATTGCGTCTGCCAAAGTTCGGGCAGAAAACGGTGAATAGAGGATGAGGATGAGGATGAGGATGTGGCTGTGGATGAGGTAGAATGCCGCGGGGGACGCGTTGGTTAAATTGGGGAATGAAGTGCCATTTGCTCAGTGGGACAAGTTGTGGCCAAATAATGACTATATTAAATAACAGTTAGCAAACATTATTGCATTGGCCGCAGGCTGTGTAGCATAGATCTGGCCAAGAGGCATGGGCAAAGAAAACTGAGAAAGCACAGAAACCCGCCTCGCAATGCTGCAAATGCTGGCGAAGATGCAGCCAGTCGCCTTTGAACATTTGAACGCTGTTGGAAATGGCAGTAATGTGACCATTTAAGACCTCTTTCTGATGTCTTATGGAGTGAAAACGTCCTGCTGTGTGAAAACAAATTATAGGCATGTAATGTTGCATGTTACGTCGCGACTCTCGAGCAATTGAGGATTGGGTTTGGGGCTTGGGGATCCGGAGGAGATCTCTTGGGAGCCGGGGCTAGGCCGGCTAAGCTCAGTCAGTGCTGCAACACTCAAAAGTTAGCCCGGTCGGGCTAGTTGGGACTGGGGATTGGGGATTGGGGATTTTGACTTGACGCTGGCTTTATGCTGATGCTGATGCTGGTCTTTCAGACCCAGACCCCCAGACTCAGCCTCAGACTCAGGCCCAGACTCTTTAGATCTCGGATGTGTTTCTCCGTTTGTCTGTTGGCTGCCTGGTTTCTTGGTCTCTTGGTCTCTCGGTTTCTTGGTTTGTTTGCTGGCCCGTTTGAGAGTGTGTGCTGGCTGGTCTAATGCTCTCTAACTGCTTATCAGATCTGTGAGGATTGCGCAAAAACGATTTCTGTTTTCCTTTTCGCCCGCCTGCTCCTCCTCCTGCTCCCGATTTTCCTTCTAAGACCTAGGGATACCCTTTCGTGGGATTTGGTACTAGGTCCGAAATGTCACTTTTCTATCTTCACAATCTTACCAACTTAATTTGATCTTGATCTTGAGAACTGAGATTTAAAATATTACTAAATGCCAAGACCTTCATCTTTGATTTATATTGAATATGTTTTTAAGGAATTTCTTGTGATATATAATATTAATAAGATCATAACATAATAAAAACACAAGACTGTTACACCTATGACTACATACCACTATTGATTAATATTGTGTATTTGAATAATAGGTAACCCCTCCCTGTTGTCACACCCAAAAAAAGTATCAAATATCAAGTAAGCAGGTGTCTGTAAAATTAGCTAGCTAAATAGACATAATAAATTGGCTTACACCTTAGCAGATTTGATAAGAAATAGTTTGAGAAATCTTTATGCCCATTTCTGCGTTTCGAATTGGATCACTAGGGTAAAGATTGAAATCAAAATAATAGACTAACATTGAGTATATGGGTAGCTTTGATAGAATCTGCATTCCAAGTCGTGGTGTTCTTTTATTTATCTAATTTATAGGGTATCCCTTATTCGCTAGGCCCCGGCTAACCTTTAGAGTAATATACTTATTTCTTGTTTTCTTTCTGTCTGTCTATTTGGGATTTTCAAACAACGAATGCGATTGCGACGCCGCATTTAAACGAGCACTGCAAGTCCAAAGTTTTCCCGCTCGCCGGTTGCTGTTTTTGCTGTTGTTGCTCTTGGTGGTGGCATTGCTGTTATTGGCAAGACAGATTCAGATTGAGCCCAGACTCGAAAATAAAGTAATGAAATGCTAAGCCCAACAGCGGAGCCCCAGCTCCAGCTGCCAATTCCCGCCATGTGCGCGACTCTGCTGTCCTGTCCCTGTGGTGAACTTTTATTGCCTGGTCGGGAATCGGTAACTCCTGCCCCCCACCACCTCCACCTCCATATCCATCCCAATCCTCCTCCTCCTCCTCCTCCTCCTCCTCCTCCTCCTGGGGGAGGTGAGAAAGTGGCAAACTGTCGCTGGGGACAAGTGGTTCCTCCAAGCTCATATTCGTATATGTGCCAGAGCTCAACCCATTACGGGGCCTCATATATAACGACGTCGTCTCTGCCAAAAGAGTTCAGCGCTGAACGGCCACGCCCCTCAGCCGGCTAAACTAACAGCTCCAATGGGGCAACAACAACGACTTCGACTCCGACTCCGACTCCGGTGTGCGGCTGATTAATAGGGTGGACCCATAAGGCACTTTATGGCCAATAAAGTGGGTACGTTTAAGCACCACTTTGGAGATCTTAAGAATGTTTTATAGGTATAACTGTCTAGCTTATCGGTTCTAGTTAATAAACAAATAATAATAATTTTCTCACATTTCTATAGAAAGATTGATTAGTTTAAGCACCATTTTGGAGATCTTAAGAACGTTTTATAGGTATAACTGTCTAGCTTATCGGTTCTAGTTAATAAATAAATAATAATAATTTTCTCACATTTCTATAGAAAGATTTATTAGTTATAAAATTCAGAAGCAGAACTAAACATAACCTGCTATCGTTTTTAATTTTGTTCTTATAAGCTATATAAAACAATTTGACTTGGTTTTTCAAAAAATTGTATCTTATGCTTATAATAACGGATTCTGGTCATTAGGTCATAGTCAATCAATTTTGGTATCCAACAAAATAAGCGAATAAATCACCATACTCCCTAGAAAAGTCTCGCTTTCACTTTCCTAGATAGTTTTCATAGGGGAGCCCCTATACCATGATGTTTCAGCAATAACTGGGGACCACCCCAATGCTCACATGTTACATTTACTGTTTCTGTTTCGGCCGCTGGCCGATGATGAATGCGGCAAGGCAATTTGAGTGATACTCACGACCTCGTCAGTAGTTAGCTGGGACCACGCCCACACCGCCCAAAACGCTATCCATCTGCATCTCGGCATGCATTTAGCATTTAGGCGGTGGCCCCGGCAGCGAAAACTCGGAGTCCGGAACCCAAAAATTAGGAAACGACGACGATCGAACTTTGATGGGACTGCGACTACACCTCCTCCTGCGGCCACCTTTCCACCGACCGACCGACCGACCGACCGACCCTTGTGCATATATCAATGTGGAAACGGGGTTTACATAATTGAAATGCACCAGTCGGGGCCTGAGAATAACTTTCATATCAGGTGGCTAATCAGGCATCCGGGTTGCGCAACCCAAGACATATTTGGGGAATCAGATATCCAGAGAGTTCACAAGTAGAACCCCCTTAAGTGCTCACCTCTCATGCGTAATTATCTGCAAAAGTAACTCAAATATGAGATCTTGGTATAAGGTCTTAGTTACTATTTGATTAGATAAAAAAATCTGTTGTTGAATTCTTGGTAGGTTAAACGATTAAGTGATGTCGGGAATTAAATGTGGAAATAACATCAACAATGAGTAGTAACACACGCAGTTTAAAAAGGCCTAAATAAATATTTACTACATTTGATACATTTCTTATTATATATGTTTATACCTCACCTACTTTATAAGTCGCAATCCGAAAGTATTTTTTCCCGAGTTTATTGCATCTTTATACCTTTCTTGACTCATAACGGCTTGAGCCGAGAAAACACCTCCGGTAATCTTCTTCATGCGGAAATAACCCACTTTAAAAGTGGTCTTGAATAAGCCCCAACTTAATCGCTGATTAGATAAAGAACTCTTCAATGGGCCTCACTTTATGAAAGTGATTTCGCCGTTTTCGCTGAATTTCGATCGTCGGCTGATTGCCGCAGAGTTATCACCCAAATCGATGTAACAATCAATGGCCCGAGATTTTCGGTCCATGTTGCTGTTCAACTTTGACTCTCGACTGGCATCATCTGGGGATCGAAGAAGGAGTCGGAGTCCAAGAGTCGGAGGAGAAGGCGAAGTCGGGGTCTTCCTGCACTCCACAGTGCATCTGCAGTGCACTTTCATAACACAATTTATCGCTGTCTGCTGATACAAGGCAGCAGATACAAACTACAAAATACCGCTCATAAAAACTTAAATCGAGTTAAGTTCCGCTTCATTGTTCGGACTGGCCAAAAAAAAAAAACAACAAAGCCCAAAAGAGAAACCAACAACAACGGGCAAACAAATTTAATATGTACTAATTGAATGTTGTGCAGCCTCAGCTAAAGACCCACTTCAGCCAAAAGCTTAACTCCCGCTCCATGCCCATGCCCATTCCCAATCCCAGTCCCATTTGTATCTGCATCGCTTCTACATTGAGTCGGGTTCAGCCGGGTTGAACTCTGGGGTCACTCCGGCCGAAAGACTCAGAAACGCGGCTCGTGAAAGTACGAAATCGAAAATCAAAAGTGAAATGTCGAACCCTGGCCCAGACAGGCGGCCTCAGACTCAGCCTCAGACTCAGACTAGCTGACTAACCAACCGACTGACTGACATAATTCCAGCTTGGCCAGCCAGATCTTGGGCTGTTCCCTAAGTCGAGTGCCGAATTCGGAGTTCCGAGTCCGCTGCATCTGGTATTACGCGCCTCGCCCCGAGAGCCCATTTTTCTCCGCCTTTGCCTCGAGGTGTGGGTTACGATTCTGCGGTTTCTACGGGCACTCATGGATAAGGCACTGGGGGAAAAACCCCTATATCATGCTAAAAACTATGTTTTTTGTTGAACTACTAAAGATATCTAAAAACAATATCATTGTTTCTATCTTAACCTTAAAACTTAACTTAAAATATTTGTATACCATTATACATTTTTGATCTTGAACCTCTAAGTAAAGATATTATGTTGAAACATGTGTTTTATAAAAAAACCTAACAAATTCTAATAGCATTAGCAACTTCTTAATCTGAAACCTCTTTCTATAGACATTATAATATTTTTTGCAATTTTTGAAATTTAATAAAAAATGTTATAAATAGTAAGATATTTTTAAGAAGAAAAGAAGATAAGCTAGATTCCTAATAAGCATATTATTATAAAGTATTTCAAAATTAATAAGGTGTTACCATCTTGTATCATCAAGCTAGTTTTGTAGTTATCATGATGTTCTTCTCAGTGCAACAACACGCTATTCTAACTACCATATAGCGACAGAGCATTCCTATGTTTAGTATCGAGTGTCCCTTAGACTCATTCTAATGCTTTTCCCTCCCTCTCACTCCCTCAAACCAAACCCATCTGAACTTGAACCGAAAGATACGATTTCAAGTTGAGCTGCCCAACTGAGGGGGGGGCATACTCATAAGGCAACTGGGAGGAGAATCGTTTGATTTGCAATGCAAAAGAGACTGGCAAGGTCTGTGGGCCAGGCCACTCTTGATTTCAATTCAAGTCCAAGTTCAGGTGAGCGATGGATATGAAAGGGGCGCTGCGTTGTCGCCTACGGTCGGGGACTTGCAATAGCTTCCTCCGGAGGTGGGCAGATATAAATATATACGTACACAGAGAGTGTGCCTTATTGAAAGGGATCTGCTAGATGCGCTCCTAATCCCATCAGGACTGGAGGTGTTGCTGATATGCCGCTGAAAAGCTGTGCAGATTAATCATAAAGTCCATAACAAAGAAGTTTTGCATGCCGGCGGAGATGTGGATATCCACGGATGGGGGCTGTGCAGCGGGGGGCTGGCCGGGCTTCATCTGGCACGGATCACGGATCCCGCTGTCACGTGTCAGTCAAAATGACTCTGGCACTCGGGCAATCTGGTGCGGAGGGCAGGCCTATGAAATAGTTACGAAAAAGAGCGAAAAAATAGGTGTTACCCGGGGGGCCGAGGAGCCGGCTTAATTGTTATTATTGTTCGGCGGTGGAAGCCAAGAGATGGAACCGCTTCTGCAGCTGACAGCGAAATGTTCGCAACATGTCAAAACTTTTATGGTTTTTTAATGGTTCTCCATTTAGATTTGGCCACAGTACGATTTTAATTGAATTTCTGTTTACTTACGAGTGGCGGCGGCAATTTATTTATTATATATCTTCTACTTATAACCCCCAAATTCGGTTTTTACTCTTACATCTTGTTTATCTGTGACTTCTGATTGCTGACGCTCGTTTCGCCTTGTCGCCAGATCTGATATCTCTGTGCGCGGCGTTTATCTGGCCAGGTATTCCATGGGCAAACACTCAAAAAACTTGTATATTTATCAAGAAGCTGGCGTACACCAAAAAGAATTCACAATAAACTCACGGATTTCTCGGCGACAGTTATGTGCTAAAGTTGTTTTGGAGGCTTTGAGCTCTCCGGCTGAGTTAAGATAAGTGAAATCAGCTGCTCGGCCCGGCAGTTGGATCTCATTATTCCAGCGACCTTGGGGCGCTTCTAATTGCGCGCCACAGATGGGATGCATCTGTATCTTTTGCTTTGACAAGTGCAAGTCCGGCTGCTGATAAGCTGTGGCCGGTCTATAAATACAACCCAACGGAACCCCGGCCAAACCAGACCGCACAGATCTGTGCATCTGCATTCCTGAGTGATTACGCTGCGTAAGATACATTTGTAGCCGATGGACTAACACCCCAGAAACTCGGCTAAAAAATGCCTTACACAAAATTCAATGTACACACGAGAACGTCCGCACATCCGTACCTATATAGATGAGCGGGTACAGAAAGTTTCATAATTATTGGATGAGCAAGAGTTGAATAATAAACACATTTCTGGCTTTGACAGCTTTAAAAATACATTTTTTAATGGCTTCCCATTTATCGTATTAAAGTGGTGCGCTCAGCATTATTAATAATGAATTTAAAATGAGTTGTATCAAAGAAGTTCCCTTGATTCTAGAGGTTTCCCTGACTTATGCTTTCGTTACGCACTGTGCACGACACTGCAATTGTTTCGCCATGAGCATCTTTCACTCAAAGTATCTGCGGTGTTCTGGTGGAAAAGATATTTTTGGTTCTCTGGCGGAATGATATTTTGGGGACAAATGTGTGACTCCCAACTAGCGTGATATTTACACCCCGAAAAGTGCTAGCTTTACATTTCCTGATGATATTTTCGAAGAAATCCTTTGTCTTACGCTCGCCTCTATTTGAAGGGTTCCTTGGCTTATTGTTTTCCTTTTTAATTTCTTTCCATCAGGCTTAAAAACGTTTGTTTATCATTTTAAAGTTAGCCAAGAAGCCCATGCAAATCTCTCCTTAAACAATGTATAGCTGATGGTAAACTCTTGCAGGCGATTTTTGTGGCCCGAACAAAAAAGTGGAGACGTCTCCGGCTTGTGCAACATGCTCTGCTGTTTGTTCAACATCAATTAAGATTATAGGAAAGCCACTTGTTCAGCGGAGAAAAATAAAAAAATGAAAAACAAAAGCAGCAGCAGCCAGACAAGGAAAAAGTCTTCCACTGAAACAAAAGCCTGGCCAACTCGGGTAACCAATACCCGCAAGACAATGGACACGCCAGTGGATGCAACAAAAACGGGGGAAACCAACTAAACGTATTTAATGACAGCCAACGGATAGTGGTAGTGGCTGGTGGCATTAGTGGTACAATATATAAGGAGGGGCATGTCATGGTCATGGCTTGACTAGCATGGTCTGTGCTAAAAATTCGCATGCGTAACACTCGGGTTCCGTATGGAGGAAATCGAAAGGTGGCAGATCGGAGGCTGAGGCCAAATGGCTATTATCTTTTGAATGTGGCCATAAACACAGGGGGTAATTAAAAAATATCTGCAGAAATAATTTGTAGTTTTCAAAATAACAGCAATTTGGTGATAAAAAAGAAACACAAATGAATTATGGAGATGGATTTCGAAAGCTTATGTGGGAGTTGAACCTATTTTTATATGCCTCATAATTTCTCTGGCATAATTTATCTGCTTCTCAAATTATTCCTCTCCAGCAGCATTTTCAATATTTAACATATTAATAGAGCAGAAAATTTGCTTTAAATGTTTCCATTGAAAGACGTCCATCGTCATGCAGTGATATCCAATTTTACTCTAGCCTCGATCGCATTGGGAGTGAAGTATGCGCTGCACCGGACAAAAATAGATCGACAGTGTGCTTTAAAAATCTGAGGCACTGAACTTTACTGCGAATACACTTAGCCGAATCATCAGCTTCCTTAGATCAAAAGAATAAAATGCCGGAGGCACGTCAGGGTTGCATTACATATGACATACCCTCTCGAGGAAAATACGAAGGTCTGCCGATGAAAACTTTTTACTTAAACAATGAAAATGGAAGCACTTGGAAGAGGTGAAGAACGAAGAATAGCCAAAATTTGCATGAAAGTTGGAGGTTCAGTGCTTGTGGCATGCTTTTGGGCGAACATTTGCCATATCCTACAAACAAATTAACAAAGGGGGGTATATTAGACCACCAAATAACTTAGCTACATAAAGAAATGTAGTAAAGATGATAACTTTATTGACTTTTCCCAAGCTGTGCATGACTTACAATCGATTAGATATTTTTAATATTTTACTTAACATTATATTAAACAAAATTCCAAAAGAATTGTTACCTAACTCATCTAACATTCAAGTTGTTTGCCTTAAACTTATCTTTCAAAGTGTTAATCCAAACATATAAGTATGTATGCTTAAAAGATTTATTTTTAGCTTATCAGAAGACATAAAAATGAGCCAAGGCTAAAAATAGACAATGTCTTTGCTTAATAGGTATCAAGTACTAACAAATTAAATTAAATATTTTATTTATTGCATTATTTAGTGACTTGAGGACCAAGGCACTCCAACCCTTAGAAGTCGAGCAGTCCGTGAGGAGAAGGACCAAGGGCAGTCGCCTGATTTCGTGTTGCTGCATGCGCCACTCCACGAGGACAGTGGACAGCGAAGTGATCCGTTTGGAGGGGGAGGCAATTAGTGGTAAGATCGGGAGCGCAACCAAGATTAACCAGGCCAAAACTTTACTTGCATTCACCTCACCTTTCAACAGGCGATCAGCAGGTGCCGCACCTCGGGCCTCTGAAGCTGTCCAGCTCCCTGCCCACCACTCCGCAGTTGGGACAACGGGTGGCGCGAGGACGTGGCTACAAGAAGCTCTCATGGAATGACCAGCCGGGCCGGGAACCAGCCGTATCAATGATCGCCCAGGGCCAGGAGGCCAGGGCCAATCCGCCGCTCACCTATCTCGCCCACAACAATAACAACAACAACAACAACGATGAGGAGGTGTACGATCCCATTGCCAAATACTTTGCCAACACGCAGCATCAAAAGCTATCTCCTCGCATCGCTGCGAAAAGCTCACGGATTCTCTGCGAGAATTGCTGTGGGGAGAGGCAGCAGCAACAAGTTGGCAGCTCTGTGGACCGCCAAAAGCAACAGCAGCAGCAGCAGCAACAGCAACAGCAGCAACATCATCAGCAGCAGCAGCAGCGGCAACAGCTGCCGTTTGGGGACTACGATTCAGTGTCCGATTTGTCGTCGTTTCGCTTTGTCTTCGATGGGGAGGAAGTCGATTCCACGAGGCGCGTATTAGTCGATGATGCTCATTATGAGGATGCCGCTGCCGCTGACGACGATGACGATGACGTTGCGCGGCCGCCGGTTATAGAAATAGAAAAGCGGCAGCCAAATACATCAACAACGAAAACGGAAAAATCAACAGTGGCAATAGCAGCAGCAGCAGCAGCAACAGCAACATCGTCTTTGGGAGACGCGTCATCGCCAGTGTTGTCCCTGTCATCCGAAATCAGCGACGAGTCACCAGCAATTTGTTGTTATACAATTGACAAAAAACAGTCACAGCAGCAGCAATTGAGGCAGCAGCAGCAGCAGCAACATCTCAACCAGCAGCAGCAACTGCAACACTACAATTCCTGTGCCACCGTTAGCCATCGAAGCTACCGCCACCCGCCACCAGTTCCTCCCAAACCGCGTGGCTATATAGAGTCTTCTGCATCCGATGAGCCTGCTCTGAAGACCCGCCGTCTGGTCTGCCATCAGCAGCAGCAGCAGCAGCAACATCATCACCCTCAGCCACCTGCCAACTCCCTTCACTTTTCACCCAGAATCTATCCCGCCAACAACAGCTGTTGCCTCCCCAAGGACTACAATCCCCATGCCTTCGAGGGAAACTGCAGCAATAACATCAATTACAACTGTCGTTTCGGCTCGAGTGGGGATTGCACTTGGGGCCTGGTGCGGGGGCCGCGATCCCTGTGCTATGATCGACACGGTCGCCTGACCTTCGACTCGGAGCCGGAACCGGAAGTGGTGGTGTACAAGAGCAACGGAGTGCAGAAGTCGCTGAGTGAATCGCGTTTGCAAGTACAATATTACGCAGAGCCCAAAGTTCCTTACGACCCCTATACCGACCTATCGCGTGTGACCGCGAATGTTATAAACCCCGAACAAAACGACCGGGAAAGTACGTTTTCTCTACCCCAGCAACACAGTCGTGAGTGCAATGCACTGAGCCAAGTGAATCCCATAAACCAAATTGCATATAATAGTCCAAGCCACGTTAGGCGGAACCATATACTACTGCCCTGCTACTGCAACTCCCATGTGGATGCTCCAAACGAGGTTAACAAGGAGAACGGGGTGAGTATAGCCAAGAAAATAAAGGGATCTTGAAGATTTCAGGTCTTAGATCAGTAAAATTAAAGAAATAATCAGTAGATCACACAGTGTGATAAAATGTAGGGAAAGAAATACAATGAGTTGAGATAGTATAGAACCCAAAATGGATGAAAACGAGCAAGAGCAAAGCAACCTCTAGCCGATATAGATAAAATGTATATTTGTATTTATGTATTCTCCAATACTCGATGGCCGCCATTCATCACCGAACTGTCAGGGAGTGCAATTTTCAGCCATAAACCTTTTGTTTTGATCGATTTTATTGATCCCATATATCATATAGTTACTCGTACGTTTTGTTTTCCGTTCAATGGGCGAGGAAAAGATCTCTCCGAAATTGTAGTTGGGGCCAGAGAATAAGTCATATATGTACGGATGGATGGATGGATGGGCACCACCTGAACGGCACGTTCCGCCGCTCGATGGGAGAGTTCGGGAGAATGTGGGATTTTCGCCTGTGATTTGTGGTGCTGGCGAGAGTTCTGCTCGCCAGAGATCTCTTTCGGTGGTATTGCTCTACTTTTGTGTTATTTGTACGATTCTTTTAATGCGTGCACTGGGAGAAAATGGTCGGGATGGTACAATTTTGGATAGGAGAAGGATTATTAAGGAGATCAGTGGTTCTTAGAAACTGTATTTTATTTTAATAATAAGGAAAAATACTTAGGAACTGATAGAAACTGTTAAAGTATGTTGCCCTCTAGTATACGAGTATATCTTTATCAAGACCATTATAGTTCCGTATACCACCAAACCTATAGCAACCTTCTAGCAGTGTAGTGTAAGTTGGCCTGTCCGCTCATTCATTCCCAGTCATAGCCACAGATCTCTTGTATTTTCTGTATTTTCCACCTACATACATATATGCACCTATATGTATTTGGATTTAAATACGTATGTGGCATACGTACTTTTATATATGCGGCTGGGATCTGTTGTTTATACTAAAAATATCACTGTGTGTGTGTGTGTATAAACGAATCGGCTTAATATATATGGAGCACCATTGGCTTTCCTTACATTGTGTGCTCTTTGGGGTTTGCCTGGTCTTGGTGTAGTATGTGTGTCATTGTGCAGCGAATATAATGACGCTGGGATCTGAGAAGGCGCCTAATATAAGGCTCGTGCTGCCTGGGTTCCGGAAATCGGAATACATAATGTTCATGCTCATTCCAATTAGCATGCCGCATATCCCCTGGGATCCTTGGGGGAACGCGAATTCTTCAGTAGTTTCCCCTTCCCTTTTTCCCGATATTACACATACGCCGCGTTGACTCAATGTTTGCTGGTGTTTCAGTGTATCGAATTGAATTGCCAGCGCGTTTTGTTTGTTTTTATTTTGTTGGCGGGGTGAAGTGGGACTGGGGTGGAATCACAAGTACGCCCACAGCTAGTCCATAAAAAGACATGAGTGTGGAGAGGGGGGCTATGTGGATAATTGACCCGGGGGCAGGCCGAAAAATCCGCCGATGAATAATAAACGATTAACTCGAATTCTTCCCACCCTTGATCGCTTTTTTTTCCAGCACACAATGGAGAAACGACGTAATACCCTGGACCGCTTTCAGCGCCTTGGCTTTGGACGTAA
Source organism: Drosophila biarmipes (assembly GCF_025231255.1). Classification (NCBI taxonomy): domain Eukaryota; kingdom Metazoa; phylum Arthropoda; class Insecta; order Diptera; family Drosophilidae; genus Drosophila; species Drosophila biarmipes. Next base: position 29,013,672 of record NC_066616.1, on the reverse strand, counting down.
ATCATCACCAGCTGCTCCCGCCTCCTCCGCATCCACGTCCACGTCCTCTTCCTCGCCATCTACTTCCGGTCCGGAGAAGCAGCGCAAGACGTCGGATCGCTCAGAGCGTCTGCGCGAGCTAACCGAACTTTTGCGGGGTGGCGGCGGTGGAGGTGGTGGCAGCAGTTCCCGCGCCTCCTCCACGCCCACTCCGCCGCCACCACCGCCGCCGCCGCCAGTGCCTCCGCCGCGAAAACCACGGACATCCCACCTGGAGCGCCAGGACACGGGCGCCAGTCAAACTTCCGAGTCGGAGGCGGGCAGCTCTCATCACGGAAGCGGGGGTGGTGGAGGTGGCAGTCTCAGCACCGCTGCCCGCATCTTTGCCTCGCTGCGGCCAAACACCAGTCTCTCCAACCTGGAGGCCTTCATGTTGAGCAACCGCGAGAAGTCCAAGTCCCCGCCCCCACCTGCGCAGCAGAATCAGCTGAACCATCGACCTGCGGCCAGCAGATGCGTAGATGCGTCGGCCATCGGCGGCAGTGCCAGTTTCGAGAGCACGGCGCTAGCATCTCGGCCGGATTCACGCAGTGCGCACCCCAAGGTGGCACCATTTCGCTCCGTTTCGTTCTCGCAAATCGACTGCAAGTCCACGCTGACCGCTCTAAGGGATCGCCTGAAGCGGGACAAGGCCATCGAGGCGCCCAGTCCCAGTCCCACGCCCTCCAAAGAGGAGGAGCTGGCGGCTCATCATCCAGATCCCGGTTGGGTGCGCATCCCCCTGAAAAAGACGGAGCTAAGCATCAATTTAAATTACGGCCAGGAGAAGTCGCTCGATCACGACGCCATCCAGGAGGAGGACATCTTCAGCAACGAGTTGACTGCCAGTGGCAGCTCGGGCATCCTGTTCCCAGTAGCGGCCGCTGCCACCGCCAGCAGTGTGATAGCCGCGCATGCCACCATGGAATCCCTGACGGACACCATTCAATCGGAGAGCGATTGCCTGATCAAGGAGGAGGTGCAGCCACAAGTACAGCCGGTGCTGGAGATCACACCACCCACCTCGTCGGTGAGTGGCAGTGCCCCCAATTTGGCCACCTTGATGGAGGAGCAGCTGCCACTGGAGGCACCGCCGGATAACTTCCTACAGACGGCCACCACCTGCGAGATACCAGTGCCTGTTTATGAGTGTGCCGCCCAGGAGTGGCTGGAGACCCCGGCCCAGGAATGGGTGGAGGTGGCGCCTGAGGAGTTCGGCATTGTCCCGGAGACCATACAGCCACCCATTCCGCATGCAGCCTGCAAAATCTCCCAGACGCCTTCCACTTTGACCACAGCGGTGAGGAGTGACCTGGTGCCCACCATCTCGGTGAGTCGATCCTCCGAGGAGGGTGACGAGCTGGCAAAGATCGAGGATGTGCCGCAGGTGGAGGTGGCCACCACAGCCAAGAATCCCTCATTGGGGCAGCATCTCAAGCAGTACAGCCACGATGATCTGGACCTGACCAACGTGGATCTGAGGAGTTCGCTGGAGGCCATAGCCACACCGCGGCACAGCACGGATGAGCGGCAGAAGAGGCACCTGGACAAGTCGACCAAGCGAAAGGGGATGTACATAGACAATGCGGATTGGCAAGCGCCCACGGAACCAGCACAACGTGGCCTGGCTCTGGACATTGGGGTGGCCAATCAACATGCCATTAAACCGGAGTCCCCGGATGTCCACACCCCCAGTGCCTCGCAAATGTACATCAGCAGTCCCCAAAGCTCCTATTCCTTTGAACTGAACACCCCTGAGTTGGAGAAGAGTTCCCCATCCTGGGGCAGTGGGGGATTGGGTCGCGACAAGGCCCAGCTGCTGAGCAACTTCAGCTGCCACAGCAGCGAGGAGAAGGATGACGCCTCCACTCGCAGCCTTAGCTTTCTCCGCACCGACTCCACCTCGGACAACGAGTGCGACCGCGCTGTCAGGGAGCGGGAGAGGGAGCGGATCACCTCGAGTCCCACGCCCAGCGGAGGCGACTACGACTACAAGCGATTCTCGAAGCGTCCTCTCAGGGGTCCCTATGGCCAGATGCTGGAGGCGGAGATGAAGAAGCCCAACCGGATGCACTTCGAGGAGATCCTCGAGGAGCTGCGCGAAACCGACAGGTGAGTTGCATTCCTCCAAGTTACATTCTTCAAGTTCCCTACTCTTCAAATATTGATTTGACTTATAGAAAAATTAAAAAAAAATCAAGTTGGTATCATCTTCAAATGATATTTAACATCATTATAATATTTTAAAGCCCTGACCCACTCTTTTATCTTTCAGCTTGCACCTGCGGTCAGCTCCTGGGGCAACTAGCGGCTCCGGTGGTCCTTCCCGCAATCTGCCGCAGTACTCCAACTCGATGAGGGTGCGCAAGACGAGTACCTTCCTGCCGGTGCCATCACATGCCCGAGCAGCCTCTACGCCCTCGCAGCTGGAGCACACCAGCAAGGGCATTTCCGCGGCCGCCCAGATCTCCGTGTCCGCCAAGAACCTGACCGAGGCGGAGCTGGATGACCAGCTGCACCACATGAAGCGCGCCGCCTCCGAAGCTCCGGCCCCCAAGTCGCACCACAGCAAGCGCAGCCAGTCGATGAGCACGGAGCGGCCCAGTCTGCACCACCACCACAGCCACGGTCACAGTCACGGCCATGGTCACAGCCACAGTCACCATCATGCCGGCAAGCGGGGTCTGGATGCGGGATCTGGCGATAAGGCAGCGAAGAACGCTCCGCCAGCTGGAGGATCTTCGGGATCAGCGTCAGGCTCGGGATCAGGTTCGGGATCAGGTTCGGGATCAGGAGGAGGTGGAAAGGCTGGCCTAAAGCCGTCGCCCGCTTTGTTAGCCGAGTTGCTAAAAGGATCCAGTGAGAAGATGGTATCCGAGCAGCGAAAGAAGACAATAGCGGTGAGTCTACTTTATAGGAATCAGTATCGATTCCAGTTCCGCCATTTAGAGAATATGGAAACACAATTGAATGTTTTTCAGTCAGAACTTCTGACTTCTTTAAATTCTTGAGAATTCTATATAAATTGAAACAGTTATTGAGGCATTGGATATGGTAAGAAATTATTATTTATTAATAATGAAAACCATATGGGGTTACAACGTAAATCAGATGATTATTTTTCTTATCGTAATATGAATGTAAGACAATTTTTGGGAAAACTGCACCATTTATTATAGAATGACTCAGTTTTATTTTCATTCCAACTGCTCTGAGTTTCCGTAAACCTTTTCATAAGTACCAGATTGAAGACCAAGAACCAAGCTTAGAAAAATGCGCTCTAAAGTATGCTACGATTAAGCGGGGTTTCAAGATATCGGGGAATCCCCTCCATTAAGCAGTGTTTCTCTCTTTGCTGTCGCTTCCAAAACTTTCCAGTTCCAGCAAAGAGCAAATTTTCTGCGATCGTTAGCTTTCCTCCCTTGCTGCTCTCCTATCCTCCCTTTCATCTTTCTTGTTGTATACACCTCCACACATACACATATTAAAAGTTTCTCACGCTTTTTGTTTTGCTTGCTAAGTACGAGTGCATGTTGTGGGTGTCGGCAGAGGCAGAGGAAAAGACAGCGGCAGAGGAAAAGCAGCGGCGCCATGTGAATTCCGAGGCGCATGCTCCAAAAGAAAAGAAAGAAAACGGTGCGCATTGGAAATGTGTGTTAGTGTGCTAGTCCCGTTTTGTTTCGTTTCGCTTCGGTTCGGTCCCTCCGTTCCATTCCACTCCGTTCCAGGCACAGTGGTTGCAGCGAACTATTTTTACACTGGCAGCAAATTGCAATTGACTGATGACTGATTTTGGGGGCATAGTGGGTGTAGGATGAGTGTTCTGGATAAGTGTGAATCAACATGGAAAAAGTTGTGCTTGTTGGGTTTTTGATATTGCTTGACAATGTATAGAAATAGCTATTTCCGGTGTATAGCCTGCATCGAAGATAGTTACTTATTTGTAAAGGGGTCATAAGGCGTGTTTTAGTTTTATAACTAGCTAACTAGAAACACATTAAATTAACAATTTCTTTAATGATTTAAATTCTTATTTCAGTAGCTTGGAAGTACGATTTTACCCCTTTAACTTTTCATCACTAGTATGATGATTGAATTAGGGAATGTTAAAAACAAGTAATTTAAACATTAGCCTTTTAGGTCTGTTTAGCTTAATACGACAAAAGTTCTGACCTTTTGTTACATTTGATACCTTTTTATTTCGATCCTAACTGACTTTTTCCAATATCCGGTATGTGACTTAACCCTTTCTTTGGCCGTTTCCCGTTTTCCCTTTCGGACACTTGTCGCATGCAAATCCACAGGAAACCCCACGCTCTCTGGCGCTCTCTTCCATCTCCTCAGCCATTTTCCTGTGCTCTCTCGGAGCGGCGCATGGCATTCCAATGGGGCTTTAACAGCTGAGACTAGCGCACCACACAATGTTTTGAGTGTGTTTACGATCTGCTTTCGGTTCGCATGGATAATTGATGTTTTGTTATAGAGCAGATAAACCGAAAGTCTTAAATCCAGTATGATTGCCAATATGTGTCTCTGTGTGTGTGTGTGTGATGTGCTTTTGTTTTAAGCATGATTCTCTCCAGTGCCTCGCTCTCCGCCTCTCTTAGCCTACAGTGGGCGGTGGGTGCTTGTTAGAGTGGGAGTGGGGGTGGTGGTGGGGTGGTTTGGTCTTTTTTCAGTGCGCTTGGAATATGAAAAATGGAAATTAAGTGTGTATATGGCACAATGGAATGTGTTCGCTGAGTCGAGTGGCGGAATCGCGCACTCCTGTCTGTGGCCTTTGGATTTTGGGATGTGCCACTGTGGCTGCTCTCCCGCGCAGCAGCAACAGCAGCAGTAGCCGCAGCAGCAGCAACAGCAGCCGCAGCAGCGACTGCGACAGAGCAGCGAAATCTGAAAAGAGACCACTGTGCGCGTTTCAATTCTTATTTGCTTTTCTACGACCATTGTGTGGCGGAATTGTTCATGTTTCGTTCGCTCGTTCGTTTGTTATTTATTTTTTTCGTGGAGCGAGGAATCCGTTAACGGCGTGTAAAAGGCAACAAACAAATAGGAATAACTAAAACAAATCGTAAATTGGCTAAACAACAACGAATCCGTGTATAGGAAAAATTAATTCATCGCTGGAGTATGCCCATGTGTGTCTGTGTCTGTGTGTGTGGGTGAATTTTGCCTAGGTGTTTCAAATGCATGGCTATGTGCGTGGGAAAATGTCTCGAAGGCAGAGAAGAAAATCACTTTTCATTTTATTCAAAATCAACATTTTCTTCTCTTCTCGCTGAGTGCTTGTGTGCGTGTGTGTATGTGTATGTGTACCTGAGTGCACAAGGCCAACCTCTTGTTGCGCCGCGTTACGCCAATAATATACATCGAGTGCAAATATAAACTCTCAACTTAGCCGCCGCAACTGAAGCGAGTGCGAGCGAGACGGCACGAGCAGACAGGAGGAGAGGAGCGAAGAGAGAGCAAATCAATTACCTGTCAGCCCTCCCTGTGTGTGCGTGTGTGTGATTGTGAAATGTAAAATGGAATTGTGTGGCTTATGCAGCCTGCACTGCTCTAACCTTTGTCTTTGGCCACTCCTCTCGTATAACGGTAACTGCAACGGCCATCTAAACTGCGCACAAATGTATGCTGCAGAATACGACCACATAACTAACGGTGCAACAAGCTCACCTCCCACACACACATCCACACCCCCGCCCGTGAGTGTATCTGAAAGAGCACCCACACCCATACATACGCACATGATAACATGTTGCTCGCCTGGCCTTTTGCTGCCCTAATCAGGCAATTAAAAACGCAACAGCAGCGCAGCTGAACAGCAGTTAGCCGTGATTCACAGGAAAAACAAGAAAACAGAACCGCAACTGGTTTTTTTTGCTATGTCGTACATACGTACTTATGTACGGATATATTTATCCTCTACCCAACCCACGCTTTCCCATTGTTTTTCCTTTGCGCCTTATTGGCCTTCAGTCAGCAAAGACAAACAACAACATGGTCAGTGTCATTATCAAATCACACTCACAGACACACACGCACCCAATGCAGGCGGTGGGCCGCAGGGGCGTGGGGCGGTGCTCAAGGCTGTCCCTGTGAGTGAGTGACTCGTGACTCTCTGTCGCTGCTTACACTCGCAAAAATCAGTTACTTGGTTGGAAATGTTTATATCATAGATGGGGAAATCCCTTTTAAAGAAATGTTTTCCATAAAGTCACCCATAAATTCTTAACATCATGTGCTCAAATTCTGTTTAAAAACTTAGGTTGTTAATATATATATATATATAAATATATAAATCAACCTTCAAAAGAATAATATTTCCTAAGATGTTTTGTAGAAGAGGTTGTAATGTTTTATTGTTATCAAAACAATAGGATACTTAACATATACTTCGTTTCGAAATGTTGAAAAACACTGTTCTAATTTACATTATCATACCAAATCTTAAAAGCAAAATCTAGAGGCATTTCTCTGAGTGCAAGTGCAGGGCATGTGAAACGTGGGCAAGTGGTTCTCCCACTTGCCGACTACGCAGGTTGTTCTCCATGCCAGTGTGAATGTGGGTGTCTGTTTTTGTGGATGTGCAACATCCTCGGCCAGCTGCAATTTGCCTCTTGCCAGACGCTTGTTGCACTTTCAGTCCATTTGGGTGTTTTGGCCAGGCCAGACGTGTGTCTATAAACAAAAATCTACATAAAAGTCATACAGAATGCTTCAGCGGTGCTTTAAAAATTCAAAGGCGTTGCAGCAGTGAAAGAAAAAGTGGCCTAAACAAGTGACAAACTGAAAGATACAAAAGAAAGAAATAACTCCTTGCAATACATTCCGAGCATGTCGCACAATCGCGAGAATCTGCGACTCAGCCTGTTGGATCTGCAGGCCACCCTGACGGCGCCCTCCCAAACCGTTGCCGCCGCCCTGCTCCCCCAAGCCCCGCCATCGCAGTCGCACATGCAACAGTTGCCCAGCAGCAACACCAGCAACAGCAACAGCAGCAGCAACATCTCCGCCTGCGGCAACACCAGCAACAACAGCAGCAGCAGCAGCGGCAACATCAACAGCAGCGTCTCGCAGGCGGTCTCGATGGCCACCACAACGGTGGCGCGGCTGAGCAAGGCGGGATTCGGGGCGGCTGCCGGTTCAGGGGGCGGGGCCGGGAGTGGCTACCAGAACGACAAGTGCGACAGGCTAAAGAAAATGACTTCGATCACCTGCTCCGACTCGGAGGACGACTCCGAGCGGCGGGCGCAGTTCGAGATGAGTAGTAAATGGAATCTGGGCGGCTATGAAGGCGTAAGTCTGGTCGCAATTAACCCTCGAATTAACCCTTACAAATATTTTAAAGGTAATTATTATTGATTGTTCTCCTTTTATTTCGTTTCTCCTCAGGACACACGCACCTATGTGGTGCAAGAGATCTACAGGAACGAGCAAATCTACGTGGAGTCCCTGCAGACCGTCGTCGTGAAGTATCTGAAGGTGCTCAAGGCCCCTGAGCACGCCGGCATGATAGACACCCGCACTGTGGATGAGATCTTCTTCATGGTACCCGACATCCTCGAGATTCACGAGAAGTTCCTGGGCGACCTGAAGAGCCGACTGGATGACTGGGATGTTCAGCAGAAAGTGGGCGATGCGTTCATGGATACGGTAATGTATACTATTTTTAAGATGGTTATGTAAAGGCTTAGATTCCTGTTTCCAAGTGGATAACTTTATATATAGATATAGAAGAATATGCATATATATAGATTTTATCTGCCAAATCATTCCTAATTCTGGTATCTCATTCCACAGTTTTCGAAGCTGGAGGTCCTGGAGGTGTACACATCCTTTGTGAACAACTGCAATCGGGCCAAAAACGCCATTCGCTCCATGAAGCACCAGCGACCCTCGTTCTCCAAGTTCCTCGAGTCCACAGCTCGGGAGCACAAGGGCAAGCTCACCCTGGACAATCTGCTCATCAAGCCTGTGCAAAAGTTTCCCAAGTGAGTTTTCCACACACACCTAAAAAGGAATACCTCCCTCATTATGAATTTCCACCATCCCCAGCTATGAACTGCTGTTCCAGCGATTGATCAAGCACACCGATCACGATCATCCGGACAAGAAGCACTTGCAGGACGTGCTCAAGCTGGTCCACGACATACTGGTCCACATCAACTGCAAGGAGCGCGAGATCATGGAGAATGGACAGAGGGAGGCCACGCTGCGCGAACTGGAGGGCGTCATCGAGGGCATCACCGATCTTATAGCCCCCGAGCGGCAGTTCCTGCTCTTCGACCTGGTCTCCATGCCTTCGGGTCAGGGGGCGCGTAAGGATCGCGGCTTCTTCCTGTTCAACGATCTGCTTGTCCTCACCAGCATCAAGAAACGAAGCGGCACCATCCGCAAGCCCAACAGCAGCGTCTGCCCGGGCACCGTGGCCACCACCCTGGACACCAACAAGTACAAGTTCCTCACCAAGATCTCGCTGGACTGCTTGGAAATTGTCAAATGTGAGTAAAAGATGTTGGGATTTAAGATACATAACTATTGATGTTCTCTGTACCACAGCCAAGGACGAAAATATCAAGCGCATTGTCAGCGAAATCGAGACTTTGGCCGAAGATTGCAATAAACTGCAGCAGATCACCGACATAACCGTCACCCTTAAGTACCCGCATCAGTATCTGGAGGATGTGATCCGCGAGCTCCATCGCGATGTCCAGCGACAGCTCTCCGAGCGCCAGACTAACGACACCCAGCTGAATATGCTCGAGCTGACAGTCAGTTCTCCGTAAGTGGGATTTTAATAAAAACTATTTATGCTATCATGTGGCTAGGAAAGAACATATTGTATAACCTGTTAGTAAGTTTAGAAACTTAAGATACAACAGCGGCTTGAAACTTGATCTGCTGGTTCTGTACGTCAACCTACATGGCGTAAACCTTAGAGTACTTACTTATAAAGGTGTTCATCCAGACTTGCAAGCTTACTTTCATACACAATCACCTTACTTTTACATTTATATAGTTCCTTCTAATAAAATCTTACATCTTCTGCTTTAGAAATGGCAACCAAAAGCTGACAGTGGTCTTCAACAAGACGGAGAAGCGCACCCAATGGGAGGAGACCTTCAACGAGGCCAAGCAGAAGCTGGGTAAGAGATATACACCTATCTCAAATATCCTCCAATAAACAATAACCCTCCTATCCCCCACAGCTGCCACCCTGGAGCGACATCCCATTCCCGAGTTCCTCACCTCCATACCCATCCGCAAGACCCGCGCCGGCCTCCAGTTCACCTGTGCGGCCGCCACGCTGAGTGACAACCGGGATGTCTGGGTGTGCAACAGCGACGGCTATGTGGGCCAGGTGTGCATCATGTCGCTGCATCCAGAGCCGAATGTCACCAGCTGCAATGGCGTCTGCAATGCCCGCATCCTGTGCGTGGCCTCCGTGCCGGCCTACAGCTCGTCGGCCTCGAGTAGGAATAGTAGTGGTGAACAGCCGGCGGGAACCGGTGGCCAAGAGGAGAAGGACAAGCGGAACACTCCCCAGAGTTACACACAGCAGTTGAGGGATTATCGCAAGAGCATCTCGCCCAGCTTCCAGAGTGCCTCCGCATCGGCAACGGCGACGCCCGAGAAGAAGAAGCTGACGCCCACGCCCACGCCGGTGTCAGGCAGTGGTGGTGGTGGTGACCCTGCTGATCCTGCGGCGACCTCCGCCGGCGGCAGTGATCCTCAGCTGGAACTGAATCTGAGCTCCAGCGACGATGAAACGGAGGCTGCAGCCGCCTCCTTAAACGTCGCCGGAAGCACTGGTACGGGATCTGGAGGAACTCTGGCGGAACGGGTTCCCAGTCCTGCGCCCTCGTATCACGGGCACCAGGATTCCAATCCCGAGGAAGGCGAGAGCAATCAATCAACCATGTGGATTGGCACTGAGGACGGCTGCATCCACGTCTACAATAGCACTGACAATATTCGCATTAAGAAAAACCGCATCAAGATCGAGCACCATTCGGCCGTCTATTCCATTTTGTAAGTATAGTTCTTAGGGGACTTTAATTTCTCAATGTCAGGTTAAGGTTCTAAGTTAAAATGACATTGAGAAATTGGTCCAAAGTATCTTAAGATAAGCTGGATATTTATTTGATTGCTTTCCATTTAGGTACCTGGACAATCGTGTGTTTGTATCATTAGCAAATGGTGATATCTGTGTTTACCTGAGAGATGGTGGTAGGTATTTGCTAATCAGGAACCTCTGAGCTTGATTAACCCTTCGTTTCCCTCTCAGCCACCTCCTGGAATACTTGCTCATCGCATTGCCTGTCCATAGGCACGGTCACCAGTCCGGTGAATAAGCTCCTGAACGTCAACGGACGACTTTGGTGTTCCATTCAGGGCATTATCAAAGTGTTGGATGTGGAGACCTTGACGGTAGGGAACAATTTTATAATTACCACTATACAATCTAAGGAAATCCTTTTGTTTCCTATCCTCAGGTCATCAATCAAATACAGATTTCATCGGACTCGAAGCCGATCACCAACATGACAGTCTCAAACAATCATGTGTGGATATCCATACAGAACTCAGCACACATCAAGTGTTTCCATTCCAATACGTGAGTGGCAGATCACTATATCCTTTGCCCTTTCAATAGTTAACCTTTGACCCCTAAACCACAGCCACCAACTGATCACCGAAGTGAATCTCGCCCCCGCCGTCAACAAGATGCTCTCGAACTGCGATGAGATTATCCGGCAGCACAAGGCCGCCTGTCTGCGGGTCACCTCGTTGCTGTGCTGCAAGGATCTCATCTGGATTGGCACCAGTGCGGGTGTTTTGCTCACCATCCCGGCGCAGGGCTACGAGAAGGGTGCCATCAACATTGTGCCAACAGGCATTCCACATGGTCACACGGGCCATGTGAGGTTCCTCACCTTTGTGGAAACCACGGGACTGGAGGGAGCGGCTCCCAGTGGAGGCGGAGGTCGGGATGCAGGCGGCTCCACCAGCGATGAGTACACCAAACAGGGGTGAGTTGGGATCAATATATCTATAAGATCTTTATTTCTATAACATCTACACATCTATATGGTCTTTATATCTATATTTCTTTTTGATCTGCATTAAAGTAGGATATATTCTAACCATATCCTATTTGTTTTCAAGGTCCATTAAGCACTCCAAGTCCAAGTCGGAGACGAACAACACCCTGATCATTTCCGGCGGCGATGGCTACGAGGACTTCCGCAACTCCGGCGCCAACTCGCTGAGCGAGATTGCCGGCCGCGAGGACAGCACCAACCATCTATTGATATGGCAAATTTGAAGCAGAAGGCGTAAAAACCGCTGGAGGCTCCTGCTCTCGCGCTGGAAGAACAACAACTGAGCTCGCCTCAGTGGGTGTGTCCTCCGGCCAGCGCTCGAGCGGAGAGCCCGGCGGTTTTTATGGGCCGAGCATTGATCGAAACGCAGATCGAGATCCAGATCCCCGAACCCCAGGAGATCTGCAGCAGCTGCTAAGCTGGAAATTAGTAGGATTAGCTGACGGACAACTTGACGAACTGAGGGACGAACTGGACGGATGTACAGCTGAATTTGGATTGGAAGGAGATTTCACCTGTTCGGCATTTGATGCATTATCTCACCCGACTGGTCACCCAAAGCAGTGCCAAAACAAGCACATACGACTCCTGCGATTTGGGAAGCACACTCAATGTACATACAGATCGCACCGCTGAAGAGGAGGGACACCAACTCGATGCCACGGCAAAGTACGATAGATATTTTTGTATTGCTTGAGGCAGGCAGACTAATTGTAAATCCACAAAACCCCATTCAAGTGTTAGAAGTTCGGATCTAAGTTCGTTTGAATTGAACACAGGTCTAAGTGTAACATAGCATAAATCATTCAAGTTTGTGTACGAGTTTATCCACCTGAGGTTCTGATGTTCTGATGTTCGATCCCCCCTGCCCTGCATTAATCGAATTTATAAACTACAAACCACTCAAGGGTCATGTCACTTATGTTCGCGTGTGGCTCCTCAACAATGAGTACGCATGCCCAGGATAGGCTTGTAAAATAATGAAAATCGTAGTCTAAGCATCTCCCTATTTTTATTGTATACATACGCGCGTAATATATACATATACATATATATATATATTGATAACTATATGGATAACTGATTAAATGGCGTTTATAAAGTTTATTGTAAAACCTATTTCATGCAAGAGAATTGAATTTGAAAATTGCAAATTTTAACATAAATACGAGTGATATTCAAGTTTTTGCTAAAGTTTTTTGGGCATGTACAAAACGTTAAACCCACACTAAACACTCACACCACAACCCACCATCCAGCCCCACCCCGCCTATCCTGTCCTAAACTATCCTAAATCTAAATACTACCCATTAAAATATGAATACATATATTTTTTCTAATTGAATACTAAATTGTAAGTTGTGCGCACCCCGAAATCAAGCAACTCAAGCGACCCATCAACTGGCGGTCGCCGTCTCAAGCTCGATCGTCTGTCTAAGGTAGCAAATTGTAATAATTTAAGTATGAATATATTTCTATGTTATAGTCTGGTTGGTTATTAACATTAATCATTGTTCAGTGCAGTATTTCAAGTGCATGCTAAGCTCTTCCACCGTCGAGTATCCCAACATCCGAGACCACTAAACGAAAACAAACACTAGAAACCACATCAAAAACACGCACCGAACCACCGAGAGCGGTTTCATCCTGTTATTGAGTGGCCAAACGCATCCTATGAAATGTATCAAATGCATTTTCTCATATTCAGTGAACATCTGACAATTGTTATCCTACCTCTGCGAATACCAAGGTGTTAAATATATACTACTTATATACATTGTACTCGAGGTATTGCTCCGGCCGACGTAGAATGATCCCGAGGCAGGGGATCATCAGCAGTGGAAGCTGGAGCTGAAACAGGAGAAACTCCCTAAACGAGCTGTAATAATAGAATCTAAAACAATAATTCCCCCCTTTGCCAAGCTGCATTGTAAGGTTCAATAATAAATTGTAAATGTGTTAAAGAAAAATAAATATATATTACTTATATGGAGGCGTAAGCATGTATTATGATTATGTTTGTATCATCTACAATATTAAATGGAATCTTTAAGCCCAACTAAGTGGGGATTGTTTTGAAAATGGAAGGGGTTTGTACTCTATCATTTGTAGAAACTTTTATACTCTTTAGGTACTCTCAGAAGATACTCTATGATCATCTACAATATTAAATGGAATCTTTTAGCCCTACTAAGGGGATTGTTTTGGAAATGGTAGTGTAGAAGAAGGGGTTAAATATAATCAATATTAAAGTCCCGATTAATAATTTAGATACTCTCTCTAGAGATTTCAAAATGATTATGTTAGTATCTTATACAATATTAAATGGAATGAAAATACAAGATGGGGTATGTTTTGGTAATGAAAGGGAGTTTTATTATATTAAAATCCAAAGTGATAGTTTAGAGACCCTCCTGGGATTTTGAATAGAATCACGTGGTCACGTGGCCCCTGCCTACGCAGATGGAATAATTTATAATTCATTATTTAATTGCTTTCCCCGCCATTTAGTTTGGATACGCGTGTAAATTCAGATGCAAGCATATTTAATTATCGCGTTCATTTGTAAAAATTAATTATAAATGGATTTATGCTGCAGCTATCTGTGTCTAACCGACTGCACATGCATATCCCAACTGACGTGGACACGGACCATTTTAATTGGTTGCCCAAATCCCTGCACCTCCTCCTGCTGCTCCTGCTGCTCCTCCTCCTCTTGTGCCCCATTAAATAATTCATTTTAATTAGTGTTTGTCAAAATCGTGGATTCCACTGCCGCTTGTTGCACTATCGATTGCGAATCCGATTTGGATTATGATAATCCCGGCCAGAAGATACATATTAGGTTGGCGGAGCGAAACGCTGGCAATATTGATTGCTTTCTGCTTTTTGTTTACCTTTGTGGTGGACTGCACACGTGGCACATTTTCCGGGGCATCTGTAAGTAAAATAAAATCAAGCAAATTATGCGTAAAACTCAATTATTTGGGACTTTTAAAACAGCCGACCAAAAACAACAAAGGGGAAAAACTTTTGCCGTAAGGCATTTACGTAAGTGCTTGGCCATGGAGTTGTGGATCCATCCGTGGGCAGAGGGCGAGCCTTTATGTTCGTCCCTTGCCCCTGGCTTCTCCTGCTCCTCGCACCTCCCGGCTCCCGGCTCCCGGCTCCTTCCATCTCGCCACGCTTGGCCACATGTGTGTGGCAACATGCTGCGTAAATTACGCTGCCATAATACCCTTCCATATGGTCAACTGTTCCGCACCGCCACATCCGTTTCTCCGAAGGGGCACCAACTTTCGCCGAGGCAAAAGTTGCCAACTTTCGCACAACTTTCAGCCAACTTAAGGACTTACCGATTTGCCAGGGTATCTGGACTTCTGCCATCCTTGGCTGCCGTGATTCTTTGCGACCGTGTTTACACAGGAGTCGCCCATAGCCGAGCGAAGGTCGTGGCTGGTCTTCGGTGTTTTAACTCCGCATAAGTTCTTAATAAATTTCATTATTGCATTTTAAACTTCATGTGGCATTATTTATGGCTGCCACCGCAGTTGGGGCGGCATTTCAGCCACCAACCACTGACACAACCTGCACTATTCCCCGGTGGGCTTGGCCTCCATTTCCGTGGTACTTATCCTTAACGTATTTTAAATATCTGATGCGATGCCAGCGGAAGGGCTTGTACTTATCGCCAGCTCGCAACTTAATAATCCTTCAGTTGTAAGCCGATTTTATTTCACCTTGTTAGTATCAAGGGATTCGTTTAACGTTGTTTTATTTTTAGCTTCGAAAGGGAGGTATACCGTATATGGCAACTATAAGATACATTATAACAACGATGTCAAGGACTACAAAAATAGTTGTAGTTTTATGGATTTTTATACAAATATTTTCATAAACATAATGAGATTATAATGTATGCCCACAACTTAAGCTACAAAAATATAATAGAACTATATACTTTATTTATTTTTCAAAACAATGTGCAAATAAACCATTTCCAAAACCAAAGTGTTCACTTTACTAATGAATAAAAAACCGAAAGACACTCTCAAAGTGTTGATTGACAACAGTAACCATTAAAAAAAATGCTGCAAAGGCCAGAGATATTTAACTTTTCTTCCGCTCCAACAATCTCGAACTTCCTATGGAAAAGCACAATGCTTTTCATAATTTACAAATAGATTATCTCGGTTCATATGCGCATAAATCCCGCTGGTCACTTGGGGCTGCCCTGCCGCCTTCCTTCCTGTTTTCCCGCCTGCCTGCCCCGTAATTTCCAATAATGTTTCCTGTTTTCATCCGTGGTCAACGCGTTTAGTGTTTGTGGGGCTTTTGCGGTTGCTCTCCGTGGGACACAAAAACATTTGTTCGCCCAGCTTCCGCACATTGATGGCCACAGGCGAAATAGCCATTTTCACCAGTGGATATTTAGGCAGTTGTAAACTTGATTAACCAATTAATACCCTGCGAAACGATCGAAACGGGGGCGGGGCTGGCACTTGAATTCGTTTCACTAGTTTGCATGCCACATAGTGTGCCACGCCCCCACCGCATCCGTTGGCTAAGCCGCCCACAAAGAGCCGCAGACCTGGTCTTTTGTATGCTTTTCCACAATTTTCCAGCAAACCAACACGCAATGTAAGCTCGAAATCTGCTTAACGGACAATGGCCGGATGGGAAAGTCCAGGCCGGAATGACCGGGAGGAGGCGCTGCTGGTGGGGGGGTGGGGCCCTCTCGAAGGGGCACAATAAATTGAAAGGAAGATGGCAAAAGTCGAGGGTGCTCGAGAATCAAATTTAAAATATATACCTACAGATATGTACATTTACTGGTGTCAGCCTGGTAACCGTAATCGGAGTATATAGCCCCTGTCTGACGACCACCCTGCATCCTGTTTCGGTTGTCCCTCTGCGTTCCTACGCCCTGATCCAGTTGACGCGAATAATATTACACTTATTGATTGAAAATTATTAATAGCTTCTGGCCTTTGCCGTCTCTAAGCGGCCACGCCATACATTAGGGACCCAGCGGGTTCGTTCACCTATCAATTAAAAGCAACTTTAACAGGCGCTGCACAAGGAAAAATGTGTCACTAAGATTGGGCAATCATTTTGATGTCCTATAAAACAAGAATGATTAATTTATGATTTGCGAAACCGATAAAATATGTGGCATTTTTTCAACAAAAATGTAGAAAATCATTGTTTTGGAAAGTGATCTTCGTTGCTTGAACTTATATTGCCAATTTCCACAAATATTTGCGGAATTTTATAGTATGAAAAGATTTCTTAAAGAACTGTTGTACACTATATTTCCACTTAGGCATAAAACAATGCAAATTTTTCGGATTCAATAATCACTTTAAAATATTTGATGAGAATATATTTATTTTACAAATTTTTATGATTTTTAAAATTTAAATATAAAAAAGGAAAGCAAACAATATACAATATTGATAGTAAAATGTATATATCTTCAAAATAGGAAATTATAAATATATAAAATCTTATAACCTTAGATTTTTAATGATTTCCTATATTCATCATTAATAAGTGATCACATGATTTTAGATTTTTATTTATTGCAAACATAAATTTCGTAAGAGTTCTCAATCAACATCGCATATTTTTCCCTGTGTGCAAATGGAACTTGTCGAGTTCCGGGAAAGCGTTGGAGGCTGGGATAGGGCTTCTTCCGCCATTTCCCCAGACTAATTATGTTGGCGAAATTAAAACTTTATGACGCTGGAGTACACATGGTGCCAGGACATTAGGCGACAAATTGTCGTGTCCTGCGAGTACACATGCATTTCGGTGGCACGGGGGTCGAGTGCGTGAGTGCCATGCACCACAACGAAGTGGGGAAGCGATTTGTCAGGCAATTACTGAATCCATTGCAAGTGCCACTAAGACAAATTGTTAAACTCAATTTAGCATTGCCATTGCCATTGCGATTGCCAAGGCAGTTGCTTCTGGTGCATAGAAATGGAAAGTTCCACTTTTTTCGTTTTGCCCCGAACTTGTGTTGGGGAAAAACTTTCACTCAGCCTTCAAGTTGGCCGGGAAATGGGAAATGGCAAAGGGGGGCGGAAGCGGCTGACGACGACCTTCCTGTCACTGCAAAACTCACTTATGTACGTGCATTTGATAATTAAATGATGTTGCGAAACTTTGTCCACGACCAGAAGCCGTTTTTCGGTCCCTGCCCCAGATGACTCTTGCCCTTTTTCGGGATCATCGCCTTTGCATGGACACCAATTATGCCCGGCCGTTCCGCAGAGTCACGTACCCGAACCGCACGGATACGGATACAGATGCAGATACAGCTGCCCCTCCTCCGCATTTAATCAATCTAAGTGATGTCCAGTGCTAACCGCCGAGAAGATTTCGGGTGGCTCCGGGCGGGTTTTGATTTTTGCAAATGGTTAACTACGGTGGGGCAACAGCCCGAAGGTAGGCAGTGGTTTTGGACCTGATTGGGATTTACTTAGCACGCCGCAAGCTGTGCAACAAGCTAATATATTAAATGTCTTTCCAATTTAAGGTCATTGCCTTGCATTTTTATAATACCATTTATTCATATTAACTAGCATATAGTTTTTGGAATTAATTACAGTTTGTAGTTACTAAAAGACACCTTTAACTTACGATTATTTCTTGGGGATTTTTATTAAATTTTGTACACTTTTTTATAGTTAAAAAAATCTTTTATATAATTTTTATAATAATTATATTATTTTTGAATTATTTTTGAGATCAAATGATGACTAGACCAATGTGTCGTATGAGTAATTTCGTTCTTTGTTATAATACTTCTTAAATGCTTAACATGTTTCCAGCTCTTTAACAATCATTAATTGTGTAGCACCTAAAAAATAAACACATTTCTTGAATAATATTAAAATTGCCTTAAGTAACAACTTTGTCAAAGGAAGTAATTCCGGGCATACATGTCGTATGAGTAATTTTTCAACATTAATGGGTCTCTGAATGTGGAGCTCATTGAGGGCTTCCCTAACTAAAAATAATAGAACAAAGGAATAGTATTCGTAGAGCACAGATCTTAACAAGATTTTAAATCTTCGGTTGGCGCTAAAAAGCGCGTAGAAGTGCGTTCATTCAGCTTGTTTCACTTCAGCTGGTTCCACTCACCCCTTGGCCCGCGGATCCCTCCTCCTTCTTCAGCCCGCGTGCCATTGCCATTATTTTGGCCCAGAGCGCATGCCTTTGTTTACCTTCCATATCGGGCATTCTACCCGATTTGGCCTCTTGCCGCCACTGTGGGTGGAACGCATTCACCTTGAACCACGAAATCCTGGTGGATCGCAATCGAATCCCAGCGAATTCAACCTCTGGCAGCAGCTGTTGACACTACTCATTATGAGTGTGTAGTAAGAGCGTTTGCGAAATCCGTGTGGAGACGCATCTGCAAGTTATAAAATGTACAAACAAAGGCCCCACAGACCGAAATACGTACGTATGGCTATAGTATTTGATATAACACACATATAGATAGAGCCGGGCCGCACAGCCGCCTGTGCACGCTTCGCTATATCTATGTCTATGTCCATAAGGCTACCATAAAAGTCTTAATTTAGATTTCCTGAGTACCCGCGAAATAGTTTATGTTTTCATTTGGAAATTCGTCGTAAAAAGTATCTCGTCTGGCCTGCGCTGGACCGAAATATCTTATCTGAGCGGAGTTAGAGGCGGCTTAATTAAACATTGTTCCTGGAATTAACTGCCAGGTGGATTTGAATATTCAAATTTCTGAAGTGTGTTTGCACAATTGTTTAAATGCTGCACAGGATTATTTTGCCGCCAACTTGGGATCCACACACCCACACAGTAGAGTTGGCTGGAAAAAAACGCAAAACCCCCGGTGACAGACACTACGGACGACTGCGACTTCGGGCGACTCTGCGCTCGTCGTTGTCAGCTTTTCAGTTTTTCCGCTTTCAGCTTTTCGTTTTCAGTTTTCCTCAAGCGCTCAACCGAGGCGGTTGTCTATCGGTTCGCAGGAGCCCCACAAACACCGCATGGGTCTTCAATCAACCGAATCGGAAGCCGTAAACGAAAGCGAATTGATCAGCCGCCGGCTTACCTGACCGATAACGTGCACAAAGTGTTTGTCGCGCAGTTAAAAATATCCACAAATTATAATAATAATAAGCGAAAAACGAGTAAAAAACGAAATAAAATATCAAACAATACAATGAAAGTGAACGAGTGGCCGCCTCTCCTTCAGCTGCATTTGTAGTGCACTTGTAAAGTATCCAATTAAATAGGACTCGGGGCTCCTCAGACAAGAGTCATAAAAAAAAAAGAAAATACCCACCTGGGCAATAAAAATAATAACAGCTTTGTGTCAATAAAACAATGCGGAATGTTTTGATATGAAAGCGGAGGAGGACTGTGCAGGAAAGCGATTGCATTAAGTAAGTAAACAGAGCGGTGAGGACCCTTCTCCACCAGCTGAAGGACCTCGCTGCAGGGCCCAGAGCGCAGAGCTCGGAACTCGGAACCCTTTCCGGTGGGCAGGGAGGGGCTTCCCCGGTGACATTTGCATAGATCAGAGGAGCACCAAGCAGCCGGGTAATGGATAAATGCTTTCACGCAAAACACCTCGATGGCACTGCCAAATAAAGAGCGCAAATAAGTGTCCGACGGTCTCGATAAATAGTGGCTTCTATTGGCTGGCTGGGTGTTTTGACGTCAGCGGGTGGGAGTCCTTTTGGCCAGGAGCAGAAAGGAGGCACCCTCTTAACCACCCATCGTTTATTTGCCGAATGCAAATGAAATATTATTCCACATGCACATTACACAAACATTACACATACGCCACGCTGGCCGCAAATTGCAACAAATGTTCTGCGGAAGTGGGAAGCTGGGCGTGGGCGGTCGAATGAATTTTGACGGAACTCAGCATTTTTTTTCCTCCATTTTTCCCCTCCTACTAGTAGCAAAAAAGTTGGAAATCACATTCCAAACATTCCGCAAAAAGTCGGAGAGCTCTTTCTTGCCAAAGTCATTTCATTTCAGCTGGCCTTGCAATTGTCACACTTGAAGTGCCCTTCTGGCGTTTCCGAATAATATCTCTTAATAACGCGAATGAAATGGTGCTTGGTCAATTAAAGCTAAATAAGGTGAAGGCCGCCAGCTGCCAAGTGCTGGAGAATCTCTAAAAAATTGGCCATGATGGGGCGGCAATAAAGCGGCTTAATGGGGTAAATATGTATACAAGCGCTGGCAAATTTTTGACTTTTCGGTCAGCTCTGTCCTTTTTTTATTGGCCAAGGTCGGCGAATTCTATTAAATGTAAGTACTTATTAAAAATGAGAAAACTTGTTTTAAATAACTGATGAATAAATTCCAATTTGCATGTTAAGAGAAGCAAAAAAAATGTACGACTTGAATACATTTGCAAATTTATTTTTACAACTACAGTCGAATTTCCTTATCTGCAGGCAACACCAGCCATAAAAGTAGTCAATTTTTTAAGACTTTGAGAAACAGAATATATTTTATGAACTTTTATGCTCATTTGTGCTATCTTACTTCCTCTAAGATTAGAAAATATATCCTGAAAACCAAAACAATATATGTTCTTGTTTAACAATTAATTCTCTTCATTTAAATTTTCCTCAAAGATATATCTCAATTTTTTAAAGACGGAAAGTTGGCATCGCTGCTGTATACAGAGAGCCCTCAGTTCCATTGTTTATTGGCCGCTGGCTTAAAATTTTAGTGTGAAATAAATCTTCCACGGACACCAACATCAATGATACAGATTTATCTAATGCCGGAGACGAGTGCCCGACTGATTGATGAGCCAAGAAGCAGCGGAAACTTGTGCCACGATCTTTTAAAGGATGAGCTCGGTCTTGGTATCAATTAGAAATTCATAAGTTACGGTCTTGCCAGCTAAGTAATTGGATTTTGGCAACTCAATTTGCAAACTTTGAAGAAATAGAAATTGTTTATTACCCCCACAAAAAGGGTAAAGCTCCAGCTGATTGCTGCCATTGTCATGGAAATGGAATTGGAAATGGCATTGGCAATGGCAATGGGAAATGGAGCCCAGATTAGGTGGCTCTGCTCGTGCGAACTTGGCAATTGAATTACGAATTAGATTATCAATCAAAGTGCTCATAAAAACGCCAATGTTTATCGCGGTCAATTGCCGATGGGTTTGCCGCCAAAGAAGCTTCCAGCTCCCTGATCGTTTTTAGTTTCTGCCCGGAATTCCAGTCACTTCTTGGCCAATGAGTTCATAAATCTATTTTCAGACCCAAAGCCCCCTCGAAATACACTTGATTTCCAACCGTTCTAATTGCATACTCGAGATTGGAACCCTACAGATATCGATAGACCTAAATTATGGCCGAAGAAGGAGAACCTTATCTTTTGGGGGATGACACACTGCATTCGGAGCCGATCGATACCTTGGCCCTGACAGACAGCCGTGGGCTCTGCGTCGTATCTAATTAATCAGTTTCACCTTTGAGTACGTCACTGGGCCGGGTAAACATTTACACATAGGCCACAGCATAAAAAAGTAAAAGTCTCCCTCCAGGCACCTCGCCCCCGATCCAGATTGCTATCATGTGAGCGATAAGCTCTTTTATGGCCATTCCGCGTCAGCGTTCAAAGCCTCAGAAAAGGGTTGAAAGATGGATAACCGAATTTGTGGATACCCTTTTATTAAATGTAACGAACGGTTTGCGGTTTTTAAATCGTAGTTCAGCCAAATTAAGGCATACACCAAAAAGTCCGACTGTTTCGAGCAGCTTATAACCAATGCTATCAATCCTCATCACTTCCAGAATTTTGACCAATTTTCACATTTTTTTGCCAGGCGATAGAACATAATTTTATGCAAAAAATTTTAAAAATCAAAATTTTTCAGGTTTAAATGTTAGACAAATGTCAGACAACGAATTCGACAAGGTATGACATTCCTTATTCTGAACTTTTTTAGAATCACGACAGCCAAAACAGTGCATTTTTAGAGCAAAAATTGTATAAGAATTTAGTCAAAAACTACAGTCTTAAAAACCTTGAGAAGAAAGGTCCCAAAAATATATTATATATTTTTTGAAACTATTTTTAGTTATCCTTGACATTTTAAAATAAAATGAGCCATTTTTTCCTCTAAAAAATCTGGGTTTTCTGTTACTAAAAAGTAACTATATCACCATTTTCTGAGTCCCCGCCCAAAATCTGGCTTTAAAAGTGGAAAAGCAACCCCCTACTTCGTTGCCAGAATATTAAACTCTAATTTAAGTGTTTGGTAAACGATTCATAATTTGGGGGAGGGTATCCAAGCATACATTAATTAAAACTTAGTTTAAAATGTTCCCCTGGTTACATGGAATTCATTATTTTACCACCCGCACTTCTTGGGGTACTTGCAGCCTTTTTCCTGTATTTCCGTCGAGCCGAAGTCTTAAGCTAATATTGTGTACCATCCCACACAGAGATTTGAATATGCAAATTGTTTAGCTGAATTATTCCCTTTTTGCGGGAAATGCGCTGGCCTGCGGCTTGATTTCGATTCCTCTACCGAGTTCCATTGAGATCCGCAAAGCAGTTGCCATTCCGAAAACCACATCTGTGTATGGCTCGACTTCGTTTTCGCGCCTTCCACCGCCACCTAGTCTATGGCGATATCAGTTTTAATTTGGTTATCGCACCCACACCGAGGCACTGCTCCGGCATTTGCTCACAAGGAGTCGTCGCAATCAGCACAAACACACACTATCGGGCGCTAAATAAATAATGCTTAATGCCAAATTATTGTCAACAGAAGTGGCAAGAAGTGTCGAACTGCCAGCCCTTGCCGTTCGGTCTGCACTTTCGCACTCAGTCAACAGTCATCCGCGGCGGGCGACGTTCATTCCGGCAGTATTCCTTCAGTATTCCGGCATATTCCGCCGGAATATACAAAGCAATATAGCCACAGCAATAGCAATAGCAACAGCTACACCTAAAGCCGTACATAATTTGAGCGGAAATCTAATAGAGCGCTCGTCGAGTATCAATCTTATCGGCCGAGTGCACGTGGAGGGTCGCAGAGCTGTGGAAATAGTGACTCGCAAATGGTGGAAAAGTTTCGGTGATGAAAAGACCAATACGGCGGACGAGTGACTATCGTTTTCGGAAATGGTACGGGCATCCCAGAGATACTTCTCAGCGGATACGAACTGTAAATAATCGTTCAAAAAATACACACTGTAGTGCAATATTCGACCAAAGTTGAGGGTTTCAGACACAGAAGTGGATTCATCCACCTTTAAAATAAATCCAAATAAATTTATTAAAATATTATATTCAGATTTTTGGCATCTTGAATATAAAACCATCTTCAAAAACGTTATAAATTTACTTATTTTGTGTGGAAATGTATTTATTTAATTAATGACATTCCTCAAATATACCCCATAAAATGCTAAATTTATTATTAATAAATTGTTATATAACTAGGCACACGCTGCAATTATATTTACATTGTATACAACATATGGCACTTGTGGTATTTATAAAAATATTATTCGAACTTTTAGAATTTCAAGTATAGATGTGCATTGTGATGAAGAATATTCACTTGAATATACTTTTTCCATAACAAAATAACTATAAATATTTGAACATTAAATTCAAACAATTTACTTCAGAGCCCTTTGTTTATTCCAAAGCAAATAAATACTTTTAGATAAATTCAATTTGATTAATAGCTTACAAAACCTATTGTTAAGACTGTGACTAAATTGCGTACATATTTATTCAGCACGTCAAAAAACTTATCTGTGTGCCAGATAAAAGAAAGCCTTTCTTAAGAACTTAACTAACCCTTTGACTGCCTTTCACTTCAATCACAAAGGCGAGTAAATTGCAATGCAGCTCGAGCTCGAGATTCAGCAGATTAATTGCAAATAAATGAAATTGACAATTTCCACGATGGCGATGCCAAGCGAAATTTTATTTCAATGCAGAGAAATCAATTTAAAGTCGGAAATTGAGAAGAGGAGAAAAAATCAGATAATGCGTGTGAAATTAAAACAAGAATAATATGTATGCAAGATATGCGTGGTATAAATGGGGGTTTTCCCTTCCTTTGACTCTCCGTTTTTATGGGGATTGTAAAGGAAAAGCCATTGACTAAACCCCTTTTTTATTCCAGCTAAACGGAGCAGCATTCAATAAAATGCCCAGTTCCTGCTGCAGGGATATGGAGGGATATGGCAGGACTTAGGCCGGAGATAGACCCACTCGATAGCGAACTCGAACGGCCGATCCATGGCTGTCAACTTGCAGCTGAATAATTCAAGCGCCCCCTACCCCTCGCTCATGTATGTGGCGGCCTCCTCCCTGCGGGGATTGGGCCAGGGATCGGGTCTGCCGGAAAACATATCCATCGTTTACGATGCGGACGCGGCCAATGGGACGGGAAGTGCGTTCCCCAATGGAACCGCTGGCGGTGGGCTGGATGCAGTGGCTCTCACCGAGCCGGGACCCACGGCCCCAGTGACCACATTTAATTACTACAACGAGTCGGCGGCGGCCGCCGAGTGGGCCCACTTCTACGATCTGGTCCTGTCCTGGCAGGGCATCATCCTGATAGCCGTCTTCGCCACCTTCATTGTGGTCACCGTCATCGGCAACACGCTGGTCATACTGGCCATCCTGACCACGCGACGCCTCCGCACCATCACCAACTGCTTTGTGATGAGCCTGGCGGTGGCCGACCTCCTCGTGGGCATCTTCGTGATGCCCCCCGCCGTCGCCGTCCATCTCATAGGTGAGTTCTGCACTTGTGTGGCCGGGCCATTAAGGCACTTTGGGTGAGGATCTGGAGGGGATGGGGATGGGTGCAGGGGCTAAGTCCTTCCGCGAAGGGCGGCGCCGCTGGCCGGGCTTTTCGCGTGATTACAAGATGAAGATGCCATTCCGGTAAATCCCTCAAAAAATTGCTAACAAAAGCTTTACGCCCAGCGTGCACTTAGAGAAATGATATCCAGCTTCCTCACAGAAAATATTTTTGGTTTAAAAGTAATAGGTAGGTTATTATTTTATTCAAATTAAAAAAAAAATTTTTAAATCTTTTTAAGACTTTACGAAAATGAAGATTGTAAATTGATTGAAAAAATGTAGTATAACTATTTCGAAAGGTGTTATAGATCTGTGTAGAATTCTTTTGATATTGTATAAAGCAATGTTCAGATGAACACCTTTATTTCTGAGTAGCGGAATATTTTTCAAAAAGATAAAATATAATATAAAATAAAAATTATTTTCATTTAAAAAAGATTCTAGCATACAAATTTTAGAAAATCTACTATCTTTACGTAGGAATATTTAATTAAGATTATATTAGATGTAGATTATTTTGCAATTTCGGGGAACAACAATTTGGTTTAGAAAATATTCAAAAGTCGCCATTTCTTTTCAGCAAAAAGACTTAGGTGGGAGTTTTTGCACAGATTTTTCAATCCTAAGTTCTATAAGCCAGTGTCCTCAGTGTATCCTAACAAAGTAGCACGAACCCAACTAGGAACACGAACAGGAACTGGCGGAGGAGTGCCAGGAATGGGGGCGGGGCACACGCCCCGCATATTTATGTAAATGCTGCTAGGTGGAATATGCGAGTATGTATCTCTCTCGCCTTATGGATTTGTATTCTTTGAACCGAAAGAATTTCTTTCATTTTTTTCTGCCTCTGCTGGCGTGCAATTTCCTTGGCAAAAAATAGGCAAAAAGCTGAAAAAGGGAACATTCCCGAGCCCAAAACTTTGTGGAATTCTTTAAAGGCAAACGGCATGTCGAAAGTTTGTCATAATCACCCGCACCACTGACAATCCGAAAACGGAATGAAATATGTATTCACTTGGAAGATAGTTTCCCTTTGTTGCTAAATTCAGAGGTTGAATTTTAAAAAACACTGTAATTGATTGAATCATTTTAGATTTATGATAAAGCAGCTTCCTTTGCATTTGACAATCTTTTTCTGACTTTTGCCAAAAGTTTTTCTATGTGCAAATTCCTTTCGACTCTCGGTCATAATTACTCATGCCCTTAGGTTGCCTCAAGGTAAACAATTTACTGAGCCCAACATTCTTTTATATTTTTTTTGTGGCTCGGCATTCATTATAAAGTTAGGTCGTAATATACCCAGGGCCAGGATTAATAGTTTACTATTAAAGCTTAAGTAAACTTAATGTTGGGATAGGCACTAAAAGTGAGGACTTATTTACTTTATTTAAGCAAATTAAAGTTAGTCTGGGCTAAAACAGTCACTGGATACTAAAGTCCTTGGATCTGACAGCACAACCTTGGAGCAAAACGTCGAATTAAATTTAATTAAAATACAAATCCTCCTTACTGTGCAGTTTATTTTGGCAATTACCAAATTTTCCAATTTTCGCACTTAACTTCCAATTTTCTCGGAACCAAAACTGCAATGTGTGCTGGCCCAAGGGCAATCTCCTTCTAATGAGCTGGCTCCTTGTTACTTGCTCCTTGTTCCTTGGCTTTTTGGAAAAACAACTTTTCATTTGGAGACCTCGGAGACCAATGCGGGGTAGTTGATTTAAAAATTAATCGCTTGACAGGAGGAACCGGCTCAAAGTGGCCACAAAGAGTTGAGCTGCCAAAGGGGAGTGCGACTTGGTGGTCCTGGAGCAAACCACTAACGGGTACTATGTGCACGGAACCCAAAAACATGGCCAAAAGTGCTGGCCGAGCTGGCCGCTTTAATTGGCCTTAGGTGAGGCATTTGGCGAGAGCCGAGCACAAAACGCTGCTAATCAAATTGACTTTGGACCGGAATTTTAAGTTGCCCTCCGCTCGCTCCGGCTGGCGAAAGTTTTTAATTTGGATTCTTGATTGCAGGCTCGTGGCAACTGGGCTGGGTGCTCTGCGACATTTGGATCTCCCTCGACGTGCTCCTCTGCACGGCCTCGATTCTCAGCCTGTGCGCCATCAGCGTGGACAGGTGAGAGGACTTATATATATATTCTATATGTATCTAATTCCCCGAATTGTAAATCTTTGCATTCCCATCCATCCGACAGATATTTGGCCGTGACCAGGCCGCTCACGTACTCCCGTAAACGGCGCTCGAAACGATTGGCCCTAATCATGATCCTAATTGTCTGGCTGCTGGCCCTGGCCATCACCTGTCCGCCCATCCTGGGATGGTAAGTTCACCTGGAGAATTTGAATATTTTATGTGCCCATTTTCATAAAAGCAAAAAGGTGTAAAGGCAAGATAGCCCCAATTTCAAAGGGATTTAGTAAAATAATCTGTATTTAAGCAAAATATTAGGCTTTGACTTCTTTAAAAAAGATAAATAATACCCTAGTTACAGCTTATTCTTAAAATCAATGTTTATTTATACCTAATTCTTTTTTTATGTAATATATTTAAACCCAAACCCAATCTGGTTACCTCACCCCAGCTACTTTTTATATTACAAACAAAATAAAATGGTATTTAAAATTATAAAGGAATAAAATATAAGGAAAATCATTTTTGGAAATGTCTTCTTCCAGTAATGATAACAGTTCTTCATAATTATTTTCTAAGTTTACTGAAGCACAGGAAATTAATCCATAAAAACAAAAATATGTATGACTTCCCTATGACCTTAAACCTAATTTCTAGGACAAACACAAGTTCTGTACAATATTTAATGGCATTTTTCAGTCGCTCCAGGGCTACACAAATTTTGCTGGGTGCATGTAAATTAATTAAAATAAAGTTCAGGCCTCCGGGCGGACTGACTGAATATAATTAGGTGGCAATTGTCTACCCTTGCGACCTGTGACCCCGCCTGCGGGGGAAATAATTGAGAACTTCCTGCATTACCAGACGCTGGCGAAGTCTCCTCGGCCCATTAAGTGTATCCTGCTCACCTCCATTTCCCCCTTTCCAGGTACGAGCCAGGACGAAGGGACCTGCGGGAGTGCCGGTACAACCAAAACGAGGGCTACGTCATCTTCTCGGCCATGGGCTCCTTCTTCATACCCATGGCGGTGATGATTTATGTGTATGCAAGAATTTCCTGTGTCATTGCATCCAGGCACGACAATATGACCGACATAAGTGTTCACAACAAGGTAAGCTCGGCAGCCATCTAGAAACAACATCGCCAAACCCAAACCCACACCCACACCCAAAACCCATGCTGCAAACATTCCCACGCCCCCAAAGCCAACAAAGTGCACAAATACCGAATACGGAATACGAAATGGGGTGTACGGAAACCACTGCAGATGCAGCTCCAGCTGCGAAACAACAACTGCTGCTCCAGTGCTCCACTGCTCCTGTCCAGCCCCCCCAAAAGTCATCTCTATTCCAGGCCCCAACCCACTCCGGCTTAGAGGCCACTCCACGTACGGCACAAACTGCACGGCACGTTCGCTCCATAATTCCCAAACGCCAGGAGCTTACACAGATTTAAATACCATACCCTGGCATTATGTGCAGTGTGTGCCCGAATTCCGTTCGTCCGGTTCAGTGCCCGCTATAACACAAGTTTTTCACTCCAACTTTGGCAGGCCTTGTAGCTCATATAATGAGTTTTCAACTGCCCTTTCATTAAGAGGGGATTCCAGCCCCCAAGAGTTAAGTACCAGTTTAAGGGCTTAGTTACAAGATGATATAATACACAGAAAACAGCAGTATAACTTCCAGAAATGCCAGCCTACGAGAAACTTTCTAAAAGGGTCTGGACCTCTCCTACTTCATTTTTTCACAGTTTCACAGGGCCTTAAATATTATTTACTTTAAAAACATATATACCTTTTTATGTATTGTAAGATGTAGTTAGTGCCAAAAAAAAAGTATAATAACAAGAGTATTGAAAAGCTTTCAGAAATATTTTATTTTATATATTTAACTTAGCTAAAAACCAGGGTAATCGTCAGGTCCATCCCCTAGAACCCTTCAAATTCTTCACTAAACAGCATTAAACATTTCGAAATTTGCAAGTAGATATGTCTGTTTATTGCACCTGTACTACATACGCCAGGTGTGCATTCTAAAATAGGCTTAAAATTCATTTCCAACGGGCTAAAGCTAAGCAACGTTTGCCATTAAATCCAGTCTAAAATGCTGTTTTAAATTTCAAGAGATTAACACATCATGCAGTTTAAGGAACACTGCTGTGTGTGGTTATATATTAAGCCTTAAAGGGGATTTTTCTTTAATAGATGATGACTGCAAGAGTGTTCAAAGCCTCGGCTTTGGCTCGCGTGACATCCGCTTGCACACTTTCATCTTTGGCCGCTTTCGCCGCCTTCACCGCTTTTACCGCCCATTGACTTCACTTTAGTTATTTATCATCCACATTGACTTAACCGCCTTGTGCACTTTGCGTGTCTAGAAATTCAAGCGCTACACGGCGGCGGACGTGGAGAACGAGCTGTCGGAGCAGGAGCAGCACAGCTCGGTGGGCCAGCGCCAGAGGCAGGCCACCTCGAGGACCTTCTCCAACCAGACGATAGCCAAGGAGCTGCACGACATGATGCTCAGCGACAGCGACAATTGCGCAGGAGGAGCAGCGGGAGGAACCATAACCACTGGTGGCACCACAGGCTCAGCCAACGCCGCCCACTGTCAATCCCTGCTGGCCCTGCCCTCCTCCGCCGGCGGCGGGGGAGGAGGAGGAGCCTCCTCCTTGGGCTGCCCCAAGAATGGCTGCTACGAGCTCACACGACCTCACTCGCTGAAGCGCACTTCCACCGCCTCGACGACCATTACCACAATGACCAGTGGCATGGGGCCGGGCAGCAGTCTCCTGGACGCCCAGTGGCAATCCCAGCCGCCGGGTGGTCAGATCCAAACCCACTCCCTCAGCCAGCCACCGCGACCGCACAGCTTTCGGCATTCGCACGGGGAGCGGGAGAGGGACAGGGAGAAGGAGCGACTGAGGAGCCATCACCATCATCATCCTCATTACCATCACCAGGCGAGCGTGACCACCACATCGACCAGCGGCGGTGGGCAGCAGACCACCAGTGCCAATAAATCGCTGTCCAATCGGATTACCTCGCTGAAGAAGGAGAACAAGACCACCCAGACGCTGAGCATTGTGGTGGGCGGCTTCATCGCCTGCTGGCTGCCCTTCTTCGTCAACTACCTGATCACCCCGTTCCTGGCCGAGCACCAGGCCAGCCAAATGCTGGCCAAGGCCCTCACCTGGCTGGGGTGGTTCAACAGCGCCATCAATCCCTTCATCTACGCCTTCTACAGCGTCGACTTCCGGGCGGCCTTCTGGCGCCTCACCTGCAAGCGGTTCTTCAGCGCCGGCCAGAAGCCGCAGTTCCCCACGAACACCATGTCCATCAGGCGATAGGGCAGCCTTATCCCACATCCCATCACCCATCACCCATCAGAAAACAACCCTCTCAACACAAGCCCTGAACAAATTGCCCTCGCATAACATATTATTAACTTATTCATTAGCTGTAGGCGACGTCATAAGGTGTGGTCCCTAATTGCAGCGCCAGACCATGTGTAATTGTTCTCTAGTTTCTCCTCTAATTTATTTCATCGTCAGGGTTTGCTTCCGATTCTGGATCATTTTGCCACTTAAGAGTCGACCGTCGCCCACCAGAAATTATTCCACTGGTTTCAGTTGACCTTTCAGAAATGTCACAACATCCCAAGTCGAACTTTTGGAGGAAAAGTAAAGCCAAGATTTTGATAGGTACCTTTAAAAGAGTTAGGGATTAAGAAAAAATTAAAAAAACATTTTATTTCCTTAGTTTAGAAAATATTGGTATTCCTTTTTTAATATATTCATAATAATTATTTGATACACATTTCCTAAAGACTTAAAAGTAGTGAAGGCTGGGATTTTTTTTAAGTTCAAAAAAGACTTTTATTTTTATCCTTGAGTTAGTTATTTTTTGGTTACTATTACAGTACCCATTTCTTATTTTATTATAATTATTCCATTTCAAGGAATTAATACCAATATTCTCATTCTTGCTTAACCAAAGATCTAATATATTTCCATTAAAAGGGGTAGCAAAAAATCTTCATATACAGAGTTATAGCTACTTTACTTCCTGCAAAACACAAAATTAGCTTTGAGAAGTTCGGCTAAAGGAAGTTAACCCGTATAAGGAGACCTTAACCCACATATATGCAACTGCAGGCCGCGGTTTGCGGGTATTTTTGCATGCGGAAAACGCGGAAAATCTGATACGCGGCAGCACGTATCGATTTAGTAATTTCCGCGCGACTTTTCCGCTCAGCGGGCGGCGCCTGTGAAACGGCAACATTTGCCTTGGATGTTGGCCTTTTGCTGGGGCGCCAAGACAGCCCGCGTTGGCCAATGGCACAGACAGTTTAGATGGATGAGAAAAGTTGTTTATACGGCTCACCGAAATGGCGCACATTGCTCGTGCTCCAAAATTCAGCCGCGCGCTTGTGGGGTGGTTACCTTTTCGGTGGTGACCCCGACCGACCCCGTGCGAGCGAGTTCCGCATTCCCTTTGGCCATTTACGATGCAAGTAGGTCCTATCTCACTCTAATTTAGGGCACTCATACATGATATCTGGCTGCCATAAACCATAGGCCATATGCAGGGAGATACGAACCGATTGATTTACATGAACGGAAACTGAAATCAGTGGAATATTTTAGGTGGATCAGGTGGAGAATTAGCTTTAATCAGCTTTATCGGAATGCCAGTTAAAAACAGTTACTGTGATTTAGTTTATAGTTGTTGGAGTCGGCTGGAACTTCAAGAGTTTTCCTTTAGTCTTAATCAAAAGTAAATCAGAGTGTGTGTCTGTAAGCGAATGTGCGAATGGGTTATAATGCCGTTTATTCTAGACATAATTTAAGCCATAATTTATTCGGGCCATCAACAGCTTAGCCAACCCAGAAAGTAGGACTAAACTTCGTGTTGTACCAAGCAATCTACACTTTGTAAACTCCATCCGCCGCCGGCGGCCGTGCGAAGTGAAGTCACGGCAATCAATGCTGCCACATGGGGCTTAAGTCAGGTGCTCATCAGCGAGTACTGTGAGGGATTCGCATCCCCGGCCCCTGCGACAGTATCCTCAATCCTTCTGAATTTCTGAATTTTAGCTCTCACATGTCAGGCCTAACAAGTCAAACAGATGCTCCGGGTGCGAGGGCTTCCGATGACGACGTAGCCGTCGAGCAAAAAAAGCCAACACGGCGGATGGAGCTCATCATCGCACAGCCCCCATATCATGTCTCTG
This sequence comes from Drosophila biarmipes, assembly GCF_025231255.1. NCBI lineage: Eukaryota > Metazoa > Arthropoda > Insecta > Diptera > Drosophilidae > Drosophila > Drosophila biarmipes. The sequence continues at coordinate 28,981,296 of NC_066616.1, read as the reverse complement.
CCATTCCGGCTGATATCATATACATAATCCGCATAATCTGCATATATATTAATAGTTGTGTGTACGAACAGAATTTTTTGGAACCGAAACCAATAAATAGACAATTTGCAAAAAGACAAAAGTTCCCCAAAGAGTAAGAGATTGTTTTGTTTGGGTTGGGCTGGCTTGTTATTTAAGCACTCGGCACTTTAAGGCGCCGGCTGGCAAAGGGACTAGAGCGGATCCCTGAAACAATGGTTAGTGAGGGGTGGCGTGAATTATTGATCAGTCTCAAAATTGAATTCGCAACTGCAGATATATGCTGTTCCGCTCGGTACTCCCCCATCCCCTTACATACACTATGTGTGAGCACTGCTTGTGTGTATTTATATTTAACCAGGAGCCAGTCAGTCGACGAATTCGATGGAAAACCCCTGAAAAAAGGAAGGAAAGTACACCAAGCTGCACGGTTAGAGAGCAAAGTTGTGTTTTGTGCGGAAAATAACCATAAATACGGAGCGCCAACCCCGCCAAAACGTCATGAATATTTCATTGTAGCTACTGCCACATCCCAATCGCAAACCGAAACTCCAGCTCAAGCCCACAGCCCTCCCCGGGGGAGGAGGAAGAGCCCCTGCTAAATGGAGTTTTAAGACTCTAATTGAGCCCGAGCCCGACTTGGATAACATTAATTGATCGGCTGAGCAGGCAAGCAAGTTCCCCGAAAACTCATCCAACTGAAATGCAGAGTGGGCGGCACTTGAGCAGACTCATTGGCCCGCAAAAAGCAACTTGGCAACGGCGACGCAAACAAAAGAAGCCGAAGTAAAACCAAAGTTCATTCGAAAAACATTTGCGGCGCATTTGTCATGAGAGGTTGCAAACTTTTGCCTGTCCCGAGCACTTGTTAAATGCTCCAAAATATCGATGTATATTCTTGCTCCTCTTGTTGTTCGGTGGCCTCCCAGTTTTTGCCGTTCATAACGCACAAATGCTGCGATGACATAACCGAAAATCTTGGGCCAGCAAACAGCATTAACGTAAGCACCCTGTCAGCAGGCGGCTGAAAATAGGATGACATCCTGGCTGATGGCATCCAACTCTTCCCAGAGCCCAGATCCACCTGACCACCCTGCTTTTTCTGCCCTCCCCCGAAACCGCGGCCATTTAATTTAACACATTATGCGATATCAGCCAACAAAGCGTCAGAAAGGTAAGGACTCCCAGCGAAGCCAGAAAAAGTGGTGATGGTGAGTGGTTCGACTGCAATATACCATTTGATCAGGGGAATATTGGTTGATATAAGGCCCATTTCAAGGAATATCATTAAAAATAACGAAGTCCTTTTTACAAATTTTGAGTAATATTTTATGTAATATTTTTTTTAGATCTTTTAATCTGGAAATAGGTATTACCTATAAATAAAATTTAACTCAACTAAAACTATATTATTTATTGAGAAATTCACTAAAATTGTTCAGAGTATAGAAATAACCCAGTTAATTAGGGAAATTACCGGTACATATAAGGCTCATCCTAAGGAATTTTTGGAATATCCTTAAATATAAAAAACAAACTTTTAAATTTTAATTTGATGGATTATTTGCATGTACATGTATTTATATATAATTTATATCAAATTTTATAACAATTTAATTAAAACTTCATAATATTTTTTTTTTAAATATATATATCCTTCATAACATTTTTTGTACACAAAGCTTTAAACATATTTCTTTTTTTAATATTAATATCCCTTGATTATGTTTTTCCACCTGCTGAAGGGGAGCCCAAACACTTTCCTCTCCGATCTATCCTTATACGCAGGATTACAAGATACCCTGTTCTTTCCACAAGTACTCGCTATAAAAAGCCAAATTTACGGAACGCAGGTACAGAGCCCCGAGTTTTCAGGCCGTTGACAGGGGGCATTAAGGGAGGCCGTTTCCGCTGAGCTCGACTCGAAAGTGAAATGTGACAGCGCAATGTGTTGCAATTCATTAGAGAGCGGGCGGCTGGCCCCTTGGAACCCTGCTCCCGCCCCAGAGCGGTGCTCCTGCCCATCCTGTCATGCTTTTATATTAGTCACATGTGTGGGCGGCTCGCATTGTGAGTGTGGGCGGTGCCCTGGCACTGGCTATATGTAATTATGATGACCGCATATATTTTTTTTCACGCCTTATTTCCAGCTAAATTAATGTAACGCCACCGCAGGCCCAGCTGGCAACCGGAGTCACGGGAGTCGCAGTCACAGCCGTATTCCGAAGCCATATTCCGGGGCTGGCTGATTCAGCGTTTCCTTTGCTTCCGTCCTTTGGGCCGTAAACAACTTAGTGGCGGCCACCGGGTTACCACTTCCAATAATAAATCACAAAAAAAATGAAGTCAAGGCTGCGCTGGAAAGTGCGCTATGTGCGACACTCCCCCGCCATCCCACCCGCCCCCGCACGTCCTATAAATTAAGACTTCTCTTTGAGCCCGGCTATGCTTTTATCAACCCGTCCACGGACTGCAGTTTAGACATTGAAATACTTAAAGATACTTATCACTAGAGGGATATAAATGGGAGCGGAAGCCCAGCTTTTTAATTTTCTTTTGGGAGATTATTTGGTAAATCCCTAAACTGCAGAGCAAATTTAAAGATTGCGCCAGACATCATGGCAAGTAAATAAAAGAAACACTAGGTTAAGGCTAGTTAATATTAAGGTTAGTTTAATAACTTGCTAAGTCTCCAAGTGGAAAAAAAGAAAAAGATAAATAATTAAAAATACAAAATAATAATAATAACCTTACTAAGTAATAAATATTTATTAAATATTGTAGCAAATACAATTCCTCATAAATAAAGAAGACTATTATTTCTTTGTAAGTCCTAACAATTCCTCATAAATAAAAAACCTTATATGTATAATGTTTGCTCTTTGTATATTTGTCGGTAAATCCTTAAACGGCAGACAAAACTTGAGCATTCTAGTGCAAACAACTCGAAATAAATATAAAAAACCTAAGGTGCACAAAGCTTTTACTTGGCAAATCTTTCCCTGTGTCATAGAGCACACGTACTGCCTTCGTTTTGAACGAAAAGACGTGTTCGGAAAATTGTCCATAAAACTTTCGTGTGACAATTTATGGCTGAATGGCGAAACCACCGCTGTGAGTTGTGAGCATATTTTATATTTTTGGCATATTACCTGGCTGCAAGCCACCTTTCCTTACCCATTCCACACATATTTTCCCCAGCTTCAATAAAACTGCCTTCGGGTAGAACTTAAAGTTTATTTACTAGAACACATAGGTCCTTCAACAGAGATCCATTTCAAGTGAACATTTACAAAGTACACACGCAGCTGGTTACAAGTATGAAATATGTATAATACAACTATACAAATTAGTTGGGCTACGATGCTTAACGAGACTAAGGGTGGTCCACAGAAGGGGGTCCAGCGAGGACATTTAAAATCCCAGCAGGCTGGAGTGCAAGTGCTTCAAATCCGGCCTAGTTTTAGTTACAGTTTCACTCTCACTTTCGCCTGTGCGGAGATTGTGTGCCGTGCGATTGCTTAACATTAAATGGGTTGGCCGGACACTGTGTGCCGTGCCTGCGGGGTTAGGCCGGGCTTGACCGGACCTGGCCAACAAAGGATTCGCCAGATATGTCGTTGGCAGCTGAAACTACTCTCCGCACTCTGCACACAAACTAGACGCGCACAACAAAGGCATAAGGATGAGGACATCCCATCAGCATCATCATCGCCCTCCCCATGCCATGCCCAGCCCTATCCCCACCGCCATGGTCATCATCCTGCTCATCCCGATGGTCAACAGTTGCCGTCAGGCAACAAAGACTCGCAAATACTATAATTTGTCTTTTGTTTCGTTTCGTTCCTCGCACAATCAACGCTCACGCACACACTCGAAAATACTATCTATGGGATTGGGGGATCTGGTCTGGCAAAGAATCTCCACTTCCGGCCAGGTCCACGGAGTCTTTAAGACACCGCCCTTGGAGTGGCCTTTAAAAGAGGCTTCAGAAGGCAGCTTCTTTCTGGCTTAACAAGGCCATCTCCTCGGAATCAATATGTACGGAAAGTATCTTGGTTTTATTTGTGGAAAACAGCTTAGATATCTGCTCTTTGAATGCCAGTCTAGAAGCTCAGTTCGTGAGGTAGTTGCCAAGGGTGGCTTTAAAGGTCACTTAGTTTGCTTACTATGCTCAAACAATGATTTCATTTTCGGAGGGACTGACCTAGTAACCTTTAAACTATGTTCTTGCTGGTGCTCCCCTGTTTTATTAAAATAAAATGTGCAGTCATACTTGTTATTCCCTATTTCACATCATATTTCATTATCTTTTCTGTGTATCATCAAGCGGAATACTTTCTTATGACAAAAAGATGCATTGTCTTTAAAACAGGAATGCACATTCTTTATTATTTCTACTCATTATTAAAATTGTACTTTATTTTAAATAAATATTTAAATGTGGTTTAATAGGAATTACTTTTATATACACCATAAATAGTATTTTATACGCACTAATACGAATTTTAAAAACTTTAAAGTTATGATTCAGTTTAAAAATCGCTTTAATAAGCAATACTAGTACTTTTGTTGATAATGAAAATAGATTTTCAATAGAAACACTCTGAGATACCTAAGGCCGCGTGACACTGGTTTATTTTTTGGCTAAATGACTTGATTTTATTCTTTACTGTAAAGGGTATTGCTTTTAATTCATTTCATAAATTCATGAGATTTTAAACCAAAAATAGTAGTTAAAAAAATTTAGATAAAGGTCATAAAGCCATAATAAATCAAATAACGCGCCTACTTTTTTTCCGTTTAGGTTTATGTTTTCATTTTATATAAAATTATATTGATTCATCACTTTTTGTCATGTTGTGACTTTTTAAAACAATCCAGTTGCTAACGGTGATTTAAGTCAGTGTCATATGGCCTTAGAAGTCAGATTGAAAGCCTCCTGTAAGTAGATACCCCCTGATTGGCCCCAAGCTGTTTTCATTCTATTTTTTGAGGTGTAAGAACTGAGAGGGTAATGAGCCAAGAAGTGAGAGATTGAGATGGCCTGAGATACTTCCCCCCGGAAGCGGAGCTTCGATTGTGCGACCCACTGACTATGACACTCTCAAGTGTTCCGTAACCGTAACCTGGTAGCCCGGTAGCCTGGAAACCGGATCTTACCGATGGAGGCGATGGCCCAAACTAGCCACGGAACATGGCCAGGTGGTTGGGCGGACGCTTCTGCTTGCAGATGGGCCGGCAGGTGAGCCGCCAGAAGGCAGTGCGAAAGTCCGGATTGTAGAAGGCGTAGATGAACGGGTTGATGGCGCAGTTGACCCAGCCAATCCAGGTGAAGCCGAACATGAGGTCCTCGAGGACGGCGGGGCGCGGCAGGAAGGGAATCAGCAGATAATAGACGAAGAAGGGCAGCCAGCAAGCAATTAGGCCGCCCATCACAATTGTCAGGGTCTTGGCGGTCTTGCTATCACGTTTCGTGGTCGAGACTCGCATCGGCATGCGATGATGATGGTTGTGATGATGCGAATGATGGTTCTGGGAGCCATGATGATGATGGTGCGGCATCTGTTTGACCTCCGCCTCCAGCTTCTCGGTGGTGGCGACCTCCAGCGCAGAGGTGGCAGAGGCGGCGCCTGCGGAGGCGGCACCCAGGCAGGTGTCCGAAAAGGAGGCCTCCGTGCCGACGTAGTGCATCCCCGAGGGCGTGGAGTGCATGCAGGGTCCGCCGTACTTGCAGCTAATTGCCGAGCAGTGGATGAGCGAGGAGAGACGCGACACCTCGACCAGCTCGTAAAAGGTGGGCTGGTGCTTGAACGTCAGCGTTTTGTCCACCACTGGCGTCCCAGCACCACCACCAGCCACTCCAGTGCCAGTGGAGGAGCACTTGGAGCACTTGACGGACGAGGACTGCTGTCCCTTGGACGCATTTGTGCTGCCTGGTGGTGGTGGGTCGTGCAGGGAGTTGAACCGCCAGCGGGACTTCCTGTTCGGCAGCCACTTGGTTGGCGTGCAGTGATAGTGCTCCGACTCCGAGATGAAGTTGTCCCCATCCACATCGTAGTCTGCCGTGCGCTCCGAGTTCTGGGGAAAACAGCAATGGAGGGGAATGTGAGCGAAGCACTGACAAAAAAGCCAGGAATAATTTAGATTGCATGTCTGGACACAGAGAGTCCAGATTGGATTGGACTGCTGTAACTACTTGTCCTACTTTTTTGCCACTTTCTTTTTGGTCTTGAGAGCTTAATTTTAACTTGGCTTTTAGGGAAATCAGAAGGAAGACTAGGTTGTAATTACAACTTGGCTGTTAAGAGCCGGTTGAATAGGTTGGAATTATTAAACAAAAGATGGGTTCACGTCTAAAGAGTTTTAGTTTAGTGAGTTTTTAATTTCATTGCCATAATAAAACTCCAAAGTGGTGGCCGAATTCTAGCTAACTATGCAAAACCAAGTTCTTAAGAGTTTATCATAAAAGAATAATCCGCTTAAAAGTCTTGAAGACAATGGAAAACTTTAAGTTCGCAGAACAACAACGTCTTTATAAACAAAAGAAAAGATAAGAGCCCAACTCGTATGGCACTTATATCCAAGAACGTATTTATTATCTTGTTTCCATAAGTAAGTCTTCTGTTATCAAAGCTTGCCGCTTAATATATCACCCCGCAGTTCTTTACTATAAGTACTTGGAATTCATGGGGGATACCCGGAAAAGAGTTCCAGCTTAATGAAGATCTGCATTTGAAGTGTTAAGCAATCACGGCCAGAGTATACTTTGCTCTTTTCCTTTTTCCCCAGTGCTTGACAGGTTAGTCAGGTGCTTGGTTAGTTGGTTAGATGGTGTGACATGATAAATTTCGGGAGTCTTTTCCAGGGATGGCAGGGCAGTAGTGGGAATAGAGCTTACCGCATCGCGCACAATGCGCTGTCGCCGTGACGTGAGGACATAACCAATCTTAACGTAGACGTACAGCATCACCGTGAGGGGGATGAAGAACGATCCCATGGCCGAGAAGACCACGTAGCCCTTGTTTTGGTTGTAGCGGCAGTCCACGAACTCCGCCTGGTGCCTGCCCGCCTCGTACCTGTGAATGGCAAATTGAATTCCAGTTCGAATTGCATGTGGTTTTCGGGCTGTGCGATGTGCGATGTGGGATGAAGGATGTGGGATGTGGGATGTACCCTGGTCTTGCGGTTGTGATTGCGGTTCGGGGAACTGGGACTTGGGGAACGACAACTGCCTGAGCTAAGCAGGGCGAAATTCGAATTCAAATCCTAAGCCAGAACCAAAACCAAAACGAAAGTCGAGGTCCCTCCGTGGAAGCCTTTTATTTATGAACATCTCAGCGTGATGGTCATTCAGCCAACACAAATCGGAGCTGACTGTAAATCAATATGCCGTAGAAGCGATTTCCAGTTAACGATGTAAAGTCCGGGCGCCGTTACGTATACTAACTATGGAGGAAATGTGGGGCACTTTTGGGGTTTTGAATGACAAGTACGGAGAGTGTCACCGCACAATGGAATTTTCCGGTGTCGTAATACCATTGTCGCGGCCATGAATTATCTGTTTGCGACCATAAATGTCTGTTACCATTAGAGCATCGAGCCACAATAATTATATGAGCTGAGATAGCAAATTATCATAACAAAAATACAAATACCTATTCTTTATTGTGCAGGTAAGGTATAGGAAAATTGATTCAAAAATAATGTTTATTAGAAAGTTTTCCACTTATAAACTTAGTAGGAACTACTTATTTTTTTAAACTTGGAAGGTTTAGCAGTTGTTGAACAATTTAAATGTAATTAAAGTTGATTCAAAGTTTAAGCAACATTTCAAAGTTATTAAAACATTAAAATCAAATAAGTTATATGTTTAGGCTTCGAAGTTTAAGCAGCTCTTGCGAGTAATTAAATCATTTAAATTATATCTACTACTTATTAGCTTAAACACTGAAGCTTGAACAGCTTTCCCAACTTATTGAAATATTTAAACGAGTGTTTATTTGCACAAGGAACTTTTTGCTCATAAACAAACAAAACTTGGTTTGCTTTTCACCGGGGAAAAAACCAACAACTAAATAAAACAACTAGAAGATAAATGAGGTTTTGCATAGAGTTTTGTGCCAAACCATCAGATACTTTTACCACTGCATTTGCCAATTTTTTTATTAAACTATTCCGCTTAAAGAACTGAAATATGGCAAATTGCAGCAGATGCTGCTCGTTATAATTGCGATTTTCCCCCAGCACAAATTTCCAAAAATTTTCCAATGTCCTGCAGCTGTGGCTGTAATTCGGCCTCAGCCCGTCCTAATGTGCCCTTTAAGCCATGTTTCTCGGCGGCGAGCGGGGCGGGCGGAGGGGCACTAAGCCATGGCCAATGGCATTAAGGACATGCTGACTTTGCGGTGTGTGTGGGAGTGTGGCAGTGCGTGTGTGTGACTGGCTGCGACTGTGTGCGAGTGAGTGCTGGTTAATTTGGGCGCCTGGAAGTATGCAACAGCCAAGTGTGCGGCTTGCGCCGTGCGTGAGTGTAGGTGAGAACAAAGCAAATGCGCCGCAGCAAACAAAGTCATTAACAACTCATTAAAACTTCAATGTAATGGCTGCAAGACCACAGGCACAACAGCAACAACTCGAGCAATTACGTAATGTTTTTTAGGCGCAGCCGAAAGGCACAAATATAAATAAACGTATGTATTTCGGGACCCCTTTGCAAGACATTATCTATACTGGGCCACACAGCCATTAGCCCAAAACCGAAAAAAATGGAATGAAATAAAGCCACGAAAAATTTTTCACGCCTCCGGAAGGAAAAAGTTTGGCTACTGGCAAGGGGGTACACAATAAAAAATCTAGGGTTTTCAATAGTAAATACTTGAAACAGCATTGAATTGTAAGGGTAATTTAACTTAAATGGAATAAAGTTTTGAGTGTGAAACCATACTTTTTAATTCATTTAAATAATATTTTTGAAAAGAATAGATATTTCAAACTTAAATTTTAATTTGAAATTCTATCTGCATGCATTGGATTTCATTTTTAAATAATTTTAAACATACAAAAATTTATTGTTTACAATAAATTATGATAATACACATTATTAAAGTTAGTTTAAAAACATATTTTTTAGTACATTTTAATAAGTACAATTTTTTTTTTTAATATACAAAAATGTATAACCTTTTTGAAGTAATTGTTACAGAACCAATTTTTAAGAATTAAAAAAATAAATATACAACTATTTTGTGTAATTTGTGAATGGTATATCATTTTTTGAAGTATTTTTTTAAGCTTTTAGAAACTTCGGAGCTGGGCTCCTCGACTCTCAATCATATCTAGTATCATAATTCAAATTAAAAGCCTTCTCTTAACAAATGAATGGGCAATCGATCAAGTCTTTGGGTAATTTTGTTGCCGTGCAGCTCTACTTACCAGCCCAAGTAGGGTGGACACGTGATTGACAGGGCCGTTATCCACACGACGAGTATCATGAGCAGGGCCAGTCGCTTGGAGCGGCGCTTCTTGGAGTACGTCAAGGGTTGTGTGACGGCAAGATACCTGCGAAATAAAAACGCAGAAAATAAAAACCGAATAAAGCCGGGCCAATAAACGCAACAGAAACGGCCGGAGAAATGCTGGGTAAAAACAAAAGCCAGGCCAGGACATATTGTTCGCAAAGCCGCAGGCGGCTTTCTGGCCGGGCCAAAAGGCAAACACAGCGCATTGGGCTTGGGTGTAGGTGGAGCTGCATGAGTTTCACGGATCCGGGGATCAGCTCCAGTCGGTGTGCCGGAGACACAACACAAAACTTGGAAATGCCATTAAAATGTAATTGAAACTTCCAACAAAAGCAGTGGCCTGGCGGGGGAGAAAGGGCTAAGAGGAAATGGAAGTCCAAGGCCCAACCCAATCCTGGCCATTGTAACGTCCGACACTCAAAGGGTATGCAACGGGAATGGCCAGGACAACGGTCGTGGAGCAATAAAAACGTCAACAAATAAATTATTTTGCACTGTTTTTACACCTTTGTCTATGGACTCGGGACTTAGGACTCAGGACCACAGACCATAGCTATGACATCAACGGCAAATTAAGAAATTAGTTGGCCAACTCTTACCTGTCCAGGCTGATGGCGCACAGGCTGAGGATGGAGCCGGTGCAGAGCAGGATGTCCAGCGAGATCCAAATGTCGCACAGTATCCAGCCGAAGCGCCAGGTGCCTGCGGGGAATAAACATTTGTTCAGCTGGACGGGATTAAGGAGGCGTTACACTGGCAGTTTAAGTTTAAGTTATATCACCCTGAAATATTCTTTGGATGGCTAAAGTTTTAATGGAGGAGCTTAGGGTTCGAAGTCGATTGACTGTCAGTGGGATTTAAGAAATGGATTTGTTAAAACCTTTTCTTTTATTACATGTTTTAACAATCTAAAAATTGTCACAAAATACTTGTGTTGTTTTTTATCAACTTTGAGATAAAAAAGTTTTGCTTAAAAAGTTTCTTTTTAAAATATTAAGAGATTGATCGATAGTATTTAATATTTTTAGACACAGCGATGTGGTTTCCAATCTGTCAGCCCAGAAATTTAAAAAGTATTTTGGCTGAACTGCTTTACAACTTCATTAAAACAATGAAAAACTTTTACAAAATTATCCAATAAATACGGGGTGTCTAAAGGTGTGGCTTTGACGCTGACAACACTGTTTCCGAAGTTTGTATTTTTAAGAGCTTTCACTTGATTTATGCTCTTTCCGGTTTTAACAGCCCACGAAACAATCAATTAATGGAAGGAAAACTTTTGGTGAGCACATTATCTTCTCCCCACTTTAATTTATGTTATGGCCCTGTGTGAAATTGTACTAAATAAATTTAATGCAACTTATAACTTCCTCAAAACCACACTTTGTAAGGAAAACACCATGGAAAGGGTCTCCGAGATGTATTTGGTAAATAGAAAAAAATCTTTCCCGAGAAATATATCTTTTTTTAGAAAAAATTATCAAAGCCTTTCTATGAAAACCGATAAAAACTTGCTCCCCTCTTAAGATGTTTGCAACTAAAAAATTGTATATTTTCGCAAAGTGAAATTGTATAATTTTTTTATGGTTTTATATTGAATCGGTATCGACCAAATGTGCCTCCCGTCGATTTGGGCAAATGTTTACTATAGGAACTTTGCACAGCGGATAGGTTCGTATAGTAAACACTCTCCTCGATTCCTCCTGGAAGTGTAATGCCCCCACAGAGCCATAAATCTTCAGCAGTCGCTGGGCAGGGCCACTCCACCACCACCACCACCCCCCGTTCTCACCTGTTATGTAGAGCACCACCGAGGGAGGCATCACACAGGTGCCCACGAGCCAATCGGTGATGGCCAGGTTCATCACGAAGCAGTTGGTGACGGTGCGCAGGCGGCGTGTGGTCAGCACGGCGAGGATGACGAGTGTGTTGCCCACCACGGTGACCAGGATGAGGACCAGGAAGACGGCCACGGCCAGCGATTTGGGCCACGCCATGCTGACCAGGTAGGAGTTCATCGAGGGCACGCCACCAGCCACCTTGGCTCCGGCTGTCAGGGCTTCTCCAGCAGCTGGTGCGGATGTGGTTTGGATGAGCAGCACAGGGCCATCGGAGGAGCTGTTGGCGCTGGCCACCGTCAGAGCTGTCGATAGGAACTTGGAGTAGAGCAGCATGGTCTTCGATGAAGTCAGGCTCTAGTCTCTAGGGTGGACCCTATGCGCACCGCATTCGACATGCGACAAATTGATTCTGCTGGGGCAAGAGAAGGTGGAGGGCTGGGTTAGATGCACTTCATCAAACTGTGCTAGGCTAGCCAATCATTAGAAAAACTAGCAAGAGCAGACTGGCGACCAGAGCTGCATACAAACAATGGAGCTGCCGGCGACGACCTTACACAATTTCCAATTACGGCCGGACTGTGGCCACATAAATTGCAATAAGTAAGCGTAATTGGCCTTGGACAGCACACGAAATACAACGGGGCGAAAGTAATTAGCGCCCATAAATTATGCCGCCAAACATGCATAGAGCGAGCAAAACAACGGCGAACAAATTTAAATGATTTCCAATTAATATTGCCATTTACAATTCAATTTCAATTTCAGACTGGCTGAAAAACTTATATTCGTCTGTTTTCGCAGTGCTCTGTTTATATCGCTCGAAAGACTGGCAATAAATAAATCAGGCACATGTTCACCCAGAGGAATTCCTACGGCCGAAGAAACGGCATCCAAATGGGAATCGGATTCGGAATCGCGGTGCTTGAGCGACCTTCGATCGGATGACACTACAGTCTACAATCTCCCCCATCTGAAGTCTGCCCGTCCACACCCGTAAGACAAATAGATTGAGCACACATTCCGGGCACCGAGAGTACGAGTGCCAGTACTCAAAACTGCATCTCTCGAATTCGAGTATTTCCCAGACGCAGCACAGTGAAAAATGGCAATCACATTAGATATTAGTCTATTTATATTATTTTGATCTGAGCAATATCTATTTATTCTTAAGAACCACATTTTTAAGGCCCAAACAAGAAGTATTAATATAAATACTCGAGTTTTTCCAAGGAACTATTTCTTAAAACATAATCCCACAAATCTAAACAAGAATTATTTATTCCGTTGACCCACTCAACAAACCAACTATTAATCTTCTTTTTACGATACCACTAATTTTAGAAATATATCTAAAAATCCCATGCTAATTCATTGGGATTAACACTTAATTAAAATTGTCCTATTAAATATAGACATCTCATAAAATACCTTTTAGATTTGCGGTCGGGTATAGCGCAAAAAAACATATTACACAAGCGCAAATAATTGTATTTTTAGTGGTCTGTTAACTTTTTTTTTTAATTTATAAAAACATACTTTTGTATATTAATCTCCCTTCTGAAGTATTAAACCGTATCTATTTTAAAGTTATTTTAGAAATCATACGTGTATTAGGGTTCCTTTATATTTATATTATTACTTTAACTTAAAGTCTTTTCCGTGAGACTATGATTTTAGTTTTAATTATCATTTCACTGTTTGTTGCTGTGATCTTCAGTCAACTTCACTTTGTTTTCCGTGTACCCTTGCATGTGCGTTGCTTTACAAATAGTTAAGTGATTAGTCTCCGGCTTGCACAATGGGTTTCGTCAGCGATGTAATGCCGCCATTTGTTACCCATCAATGGGTTATAGGTCACGGAATCGATCAGGATCACAGGGTGGCTAGGTCACGGGGTGAGGTGGGGTGGATGGGTCGTTGGGTGGATGGGTGGATAAGCGGATAGCTGGCTGGGTGGCTGGGTGGCTGGGTGGGCGCCCCGAAAACTTTCTTATGCACACGCACAGCTGCCGCTGCCGCTGCCGCTGCTGCTGTTGGCACGCGTTGATTACAAACTGACAGTTGGCTGTCGGTTGTCGGAACGTCCAACCTGAGATGCCGACGAGGCTGCTCCCCCGGCCCCCGTCCAGACGGACCCCGCCTCCTGGCCACCCAGTCCACCCAGTCTACCCAATCTCCCCCAGCAGCCAACGCTCTACGCGGAGCGGAATAGTCAACGTAGCGTATGCGCGATACTTTTTCTCAACTTGTTTTGTTGTTATTCTTTTTTGCTGTCGATTAAAGTACACAAATGTCGGCGGGGTGAAAATTCTTTCAATGCTTTACATTTTTTATATCTTTCGGCTGATACTTTTCGAATTTATTATTTGCTATACCCTGAGAGAGGGTATTATAATGGGAGGCAAAGGGGTAGTGATATTTTGGATCCCCAAAAGAGTCTAAAAGAGTGTTCTTTATATTTGTGGGCTTTTAAGCTTTAGTTAAAGGGTATTTATCTCCTAACCATTTAGCTATTTTTCGATCTTTCAATCTTTTTATCTTTTCATATCTATCTATCTTTCTATCTATCAATCTATCTATCATATATCTAACTATCTATCTATCTATCTATCTATCTATCCATCTATCTATCTATCTATCTATCTATCTATCTATCTATCTATCTATCTATCTATCTATCTATCTATCTATCTATCTATCTATCTATCTATCTATCTATCTATCTATCTATCTATCTATCTATCTATCTATCTATCTATCTATCTATATATCTATCTATCTATCTATCTATCTATCTATCTATCTTATATCTATATATCTATCTATCTATCTATCTATCTATCTATCTATCTATCTATCTATCTATCTATCTATCTCTCTATCTATATATGTATCTATCTTTCTACCTATCTACCTATCTGTCTTTCCATCTCTTATCTATCTATCTATAATTTATTTTATTTCACTTGGTTAAACTTAAATTCTACAACTTAGAAATTGAAACTGATGGTTATATCTTTTCCAACATTTTAAGTGAAGAATTCCTCAAATTCTTAACGTAAATTCCATCATGATTATGTTTGGCTTAATAATTATACATTCTATAAGGCTATGAATGGAAATGTATCTGCAAGGGTAATCCCCGTTCGCTCTACGCAACCAGCCATTCCATCATAATTTCTTTATTTGTTTTGTTGCTATTGTTTTATCACGGCTCACACACATTTGGCGGATTTCTCTGGGAAATATTTCGCAAATTCTGATAGAAAATTAAAAACGAATTTAGATGAGCGGGCGGCCGAAACTGACTAATAGAAGTGCTGAGCCCGCGGATTAAGTGCAAACATAAACGCAATTGGCTACATTAGGTTTTCGCACGACTCTCTATGATTCATCAGACTTCGGCGGTGCCATCCAGACAACGGGGCCCAAAGTAATGTGCCATAAAAACACGAGAACGAAAGGTGAATTACGCAGAGGTAACAGCTGCCAGTGAACCCGGCGATTGATGGTGGGAGGATGGGTGGCACAAGGTGGGCGGATGGGATGGGTTGAATGGGTTGACGGGAGGTCTGATAAGGCGTGGGCGAAGTTACTGCCCGGGTCTCATTAATATGCATTTCCCAATTAACCGGCGTATTTATTTGATTAGTTCGCCGCAACAGGCCAATGTCAGAGCGCAGACTTGTTGCACACAAACACAGAAACGCGACAACCTCATTAGTTTAGCTTTCGGCCAGATAGCAGCTAGTTAATTGATAAATTTATCAGTTGATTGCAGCCAGATGTTGCCAAAGATCATTCAAGATGTTTAGTTGCTATACGCATCACGCACTTTTCCCACACACATTTAATTAAAATTTTGATTTTATCTTCAATCTCAACACCGAAATCGCGAACATCTGGCCCTTGGCTCTGGGCTCTTAACTTTTGGTCTTTTTCTGTTTTTGCGGCCAAACGCCAGGACGTTCCGTGAGCGACTGAAAGTGAACTGAACTGAACTGAAATGCTTGTGGGCCAAATAACGCATTTGGCTAATTTGCCAAACGCTCCGGCTTTCGGTTTCTGTGTGTGAGTGTGTTTTGTGTGCCTGTCTGCGTGCGACGCTGTTTGCTGTTTGTGTACACAGAGGGCTCACTGTACAAGTCGTTGGGCGCTAATTTCGCTTCTCTTTCTTTATCACTCTTTGCAAACGAATTAATTATGAATTTACTTTGCGCTTGCCAGGAGGATTCATATCCAGTGTAAAGACTGCGCGGCACCCGACTGCTAATTCAGCCAGAAATTAGAGGAGATGAACCGAACTGGGCTCTGGAATTTTTCGGTTTTACGGGGGGTTCGGAGAGCATTGCTTTGCATACATGCAGATGGTAATAAATGGATTTCAGTGTAATTGATAGGGACAGAGCGAGCTGTGAAGGAAATTAACATTATCAGTTCCATATTGTCATCTCAATTTGGGAGTACACAGAAAAGAAATATGTCTTTTATATAACAAAGGTTGACACATAAAACATAGCTAAATGATGATATATTATAAATAAAATTCAGGTAATATAACAAACATAAATTGTAGGCATACTTTTTAAAATTTTTGTGAACTTGTGTTTTTTATCATTTTAAAAATGTTATCGTAAAAACTAGTAATCTCCAAATTATTTTGTATATTTCAGCTTTTAAAAATGTATTTATTATAATTATAAGAATAATTCCATTGCGAAATATCATTCTTTTCAATAAAAAGGTTCTTAGAGATTTAAAATCACTAGAAAAGTTTCCTAAAAGTATGCAATACTTTTTACATTCCAAAATTCCATGTAAAATTTTTGTTGTGGTAAAAGAGGAACTTTGTTTTGTTTTTAACCATTTATTTTGATATGGTAACATAACCCAATGACGGGGATAGGAGTCGTTTTCGCTCCGTGTGGGCGTGTGTGTGGACATTGGCATTCACTTGCAAGGGGGTGGGGCTGGGGGGCGTGTCAGCACACAGAAATCGATCGTGCCCATTTTGGAGCTGTCACTCAAATTAAGCACATTAAAAATCCATAGGGATTTCAACGCCCTCATGTAGCAGCCCCCTTTACAGCCACGCCCCTTCCATGTGCAATTGTACAGCCCACACACACACGCACAGCCCAGGCAGTGACATAGTTTGTGTGCCATCGACAAACACACACTCGCTTAGACAATGCTAATAAATTTTCGTTTTATGAGCATTTGGCTTTTAATTACCGAACTAAACTTAAACGCCGCACTAGCACAAATATGCGTGTGCGTGCCTGTGTTGGTGAGTGGGCCTTGTGGGTGGGTAGTTTATTTATACAACACGCTTGATTTGGCTTGATTGATCTAGGAATGCGTATGGGAAAGCCAGGAATGCGATGGATCGGAGGGATGCGAAGGAACTTGGGGGGTAGCCAACGCCAATTGTTGTCATAGGCGCAAGAGTCGTAAAGTTAAATTGTACTTTCCTTGGGAAATTGCCGCTGTAACTGTTCGAACACTACAATTTCCCCGCTTCCCTTGAACCATAAACATTGTACATGAAATTGAATATATTGCTTTCCAATCAAACATTCAGCCGGGGTAAAATGAGACTGAGTAGAAAGCATTTTAATGGTGGATGATGTTAGGTCCTTATTGCTTTGCCACTTAAACTGTAGATGATAGCATCCATTTTCCCATGAATAGCTAAAGAATCCGATATAATAAATATTTTCCCTCAAGTAACTAAAAAATATTGAGGATTATTAGGGTACTTACTAAGATAATTAGATAATTTATTAACTATTTAGTACCCTAAAAAAGTGTAAGTTTAAACTTCAGTATTTATATGTAATCTAGTACTATTAGTTTTTGGAAATAAAATATAATAGTAAAAATATAATTTGAAAATTATATCTTTAGATTTTTATTTATTAGTTATATTAAAAAACTTACGATTCCCAATTTTAAAATAAAAGAGAAAGAGAGTACTTTAACTTCAGTGAAAAAAGTTTATTTCTAAATTTGGCTTTAGAATGAAAGGCAGTCTTTTGTTCGCATAGACGATACAAAAGTTAATCTAATTTTTGGGGTACTACAGAAATCGAATTCATCTAAATTCCAACAGAAAGTCCAAACAATTCCGGTAGCAATTTGGAGCAAGTTCCCTTTTTCACTTTCACAATCCATGAAAATCCTTTAAATGCATGTCCTCGGCACAGATCATTATCTAAATTTAATAGGTAATCCCAGGGAGCTCCAGCCACTTGAAGATGAAGTACTCCTTGAACAGCTGGGGTCGCTGCTACATGCGCTGTATGACACAGCCCTTGAAGGAATTGAGCCGGGCATCGATTTCGCCCTCCTCCAGCTCGTTGAAGGCGTAGATGTCCTGGTAGCAGGATGGCGAGATGCACTGTCGGATGCAGTTGATCTTGGCCACGCCCACGGGACTGAGGTTTATGCACTGGGCGTGCTGGTCACAAGTCACCTCCAGTTCATGGTAGGTTATTTCCTGGTTATAAGAAGGATTAGTGGACAAGAAAAATCAATATGTTCTTGGACTCACATTCTTGCTGGTCTCCTTATAGGCATACTCTGGGAAATTGAAAGTCGCTGCCTTCGGGAAAAGCTTTCCATTCAGTCCGTGTACCTCCTTGTAGCCATTGGCGAGTTTAAACAAAACGATTGAACAGATTGCCAGGAATATCACAGGACGCGTCATTTTCCCTCTACTTGTTTGGTCCTTTCTGAAGTCAGCTGTTTTGCCAGGGATGAAAAACAAGTCCTTACGACTGAACAAAGGGTCATTTTCAGTGATTCAATTGAAATAAGACAAGAGATAGATGGCGCCAGAGTATGCGATGTAGAATCGCTTGTAAAATGTAAGTAAAATTGGGCGCCCTTATTCAAAAATTCAATTGAAAATATTATCAATTTTTTAAGCAGAAGAAAAAGTTTGTGTCGACGGTCTACTAACTCTAATAGCTTTTTACAACATTATACACTTTCTTTATTTATTGACATTTAAAAACAGCATTTTCAATATTTTAAAAACATGTTAAGACATAAGAGTAAAATACTTTTTAAACATTTAAAATGTAGTTTCCTATACAGTTAAAACATTCATAACTTATTTTCTATACACATTCAAATACATTCATATCAAGAAAAAACGACTTATTGGACATCTATATATACTTTGACTGGGATAAGCTCCTTTCTCTCAGCAATACTTCTATTATTAGGTACAACTGCAAATAGACTTGAATTAACAACTTAAGTATGACAAGAACTTTAACTTATGCGCTTAAAATATCATTAATCATGGGAAGCTAACAATACTGGAACAGATAGCGGAACAAAGAGAGAGCTTTGATTAACAAAACATGTATAATATATATCACAACGGGGTGGGATGGGGTGTGTTCACAATACCCAAGCTTCGGTTTAAACATAATCCTCGGTATTCTTCAGCATTTTCTGGGACTCAGCGCCCATTACCGTCTGCATTTTGCAGGTGAGGGAGCCGTGTCGCTGTATGGAGCCGTGGATGGTGAATCGAGTGGTGGCATGTCCCGAGAGGCTGTCCTTGTACTTCAAGGCGCTCTGGCGGCACAGACCGAGTCTGAATGGATATGGGTTTAAAATTACAAATGGATGATCTAAGGGCGAACTTTATTACTTACTTTGACAGCAAGGTGAAAAGGTCCTGGCGATACTGAGACGTCAATATGGCATACAAGTAGGGATCCGCACAGGAGTTCAATGGGTAGAAGAACACTAGCAATATTTTGGACTTGGTCACATTGATCAGTGGATAGCCAGCCAGGGCCGTGAGTCCAAAGAAGGCAATAGGAGACCAGCAGGCAAAGTTTGTGAAGACCTGAAAAGAGTTTAAAATACATGGGTTATTATACTTGGTGTTGATACCTAAAAATAATGCAGGTTCTTAAGATTCTTGCGTTGCTCAAGTTGTTTAAATCGGGTCAACCCTTGAAAAGTTATAAGGATATGAAGTTTGCCATCTCGGAAACAGCAAATGTGCTGCATGCATATCTCCATCTCTCTCACACTACCTTCAGGTGAGTAAGGAGTATACTATAGTTGAGGCAGTCGGCATTTTGTGTGTATATCTTTGTTCTTATGACTAGGTGTACCCACCAGGAGGGCCATTTTCTTGGCCACGCTGAGTTCCCCCGGACTGTTCTGGTGCGCCTGCCGGGTTTCACGCCCCAGGGACAGATAGATCTGGGCATAGCACACGGCAATGATGGAGAAGGCCACGCCGTTGCAGACCATGATGGCAATCAGATACACGGTGTCGTATCCATCGCGGTTTTCCATCGGAAGGCAGATGCTGCAATGGCCAAGGCGTTAGTTCAGTGGTGCCGGATGACCCACTTATGTGCTTGCTCACCTCGTCGACGAGTAATTACTAATGCCAAACAGGGGCAGCGAGGACATAAACATGGAGTAAATCCAGCCGCCCAGCATGATGAGCGCAGCAGGACGCAACTTGATGCGATGGTTCAGGTACATGGCCTGGGTGATGGCCAGCCAGCGCTCGATGGTAATCACGGTCAACGTGAACACGGACAAATGGCTGGCGAACACGGTGAGAAAGCCGGCTACTTTGCAACCGAGCCCTGTGAAATATCGAAGAGGCAATTGTAAATCAAAGGTAATGCCAGAAGTGTGCAGGGAGACGGAAGGGGTAACCCACCGTACTGCCAGTCGTAGGCGTAGTTGAAGTACTCCCCCATGGAATGGGCATCGATGGAGGCCACCAGCAGCAGATAGACTCCCAAGCACAAGTCGGCGAAAGCGAGATGGCACATGAGAAATCGTGGCACTGGCGTGGATTCGGGTCTGGAATGCAAGGAGATTATCAGCACTCAGGAAAAAATAAGCTAGCTTTAAAATAAGTGTTGAAATATATATAAAACTAAATTAGGTATAGTTAAATATCTGACTAAGCCCGGAAAAAGTGTATACCACAAATAAAATCTTAAAAACATTATTTTTCATTATTTTTTTAAGTGCTCTCTTTTACATTGAATGACTCACCTAATCGATAGAATTACTGTCAGCACAGCCACATTGCCCACCACGGCCAGAGCAACCACAATCCAGACGGAAATGCGAAGCCATTGGTAGCCCATGACATCCTCGCAAGGGTTGAGATCATTGGGCATGGGATAGCACTCAATATTGGGTTTTCTGCAATAAGTAAACTTTAGAATATCCCTACAGTAGCAGAAGGTGACTTCGCACCTGAAAGTAAAATTGCCGCACAGCTCGGCAGACATGTCGTCCTCCGGATTAAGGATAATCTTCTCGTGAAATGTGCCCTTAATCAGCGTATCATCGGCCATGTAATCAAAGGAGGCGAAGGTGATGGGTACTAAGTCTGTAGATGAGTCATCGGTGCCACCAAAGGTGCCAAAATCTTCGGGCAGGGTGAAGCCGTTCTCCAAAGTGGATCTCTCCTTGCGGGTAACCGAATCACTTTTGCACTGCTTCCGCCACTTTTCAATCTCCAGCATTCGCTCGGCATGGCGCTGGGGATCGTGGCGGGATGGAAACTGAAAGGCGCAGCAGTGAAAGGAGTGCGTGAGATGGGCCCGCTGTAGATTCTACAAAGTATATTAGATACAAGAATTTTAGAATGAAAGTTTAACTCAGAAAACCCACTTACTCACCCTAAAATTGTAGATAGAAGGTATGGTTTTCAGAGTGTGGGTATTCTGAATGTACAAGGCTTCTATGTTCTGAAGTCCCACAGAAGGCATGGCCACTAACGAAGTGCTGGAGAGATCGCTAAAAAAGATACAAAGTATTAAAGATCTTTATCCATAAGTAATAACCCCCAGCACTCACAGTTCAGTTATATCTATTATGCCATCAAAAGCATTTGGATGCATGTGCTCAAGCCGTAGGTTGTCGTTCAGCGACCTGAAAAGTAGTATATTTAATTATTACTCTAATCTTAAGTTATTTTGATTGCTGAATTGACCAAATACTCACAGTTTGGCTATCTTAGAGCCATAGAAAGCCGAGTCATCCACATAGCTTATGTCATTGTTTGCCAAAATCCTATAAAGATTAGGGTTCTTGAGAGATTACTGCAACTCGGATGGTTCTAACAATTTTATACGTACAATTGGGCAGTCTTTACTTTTATGGATTTAGTATCTATTCGAGTGATTTGATTATTATCGAGATCTCTGGGGGTAGAGCAGGTGTAATTAGGGTAATGTTCAAGATTATTATGGTATTTTTAGCGCAGCACTCACATCATTTGCAAAATATTATGAGGTGGAAGGTGGCTCAGGTCGGGAACTCTGGTAAGCCCGCTGTTGATGATGCGTCTGTGTGTGGGAAATGACATATTATTATTATTATATTAGACTCCCACACACTTAACTCTGCACACTTGTGTAGAAAACTCTTTTCATTTCTCTCCGGAGCTTTGCCCTAAAGGATTATTCCCACCATTTCCTATGTTATTCAAACACTTTACACGTACATTCAAAACAAGTACAACAAGTTTCAGTTTAATATTTTATTACTTTTGGTTTTGTTGATGTAAATAAATACCCCCCAAAACAAATAGAGGAAGGAATAAATATGCAATAAAACATGGAAAATATTTTTTCCTTTTGGTTTTTTGAAACACTGTTTTATGAAAATATTTTTTGTGTACCGATAAGCCTTGGAAAAGCATTTTCTGCTGTCGCATATTTTCATATATTTGTTTTCCCGTAAGCCTTAGAAAAACAGTTTTTGCTGGAGAAAGAAAGCTTGAAGCACAGCTTCAAACATGGACATGAATCCATACATCAAAAGCAAAAGTAGTCTACTTTAACACAGCAGCTAATTGCTGACCCCGGAAAAGTGGGCATTAAATGCTATATTTAGCGATGACACAACATAAACCCCTTCTTCCGGCCCAAATAAAATCACACAGCTGTGCGTGGTTATTGACTTGGCACCCGGTTATCACCCCCATATGGTGGCCCCAACTAAAATTTGGTAATTGCAAGGGGCTTACATAACTTCCACGGTGCCCGAAATGCCAAGGAATACGTCCTTTGAGAGAAAGGTCAGCTTGGGTGCGTTGGTGATGTATCTGTTAGTAATTATAGATGGAAAAAGGCATTTATGACTGCAACTGGCACTTATAATCAGGCCTTACATTGTGCGCAGCAGCGTTAAATTAGCAAAAGCCCCGTCCTGTATCAGTTCCAGCTGCAGGCAGTCGGTGAAGGCCCTGTGGCGGCGAAAGGACAATTAGTGAGCACATATGGTGGCCGGGGGCAAAGGACGTATCCGCATCCAACTCACACATCCAGCAGTGTGGCTCCGTAGACCTTCAGGCCGGTGTAGCGTAGGCGTGGCAGCCCCGCCGACGCAATGGTCAGCCGCTGGAGGGGCAGCTTCAGCGTTTGCGGCACGCGGTTGAGTCCGTCGCCCTCGCAACGGCATTCCACCTCCTCCGCCTGTGGAGAGACGGGGTTTTAATATACTCGCGCCAGGTGGGTGGGTGGCAACATGTAGCAAGCTAGAATCCACGCACGACCGTGTTATTTCTAATAAATGCACGGGGATCATAACTACGTGGTATATGGTACAAACATAAAACTATTTTCGCGGATTTAGCTGGTTGCAGAATGTAATCAAGCCGGGGATAAGGGAGATTTTAATAAATTTGCTCTGCAGAGAATTCAGGACGTATGTTGCACTCAAATAAAATGATTTTTTGGCGCACACATTTTTATTTGTATTACTTTTTTGGGTAATTGTGTTACAGTTAGTGGAATTCGGGCTCCTGGTAAATTTATCAAGTTAAATTCTATGCTGGATTCATATGCTATATGATCCTATTAAGATGTCCAGAACTTCTAAAACACATGAATAATATAATTTCTTGGTAGCCATAATTACATCTAAACTTCCTGGGAATTAAAGGATTCCTCAACTATCTACTAGTTAACTGGGAATTATAGGATTATTTGTATTTATAATATATTTCCTACAAACCCTTTATTTTATAAGGCAAGAAAGCTTCTTAGAAATATTATTGCAATACCAAATGGTGATAATTGTCTAGGAACAATTAGCTCTTTTACCATAATTACCACTATAAACTTGCTTTTAATTTCCTAATAACTATAGGATAAGTATATACTGTATTTCCTCCATTTTCAGGGCAGGAAAACTTCTTGAAAAAGTATTGCAACTACCTTCTGGTCATGATATACAAATACTTTTTTGGTGTTAAATCTAGTTTTTCTAGGAGCAATTAGCTCCCTTTATGACTCCCACAAACTTGGTACCCGTATTTTCCTGTGAACTATGGGATTTTTTAACCATCTACTATACTTTTTTTAAACCCTTTCCTATGAAATTTTTCCTACAATTCTTAACTATCTACTTTGTTTCCTACAAACTCCCGTTTTAGTGTAAACTTTTATTTTCCAAGAACAATTATCTCCTTCACCTATATAACTCCGCCATCAAGGGAGGAAAAGTTCTAAGAAATCTACTCATAAGCCAATGTTCTGAGGAAAATGTTTGCTACCATTTTAATTACTTCTACCAGTAATACTCCGCTTCCCACAAATAATCAACTGCGGCATGCATTATTGAGCTCTCTTCCATTTTTTAATAAACCACTCCCCCTGGAGAGCTGACAGAAGTGACCCTGACTGGAGGCCAATCGGTTGCTGTCGCCCGCCGCTAAACATATAGAATTAAGTTGAAGGTGTACATCTATCGGACACTTACTTGATTACCTCCGTTCCAGCAGCAACACTTCCAGCCGGAGGGCGGCAAAGTCAGGGGCACCGAGGGCGTGTCCCTCGATTGACCCAGTGTCACCGTCGTGCCGTTGGCGCTGGAAGTGGGATTGAGATTGGGATTGGGGTAGACATCGAATCCGTGGTGGATGTCGTGACAGTTGCTGGCACTGAGCGCCTCGCCGACGGCACTCGTGGCGTATACGCAATGCGGGCCGCACAGCGACGAGAGCAGCAGATGATGGAGGAGCAGGCGGAACTGGAACTCGATGGTCAGACACTTCAGACCGCGCTTGGGGCGCCAGGGGGCCTCCTTTGGGCACTGGCTCGTGTGCTTTTCCATGGCTCTTTGTCGTTTCCGTCGTCGAGCGATCCTAAGTACATAATCGTTGGCTCATTTCCTCGGCAAATATCCTGGCTGCCTTCTGCCCTCTGCACTCAGTCACTCCAATTAGCCCCGCATGCGACGGTGCATCTTGCGGATGGCCTGCGAGGGAATGGAATGAGTTTCGGATTCAGTCACTGCGTAATGAAGCCATCAAGCTGCCCGTTCGCCTGGCGAATGATAAAGATAAATAGCATCGATTCCAGATATTTGGCATGTCGCGAATTGGCCAGTCACGCTCTCGGGCGCGGACGCGTGTTTGATTGATTTTCAAATCCGTACAAAGGCGAACGGCGCATCGAAATGGGCAAAAGCTTGTTCGCAGCGAATTTCTTGGGCAATCAGAGAGCAGCCCTTCGGCAGGAAGTCACAAGCCACTTGCCACTCGAAAGGACACTGACTCGAAGTAAGGCAAATACTGGTGGGCTTGCTAATTAACATATGGTTATGGCTCGCATTCAAGCCATGGCATTATTTTTAGACAACGTCTATAGCTCTCTGTTGACAGACCGTATCACGTTTCCAGGCCCTATATACATTTATTTCGAATGCCCCCACGAGCCGTGACGCTTTACGGCTCTGTTTGTGCTTAATTTTAGTTCCCGCCAGCTAATTGAAACATTCAGTTTCGCGTAATTAGTAGTATCATAAACCCAGATTGCCTGGGAGCCCAGTTTTTGGGGGGGTTCTTTATACATCTCTAGGGTCTGGGACCCAACTGCTTGAATTCCAACGCTTTTCTGGGGGAGACCTCAAAAGAGCGCCGACAGGTGTGCGCCATGTTTCTACCTTTTAATTAACAAATATTTGTTCTCGCATGTGCCCCAGCTAGCTTTATGGCCGCGATCTTTCGGCCACAGTGCACAATCTGGCCAGCCCCGGGCCCCCCTTCGAAGGGAAGAAATAAAGAAATTAAATAAAATTTAATTATCACCTTCGGCTAGGAGCTGCCCTGAACCTTGGCTGGCATTCGAGGGCCAGGGCCGGGGTAAACAGATTTTCCAATGATACCAGAAAATCCGACAATAATCTTCACGAAAATCCAGTGCCAGTGACGCAAGGGGTTTACAAAGCGATAATAAAAATCCGAATGAGTTAAATCAATTATTTACACAATAATCCGTTTGATTGGCAGCTCTGGCCGATTATTTGCATGCGAATCAAAGCGAATAGTTAGCAGATTTCCAATTGAATTAAAGCCAGTTTGACGCACAAGTCGAACCAACAAAGTTTTGCCAGCCATTTAACTAATTTCTAATTTCTCTAATTGACTGCTATTCCCTGCCCTTGGCATCCACAAAGGGCTGCAAACCGAGTTAAATGGAGTAATCAAAGTGAATATTTTATATTAGGGAACTTAAAATATTCCGGACCAGCGAACAAGCTGCTAGTGTCCAACGTTGTAGTGTCGTTTTTAACGAATTAATGTTAATTACCGCATTGACAACATTATAAAACAAGTTAGTAGGAGCTTTTCGAGCAGCTACAAAAAGGTTCATATACTCGTAAATCAAATTAGAATGTTCTAGTTGAGTGGCCGCAGAAACTTTCTGTTTCGGTGGTCACTCGACGGCAAATTGCATTTCGGTTTTAATTGATTTTTATTATCAACGTTGGGGGAATACGTGGCATGCCATGAAGTCTCTGTGAGTCTTGAGATCTATTAATAACCAGCTATTAGCGGACACATGGTAATGCCGACACCCTGTCGCCTGACAAATCAACCCGCGAAATCAGTCCACTTCAATCGAATCAAATCGAATTCCATCTCAACCCAACCCAACTCAGCTCATCCCAGAGACTTGAGATTGCAATTTCACTCTGGCACACACCATTAAGTTGATTACCTCTCAGAT
Organism: Drosophila biarmipes; assembly: GCF_025231255.1. NCBI lineage: Eukaryota > Metazoa > Arthropoda > Insecta > Diptera > Drosophilidae > Drosophila > Drosophila biarmipes. Next base: position 28,954,884 of record NC_066616.1, on the reverse strand, counting down.
TAGGGAGTGCAATTGGGATATTGTTTCGCACCCGTGGGTTTAATTAGTAATTGCTAGGTACACCTACACAATCGGGGGCCATAGACACATAGATTAGCCGTCCGTGTTTATGGCTTATCGCCACTAAAATCGAGAATGGATTTTTGATCATTTTATGGCAACACTCACATGCACAGGCGGAATCGTGGAATAAATACTTCAGACCATCACATGGGCGAATAAATACCGAATTATAATGGTTTTTCAGTAAATTTGGTCAGACGGTTGGTTGTTTAAAAAGCCTTTAGCACACGCACAGCCGCGTTAATTTTCGCGATTTCCTCTTCTATAAACAAAGCCAGCCACAAAGGAATTATCACCACCTGATGTTGCTCACCGGAACTGATGATGATTTCGTCTGAGGATTTTTCTCGGCAAATTGTTGCATACACCTGTTGCACGGGCACTAATTCCTTTGCCTGCCAAACCGGAAGCCAATGAACCACGAACTGTGCCCACGGACGGAAGTGGGACGACGACGAGCAGCCGAGGCGACGAGCGCGACCAACCGAGCAGCTCCAGCAGCTAGGGCGAAATGAGCGCTGGAGCCCAAGAGGTGGTCCGAGCGACGAGCCGAGCAGCCTGCGACGACGGCACGGAGCCACATATTTGCCTTAGCTTTGTGCCCTGTTGTGCTGCTGTTGCTGCTGTTGATACTGTTGATACTGGGGCGACCAGGTGAAAGCTTTCGCCTTGTGGGGCCCCGCATACACACTTGTTGAGCCGACTTGCGGTCGCTGACTAGGGGCCTTGGAGGAATAGCTCCTAGGGGGCCTAAACTGCCACTTGTATCATTGTTTCATTAGAACCCTGAATGAATCAATAAGTTTGCACTTTCATTGGGGCCCTTCATACGAAATTTCGATTTTTTTTTACAAAAAAAACCTTTTATTTGCCAAAAAACTAAATTTTTCCTTTACCTTTTTTAGTGTATCTTGGTTAAAAATGTCCAATATTTTTGCATATATTTTTTGGTGTAACTTGGCCAAAAATGGTCCAAAAGAGATAAAACTTACTGTTTTAACAGATAACAAGCTACATAATTGATCGTTATTATTTTCTGATTGCTTCGCAACACTTTAAATTTTTTAAAATTTTGACTTTTTTTCAAGGGGTAGCATCGTCATTTTTTGCAAAAATTGGTCGAAAATACAATTTTTTAGGTTTGAATGCCAAGTTATTGGAAATTTTATTACGAGTTTAACAAGGTATAACATTCCATTTTTGGACCATTACTTTTATTGTTTCGCCCAAAATACTGATTATTATTGGTTGGAAAGCGGAGACTTTGATTTTTAGCCCAAAGTCCAATATTTTTGCATAAATTTTTTGGTGTAACTTGGCCAAAAATGGTCCAAAAGAGATAAGACTTACTGTTTTAAGCAGCTAACAAGCTACATAATTTATCGTAGTCATTCTCTTCCTAATTCTCAAAACTTTAAATTTTTTCAAATTTTGACTTTTTTTCAAGGGGTAGCATCGTCATTTTTTGCAAAATTTGGTCGAAAATAAAATTTTTTAGGTTTGAATGCCAAGTTGTTGGAAATTTTATTACGAGTTTAACGAGGTATAACATTCCATTTTTGGTCCATTACTTTTATTGTTTCGCCTAAAATACTGATTATTATTGGTTGGAAAGCGGAGACTTTGATTTTTAGCCCAAAGTCCAATATTTTTGCATACATTTTTTGGTGTAACTTGGCCAAAAATGGTCCAAAAGAGATAAGACTTACTGTTTTAAGCAGCTAACAAGCTACATAATTGAGCGTAGTTATTTTCTTCTTGCTTCTAAAAACTTTAAATTTTTTCAAATTTTGACTTTTTTTTAAGGGGTAGCATCGTCATTTTTTTGCAAAAACTGGTCGAAAATAAAATTTTTTAGTTTTTAATGCCAAGTTGTTGGAAATTTTATGACGAGATTAACGAGGTATAACATTCCATTTTTGGTCCATTACTTTTTTTGTTTCGCTCGAAAACCCGATTTTTTTTCTATATTTCTATCAATCTTGGGTTCTATAGGACTGCAACTTTTTGATTAACGACATTTCAGGTAAATTCCCATATGATTCATATGGTTGCACGTGCCAAAGATCCGAATAATTATAAACAAAACGTGTGCGAGTAAGTCTAAAATCATTTAAAACCAGATACCGTAACGCGTATACGTTTAATTAAATTAAATTAAAATGCAACAGTGAATCTCACTCATGGAAAAGTGAGTCATGTTTTAATTTTCGATATTTTTATAAGGCAAGGAGGCACTGGCTTTTCTGCCTAAGCTATCCGTTTAGTGAGGAGTACCAAACAAAGTTATCAGCAACTACGAACGGCAGCTCCCATAGACCTACCAAATCCAAAACGAAAACCCTTGTTTCGCCCGTTTCGATTCGAACACCAGTCTGCCCAGAGATGGACATGCACTTCCAGTACAAGAAGGACCACACCTTCGACAAGCGCCGCAACGAGGGCGACAAGATCCGGCGCAAGTACCCGGACCGTGTGCCCGTGATCGTGGAGAAGGCCCCGAAGACGCGCTACGTCGAGCTGGACAAAAAGAAGTACCTGGTGCCGGCCGACCTGACGGTGGGTCAGTTCTACTTCCTCATACGCAAGCGCATCAATCTGCGTCCCGACGACGCCCTCTTCTTCTTCGTGAACAACGTCATACCGCCGACATCGGCCACCATGGGGGCACTGTACCAGGAGCACTTCGACAAGGACTACTTCCTCTACATTTCCTATTCCGATGAGAACGTCTACGGGCGTCAGTAGACCGGGCTTTGCCCCGCCTAATCGGTTGATTTTCAATTGTCACATTTCGCCATTGGCAAGTTCATCAATAAAGAATGACTGCTCCCAGCCAGCAGCTACACAACGTCGTCGTCATCGTCGTGGTGCCCATGCTGGGTAAAACAATTATCCCAGTTTGTGCTTCCCCTGTGATCGCATACGCTAATCCCTTGCCGCGCCGCTCTCCAGTCTCTGGAAAAAACAAAAATTAATTGAACTGCTCAAAAAAATGAGAAAAAAAACCAAACATCTAGTGAACTCACGGCTACGACTTAATTATAATTCACAAATCGATGGCCCGTCCCATTCAGAGCGGCGACAAATTAAATGGAGGCAGCGCTTTTTGTTTTTATGATGCGCTTAGCTTCACTAATTGGTGAAAATATGAGGCATAAAACCAGTTTAAGTCGGGCAAAAGTGTGCTCCGAAAGCATGCAATAAAAATCGAAACTCATCCAAGCCAGTCGGCTGCATCAAATCAAAGTTGTTTGACAAACTTATTGGCACCGTGCCCCTGGATTAGCGAAGGAAACTTTTAAATAAACATAGAAAATAGCTGATAGTACCGGTATTATTCCACTAGACACCCACAACATCATTCCATCTTATTTAAATGTAGCCTTTGTTTATTATATTAATCTACATATCGAGCCGCAACCGCAAAAATTACCCAAATATACGAGTTTAGAATTTGAAAAATAAATTAAATTAGGCAAGCAAACTTGGGTCTGCCTAATAAATTGGAAAGTTCAATAATCAAATTGGTTATCAACTGGAAATTTGCTGAATATCGAAAGCGTTTAAGTGTCAGCTTACAGTACAAACGGCGCACATTTTCTCCAACTGATTAGTTCACATGACTTACGTAAGGGGCGTAAAAATAGCAGCTCAAATAGCGAATATCTAAGGTTAAACAAGACTTCACAGATACATGTCAACACACAGAACTCACTGCGAAATGGAGCGGAATTGATGTAGACATTTAATAATATTCTGTTATACATTTTAATTTAGCTTGGTATTTGCATATCACGTTGTTTACAAATGCGAACGGCCACTAATTGACTAGATAATCCAAAGCGAATCTACCAGGCCAGAAACAAACATCTAAATATTCGCATACATATATCATAACAGTAACAGAAGTGCAAAACAAATTCGAGTCAATTGAATTAACAAATTAGTGCATCCGAATGCGAATATGAATGACAACTTCTGGGTCAACTGATATAAATGTTCGTAATACCCAAAAGGACAGAGGGCCAAAATGGAGGCAGAGATCCCAAATATATTCTTCGGGGACAAAGGAATTTGCGCTTAATTAGCAATGGAAATCAGCTTAATCGATCGCGGCTTTATTTTGGCTTCTTTGGCAAGCCGCGCAGTTACATAAAATGGGGATATACAATTCGGCGGAACATTCGTAAGTATAAAACACAGTTTAAAAACTCCATAAATAAATTAAAAAGGCATTTTAAAAATTATCTCAAGTGCGCCATGCCTCCAGGTTAACAGCAGGCAGGCTGGGATCATCACAGCCAATCATTTGGTTGCTACAAAGAAACAAGCAAGTCACTAAAGAAATCGACCTGGTGATTTTGGACTTTACTCACCCAGGATGATCAGCCCGAATGAAGGCGGCCAATGGCACCGCTTGCAGGGTGAGGCGGTCGGAGTTGTCGCAGATCAGGCGGGCCAACGTAGCCTTGCGAATCTCCTGCAGCTGCTGGGGATTGAATGCGCCAGGATTCACCCCATTATCGTACTCGTAGTAGTAGCGATCGCCCTGCTTGAAGCGGGCGAACTGATCGGCTATGATCTCGGCAAAGGTCAGGCCCACCACGCCACCCTCGACGGCTTTCTCCAGCAGACCGCCCACCCACAGATCAATATCGTCGGCTGTGCGATAAACGCGGGACAGCTTCTGGCCAATCTGAAAGATATGTAAATGGATTAGATACACTATACATTCATTTTTGGTTCGTTTAAGCATAAATTAGTTCCATGACTTAACCCACCTCGCTCGGAAATTGCTCAAAGTCCTGCAGTTTGGGTGCCCCCCTCAGTTCCAGGTAATCATTGTAGCTACGCAGACCCTGGTCGCGACCTCGCTGAATGTTAATGGCGGCCAGGTCCAGGCCAAATGGATTATCCCCGCGGAACAGGAAACGACTGAGCTGAAGGACAACAAGGTAAATGCCAATTAGAAAACCACAGGCAACTAATGCACAAAGGTTAATCCCTACTCCCTGGCTAATTGAACTGTCCACCTGCTGCATGGGCTGGCTGTAAAGAGTGCGCAGCATGTCGTCGTAGAACTCGCGCTTGCGCATTCGCGAAGGATTGAACATTACATCCGGAATATTGACCACCTCATCGATGCGCCCGTGCTCCTGGCGTATGTGGAACTTGCCGTCGACACTGCAGGCCAAGTTTTAAAACATAAATGTCAGCCATAATCCAATTACCAATTACTTGCCTGGAATGACCCATGCGATAGGCTGCGCCTGAGAACTCGTTGGTTATGGCCGGGTTCACATTCACATTGTAGTCGTGAGCATAGCCCTGATGCAGTGGCACCAGGCGGAAGCGCTTCATCTGCTGCGGCCCAATAATGATGGGCAAGAACTCGTTGTAGGTGATGTGCTGCAGTTCGGCGACCACGATGCGTCGAGCCTCCTGGAACAGCCACTCATCGCTGGCCGAGGGATTCAGTTGGCTTAAGGCGTCTGCCACACGATTGTGCTCGCGAGCAAGCAGAATTTGAAGGGTGATCAGGGAAATTATCTGATTGGTTCGACCATCGCCTGGAAAGTCTCCATACTCATAAGACAAAATGCATATTTGATATTTCAGGAGAGTGATTTACCCGAGTGGAAACAGGACTTTCCGGCCTCCTCGCTGGGGCAGGCCTTCTTGTCGTTTGTCAGCGGTAGCAGATCCCGCCCAAAATCATTCATCATTCGTAGGCGACCACCTCGGAAGGCCCTCAAGCTACGAGATGCCTCATCACTCGATCCGTAAACCGGAGAGGCATCCAGAAAGTGGGTCACCTTGCTCATCTGCTTGCCGTAGCCAAGTTGGCAGTCGGGACTGGGCACCAGGGACAACCTCACAAAGTTCAAGCAACGCACTCCAAAGGCTGCGAAAAAATCATCATCCTGTTCGACATGGATGGGCATGCAGGCGAAATGACTTTCCTGCGGACTCAGGGCAATTTTTCCCTCGGGGGAGCAGCACTGCACCAGGTTGCCATCCTCAAGACGCACCGAAGAGGTTTGTGAAATGTCATGGGCCTGGAAATAAAATAATATATGAAACAGTATTATTAGGCGTAGTTGACATTTTAAGATCTTTGTTAGAGTTCTGCCCCTCCGGTTACCTACCACAACCTGTCCAAACTGCATCACGAGTAGATTGTAGATGGGATGCGGACGATCAACGTCCGAGAGCAGGGTGCGTGAGATCTTGCGTGCGCCCAGGAGGGGAGTGCCGTCAGCGGAGTGAGCACGCGGTGTCCAGATCCCGTCCTCATAGGCGGGGGGCAGCAGGCGCTCCATGGGCTGACCGGCAGCGCCCCACAGCGATCTCTGCGGCAGGGGATTATTGCAGGTGCCATCGAGACTGCGATAAACCGAACGGATATTCCGGCAAACCACTGGCGGCTGGCAGTGCTGGGCCAACGGAGTCTCCGTGAACTTGACGGGCACATTGTTGGTGATGAAGTCGTCCACGGGCACCTGCTCCTTCTTGCCAAACAACTGGGTGGTCATCACCTGCTCGATGGCACTGTTCGAGATGGCGAAGTTGTGCAGGTCATCCTTGGCCGTCGAATGGAACACCAGGCCGTGGGCAAAGTCCGGAAAACCGCGGCGCACGGGAATCTGGGCAATACCGTGCATCAGGTGCTCGAAGTTGCGCCGCGCCTCATCCAAAAGCGATGGCGGCAGAATGGTGGGCATGCTGGATCGCCGCTCCTTGGAGGAGCTCTCCTCCTGCCTGGGGGCAGTGTGATTCTGTCCCGTCTCGCAGCAGTAGCCGAATTTGCCAGCCGGCAGATCGCAAATCTGCGGCTTATCCTGGCTCTCCATGCGAACGTGGGCGGGACACTGGATTTGGGGCACGCATTTCACACCGTCATTGCAGGGCAGACATTTTTTCAGAAGACCGCTGGTGACTACACAGAAAGAAATCGGGAAATAATTTAAAATTTTTTAATTTTTAGAATTGTTAATACTTAGTCGGTTTATAGGAACATTTCTTATTTCAAACGAAAACCATTTCGAAGCAAATTATCAATCAATATATTGTTATCAAAAATATTTTTACACTACCATTAGATGCTTTTTTTTCAGTGTAGAATAAGATATGGTTCCAATAACCGTTACATTAAACAAGAAAGGCAAAGAGAGAAGTTTTCGAAAAAGTACCGTTTATGCCTTACGCCATTTTGAAAGTTCGAAGAAAAGTTTTTATTAATTTAAGCCATTACTATTAATACTTTTCAATTTAACCAATATTAACCTGTTTCGGCTTCCTTAGTAGTTTTCGTAGGGCTAGCCACTGGCGCTGGAGTCTGCAGTTCGGGAACTTCATCAAAACGGTTTTGGCGTACGGAAAATGCCGCCGCCTGTGAGCCGCCAAATAGCGTCACAATTAAAAGCAATGAAATTAGCAAAATGCGACTCATTTTGCGCTTACATAAAACAGCAATCTTTTATTTAATTTGCTCTAGATATATTTAAAAAAAACGAAACTGAACCTAACCGCGTTGAACTTAACTTGAAATGCCGCCATTTTATTTTTATCGAGTAATACTCGATAACAATGCAAAACAATTCAGAGTGCTGTTGTGCCCCATAACATTGTGCTGTTAAGCGCAATTACTGTTAATGCGCAAGCAGTGCGCTGTAAAAATATATTTATATTATTTTATAAACACAATACAAATTCGATCTAATTGCAACTAAAAAAATAGCAATAAATAAAAACATTTTGAAACATATATTTCTTTGGACAAACGAATTAGTTTGTCCGCAATACTTTGCAGTGAGCGGGTCACCTTCTTACAACTCCGCAGCCTGGACTTTTTGGCTGTGCATTTCTCAGTACCTCTGTTCGTAGTGCTGATTTTCCCTTAAGTTATGTCGAAAAGTTAAGTGAAAACCAATAATTTAAAATCAAATTATTCAAAAACCGTTAAAAGAAAGCAGTGTATAACAAATATGGTAAGGCAGTTCACTTTTAATAACAGATTACAAGAACACACCAAGAGTACTGTTAAAATAACAGAGAGCTGGCGCAGTTGTGAGAACATCGATAGTGGCGCTCCATAAAATTTCAATATTAGATATATTCTTTCAAACTAAATATTCCTTTTTTGTTTTACCATTATTCGTGAGTATTTTTAATTGTTAAGCAATGTTTTAATTAATTATATATTCATTTAAATTCGTTAAAGCCTACGTACGATATATTTTTAGCATATTACTTTAACATTCGGACATCGAATGTGAAATCGAATCTTAGAATATCCCTGCCAATTGAGGTATCGTTTGGCATCGATAACTAGCATCGATAAAAGTACCGCAAAAATGATGGCGTCCCAGAGTTGAAAGGAAACCCTATCGATTTCGGCTCATCGTTGCGTTGCTGCTGGCCGAGTATCGATACTCGCGAATTAGAAAACTAAAAAGCCGCACCGAACATAGCACATCGGCTGAAGGAAAATTGAAAAAATGTGATCAAGCATAGTGAAACACCCTCCAAGGATATTCTAATAACAACGCAGAATGTATGTATGCCGCGCTATCGAAACCAAACGCCGATAGGCTATCGCAAACGCGAACATCATATCGATACTATCGCGTTTGTACAGGCTCGCTTCGTCGTCATGCTGCGAATTTGTTCGAAAATTAAGTGAAATACAGCGCATTAAAAGTGAAAAGTATGTGCAGCCTGTGCAGGGCCCCACTGGCTACCAGCCGCGTGTGATTGTGGCCGCCGCAGCAGCGTTTTGGCAGCGCCCCAAGCAAGCGAAAAGATAGGAAAAAAGAACGCCAGACAGACAAGACTTGCCTTGCACTACTACTACTCGAATCGTTTCATTTCGTTCCGTTCGTATACCGAGTTTGCTGCCCTGTCCCTGTCTCCTCACGCGAGTTCGTTTTCAGTATATATAGCCAGTCTGTGGACGGTCGTCAATGCGTGAATATTCTTCTATGTGTAAGTGGTGTGCGTGTATGTAGATTTCTGGTTAAGAAAAGCAATGCCCCAAGCCCCAAAAAACCAAAACCGAAACCGAAAAGCGAAGCCCAAGTATATATTGAGTCGTCTTGGCCAACAACAATCTGCCGCCGGACTTTCGCCCGAGGGCGAGTGAAAAATTCAGTTTCTCTCTCTCATTCTCTCTATCTCCTTCCTCTCGACGATGCACTTTGGAGGCTGTGTGTGTGTGTACGTGTGTGAGTGTGTGTGTATACATATGCAAATGATTGGATGTCGAATCCTTGCATCATCATCATCATCAACACTTGGCGAAAAACCGCAAAAATCCTCTCAAGAAGCGAGAAACGAAAAGAAACAAAAAAGAAAAACCGAACACGGGCAGCGGCAAAGTGAACGCGCAACGCAACAAACGCGGCCAAGCAGGCGCGGCAATTATTTATAAATCCCCAAAGTTAGCTAGTCCCAGCTATTAGCCCCACTCCCCTCCCCCTCCCTCCTCACCGCCCGTTCCCTGGAGCACAAAGAAAAGTTAAACAATTGCCGCATCTGAGAAATACATATTTGAATTGTGAGTGCTGCCCCTTGGCCATTCCATTCCAGTGCTGTGTAAACGCGAAAAATCGGCATAGAAAATAATTACGAAAAAATCATTACTGTGCTGCCCGTTTCATTCGTTTCACACAGAGAAACTAATAAAGCGAGAGAGAGAGAGAGAGAGAGGGAGAGCGAGCGAGTGCGGCGTATGCATGTTGCCTGGCTGGCCAGCAAGTGCAAGTGAGACGGAAAGGGATACGGCGTGTGCGTGTATAGCCGCCAAATGTGAACATAGAGAGAGAGCGAGAGTGAGCATGCCAGCGAGAGCGAGTTAGTGGCTGCGCTCAAACTGCGAGAGCGGCAGGCGACAGGGTTGCCAACGCACTGCGATGTGCTTTGCCCACCGTACGCGGCAGAAAATAAATTGTTGTTGTGTGGTATTGGTGCGAGCGTGTGTGTGTGCGCGCGCGTGTGTGTTGGTAGCGGACTTTTCAATACACAACAGCCCATGGACGAGTACAAATTATTTATGTTTAACCCGCTCGATTTGGGCCCAGTGATATGTGGGCAGCGAGCCCCCGTCACCCCCCGCAACAGTAGGTTAGACCCCCTTGCCAAATGTTAATCCCCCGTTTTTGATAACTTGCAGCTAACATAACCTCAAACTCGCCGCTGCAGTCGTCGTCGTCGTCATCATCAGCGTCAGCGTTGTTGTTGTTGGTGGTTACCGGTGCTCCATCAGTAGCCGCCACCAATCCGGGAGAATCCGATCGCCGGGAGCTTTGTAGCCAGCAGCAGCAGCAGCAGCGCAGCCGATGAGCAGCCATGAATGAGAAAATAAAGTCGCCGCAAACGCAGCAGCAGCAAGGTGGCGCTCCCGCCCCCGCTGCCACGCCCCCATCGGCTGGAGCGGCTCCTGGCGCCGGCGGTGCCACACCGCCCACCTCGGGCCCGCCCACGCCCAACAACAACAGCAACAACGGCAGTGATCCCAGCATCCAACAGCAGCAGCAGCAGCAAAATGTTGCCCCACATCCCTATGGCGCACCACCGCCCCCAGGATCCGCACCTGGAGGACCACCAGGACCGGATCCCGCTGCAGTCATGCACTACCACCATCTGCACCAGCAACAGCAGCAGCAGCATCCGCCACCGCCCCACATGCAGCAGCAGCAGCAGCAGCAACAACAGCAGCAGCACCACGGCGGACCTGCCCCGCCGCCGCCCGGAGGAGCACCTGAGCATGCGCCCGGCGTCAAGGAGGAGTACGCCCACCTGCCGCCGCCGCATCCGCATCCGGCCTACGGTCGCTACCACGCCGATCCCAACATGGATCCCTATCGCTATGGCCAACCGCTGCCCGGTGGAAAGCCTCCACAGCAACAGCAGCAGCAGCAGCCACATCCTCAGCAGCAACCGCCGCAGCAGCCGGGACCCGGCGGCTCGCCCAATCGTCCGCCGCAGCAGCGTTACATACCCGGACAGCCGCCGCAGGGTCCCACGCCCACGCTGAACTCGCTGCTGCAGTCCTCGAATCCGCCGCCACCGCCGCAGCACCGCTATGCCAACACCTACGATCCCCAACAGGCGGCCGCTTCGGCGGCAGCGGCGGCGGCGGCTGCCCAGCAGCAAGGAGGCGGACCACCGCCCCCGGGACACGGCCCGCCGCCTCCGCAGCACCAGCCATCGCCGTACGGGGCGCAGCAGGGCGGCTGGGCACCGCCGCCACGGCCCTACAGTCCGCAGCTGGGACCGTCGCAGCAGTACAGGACACCACCACCGGTAAGTGATGATGGCTGTCCGGGGTTCCAAGCGGGGAGCTACGCTAGTAGCTTTTGCCTACTGAAGATAGTATAGTATCCTTTGGTTGATAGGGTTTCTCAGGGGTTTCGAGTGGGAAGCTGGTCTACCAGAAACTGATGATAGGTTATCAGGGCTGCCATTGGGGAATACCAAAGGGCTAACGATCTAAGAAGGAACAGGAAGTATTCTCTCGATGGTAAGGGCTTTCAGAAGAGGCAAGCTGGTCTACTAGAAGAAAGGGAGTATGGTTTTTAAGTAGGATCTGTAGATAATATTAGGGAATTCCATATGACGAACTTTTTTTTTCAAGATATAAAATATGTGGTTTTCTTTAGGGACAGAAGATCCTTTCTTAATTATAAAAAACTAAAAAAAAATATTTAATTACCTTGTATCTAAGCAAAGTAAAGTCATTTCTATAAGGATAGGTATATATTATGTTCCTTTTACATTTTCATTTTCAAAGATGTTTAGTCCAGTTCAACATAGAACGCATGAGGCTTCTATTATTTCTTTTGAAAGTTTGTGAAAGGGTTCGGTATAAAAGTAATATTTAAATTTATTAGATTTTTTCACTGCTATGTTTATTGTAAAAAAAAGATTGCCCTTTAAAAGTCGCGTTTATCTTTTAGGGACCTTATTAGATTTTTTTTACTGCTATCTTTATTGTCAAAAAAAGGTTTCACTTCAAAATTCGCATCTATCTCCTAAGAAATATTGGAGAGTTTTTCAGGTTCTCTGGAACTTTGGAAATAAAAGGAACTTTTTGGGTTAGGACCTTGCAGTTTTTGAAATCATGGAATGAAACCTTAATTTTTCATAGTACAAAAACCGTTTTAACGAAGATTAGACAAGTTCCATTAACAAATGGATAGCATGTTGGCTATCCATCACCGGAGATGGTTTTTTGGCGCCTAGGGCAACCTTGTTCTGTGGCCATAAAGCGGGAACTGAGCACCGGGAATCTTATCGCCGGGGGTTTCCTTATATGTGCTTTTTTTTTAGGGCTGTCTTGACATTGACACTGATTTGATTCCATCGACCCCAAACACACACACTCACACCCACCGGAGCATTTCCATGTGCAGGCCTCCTCGGCTTGTGTTTAATGTTGTTGTTGTGGTTGTCGCTGGCTTTGTGCTAGCTATCTCCCTCCCCCTGCCCCAGACCCTCCCACCCACTGCCCACTCTTTCCACGGAGAGGGGCTCGTCACGTTTTGTGCACATGTATTTGCGGCAGACGGTGTGTGTGTGTGGGTCGGGTGTGTGGGAGGGAGGCTGCAATATTTACTGTTACTTTTTAGGGTTTCGCCTTGGTCGCACTTCATTCAGTTCACTGAAGATTTGCCAAGACCCACTCGAAGGAGGAAGAAATGAAAAAGGGCAGAGGCAGCAGACACACTGACACACATAACGTAAAAACATTGTGCCGAGATTCCGCGCCTTTTTCGCCCGCCCCTCCCCCTGAGTGCCCTCCTCCTCCTGCATTTTCCCCCACCCCCTTGGCATTTCGCTGTTAAAGTGCCGGGTGCTGTTGTTGCTGTTGGGTGAAGCCGGGCGAGTGAGGAGGAGGGAGAGGGACAGTAAGAACCGGCACTTGCCGCCGCAAAACAATAACAACAAAAGGCCGCACCGCAACGGTAAAATGGAGTGGAAGAAGAAGCAGTGGAATAACAAGAAAGAGTTTCGTACACAAAAATGTTGAGGCATTCCATTCATTCACCTTTTTTTTAGGGTTTATTGGGGTTTCTTTCTCTTCTTGTCAACCTTCCTTATCGACGGCTGTTGGCCTCGAATCTTATTGGAATAACTTTAAAAGTTTGTAGCTGCATTGATTAGTTTTAAAAGTAATATAGAAAGGTTACTACTACTACTTCTTTTACAAAGAGAAGGAATGTATATGGTTTTATATCCTTGAAATACAGTACTTGTTATCTATTTCTTCTTATAACTAAAAATTTATAATACACTTTAGGATCTATACTTATAAATGTTGAGGAAGCTCTTCTGTTGAATGGAATTTTCGATCATAATAGTGTCTTTCTTATATAGATGGTATATTTATCATAGCACCTTTTTAAAACGAGAAGATAAGATACCTAATGTGATATATTTATTTTTAAAGTTTCTCCGTCAAGTTGGAGGTAAAAGAACCCCATAATACTAATATATCAAAGACCTTTGGGTTTCATTGTAATCCCTGATGTCGTTTTTGCTATCAGTTCAACCGATAATGCGCTTGAGGTTGGCTTTTTTGGTTGATGTTGGGTTTGTTGCTCCCAAACGAGGCACGTGATGCGATTTCACGTTTTGGTTTGAACGGAAACCGGTTAATTGTGTTATTACCGGGGTAGTGAGTTAGTATGGTGGGGGCTTACCCCCGCAACCTTATCAACTCATATCGGCGACCCGGTTCCGTCTCTGCTTTTGGCATATTCGATGTGGCTGCATTAGGATTGACTGGTGTTTTCTTATTTTCACGAATGGTGTGCTGCTGTAGATGCGATGTCTCGAATGCGAGTCAACGAACTTTGATGCCGACGATTAGCCAGAGAAATATAAACAAATCTATGTGAGCACACAAATCAAAGCGATCCGCTAGGGTTAGACATGTACGACGCGCTGCGATGTGATGCGACCTTCGAGAGCTTTTGTTTATGGGCGAGTGAGTGAGTGAGTGTGTTTGCGAGATAAAAAAAAATGTATAAAAAAGAGTGTAGAAACCGCTGCTATCCAATGTCATGTGTTTGGTCGTTTGTCTCGCTCGCCGGGCTTGTGTGCATAAACAAAGAAATCAAATTGCCGGCAGAGTGTGACTTACGCGTGCATGCAATAAATACATACCATATACTACATACATATGTACTGTGCACGACCACAAACATACATAGAGGTACAACCGAAACAGCAGCAGCAACAACAACAGCAGCAGCGGCCAAGTAGGCACCGTAATCAAAGGCAATAACAGAGAAACTTGTTGTTGTCACAGCTGACTCTCCCTCCCTCTCTCTTTTGGGGTAGCGGAAGGAGGAGGCGGAGGAGGGGTTAGCCGGCAAGCTGTGGAGGAAGCAGAAACCAAAACAAAATAAAAATGAAAATCAAGTGAAACCGCGCACAGTCAAAAGAGGAGAAGAGGAGGGCTCGACTATGATGATGACATGACTTGGCTCACTCGCACTCCCTCGCTACCCCTGCCACCCACACCCTCAACTCTTTCTTTGAGTGCAAGTGTGGTGCTGCATCCCGTTATGCCGCTCATACATCCTTGACGTTTGATTCTCCTCTGAGGTCAACAGGTGCAACAAGGAGAGCAACAGCCGCACTTTTTGGCATACATTAAAGAGCTTAAAGGCTAAGAGGCCTCTTTGTACTCTTTGGGTCTTCGCCTTCATGTCTGCTATTTTTTGGGGAAAGCAAACGGCATTGCATTAACCGCTCTTTTATGTTTGTGTCTTTGTTGTTCCTTTTTGGCCTTCTTCCTGCTCCCCCTCCTCTTGGGTTCCCTTTTTTTTTTCGTTTGGGAGAGAACTGCTGTCTGTGTGCCGGCTTGTTTATGCTGTTTCTTCGCATGTATGGGTTGGCGTGCCTGTATTGGAGTGCCTTTAAAGTTTGACCTACAAAAAGTGGAGCACACAAAACCGTTGCCTTAACTGTTATTGTCCCTGCTTGCCGTGGCTCTGCCTCTTCTTCACTCTGACTGCCTCCTTTTTGTGCCCTTCGCTTGGAAAGGCCCTTCCTGTTGGCCTCCCCTTCCAGATTCATCCCACTGGAAAATATGTTATATCGGTTGCCAAACTGTTCATTGCTCTAAAATATAACTGTGTATCTTCCTTTATGGCTTCTTGTGTCACCTAAGTACTCAATTCCTTTCATTTTTAAGATATATCTTTTTTTAAGTTCATCAAAGCTAATTCGAGCTCCATAAAAGCTATAATTTTTGAGGTTATCTTTGGATGAGTTCTCTGTACATTTTTCATTTAAGACATCCCCATATAAACTTCATAATGATATTAAAGGTCTTTCAAATGGAATATTATAATATAATCATAAACCAGTTCCTTCAAAAACAATGCCCAATTGATTGAAACAATCTTATTTCGAAAATCACTTATTATTCAATTTAATTAAACAGCATTACAGCAGGGGCTAAGTAATCGCTCAATATTTTGCGACAGTTGGTGGCGGGGATTGCATTGGTTTATTTCGGTTGCCTTGTTTATCTTTCCGCAACTGCTGCGAATGTGAATGGGCGCGTGGAGAGTGCGACATTGTATTAAAAATTACGCCCGTCCGAGAGTTGTGCACGTAATTCCCTCCTCCTCCTTCTCCTCCTCCTCCATTTGCCGGCAGCTACAGCAGGAGCAGCCTGCAGGGACATCCAATCCGCCCACCCACTCCACTGCCATGCCATTTCATACCACCCTCTACCACCTCCCCATACAACCCTTACAACTGCCGGCTTTACCTTTACTGCCACGAAATCGCATTTACCACGTTTTTCCCCTCGCACAATTTATATGCAATCGCCTTCCACCCGTGGGTGTGTGTCTGCCTGTGTGTGTGTGTGTGTGTGTATCTGTGTCTGTTGGTTATGAAATTATAAACCCAGGATCAGGATAGGCGAGGGAGCGGAGGAGAGGAGAGCAAACAGGACCAGGACCAGGACCACTCCCTTGGCTGCTGCGCTTTGTTTTTGTTCCCGCGATATTTTAATACATGTAGCCGGCTTTTAGCTGGAAAACCTACCACCATCGGACCCCGAGCTCGGAACTCGCAACTCAGAGCCCCGAACCCCGAACCCCGAGCTCAGGGCCCAGAGCTCAGAACAGAACTCGAACGGGGGAACCCCCTGCACCCCTCTGATCCCGATTTCCCCGAACTTAATGCCGACCGACGTTCGTTCCAACCGTCATTCGTTCGTTACACTCATTGTGTGTGCGAGTGTGCGAGTGTGGTTGTGTGTGTGCCTGTCTGTTTGTGCCACCGTACGACCCTTGCTGCATTAATTCAAATTCCACTTCAGCTTCTACCCGCCGCTGCCGCTGCCGTTGCCGTTTCTGCTTTTGATTTTCATCCATGATGAGTTTTCCCTTTTTCTTTTTTCTTTTTTCCTTTTTTTAACTTTATTTCTCGTTGCCTCGCTCGTTCGCTCCGCACACAGATACACACGCACACTGCGGAGCACGAAAACCATCCATTCATGTTTCCTGTCACCCTGCAGTGGACCGACCCAACAGAACTGAACGACCGACCGGCAGACCGACGGACCGTCGTCGTCGTCGACTGCTGTAGTTGTTGCCGCCGTTGTCCTCGTTGCCCGAACGACGGGATCTGGCCTGGGCCCTTGGTTGCCTGGCTCTGGTTCTGGTTCTGTCTGCGTTTCTGTTGCTGGCTATAGAGCTCCGGCTTCCTCGCCTTGAGATGCCTTTCCTTACCTTTCCGTGCCTTACCTTTGCCCAGGCCAACTAAGCTCTGTTGATAGCAGTGTTGTCTTGTTTTTGGGTCGAAATACAGCCGAAAAAGGCTATATTGTACCACTAGAAAAGTACTATTTTCTGGTTAAAGGTTTATATCAAGAAAACATCTATCAATTTCTAAAATAAGACAGAAACTTAATGATCTTTGATTAATCTCAAAATCAATACAATGGTTATAGTAATACGATTAACCATTTCATAGTATTACGATATGATATGACATTATTTGATATGATATTCCCTGTTGATTTCGGCACATGTTTTCTATGCTTAGCCACTAAATGTATAATCAGCCAACAACGGAAAATATCAGGCTTGGTTGTACAGCTGTTTGGGAACCACTCACCTGCCATTGTTAGCCATTAAAAGAACCACAACAGTTTTACGTGAAGCGTTGGGAAATACCCAATTATCGTAAGCTAGCTGTGAGGCTAAAAATAAATTAATAAGGGGTCTTGAAAACCACTTGCTGTATGTGCACTATCCTGTGATAGTTGCCCAATATTATAGCCAGAAGTAGCTGAGCTGGCAGCACTCTCCGGCCGGTTGGCTCTCCGGTTCGTTCCCTCAGTGCTGTGAGTTTCCATTAGATTTATTGCCACATTTTACTCCGGGCTGTGGCATTCGCAGCGATGTTGTTGCCCAGCTACATTTGTGTGTACGTCGCTGTGGGGTTTTGTGTTTGCGAGGGCGAACTGAAAGTCTGCGAGCTTGCCAAGCGCCTCTCCACTTGCCATGTCAGGCGGTCGCTGTGCTGTGTGCTCTGCCCTGTGCTGTGTGCTGCGACTTGGTCCGCCTTGTCGCACCACGTCAAGTTGAAAATCCTTTCATTAATGGCATCCAAAGCTCTTCCCCCCCCACTTACACACACACACTGGGGCACCTCCACTCGCACATGGCACATGGCATGGCATGCCTTTCCTGCTTCTTGCTCGTCCTGCTCCAGTTGTCTGTGTTGAGCACAGGCCACGTACCGCGGCGAGAAGAGGTGTCTTCTCCGTCTCGGAGCTCCTTTTCCCCTGACTTTGTTGCAACTTTGTCGTTGGCTCGGCTTGGCTTGGCCTGGTCTGGCCTGGTCTGTCCTGGCCTCCGCACATGCACATGTGTGTGCGTCCGTAAGTTTCACTTTATATTCCACTCAAGTGGATTTCTTCCTCTGGTGCCGGTGCTGTGTGTGGCGGGTCACGGTGTGGCAGGAGCAGGAGCAGGAGCAGGAGCCAGGAGTGGCAGGCAATCGACTGTCCGCATCCGTGCCCCCCAGTAACGCGTCCTCCTTCAGGACAGCGTCGTAATTTGAACTGATTGGAGAGGACATGCACAGCTTAGGTCGCCCTCATAGCAATGTGGCATTTTGCTAAGAATCTTAGTTATAAACGACATTTATTAGGAATCCTTTGGCGTTTAAACATTTATTTATAAGCAGATGAGAGATAAATATAAATCAATAAATAGTACATATTATACACAAGTTTTTTGAGGCAGTACACCATAGTTCCCGAGTTAAGTTAGGTCACACTTGATAAGCAAAGTTCCCAGTACCATCATTCTGTCCTGCAGTGTAGAGGCGAATGTCCGGGTGTATTTGCCGTTATAGTGGTAAATACTTCAACTTTTTATTGCCAGCATTTAGGTTCCTTTGGCAGCATATTTTTCGAACTGTCTCTTTTTAATCTGCGCATTTGTGACTGTCAAGTGACAGCACACCCGAGGGTGCGTCGATGTCGCTCCTTTTCACCCCTCCCGCCTCCCATCCCTACCCCTAAATATTGTGCAGTGTACACACACACACACTCGCTCACATACGCTACAGTGGGCGCCAAATAATTAGGGGCACTTGTGCAGTCGTCGTCGGGGTCATTTCCAATTATCGTCTTGTTTCCCTCCCAGCTGCGCAATCGAATATTAATTGCTGGAAATTTCCAATGCAGAGAGTGTCCTAATCCGAGGACATCCACTGTGCCGAGCCGAACACTTACACACACACACACACATGAGCACATGAGGGTGTGCGCGCATTTACGGGAATTGGTTGTGGAATATCGATTAAAATGATATGTACAATAAAATGGAATGTGCAGTGTGTTCGCACACAGACGGAAATACATTGGCGTAGCCAAACGCAAATAATTGATGAATTGCAGGGGCAAGGAGTGTGGGAGGATATAAATAGAGAGCCGCAGAGCGAGAGAGAGAGAGAGAGAGAGAGAGCGAGACAGAGCGAGATGCCTGTAATTAAAAACCCATCTGCCATCCCTGTTGCTCCCACAATTTAACCCTCTAAGGACCCACGTGACACATCCTCAAATTGTTAGAAAATTGCACATACAAAATTTATGGGCGAGTTGATTTATTGAATATTTTATAATGGCTGTTTATATCAGAAGCAGAGGCAGGGAATTATTGTATTTATAATAGAAGACTTTAAATTATTTGAATCAGTGAGTCGGTTGCCGAAAAAGGTTCTCAGCATTGCGAAAGGATTCCTCCAGTGCATGCAAAGGGTTAAACATTGACACTCATTGGATATTTATGAGACTCCTTTGGCTTTTATTGATCCCATTTTGCTCTTCCATCCACAGACAAACACTTCCAGGGGTCAGTCACCCTATCCGCCAGCTCACGGTCAAAATTCAGGTTCCTATCCTAGTTCGCCGCAGCAGCAGCAGCAACAGCAGCAGCAACAACAACAGCAGCAGCAGCAGCAACAACAGCAGGCGGGACAGCAGCCCGGCGGTCCTGTGCCGGGCGGACCACCTCCCGGCGCCGGCCAGCAGCCGCCGCAGCAGAACACACCGCCAACATCTCAATATTCGCCGTACCCGCAACGCTATCCCACACCGCCGGGTCTGCCGGCGAGCGGACCCAACCATCGAACTGCCTACTCGACGCACCAGGTGAGAGTCTCTTTGGCTCCGGGCTAGAATCAATCATCTAACGTTCCTAATCCGCTTGTGCAGTATCCCGAACCGAATCGACCTTGGCCAGGTGGGTCCTCGCCCAGCCCCGGTCCCGGACACCCCTTGCCGCCCGCCTCCCCGCACCATGTGCCGCCACTGCAGCAGCAGCCGCCACCACCGCCACACGTCACAGCCGGCGGGCCGCCGCCCAGCAGCAGTCCTGGCCATGCGCCCAGTCCATCGCCTCAGCCCTCACAGGCGTCGCCCTCGCCGCATCAGGTAAGTCAATCCCTCAGGGAAATAGATTCTAGGGGAATACGGAGTATTCTCTGGGAAGTTGAAGCACTATGAGTAGTACTAGCCCAATGGGAAAAGTTTCTTAATAAGGAATCATAAAGAAGATTTATGTAGCCACCAGATAAGCAGATATATAATGATCTAACAGCTGGGCTAGAAAAACAAAGTCAAAAAAATATATTTTTTATAATACACAAATCTTGGAATGCAAAATAAAGCGTGAGCTTTTTGTTCTTTATTGGCTATTTCTTCTTCAGTCTTTGACATCTTCTCAATACTTTATTACATACTATAAAGAGGTACTGTATATTCTTGTTCAGTCGTTGAAAACGATACCTTTTCAATACACTATAACAAAGTTTACAGTATGATACCTCATATGTTAAAGAGCGTACAAACGCACTTGTTCGAAGAAGAAGCCCCAATGAATAAGCTCTAATCGGACGTGGTTGTTTGGTATATTTACCCATAGTACGCTATGATAATAACGCTTTATAGGGGCAGGCACATTTGCTATTTGCACATTCATCGGATGTTTTGCCGTGGGACGACCACCCAGTAGCAGTCCCCCCACCAGCCCCACCCCATTCACGACTCGGGCTGGCAGCTTTTCTAGATAATACACATCGAAAGTGGGTCAATAAACTGTGCTGCGTGAACAGCACGTGAACTTGACTCGTGACGTCACACATACGTCTACGCTGGCGTCGCACTCTTTACCTGCGATTCCCGTTCCCGTTCCCATTCCCCTGCCCATGCCCATTTCGAATCCCCCACCCCAAGAGCGTACCCCAGTACCAATCCCCCGCTTTCGGTCGTGTGCCACCTTGCCCAACAAGAGCAGAGGCAGGCAGTCTACAAAAGTTGTTCGGGTCAAATGTTTATGCCTGGCCTGGCCATGGTGGGGAGCCCTGGTAGTCGTACCCCCACCCTGGTACTCGCACTCATTTTTGGGTTGAGATTACTCTCCGCCGGCTTTTCCTGCCCTTTGGCTCTTTATATTTTGTGTGGGCTTATGTGATTTTTTCACTCTTGTTTTTTTCCCATTCTGTTAATACCTAAACACCGCCCGCTTTTCCCTTGAACTTGAACCAACGCTATCGCATCCCATCCTCGTGACGACGCCCCCTTTGCCTTAACTTTAAAATTGCTTTTAGCCTTATCGTTGTTGTTGTCGACGGCTGTCTTGATTTGTTTTTATGAATTTTAATGATTTTTATTTTGTTTTGATTACTATTTCTTTCGGCGGCGGCATTTTCCCCCTTTGTCTTTGGCTTTATTTTTCGCAATGCCGACAGTCTGGTTGGTAACCCCACCTCCTGCTTTCGGGATCGTTTATGCACGTGTCATCAGCATTTTTGGATTTGCTGAGTAATATTATCCAGGGGATTGTTTTCGATGGATCGAAATGGGAGGGGTTTTTGGAAAGTGGTCTGGTATTTGTCGGATAGGTAAACATATTTTGAGGGTCCGCGATTGGTTTCCATTTTATGATAGCTTTATATGTTAAAAGGTTTTGTTATAATACCCTACTAGATCCTATCATTATTATTTAGGGTCTGTTACTCAGTTTGAACCCAGGATATCTAAGATATATTAAAGGGTTTTATTATAATACCCCTAGTATGTATAGGGTCGGTCCCACCTCTTGATATCTCTGATATCTAAGTTACTATTAAAAAACTTTAGTAGACCCTAGTCTTATTGTTTTGGACGCAGCTGTGCTTGGGAAGTGCCTGGGGATGTGTGCGTTTGCTTTGTACCCCATTTATTCATTCAGCATGTCCGCGGCCGTCGTGGATACCCCTCCTTCGCCCCTGCTCCACCCCCCGGCTCGTTCGACAATCCTCCTGCGCCCCATGCCATTTCTTTATTTCGTATTTTGGTCTTATGCCCCTCACTCCCTTTTTATTTGGTATGTGGCATGTATATGCAACCAACACACTCGCATGACTACACTCAAGATCACACACAAAGCGTCTGTTACCATATATTTGGGTCAATGCCAAGGTCATTGTTGTTCTTGTGCTTGCTTCACCTCCATCTCCTTCGCGCCGTCGTTGATGTTGTTGTTGCCTTTGCTGTTGTTTAGCGGGTTGTTTACATTTTATGTGTACTCTCATTTCGAACCGGCGATTCATCAACTCAGGTCCTCTTTAGTCGCTATCGATCCCTCCCTTGGGCAGGGATTTCACGGATTTGCAAAGGGTCCATGGTTTAGTGGATAGTACCTCTTCGGAACTCTACAATGCAGCCAAGGAAACATATTTTAATACCTAAAACATTTAAAATCTCTTGAAAGTATTTCATAAACCCCATCCTTCTTGCTTCCTCCCTTTTGAAATACCTTAAAAACGGAGACCTTAATTTCCATAGCATAATTATATTACAAGCTGGTATACCTAACCAAAATCAATTTGGCAAAATATTTTCCAACTATTGCTCTCCAATTGCACATTACCAAATCAAACCAATCGGTTTTCCTTTACATTACAATTGGATGTTGCAAGGTTAAATCCGCGTTTCTGGCCAATTCAAACCGAAATCGACCGAAAAACGTAGCAAAAACGAACGAAAACTGTAATCAGCCGCAGCCAACATTCATTTTAAACCATTTCAAAGTTGGGGGAAGTCCCTCCCTCTCTGCCATAGTTATTTAAGCTGCTTTGTAAGCCGCTTTAAATTCAGCATGTGCCGCCGCAGAACAAAAGCCAACTGCCCAGCAATAATATTCGACTACTGATGGCTCTTAGCCGTTTGCTGTTGCCTGCGAACAGTAAACACACCGTTTATATGGCGCGTTCTTTGGGCTTGCAACTGGCAGTTCCATTACCAATTCCATTGATTTTCAAGAGCATATGTATGCCGCGGCCATATCGACGTGTCCTAGTTTATAAACTTATTCAAGACTGCTGCGCTGCGTCATATTCCCCCGCTCTGTGGGCAATTGGCATGACTATCTTCATGCCTATCAGCATCTGAAATTTGCGGGCCAGCCAGCAGCAGCAGCACAACTGCTGCATTCATTTAATGCCGCCCGAAATTGTCTGTGGTGCAGTGCACACGGTTGGGGCTTTTGGGCCTCCGATTCCGAACCCCCAGCACCGAGCACCGAACACCGGCATGCGAAATGCGAATGCTATTGCCAGTGCGAACCCACAAGCCCCCTGAGCCACATGGCCCAGCCTTTCCGTGCCCGTACCCCCAAACAATAACCCCTGGACCCTCTGCCCGTGTTTGCCTGCCAATGAACAATTTTGCCGGTTTTTCTCCGTCCGCTGTTACTGGGATTTTAGTGCTCCACTCATTGCTGCGACTCGGCTGCGTTGTTATTGTTGGCAGCGGCAGCGGCAACGGCGGCGGCATCATCATCGTTTTTCATTTTAACAGGCGGCGCAGCCAGGAAAAAAGGCAAAAATAAACGTCGAAATAAAAAGAACGTTCATTTCAGTTGGCGCTGATGCACAGAGAAAAATGGATGCAAAAAATATCAAAAAATTGATTTAATTCTTATAAAAAGGATTCCGAATGCTGATTATGCAAAGGTCTAGTTGGGAACTAGTTGTATACCAAAACCCTCACTATGGGTAGAGATTATGGAAAAAATGTTCATGATGTACCTTTATAAGTCTGAGCTCTGCGTTGTTACTTAATATTATGAAGATAGCTTCATAGATTTAGATAGATATATATAGTAAGATAGTTAGATAGAGAGAATAACGATAGGTGGATAGTTTTTTGCTTCGGATTTTTGTATATAATGAGAGGTACATTTCAGATTCATATCTTCTAAATCTATAAATTCAAACATTTTTTTTTATAACCCCTATAAAGTCCCCCCTTTTATTTCTCCGTGAACTGCTTCGTTATGAACGCATACAAAGTTATATATAGAGGGTCGTGTGATTGTGCGCTTGTTTTTCAGTTCACTCGTTTGGATACACACCACGAATGAAACGAAACGATGCGAACGAGTGGCGTCGAGTAGAGTCGGGTCGGATTGGATTGGATCGGTCTGGCCCGGCCTGGTCCGTGGCTCTGGCTTTTGCTATTGCCCCGGCTGTGGCTCTGGCTCTGGCTCTTGCCGGTTCCGTCGGCTCTGTCGGCTCCGACTGCGACTCTGGGTTGGAGCCCAGTGTGCGATTCATGGGACATTTGTCTGAGCTCTCAAAGTGGTTGACTGCCAGCGCTGGTTGTTGTTTTTCTTTTTCGCTTTTACTGCTGGCACTGGCTGGCGGGCTGTTGGTCTGCCAGTCTGTCAGTTTGCCATATTGTAAGTGGTTTGGGGGGCGCTGGGGGGACCGGGGACTGGGGACTGGGGGCGACTGAATGCTCTGCTGGCAAGACCAGCGAGCGAACGAATGCCACGATACGAAACATACGAAGCGAACCAAACCCAACCGAACCGAGCAGATCCAAAGCCACTTCTGCTGCTGGTATACGAATACGAGAGTAGAATGTCTGTTCCTATATACAGTCGAACTTCTATAACTCGAACCATTATCGTAAAAAAATCTGGAATTTTTGGGGTTCCGGAAACTGATTATGATTTTTGTGTTGATAAAGTATACGCATATTGTACATAATAAAAATTTAAAATTTATTTAAGGAATTTAATAAAAAAATATGAGGAAACTATTAATCAATTTGTTTAAACATATGTATACCAAATCTTTTGATGTTTCCATTCCAAACTTTATTTCTGCAAAAGATTAATTAATGTTTTAATGGAAAGATTGGTTGAGCTCGTACTATACTTTTGCTACTTCCTTTTCGGAAGAAAGATTTGCAGATTCAGTCGGATTTCTTTTGAAGATCAGCTCAGGGAAGTAGGACTGTATATTCATTTGCGTTCGGTGCAGTGGGCCTGCCTGAGTTGTTCCCTTGCGCAACACAATCGCACAGACTTTCGATTCGCTCATAAAATTTCCAGCAAGCGCAAACAGAAATTGCATGAGCATGGAGTCGAACGCTCGGCCTCAGATTTGGATTCAGACCCAGACGGAGAGGGAGCTGGAGATGGAGACGGAGACGTAGCCGGAGACCCTCCTCCACACTTGGAGGATGTCTAATGAGCGACAGTCCGACTGGCTGTCGCTCAGCTGGGCTGTGTTCTTTATACATCTCGTTCCCCGGCTCTGAGGTTAAACCCCTCCGATCCGGCGCACAAGCTGGACAAAATGAAAACCATTGCACGCCGAGGGGGCGAGACTATGCGGGATGTGGTGAACTATTTTTTGTTTGTTTCGCATTCCCACTGCTGCAGTTTTTGAGGTTTATACCCTAGCCAAGGGGTTTATAAGGTTAGAGACTGGATGTTACTACCTTAAAACTATGATATGTAGAATTATAATAATCCCTACTGCAAGATAAATAAATATTTTTACCATCAATAGTTCATATCTGAGAACTTCTTGATTGAAACGAGGTTTAATTCGATGAGTTTCCATATCATAATAGTACCATTTCAACTTGATCTTTATGCTGAATCTTATTAGTTAGTTTGGGGTATACACTTTTTACCCCATCGAAATTCCTGCTAATCTGAGCCCTACTAATTAGCATCGCAAACCTTATAGCTAGGGTATTTCCAGCTACCATCTGAATGTGTTAGCCCTCTTCCTCTTGCTTTCATTTTTATGATATCCCCGAGTTTATTACTTTTTCTCTCCAACTGGCTGGCTGTGTTTATAAATTCCCTGCTGCCCCTTCCTGCTGGTTGCTCGTGTGTGCCGCTCCTTTGTGCATTTAATTCCCTTATTTTTTATCTCTTCGCTGGCCGCATAACAAGCACATGTATGCCAGTCCTTGTTTTCGGTTTTTGCCTTGTGTTTTCACTCTTTTTTCCCCATTTTTGCAACGCTTGCCACATTCATCGCTAAAGGTTTTAAGGTGATAAGCCACAAAGGTCCCACCAGAGCCACCGGTACCGCCGGTTCCATCGGTTCCATGGGCTCCGTTCGGCGGCAGCAGCTGACAGCCAGACATAAACATACCTACCATCCCAACAAGCCAGCCAACCGACCATCCGAGCAACATGCATATTCTTTATTTAAATGAACGTCCACAGATGACACGGCATAAAAAGCGGTGAAGTGCGCTTTCGAGGGCCAAAAGTCGAACTTGCGGGCAATGCTGCTACATCATCATCGCATCTTGAGAGCCAGAGATGAAAGATGATGGGTTCTCCTCCTCTTTTTTTATTATTATTTTTCGAGTGGGGTCCAAGGGCGAGTCCCCTTCTCTGAAATCGTGCCCAAAAATCGAACTCTCAACACTTTTGGCGCGCAAATCTTGGCTGAACTTTATTTCGCTGATCAATTCGGATGGTGGGCAAAGGGGTTAGCCAAAAAAAGGTGTGGGAGGTGCTTTTTATTTTTTATCTGTTTTTTATTTGTGTTTGCTTCGCATTATTTTCGTTATAAATGATTTCATTGTTGTTGTATGCGCAGCGCTTGTTTTCCTTTCCAAGTAATTTTTCTACGCGACCACAGGCGCACACACAGATACAGATACGAATACCCTACAGATACAGATACAAACTACAAACGTGGGCCGCGCTTGTTGTGTTTGCACCCCCCTAACATCTAGCCCCACTACGCCCCTGGGCACAAAGCATTCTATCCGGCCTGGCCTTTAGCGTTGCTTTTGATTTTGCCAGCTTGCTTGCCTGCCTGCCTGCCTGCTGCTTGCTTGCTATTCTCGTCACCGTCTCGCAACTCAAGTGGTCCCCCCTCGAGAGAACCCCGTCGCCAAAATGCGAATGCGAGTGCGAATACGAATGGCCTGGTCTTGCCTGCCAGTGCCTCGGTCGTTGCTTATTTCATTTTATTATATTCCAACATTTAGAGAGTACGTGCCTCGGTATGGGTGTGTATCTGTGTGCGCATGTTTCTGTTCCTTATCTACGTCTTTGTCATCGTTGCCGTTGCCTTTGCCTTTGCCGTTGCCGTTGCCTTTCGTTCGCTTCGAGCGCGCCATAACTACCACAGCCACTTGCCCGATCCCCGGGTAGTCGTAGCCTCCATCCGTCGCCTAAGCCCCGTCCCGTACCGCTCTCTCCCGCCCAACCGCCCCCCTTGGAACGCTTCAAGTTGCAGCCGTCCGTCGTCGTCGACGTCGTCGCTCGCTCGTTGGTTGGTTGGTTGGCTGGCTGACTGGCTGCTCGGTTCGTTCCACATAGCTTTTATGCCCCGCTCCCGTACCTCTCCGCACCCCCCGTCGTCCGCACAACACCATACTATACCATGCCATACCATCCCGATCCCAATCCCATGCCCATGCCGCCGCCTTGTGCCGTCAGTTCGTCGTCGTACATTTCATTTCACTTCACTTAATTTCTCAGATACCAAAACGAACAGCGTTCGCTCGTTCGTTCGTTCGTTGTATTTTTCTTTCTGCTGCCGCTGTGGCTGGCCAGGGGCTCAGTGGGAATATATTTTAGGGGGGATGAGATTCTAACTAAAGAAAGTGGAATTCTTAAAGATATAATCTAGTTGGAAAGATTTGAATTAATATCGTTTTTATTCAATGCCAAGTTTACTTTAAAAACATCCATCCATCATTGTTCCATAAAAAAAAAAAAATTCCCTTTTATAGACACAATATTATACATAATTTTCGCCAAAATAAAAATAGATTAGCATTATATATTGGTTAGTCAGGAAAACAATGTAAAATGTGAAAAATAATATTAAGTGTGAACTTGTTTAAGAAATTTTTGTACTTTTTTTTTGACAGACCTGTGTTCAATACCCTATGCTGTCGTAACTTACTTAAAAATCAGACAATTTTTACGATACTTAGCTATAATTTTGTGTATTTTAGATAGTTTAAAAGTTCCTTAAGTAGCTTTTCGAAAGCTGATAGTTTCATGGAATGTTTTAGAAGACACCTTTCCTTGGACCCCCTTTGGCGGCGCCCCTGCCCTTCCTGAGCTCTCTCTCCGCTGGGGTTTTTGCCACGGCCCTGTGTGTGAGTGTTTCGAATTGCTGTCGACTTAAGCTTTATGTGCACGTCTGCTGGCGCTGTTGTTGTAGCTGCCATGTGTGCCAGTGTGTGCTGTGGTGTGCGAGTGTTCGAGAGTGGTGGGGCTGTTTGTGTGTAGCTTTTTCTTGATTTCTTATAAGTTATAGGCGGCAAAAAGTTAAAGTCGTGTCGCATCGCACCGAGTTTCTGTTCTGGTGCCTGCAGACTGTTTTAAGAGTTGTTATTGCTCAAGCAGCTTGGCGTTTATGAATTCGGATTCCTCCCCCCTGACCGGGTTTTAATAATTGTGACGACGGGGTAAGTTGAAATGGGAGTGGGAGCGGCGAAGGAGTCGCAAATTCCTCGGGCAATGTCAGGAAAGGTCGCGGGCGGTGAGGGGAGGCGGTGTCCCATTAATCCACCGAATACCGGGATCGTTTGGCAACAATATTTGACATCGGAATGGGCCCAAACACCCACCCGAAACATCTGATTGCCATGAATATGTTTACGCTGCTCTGCACTACGACTACCAACTCAAATCGAATCTCAGTCATATGCCCGCGTTTTGTACTACATATATCTGTATCTGTGTGCGTTGGCAGTTGCTTAATTGCGGTTGCCGCTTGGTTAATTCATAGTTGCTATCACTTTCATTTAAATAAATAAATACTACAGAAAATGCCACCTGCCGGCCGGCATTTGGTTGGCCATTGCACTTGATTGAATGCCCACTAATTCCGGTTCTCTTTCCCTTACCATTTCAGGAGCTAATTGGACAAAACAGCAACGACAGCTCCAGCGGCGGGGCGCACAGTGGCATGGGCTCCGGGCCGCCAGGCACCCCCAATCCCCAACAGGTGATGCGACCCACACCCTCGCCCACCGGCTCCTCCGGTTCGCGTTCCATGTCCCCGGCAGTCGGTGAGTATTCATTGATTGATTTGATTCATCGAAAGACACCACTAATTACCCGTTTCCATTGCAGCCCAAAACCATCCAATCTCGCGTCCGGCGAGCAACCAGTCGAGCAGCGGCGGACCCATGCAACAGCCGCCGGTTGGAGCGGGTGGCCCACCGCCGATGCCCCCGCATCCGGGAATGCCAGGAGGTCCGCCCCAGCAGCAGCAGCAGCAATCTCAGCAGCAACAAGCATCGAATTCGGCCTCGTCGGCGAGCAATTCGCCGCAGCAAACACCGCCACCGGCACCGCCGCCAAACCAGGGCATCAACAACATGGCCACGCCACCACCACCACCTCAGGGGGCGGCGGGAGGAGGCTACCCGATGCCGCCGCACATGCACGGCGGTTACAAGATGGGCGGACCGGGCCAGAGTCCCGGTGCCCAGGGATATCCGCCGCAGCAGCCACAGCAATATCCACCAGGTAAGATTGAAGAGCTCCTCTATATTCAATTTAAATGTGTATTCTCTTTTCAATTGTTCAAACTATTGAACAGTTGAAACTTTAAAACCGAGAAAGAATTATAAAACTTCCTCCCTTTACAACTTTACTAATCACTGGCTTATTTCCAGGCAACTACCCGCCACGCCCGCAGTATCCGCCTGGCGCCTACGCCACCGGACCACCACCGCCACCCACCAGCCAAGCAGGCGCAGGTGGTGCCAACAGCATGCCCTCGGGGGCTCAGGCTGGCGGCTATCCGGGTCGAGGAATGCCTAACCACACAGGCCAATATCCGCCGTATCAGTGGGTCCCGCCTTCGCCCCAGCAAGCCGGACCCGGCGGAGCTCCTAGCGGTGCGATGGTGGGCAATCATGTACAGGGCAAGGGCACACCGCCACCACCGGTAGTGGGCGGACCTCCGCCACCTCAGGGCAGTGGATCGCCGCGACCATTGAACTATCTGAAGCAGCATTTACAGCACAAGGGCGGCTACGGAGGAAGTCCGACACCGCCGCAAGGCCCACAGGGCTACGGCAACGGGCCCACTGGAATGCACCCAGGCATGCCGATGGGTCCACCCCACCACATGGGACCTCCGCACGGGCCCACAAACATGGGTCCGCCCACCAGCACGCCGCCGCAGTCGCAGATGCTCCAGGGCGGCCAGCCCCAGGGGCAGGGACAGGGCGGCGTCGGCGGAGGAGGACCGGAGAGCAGTGGCCCCGAGCATATATCTCAGGACAACGGGATCAGCTCTTCGGGACCGACGGGTACCGCGGGAATGCATGCGGTCACCGCAGTCGTAACCACCGGGCCGGATGGAACGCCCATGGACGAAGTCAGTCAGCAGAGCACGCTCTCGAATGCATCAGCGGGTGAGTACAGCCGGAATGAAAGCCTCGAAGAGATTGGCAACTGATTTTATTTCCCATTTTATGCAGCATCCGGCGAGGACCCACAATGCACCACACCAAAGTCGCGCAAGAATGATCCCTATAGCCAAAGTCACTTAGCCCCGCCGAGCACGTCGCCCCATCCAGTTGTGATGCACCCAGGCGGCGGTGGTCCTGGCGAGGAGTACGACATGAGTTCGCCTCCCAATTGGCCACGTCCTGCTGGTAGCCCGGTAAGTTTATCTGGCCCTTACAAGAAAAACGGATTAATAGAATGTTGTTTTCCTCATACAGCAGGTGTTCAACCATGCTCCGGTGCCGCAGGAGCCATTCCGCAGCACCATCACCACCACCAAGAAGTCGGACTCGCTGTGTAAGCTGTACGAGATGGACGACAATCCGGACAGACGCGGCTGGCTGGACAAGCTGCGGGCGTTCATGGAGGAGCGGCGCACTCCGATCACCGCCTGCCCCACCATCTCAAAACAGCCACTCGATTTATATAGGTTATATATTTATGTAAAAGAACGTGGCGGATTCGTCGAGGTATGCAAGGTGCCGTAGTAACTCCTTTTACTAACTTCTTTTTAGATTTACTACTAGCAAAAAACCAAACCAAAACCAAATCAACCAAACCAAAACACCACCAACGTAGTTAACACGAACCAAAAACCAAACCAAATCCAAGTCAAACAAGAAATATCCACCATATATATAGAGTCAATATCAATATTGTGATTCGGCTGCAGTTAAAGCAAGAAACTCTAGTCAAGTCACAGCCACCCAGCTACTTATGTACCAACCTCTTGCCCCAGCATCAGCCTCCGATCCATGTGTCCAAAATTGTAGCTGCATCCTGAGTATAGCTTAGCTTTCCCAGCAGCGGGACAAGCTTTCCTTAGGAAAAAGCCAGAGCAATTGTTGAACAGCCTTGGTTTTCCCCTAGATTTGCATGCTCTAAGCCGAATCCAAGCACCACTTGGTATCCACTTTTCCACTTTTTAACTCTTTGTGATCTGCAATACTTAAAATCTATAAGGCATGCCCTAAAGTTCATTTTTCAAATTTATAAAGGGTAGTCCCTATTTTATTTCGGTTTTTAACACTTTGATAGAGTATCAGTTAGTAGCCAAAGCCTGAATTCCAAGCTCGACGTAGGATTATGAAGATTTTAACTACTGATTGTTCTCATTTTACTCAGCTTGTTGTTTGTTCATTACTTTTTTTTATTTGCATCTGCATTTTTAAATTGCAAATTTTAATTTTTACTTTTAAAGCTGATATTTTAACAAGAAATTATGATACAAATTTCTGATTTATGATTTTGTTGATTGGTTTTAATTGGAACTCTGTATGGAGCGTGTTCTACTCCTTTACCTTTGGTAGTTTCCTCATCCCATCCTCATTTTCTTATTTGTTTACGTAGCCTTTCGTATCCCACCACTTGCTAAATGCATCCCACACCAGATCTGTTTGTGCTCGCAACCTTTTTTAAATCTCTTTTTCGATCGAGACTTGCGCCATGAACTTTCAAGTCCCTGCCTTGGGTTCCTAACTAAAATCCCTGCGATTCTCTCGTTCCATCAGGTGACCAAGAGCAAGACCTGGAAGGACATTGCCGGACTTTTGGGCATCGGGGCGAGTAGCAGTGCGGCCTACACGCTGCGCAAGCACTACACCAAGAACCTACTGACCTTCGAGTGCCACTTTGACCGCGGCGACATCGATCCCCTGCCCATCATCCAGCAGGTGGAGGCGGGCAGCAAGAAGAAGACGGCCAAGGCTGCCTCGGTTCCTTCGCCAGGTAAGTGTTTAGCCCTAGCACTTTGTTCAACATCCGATGCTTAATTTAAATTTTCTTTTCGTTTTTTTTTCGGTTCGTTTTTGATTTGCTGCCCGTTTTCTTCCTGTCGACAATATTTTATACCACTTTTCACTCGTCTGCTCTCCCAATCTCAAACGTAACCACGAAAAAAAAAACAACTTGCATACAATTTGCAACCAATCGGTGG
The DNA here is from genome assembly GCF_025231255.1 of Drosophila biarmipes. Classification (NCBI taxonomy): domain Eukaryota; kingdom Metazoa; phylum Arthropoda; class Insecta; order Diptera; family Drosophilidae; genus Drosophila; species Drosophila biarmipes. Next base: position 28,922,538 of record NC_066616.1, on the reverse strand, counting down.
TGGACATTTGGATGCTGGAACCACGAACTCCACAGGCTCCTCGAACTCCCAGGACTCGTTCCCTGCCCCGCCAGGCTCTGCCCCAAACGCGGCGATCGATGGCTATCCCGGCTATCCGGGTGGCAGTCCCTATCCGGGAGCCAGCGGACCGCAGCCGGATTACGCGGCCACGGGCCAAATGCAGCGTCCGCCTTCCCAGAACAACCCGCAGACTCCTCATCCCGGTAAGAATCCAATGAAGTTCCTTTTTCGTATAATTATTCTTAAGAGTGGCTTGAGGTCCTTAGTATTTGATCACAACAGTGTACAAATCGTTTGCAAGTTATTTTAAAATGTTATTTAATAATTTTTGTGTTAAACAATTTACTTAAACATATAATAAAACCGATTTTTACAGATGTTGTAAAAGTTAATAACTGATCTTGCCACTCCGATACATACTACTTTATGTTTATTTTGTGGTAACCATCTTATGTTCTGGTATCTTTGTTTTCACATTTATTGCTAAATTGTTATCTGATAGATGATATGCTTCTTCTCGAACCTATTTCGGCAACCTATTCTGTACATATATATACGTGTATTTAAGTATACCACTTGACATGTTTACGTTGATCAATAATTATTAATTTGATGTGTGTATTTTGTTTATTCATTTTTATGTTTTTGTAACGTTTGTGTGGGCGCACTACTAAAATATATAACTCCACAACCACCACCACCACCAACCACCAAACCACCATCACAACAACGATGCTTCCATGTATCTCCACCACCAAAAAAACAACAACAACCAAACAATTCATTTGTGTGTGATTCATTGACTCATTCATTTCGATTCATCCAAACCAAATCATCCAAATCGCCGCTTGCCGCCCCTCAGGCGCCGCCGCAGCCGCTGTTGCCGCCGGCGATAATATAAGCGTGAGCAATCCCTTCGAGGATCCCATTGCTGCCGCTGGCCCGGGTTCGGGAGCCGGTCCTGGCCCAGGTCCAGGCGCAGGTCCAGGTGCTGGTCCCGGTGGTGCTGGAGCTGTTGCTGCTGTAGGCGGTGGCCCGCAGCCACATCCGCCGCCGCCACATTCACCGCACACCGCAGCCCAACAGGCGGCGGCAGCAGCAGCCCAGCAACAGCAACAGCAGCAGCATCCACAGCATCAGCATCCTGGCCTGCCGGTGGGTCCTCCGCCGCCGGCACAGCAGCAACAGCAGCAGCAGCAGGGGCAGCAGCCCCAACCGCCGGTGGGCGGTGGTGGGCCACCGCCAGCACCACAGCAACATGGGCCTGGTCAGGTGCCGCCGTCGCCTCAGCAGCATGTGCGCCCAGCCGCCGGAGCACCTTATCCGCCGGGTGGCTCCGGCTACCCAACGCCTGTGTCTAGAACGCCAGGTATACTCATGTTTTATTTTGCTCCCTCATCTCTTCTTTTTATCCTATTTTCACATACTTTCCTTCATGTGCCATCGTTTTTTGTTCGTCTTTCTGTTGCTTTACTCTTAAGATACGTTTGGCTATTGATCTTCTAACTAGTTGGTAATTGCATATTGCATGGCTAGTGTAATGCATTCAACACTTCTAATCTATAATACTATGCTGTGATGTTTTAAATATTAAGTTCTCCTTTCAGTTGCTTTAAAATTCAAATTTTTGAAATATCAAAATCAAAATTCGCTAATTTGCAAGCTTTAGTTCTATACAACTTTTTTACTTTAGCCTTAGATTTACTCATTCTAAATTTATTTGCATTTTACTTTAGCAACTTTTTAGTTTCAGACGGATGTTTCGAATTTTTGAGACCGTTTTGTATATTCCAGTTGCGCAAGCAGTACTCCGATTTCGAGGAATTGTTCTTATCATTATGCTCTCTTTATGAATCACTCTTCCAGGCTCACCCTATCCATCGCAGCCCGGGGCATACGGGCAGTACGGCTCGAGCGATCAGTACAACGCCACTGGGCCACCCGGCCAGCCATTCGGACAGGGTCCAGGACAATATCCGCCGCAGAACCGAAACATGTACCCTCCCTACGGACCGGAGGGGGAAGCGTGAGTGCACCCCAATTAACCCACAAACAGACCCTCACACACCCACAGCGACATCACATCACATCCACCACATCCAGACCAGACCAGACCCCAAGCACACTCACCACTCTCTGTACTGTAGCTGCCCGATATGAACTCACTGGACTGAGCTTTCGAGCTGTGATTTATTACTGACAAGCTTTGCTAACTTCTGGGTTTCGTTTCTCCTTTTCAATCCCTTTTGCAGTCCTCCAACTGGTGCCAATCAGTACGGCCCCTACGGCAGCCGACCTTACAGCCAGCCTCCGCCAGGTGGTCCTCAGCCGCCGGCGCAGACAGTTTCAGGCGGACCCCCGGCCGGCGGAGCTCCGGGAGCACCACCCAGCAGCGCCTATCCCACGGGCAGGCCCACCCAGCAGGACTACTATCAACCACCACCAGATCAAGTAGGAGCCCTCAAGAGCTAATCCTCATTGGAATATTATTAATGGTATGTGTGTTCCACTTTTCGCAGAGTCCACAGCCACGAAGGCATCCCGATTTCATCAAAGACTCGCAGCCCTATCCAGGCTACAATGCTAGGCCTCAAATCTATGGTAAGTTCTACAAAAGATCTTCGTTTCTATGTCGGATCACTAATGATTTCCCTATTTTCAAATCAGGTGCCTGGCAAGGCGGCACTCAGCAGTATCGGCCACAATACCCAACCTCGCCTGCTCCGCAAAGCTGGGGAGGTGCTCCACCACGCGGTGCTGCGCCTCCGCAGGGCGCACCGCATGGACCGCCTATCCAGCAGCCAGCGGGAGTGGGCCAGTGGGATCAGCACCGCTACCCACCACAGCAGGGTCCTCCGCCGCCGCCCCAGCAGCAGCAGCAGCCTCAACAGCAACAGCAGCAACCGCCGTATCAGCAGGTGGCTGGTCCTCCTGGACAGCAGCCACCTCAGGCGCCACCACAGTGGGCACAGATGAATGCCGGCCAAGCGGCGCAGCCAGGAATACAACCACCCGGCTCACCACTGCGTCCACCCTCCGGCCCAGGACAGCCGCAGAGGATGCCCGGAATGCCGCCACAGCAGCCACAATCGCAGCAACCGGGAGGAGTTCAACAACCACCGCCGCAACAGGCTTCCCATGGCGGTGTTCCATCGCCAGGATTGCCCCAAGTGGGACCCGGAGGAATGGTCAAGCCACCGTACGCCATGCCACCGCCACCATCACAGGGTGTGGGTCAGCAGGTGCCACCCAGCGGCATGATGTCGCAGAAGCAACCGCCAATGCCAGGCCAAGTGATGCAGCAACAGCCTCTGCAGCAGCAGCCTCCGCCACATCAGCACCCTCATCCTCATCAGCATGCACAGCACCAGCATCCGCACCAGATTCCGCCCAATCAGACTGCACCCGGCGGTGGATACGGCCCGCAGGGAATGCCTGGAGGCGGAGCGCAGCTGGTGAAGAAGGAGTTGATATTTCCGCACGATAGCGTGGAGTCGACCACACCGGTATTGTACCGGAGAAAGCGGCTTACGAAGGCGGACGTGTGCCCTGTGGATCCATGGCGGATATTTATGGCTATGCGATCGGGTCTGCTGACCGAATGCACCTGGGCGCTAGATGTTCTCAATGTACTGCTGTTCGACGATTCTACGGTGCAGTTCTTTGGCATTTCGAACCTGCCCGGCCTGCTTACTCTGCTGCTGGAACACTTTCAGAAGAATCTCGCCGAGATGTTCGACGAACGTGAAAACGAGGAGCGCTCTTCGCTTCTGGCGGAGGAGGCGGCGGACGACGATGCGGACAGCGGCACTGTGATGTGTGAAAAGCTGCGAACCGGCGGACGGCAGTCGCGATGTGTGCGCAGCATAAGCAGCTACAACCGCAGACGGCACTATGAGAACATGGATCGCAGTGGAAAGGGCGGTCCCGGTAACGGCAGTGACTCCGAAGACGCCGACGAGGGCATTGATTTGGGACAGGTTCGAGTGCAGCCCAATCCCGAGGAGCGCTCCCTGCTACTCTCCTTTACGCCCAACTACACGATGGTCACGCGGAAGGGTGTGCCAGTGCGCATCCAGAACGCTGAACACGACATCTTCGTGGACGAGCGCCAGAAGGCGTGGGACATAGACACCAACCGCCTGTACGAACATCTGGAACCCGTGGGCAGCGATGCCTGGACGTACGGATTCACCGAACCCGATCCTCTCGATGGCATAATCGACGTCTTCAAGTCTGAGATTGTAAACATTCCATTTGCACGCTACGTCCGCTCCGAAAAGAAGGCAAAAACGCGGACGGAAGTGTCGACCACGGCCCGAAAGCCGGAAATAAAGCAGGAGGATAATAGTTCGGAGGAGCAGGCGTTCAACAAGAAGAGGCGACTGGTCAGCGGCGGCAGCAGCAGCAGTGGTCCCCATGCTGAGGGCAAGAAGTCGAAGCTGGCGAATGAGGAATTCGCCCAGCCAATCGCGGAAGTCAAAAAGGAGCCTGGAACGGCTGACAGCGATTGTCGCCCTGTTGACATGGACATTGAAGCGCCGCAGCAACGCTTGACCAACGGCGTGGCCCCCTGCTCATCGAATCCCGACATCTTTGATCCCCGGACTACAGCCAAAGATGTGGCGCGTGTGCTGCAGCGGAGGCGTGACTCCAGCTTTGAGGATGAGTGCTACACACGCGACGAGGCGTCCCTGCACCTGGTCAACGAGAGCCAAGACTCATTAGCACGCCGCTGCATCGCCCTTTCCAACATCTTCCGCAACCTGACGTTTGTGCCCGGCAACGAGACGGTGCTGGCCAAGTCCACCAGGTTCCTGGCGGTACTCGGACGACTGCTCCTACTAAACCACGAGCACCTGCGTCGCACGCCCAAGACGCGGAACTACGATCGCGAGGAAGACACGGACTTCAGTGACTCGTGCAGCTCGCTGCAAGGAGAGCGTGAATGGTGGTGGGACTACCTGATCACCATTCGGGAGAATATGCTGGTCGCCATGGCCAACATTGCCGGTCACTTGGAGCTGTCGCGCTACGATGAGCTCATAGCCCGCCCCCTGATTGACGGACTGCTGCACTGGGCCGTATGTCCGAGTGCCCATGGTCAGGATCCGTTCCCGTCGTGCGGACCCAACACGGCGCTCTCACCGCAACGCCTGGCGCTCGAGGCGCTCTGCAAGCTGTGCGTAACGGATGCCAACGTGGACCTGGTGATTGCCACTCCGCCATTCTCGCGGCTCGAGAAGCTATGCGCCGTGCTCACCCGACATCTGTGCCGCAACGAAGATCAGGTGCTGCGAGAGTTCTCCGTGAATCTGCTGCACTACCTGGCCGCCGCCGACAGCGCCATGGCTCGCACTGTGGCGCTCCAGTCGCCGTGCATCTCCTATCTAGTGGCCTTCATCGAACAGGCCGAGCAAACTGCGCTGGGTGTGGCGAACCAGCATGGCATCAATTACCTGCGTGAGAATCCAGACTCGATGGGCACCAGCCTGGACATGCTGCGGCGGGCGGCTGGAACCCTGCTCCATCTGGCCAAGCACCCGGACAACCGGTCCCTGTTCATGCAGCAGGAGCAGCGGCTGCTCGGTCTGGTCATGTCGCACATCCTGGATCAGCAGGTGGCTTTGATTATTTCGCGGGTACTTTACCAAGTGTCGCGAGGAACAGGACCCATACACTCCGTGGAGTTCCGCCTGCTGCAGCAGCGACAGCAACAACAGCTGCGACCAGGAGCGGCGGAGAAGCAAGCTGCCAGTGCAGCAGCAGCAGCAGCAGCAGGAGGAGGAGCTGCAGTCAAGGCGGAATCTGCGTCGACGGAAACAAGTTCCACTGAAACGAAACCCGCCGCATCCGCAGCCACCACTGCAGTGGTGAACGATGAGAACAGCAACAGCAGCCAGCAGTTGCCGCCGGCAGCGACGTTCAACGACGTGAGCAACAGCAGCACCAACAGCAACAGCTGCGGCACGGCCAGCAGCAACCAGACGAACAACAGCACAACTAACAGCAGCCACAGCAGCAGTGCAATCAGCAGCCAATCGACCCTCACAGTGGCAGCCACCTCGGCCGGAGCAGCGGGAGCATCATCCGCGGCGGCAGCAGCAGCAATGGCCAGCGATCAGCAGCAGCAGGTGAGCAAGGTGGCTGCAGCGGCGGCCGCAGCTGCGGCTCTGAGCAATGCCAGTGCAGCGGCAGCAGCAGCTGCGGCGGCGGCTGCAGCGGCCTCCGTTGCCGCCCCGCCCACGTCGTCGTCGAACGTGTCCGCCGGAGCGGCGGTGGCACAGCCAGCGGCACCGCCGCCAACCAATGCAGGAACAACGACAGCCGTTGCGTAGTATACGACAATGATGCCAGCGTCCTACTACTGGCCACGCACCCCGCGAGGGGCAGTCGACTAAGCTGGAGTTGGAAACGTGGATGTGGAGGAACAGCGGGCCCGGGAGCAACTCGATGTTCGGGGAGCTGATCCCTGCAGTCGGTGTAGAGAAGGCATGTAAATTTACTTAAGTGGCGCCTGGAAGGAGAAAGTCCTTGGAGCACAAGGATACGTAAACGGGAACTCAGCAGCAGCAGGAATGTCTCTGCGATGGATTTGGCTCACCTGTATCCATCACTGTAACAGTCAATACAATAACAACTGTATATTTTTTCACTCAAATCTAAAATAGTAAATATGATAACTAAAACCTAAGCGTTAAGCAATTGCAGCAGCAAAATAATGATAATACGAAATGAACACTGTTGTTTAGGGCGAAAGCTAGAACAGAACAACTGAGAGATCCTATCGGGGATTATTATTACTGAGACGACGAACTTGATGCGGAAGAAATGACGAGAAGGGAAGATCGAAATTCAAGCACACAGCATACTTATTGTATTAAATTTAATAACAAAAAACGACGACGGGACGCGAAAGGAGGATTAACTAACACATACATATGCATACGCACGCTATGGTTTATCGTATATTAAATATATATATAAATAAATGCATAAATTAACATTAAATTACATGAGAATGAATTGTGTATGTAAAAGGGATGAATGCATACATACGTACATCTAGACATTGATATATAAATACATAGAGAATAGTTTTTAAACTCTACCACTTACTAATACTACCTACATATTACCACAATGTGCAGCATTGGAACTCATAAACTGAACAAACTGACCGGCAGAAAGCATACGGAAGCGTCCGAAACCCAAGCCCCATATAATACGAGACCTATTGCACGCAGTTTAAAGGATTTTGTGTGGACTAGGGCAGGGCAGAAGGATAAAGGATAGGACACGATGATGATGATGATTAAAACAATTGTACATACTTAACTATTATGTAAATTTCACTGTATTTTTTGTTTTTACGCAATGTTAGAAGGCACATGTGAGTGGCAGCACTGCATTTCGTATTATGTTTATGTGTACGTTGTGTGGCCGACGGTCTGCGAAAATTCCAATTTGTTAGTTTTAATCGCATACTCGGAGGCGAATCGAAACGAAACAAGCATACAAATGAAATGAAATTTAAATTAAAATCAAATTAGGTGATATAAATATATAAATATGCATAACACGTACATACATAATGAACATAAAAAATTGATAATTGAGAAACCCTAATGCTGTAATCTTATGTTAACTGTATTATTTGCTGGAAGTGCTGCTGCTTCGTTTTATTTTATATCAAACTTACTTAAGGCCTAAATGACAAGATACATAATTAGGTTTTTATCTTAATCTTAATTTAAAATATTAAACAAATAAAACCAAGAAAAGAAACAAACAAACACAACCATAAAATGCTATAAAACACAAAGCGAAGCAAATCGAACTAAAGCTGTAGAGAAGCACGCAAATACGACTAATAACGAACACACCCACGCCCATACCCGAAAAGCTTGGCGTTAGGAAACCAATAAACCATGAAAACGAAAAACCCCATACGATACATGGGTGGGTGCACCAATTTGTATACTAAACTTTATCACATATAATAAACGTGCTACATAAGAGAGAACGAAACAAAACGAACTGTCTGGTCTCCAGATTGTAGCTTCTGTAGCTCTGGTGATCCTCCTGCACGCCGGGGCGATTGCCTTGGGCATCCAGAGGGACTACAAGACACTGAGGGATAATAGGAAAGTGCTGCTGTTGATACGTGTATTCGTGTAGTTGTTTGCAAACAAATATTATAACTCAGCATCTCGATATATAACGTGTAGTTATTAGTCTATAATTTGCTAGGATGTAAATGTATGTCCCTCAAACTTAATTTAATTATTTAATTAATATACATACATATATGATATACAATACAGCCTTTGTCTTTGTCGTTTCTCATCGCGAGTGGAGGATGTAAAACAAAACTGGATGGGATGGGACAAGATAATCCTGGAACGGAAATATTATGTGCAGCATTTATTTAAGCAAGAAAGGCTTGGAATCAGTTGAATCGAAACTAAACTATGGTACTTTACTGGATGGACATCAAAGGACACTTGTACCACTACACTGCTTAAAAATAATATGAACATTTTATAATCTCAAGTTGTAAAATTCTATGAAAAAATAGAAATACGTAAAGTGAATATTTTTAATATATGTGAGACTTTTCATTTTAGTTTCATAACTTTAGGCGAAACATTAAAGTTTGAAGAAACCTTTCTTCAAACAAGCCCCTAACCGAAACTTCGTTACTTCATATTTTTAAATTGAAAAATAGCTAGATGGAAAAATAGCTAGATTAACAACGAGGTAGCAGCTCCATTGTTTTATTCCTAACAGTCCCATCACTAAAGCGAAATTATCGATAAGAAGAACCGATAACTTAATGTTAAAATTAGCAAAACCAATTGGAGGAAGAAGAAGCATTACCGGCTGTGAGGTTTTTAATAAGCGAATCGTATCGATTTTTGTAATATAGCGGTTGAAAGGAGACCATGCTGAAGCTGAAACTGGAGGCCCTGGGTCACCCCACGCCCGGCGATGTGGCGCTGAGCAGTAAGCAACGTGCTAGATGTTCGCATACCAAATAATTGTTGACCCTTTCAGATCGCAAGGAATTCGCCAGCACCATCCTCTGGGTGGAGGACCAGAAAATCCGTCTGTACACCATTGAGGATCGCGAAAAGCTGCGCAACATAGACAATCCCGCGGTGTGGGAGGAGGGCTACATGAAGTACTGTGCGGATCTCAACATGCCGCCTCTGGAGACCCAGCAGGAGCAGCTGGCCTGGATCCTCAGTCACGCCGTCCGTCTGGAGTTCCTGGATGATCCTGAACAGTTTGCCTCGATCAACAGCAAACAGGGTGCTCCCCAGAGCAATGGCAAACAGGCCCACCAGAAGGTGCAATCCATTTTCGATGGAAAGATTAATGGTAACCAATAATCCTATTAGTAAACATAAAAAAAGAACCCTATTAATGCTCATTTCTTACCAACAGTTCAGGAAAAGGCCTTCGTGGATGCTGTGCGTCTGCTGGCCAGCAAGCTGAACGTGCCGCACCACCCGAACCACCTGCTGCAGCTGGAGGCGGTTGCCCGGGTGGTGCACGAACGCCTCTCGCCCGCCGCCAAGGGCCGCCAGCCGATTGTGGGCACACTCTTCCCCTTCGACAAGGGAAACGACGTGGTCTCCTCCAACGAACCTGCCCTGGACCTGCCAATGCGCATCCTGCGCCTTCTCCAGATCCAGAGCCTTCGCCAGCTGCAAACGCACATCAACGAGACAATTGTGGCGGTGCAAAACATCACGGCCAATCCAAAGACTGACACCAAGTTGGGCAAGGTGGGACGCTAGGCATTTGAAAGTAGGGAAAGGCAATCGATGAGATTACAGTGGCCTATATATCAATTGTAAATTTAAAGTTGCTTGTTAAGGTAAAATGATCAAAAATAGCCTAGTATAGCACACATATTCAAAGCCAAGTAACAACTTTTGGTAAAAATATTGCGATCAATAAGAGCCAAGTAAACAACTATGATTTAGGAAACTTGTAGAGAAGAAATGTTATTATACTGCCTTATAACTTGTTGATTACCTTTCCCGGTATAAAGCCTGCAGCATAGAACTCGAAATCCCTAGACGTCCTTCATTATTTGTAAACATGAACTAAAAGCCAATAGGTAACAATATATTACAATTCTAAAAAATCCAATGGACTTTGTGGGATTTGGTTTTAGAAAAGGAAGTTAAAGGTTGTATATTTATAAATTAGACACCTTTTATATAAGAACTAACAAACTTTATTGAATTAACGTCTAGCAAAGAACTGATGATCAGTGGGGTTCTTTGAAGTTTTTGTTTCCTGCTCCTTTGCTTCCTTCGTGGTTGCTTTCAGGAAATCCGCATTACCAAGTCGGGCCACGCCCAGTAAACCAACGGCTGGGGGCGGAGAAGAAGAAAGCGATCATAAGAACCGGATTTTGGATGGCAAGTTGAATGCCTCACCTGCTGCCAAGCTTTTCATGGTGTAATTCTCCAGGGGCTTGGGGCGCTTCTTCGATTGCGCCAACAGAAAGGCACCGATCCCGAGGAGACCAATCCCACTGACCAAACGACAAGCCAGACAGTCCGCCTCGTTCGAAACGTTGTCTTTGTTCCAAAATGACAGCCTGCCGATCATATTCACTCTATTTTATTTAAAGATTTATAATTTGGGAACGGATTTACAGAGTTATCGATAAATGTATGTTGACGTGGGACTGCCAACTTGCTATCTGTAATTTAGAAATTTAATTTCTTTTACTAAAATAAAATGATTTCTTTTAATATAAACTAAGACTTAAGTAAATATTAAATGTTATCGCAATACTGAATGGTTAAACATTTCATAGTTTTTTGTTTTTTTATTTGCGTTATCGATAGACGATGAAGCAGCTGATTTAATAAAACCGGCTTTAGTTCAATGTTGTTTACCATATACTAAAATCTTTTCTTTGAAAAAATGGATTTCCAAAGGAACGATGCCATGCTAATGGGGATTCTCCAGGATCGTAAGACAATTACAGGATTCCTGGACTCTATATTCGGCTTCCTGCGACGCAAGTAAACTTTTTAATACCATAATCTTAGCCATAACATTGATTTTCGACATCCCTTTAGTACCGATTTTTATCACACAAAACGCGATGAGTCGGATAAAATTGGCTTCCCCAAGGGCATGAGGGATCAGATCCTATATGGCGCTATGCAGCGCTACGATCCGGATTGCGTGCTCCAAACGATGACTGCCGAAGGAGGAGCATTGGAAGATGATGGTGAGACTGCTCCGCCGGCCATTGAAGAAGTGGTCCTGGAAAGTGAAGATGTATCCCCAATGGAAGTTGAAAGTCCCAAGAAAAATCTCGAATCACAAAAATCTAATGAGGAGATCACATTCTCCCCCAGTGACTACAAAAACGGAGCTGTTTTCGACACCCATTGCTGGTCACAAACCCTCAAGGATCTGGAGATGCACATCCTGTTACCCAAGGATCTTCAAGCGGCAAAAAAGCTGAGCATCCTTATCAAAGCCCAGCACATCAAAGTAAGCAGTAAACAGAGTCCCGAGATCATTATCCTCGAGGGAAACCTGAGCCAGCGGATCAAACACAACGAGGCTGTGTGGACCATTGACCAGAATCGGTTGATTATTAGTTGTGGTTGGTATTTGCTTAAAACAATCTCTAAAATCTTAAATTATTATTTATAAATATACCTCCAGATAAATCCAAGGAACTGTGGTGGGAGCGCCTCTTTGAAGGGGATCCCGAAATCGATCCCAAGAAAATTGAATGCGAGCGCTATATAGATGACCTGCCGGAGGATACCCAGGCCACCATAGAAAAACTTAGGGTGCAGCAACTGGCAGCGGATAAGGAACAAAGTGAACTCCAGGCCTCGAACCCAGAACAAGCTAAGACCCTGGAACGTTTACGAACTGCCTGGGATGCCGAAGGTTCCCCTTTTAAAGGACAACCCTTTGATCCGTCTATTGTTAGAATGAGTTAGTGTTTATAAAGCAGTGATTGGTAAAGAATAAGCTTATATATAAAATATTCTTAAAAATTTTTACATTAATCAATATAAAAGTGTTAGAAAACTCTTATTTAATACAAACTCGTGTCACATTACTACTTATTCTTAGTGAGAACATTAGGGAGATTAAGTTTACTGAGCCTTCAGTTCGAGTTTCTTGCGCTGCAGCTGAAGCTTCTGGTAGGCCACATCCTTCTGATCCGTGGACCAGGCCAGGTACATGTAGGTGGTCAGCAGCAGTGCCATGACCAGGCGATCCACGCTCATAACATTGGTGGCGAACAGGATGACCGAAAGGCCAACGAACGAGGGATGCCTTACATGGGCATAGAGATTGCGCAGTTCCTTTGATTTGTAGTTAAGCGGCGGTCCATAGGACTTCAGATCATAGTAGGCCTGCTTGATGCCCAGCAGCTCCGGAAGATCCATCACCAAGGTGCCGCCAAAGATCACCACCCAGCAGACACCGTGGGTGACGACAAAGGTCCACCAAAGGGGAGCACTCTCGTCCACGTTGACTTGCCACAGGACAATCGACTTTGCGGGCAGCCAGTTTACAATCAAATACTGAAATATCCAAAGATATGGTTAGGAGCTATTTTTGCCCAGTTCTTAGGTATACAAACATGTAAACAAAGCGATGACGTCAGGCTATAAATAGTACGCTCGGCCCCCGACAAGCCCAAGTTGGCCAGCAGTTTCTTGACCAGCGCTGACTTGAGGAAGCTGTGCTGGAAGATGAATCCGATCAGGTAGAGGGTGTCGAACACCACGGGTCCATAGGCGGTCTCCAGGCGCGACTTGTTGTCCAGCAAATTGAAAATCCAGGTGTGGGCCTTCGAAATCGAGCGAGGCGTCGACAGGAACAGCATCAGGAGCCCCACCACGTACAGGGAGTACGCAAAGGTGGCCAAGGAGGCCAGGAGCACTATGGACTTGACAAACGAGGCCATGTTTGTCAAGAAAGTCGGTGGGAAGTTTTATTTATGAAATAAAACAAAACGCTGTTGAAAACGTTTGGATGAGCTAATCAGAGTGACCAGAGCACGATTTTTCGATAAAACAGCATGTTTATAAAGTGTGTACACACCATAAATCGAAAGCGCCGAATTTATTTATCGAAGTGCGCCATTTTTAAAACTTCCATTTATTAAATGTTTAAGCTTCATACCTATTTTAAAATATTTAAAACCACAACAAACTTGCTCATCTTTTGTTTATTGGGAAGTCCGTGCAAATGGAATAATAATTCAGTTGGAATCGAAAATCTTACATCATAAACTTGTTGTTCTTCTCGGACAAGTGCTTCGAGGAGCGCTTGGCGTCGAGGAAAAGGGAGTGTACGTCCTCGATGTCATCCTTGCTGATCTGGCTGCGTCCGTTCACCTTGCACATCTGGTGGGCTGGCGTGAGGAGCTGAACGGCGTAGCGCAGCGTGGAGCTGGTTCCGATCTCACTGAGACGAGCGAAGGCGTTCTCCTCCAGCTGCAGTCCCTCGGTCTGGGCGCGCAGCTTGATGATCTGCTCCATGTCGGCGGTGGAGTAGAGCAGTGTGCGGATGATCAGCAGACGATCAAGCAGATCCAGCGGAATGCCGTGTGGCGAGACGATGTCGGTGGTGCCACTGGAAAAGGGAAAGTGACGAAAACGTTTATATATGAAAAGGTAATCTAATAATTCTATACTAATGTACTGTTGCCATAGCAACGGACATATTATTACATTGTTTATATATCTGCATTCTATTATTATGCCTCTTTCAACCATTAATTCAGTCTTACCGAATTACACAGCGTCCACGATTGGTGGCAAAGATCACAATGGGGGCAATGGGAGATTCCAGGGACTTGTGTAGGTATGTAAAGGTCTCCAGGTCGAGCATGTGAATTTCGTCGATGAAGAGCACTCCGGGAACCAGCTCGGCTATGCCCTGGTCAATATACTTATTCACCACCTTGTTAATCTCCATGCGTAGTTTGTCTGCGATAATAATAAATTAGTTTCCATTAAGATGAAACATTCAACAGCTTACCAGTGATTTCGGTTTTCTTGGGCTTCATGAGCTGGCCCATCATGGAGAGCACATCCTGGCCGCCCTGCGGACGAGCATTGGCCACATCCAGATCGTGCAGAGTGACATCCTGTATGACCTCCTTCTTCTTGTGTACATCGCCCTTGGGCAGCGGCACATACTCCTCGGTCTCCAGATCGAATTCGGTGGCAAAGGTGTCGCTGCGACCCTGGCGCTTCACGGCGCCACTGTTGGCCTCAATGTAGATGACATCGCCCACCTCCACCTTCTCCTTCTGCAAGGCATCAAAGATGCTGGGGTCCAGCTTGAGTTGTTTGGTTCCCTTGGCTGTCTTCAGGCCGATGACCACATTGCTGATGGTCTTGCCATAGCCACCCATGGGATTCTCGGTCTCCACGGGAGTGAGCTCGGTGACCTCGCCCTCGTACACCTCCTTGGTCTCGCGGATGCGGAGGCCAATGGAGCGCCGGAAGTTCTCCATCAGCACCTCGGTCTTCTTGATCTCGTTGCTGAAAACCTCCGAGCCGACCATCGGGCAGAAGGGCACCTTGTTGCCCAGCTCCTGTGCAATGGCCAGGGCAATGGCTGTTTTCCCAGTGCCAGGTGGACCGGCGAGGAGCAGGGCTCTGCCGGCCATCTTCTTGGACTTGATCAGATCCACCACGATGCCGGCAGCCTCGCGAGCTGCCTTCTGGCCCACCAATCCGGCGGCACTGTGCACCGCGGCTCCGACCTCGTCCAGGCCCAATCCCTTCACGTGGCTGTGGGCAGCGATGCGCTGGGTGCGCACGGTGCTCTTGACTTCCTCGATCTTCATGGCGTTTCTGTGTTTATGTCCTGGCTGGTTACTTTCTTATTCCGTTTCCGGTTGCAGCTGCTCTTCGCCCGAGGGAGTTGAGATGTGAACTCAAGCGTTGTAACGATCAAACAAGCAATTCCTGTTGCCCTGGACGAAATTTGTTTTATTTGCCGGCAATTGGAAAACAGAAGCACACTTTGTTTCGTCAGGCGCGCGGGTCGAGTGTGACCGTGCAAGCTGAAAATCCCAACATGTGGATGTCGACCTAATACACTGACCAACAAAATTAAAAAACAATGAATATACATTTTAATAAGTTCAGCTTGTTCAACCATTTAACATTTCAAAATTCAAAAAATTGTTTAAAATTTTATTAATGGTATTATTTTATTAGTGGTTTTATTGATTATTGGTGGGTAAATTTGCAGTGCATAGTGTAATTTAATACATCTTGTTTTGGGGTATTTTTTAGCGTTTGTTGTATGGTCTTATTATAAACAACAAACTCTCGATGGACATCTTCTTCCCAAAAGAAAACATAAACAAATTAATATTATAATAAATTATTAAACTTATTAATATACACCAAACCATGAGCTGCAACTACGCGGATGGTCTCTCCGCCTACGACGACAAGGGAATCCTGGGAGCGCCCGAGAGCTTCGACAGCGATGAGGATGTGACCAAAAAGTGCCAGGAACTAGCTGACTTAATCAAGAAATCCGGGCACGTTGTCCTCCACACGGGAGCTGGCATTAGTACATCCGCAGGGATTCCCGATTTCCGGGGACCCAAGGGCGTTTGGACCCTGGAGGAGAAGGGCGAGAAGCCGGACTTCAACGTCTCCTTCGATGAAGCCAGGCCCACCAAAACCCACATGGCCATCATAGCGCTGATCGAAAGTGGCTATGTGCAGTATGTGATCTCCCAGAACATTGATGGTCTGCACCTAAAATCCGGTCTGGAAAGGAAGTATCTTTCTGAGTTACACGGCAACATTTACATCGAACAATGTAAGAAATGCAGACGTCAGTTTGTCAGCTCATCTGCTGTGGAAACAGTGGGTCAGAAATCTCTGGACAGGCCATGTAAATCTTCCATGGATAGTAAAGGTCGCAGCTGCAGATCGGGTATCCTATACGACAACGTTCTGGACTGGGAACATGATCTTCCCGAAAACGACCTAGAGATGGGCCTCATGCACTCCACCATCGCTGACTTAAATATTGCCCTAGGAACCACCCTACAAATCGTTCCCAGCGGTGATCTTCCCCTGAAAAATCTCAAACGCGGTGGTAAATTTGTAATTTGTAATCTGCAACCTACGAAACACGATAAAAAAGCGAATTTAATCATATCCACCTATGTGGATGTGGTTTTGTCAAAGGTTTGCAAATTATTGGGAGTCGAAATACCTGAATATACCGATTCATCCGATCCTACTAAGCAGTCTAAGACAACTGAGTGGACTATACCCACAAATAATGTTAATACTTTTCACAAACAGTATAGAAAACATGTAAAGGATACGAAAATTGAATCTAAAGCCAAGAAAACTAAGTATAAGTAAAATAGTTTGTAAAGAAACTGGGTTAAAATATTCTATCAAAACAAAATGCATTTAATTAGTTATATCAATCAAAAAGTCTTATAATTATTTAAGAAAACAAATTCGCCCAAATAAGATAGGTTTAGTAAAATTAATGTATATATTTATATATAAAAAGTCCTTTATTTGTTTTCATTAAAAAGTAAGTGTCAACAATTGGGCATTATACCTGTCTTAGAGCTAAAGCGCCTTATAAATCAGGCAATATAGGTGGACAGGTGCACACAAGATGCTTGTCGCCATAGGCATCATCGATCCTGCCCACAGTGGGCCAGATCTTGGCATCCGGTTTCACAAAGATCTGTAAAAATAAGACAATTTTAATTATAAAAAATAATTTATAATAGTTTTCAACTTACAGCTGGAAAGGCAGCCTGCTCCCTAGTGTAGGGTCGATCCCATTTATCTGATATGACTTGTGCCTGGGTGTGGGGAGACAACTTCAGGGGATTCACGGCCTTGTCCATGCGACCCGCCTCGATCTCTGCGATCTCCTCTCGGATGGAAATCATGGCATCGCAGAAACGATCCAACTCCTCTTTGTCCTCGGATTCGGTGGGCTCAATCATCAAGGTTCCAGCCACGGGCCAGGACATCGTGGGAGCATGGAAGCCATAGTCCATGAGTCGCTTGGCCACATCCACTGCCTCGATATTGGCCGTCTTCTTAAGATCGCGAATATCCAGAATAAACTCGTGGGCCACCAGCTGTGAGTTGGGTGCCTTGTAGAGGGTCTTATAATGCTGCTCCAACCGCTTGGACATGTAGTTGGCATTCAGAATGGCCACTTGGGTGGCTCTCTTCAGTCCTCGACTGCCCATGAGTTTGATATAGGACCAGGATATGGGCAAGATGGCGGAGCTGCCGAAGGGAGCAGCAGAAACCACACCAAAACTGTGCTCCTCACTGCTCAATGGACTGACCACAGGATGTCCTGGCAGATATGGTGCCAAATGGGCCTTGACTCCAATGGGACCCATTCCAGGACCACCTCCACCATGCGGGATGCAGAAGGTCTTGTGCAGATTGAGATGCGACACATCACTG
This sequence comes from Drosophila biarmipes, assembly GCF_025231255.1. Classification (NCBI taxonomy): domain Eukaryota; kingdom Metazoa; phylum Arthropoda; class Insecta; order Diptera; family Drosophilidae; genus Drosophila; species Drosophila biarmipes. The sequence continues at coordinate 28,905,001 of NC_066616.1, read as the reverse complement.
CCATAGTCTCCGGGGCGACACAAGCCCACCTGGGCGTTCATGTTGGCTCCATCCAGGTACACCTGACCGCCATGTTTGTGGATCAGGGTGCAAATATCCGCCACCGTCTCCTCAAACACGCCCATTGTCGAGGGATAGGTGATCATCAGACAGGATAATTCATTGGAGTGCTCCTCGGCCTTGGCTCTCAAGTGGGCCATGTCGATGGAACCATTCGACAGTATCCTAATGGGTTCCACCTTCATGCCCGCCATTTGTGCGGAGGCTGGATTTGTGCCATGAGCTGAGATGGGTATCAGGCAGATATTTCGGTGACCTTCATTGCGGTGCTCGTGGTAGCTCCTAATGGCCCTCAGTCCAGCATATTCTCCCTGCGCCCCCGAATTGGGCTGGAAGGAGATTCTGTCATACCCTGTAATCTCGCAGAGATCGTGTTCCAGTTCTTTGAACATCTGATGGAAACCCTGGGCCTGTTCCACGGGTGCGAAGGGATGGATGTCGGTGAAGTGGCGGAAGGAGCAGGGCATCATCTCGGTGGTGGAGTTGAGCTTCATGGTGCACGAGCCCAGGGGAATCATAGAGTGTACGAGGGAGATGTCCTTGTTCTCCAGCTTCTTCATATAGCGTACCATGCGGGATTCGCTGTAAAAGAGGAAGAAATCTATAACCACTCACTATTAAAAGGATCTAAATCTCACCTGTGATAACTCTGGAAAATGGGATGCTGCAGGTAGGGCGAAGTTCTCAAGAACTTGGAGTTCTCAATCGAGTTCTTGAGGACATCGCCTCGCGCCAGGATTTGTTCCACCGTTGCCTCCGCCTTGAAAACCCACAGCAGATCATCCACATCGTCCACGCTGACCGTCTCATCCAATGCCACGCCCACACTGCCATCCTCCAGGTATCGAAGATTAATGCGTTTGTGCTCGGCGCGTTCCTTGAGGTCCTCCAGCGACTGATTGCCACTCAATCTAATGTTCAGCGTGTCAAAGAAGTTCTTGTTGACCACTTCGAGTCCCGCTCCCTGGAGACCCGTTTGCAGGGTCAGTGTGAAGTGGTGGATGCGATTGGCCATGGCCTTCAGGCCCTCTGGACCGTGGTAAATGGCGTACATGGCCGACATGTTGGCCAGAAGAGCCTGCGCCGTGCAGATGTTACTCGTGGCTTTGTCCCTACGGATGTGCTGCTCCCTGGTTTGCAGGGCCAAGCGGTAGGCATCATTACCGTCCATGTCCCGGGTGACCCCGATCATCCTGCCGGGCATCAAACGCACCAGACTCTGCTTGCAGGCGAAGAACCCAGCATGGGGACCACCGTAGCCCAGAGGAACTCCCAGACGCTGTGAAGTTCCCACGGCAATGTCGGCGCCAAATTCCGCAGGAGGACGAAGCAGGGTTAGGGACAGCAGATCCGTGGCCACCACCACAAGGGTCTGAAAGGAAAAGAAATAAAATAATTAATATAAAATTTACAATCCAGACTTTTTATTAACTTAGCTTACCCCATTCTTCTTCGCCAAAGCAGCCACATCCTCGAAGTCCTTGACATCACCATAGGTATCCGGATACTGCAGCAGAATGCCGGCCAGCTCGCGACTGGGTAGATCGGCCTGTTCAATGGGCCCCACCACGATCTCCAGCTCCAGGGCCTCGGCTCGCGTCTTGACCACGGACAAGGTCTGGGGATGCACCCTGTTCGAGAGATAGAGCTTCTTCCGCTTGTTGTGCCTCGTGGCCAGGCACATGGCCTCGGCGGCAGCGGTTCCCTCGTCCAGGAGCGAGGCATTGGCCACATCCAGACCAGTGAGATCGGAAATCAGCGTCTGATAGTTGAGAAGCGACTCCAAGCGACCCTGGGCAATTTCCGGTTGGTAAGGGGTATACTGCGTGGTCCAACCCGGGTTCTCGAACATATTCCGGATAATCGTGTGCGGCACATGGCAGTTGTGGTAACCCATTCCGATGTAGGAGCGCCACAGCTGATTCTTCAGCGAGATGTCGCGGATTCGGCGGATTAGCTCGTGCTCATCTGTGGGGCCAAAGTGGAGAATTGTTGTCAGCCAGACGGAGACGAAAAGCGAAGATCAAGCCGAGGCAGTCAAAACACAGATAAGTGCGAGGGACCCCGCTGAACCGGGCTTATCGAGGGGCTTATCAGCGCCTGCGAACACGCCAGGGGGTCCATTGCCTCAGCGCCCATTTTGCCAGCTATTTTGGGATTATAATGTACGTAGGAGCTACTTACTCAGGGGTTTGTCCAGGTCGAGTTCCCTCTTCAGTTGAATGCTCTGGGGCACGGCTTTTTCAGTGAGCTCAGCCAGGGACTAGGGGATTATAGAAGAGGTTACTAGATATCCTAGAAAATCAACTTTGTTAAGCTAGATTTAATTCTAAAGAAACCATTTTATGACTGGCTTTCAGAACTTTATATAAATATTAAATATGTAACCCAAGGAAGAATGCTAAGAATTAATATAATCGAAACTAAAGGCCTATATTGTTATATAAGAAATGTTTATAACAAACAGAACATTTTAATTACTTTATAATTTTTGCGATCTGAAGGTTCTCATTAAGGGGTTTTTGGACATATGTATTCCTACCTTATACCCCAAAGTATCCAACATGGCAACAACATCTGTCTTGCGGGGCCCTATATGACGGCTGGGAAAGTCCGACTTGGTGGGGAATAGAACCTCCTCCACGGGAGTGGTGGCCAGACAGCGATGACCGCATCGCAGCAGTAGGCTCCGACTGTTCCTTCCCAGAAATCGCTGCATGGTTGAAGGGAATTAACTAAGGCACGTCCACGCCACGCGGATTTCAATCTCAGACTGATTTTGGGCTGAAAGATTTCCATCCACCCATTTCAGTTGATAAGGCGGCGTTACTATCATCTCAGCTTATCAGTGGCTCTCTCCCGGCGATCGAAATACATTGAAAGTAAACACTCAACTTTGGTTTCAAATATTTTCATTTTATTTCAAAACTTAAAACTCTTCAACAATTTGTAATAAAAATATTTTTCACTATTATGTACCAATTCGTTAGCTTGTGGTTTTCTCAGAAAAACATCAAACATTAACAAAAATGGCTTACAAACGTGTCTTAATAACAAGAAAAGAAGCACAAACATAATGGGAGAACGAAATTCAAGGGAAGTTCCAAGTTGACAATATTAAATTTATGCGCCTATAAACTGAGGCCGTTGACGTCTCTTGCCTACTTAACAATTGCAATTGGTATATAGTTTGCCTGGGGATCTTGCCGATTTCAAATCGAAATACTTGTCATAGAATTTTCCTAATCGTTTTGATTAACTGTCGGCTCCGCTGCCGCGAGTGATAATGGCTTCTATGGCCATTTGCATTGGGGTTTATCTTTGCTTGCTTATTCATAATCGCAATCGGGTCCTTTGCATAATTGAAATTCAACAACTGCAATCGGTATGTAATCAAATACAATATATATCATTCAATTGGTATAGGTACATTTATATGTGGCTGCGTGTATATTTAACAATGTTGGCAAACTAATTTTACGGCTCGTGTCAGTCAGTTAACGTAATTTGATTAATCATTATACTCAGCTTCCGCGACTAACTCGGCCCAAAAATGCACTTTAGAGTTTAACACCGTGTGTGTTTAATCTGGGTATTTGTTGGCTAGTGTAAACCGATTGATTAGTAAATTGTAGGGAAAAGTTTAAGTTTAATTGAGTGTTCTGGTTAGGGCAATTAGAGCTAAACTTTAACGCTGAAAAAGATGTAATAACATTTCGCCCCCTTTTCGGTTACAGTTTCGATAGCTATACTCCTTGTATACGCGTAGATATATATTGTATAAAAATCTTTGCTAAGTTATGATCTGTTAGGTTGCTGGTGCTGTCAATGTAGATGAGGTAAGTTGCAATAAGCCAAAATGGTTTGGTGCAAGAGTTGCTTGAAGAGTAAATATCCGATTTGCCAGGATTGTATATATTTATAGAGAATATGTAGTTGTGTTCGCCTATAACTGGTTATAATATTTACTATATTTATATTGCTTAGCGAGAGTTACTGAGATAAAAACCGATCTAAAATCAGGAAAGTAATTTTGCAGTAAGGAAAGGTAACAACATTTAACGTTTAATTCTAGGATTTAAAAGTTCTGAATGGATATCACTAAACTTAAGATTTTTAGTTTTGCACATAGAACACAAGCTTTATAAACTTAAGTTTTCTTTTGTAGCTAAAAATTCTACTAATAGACTTTAATTTTGCTTATGAAACATATCTTTACACTAGTATTGTTCTTAGACTGATTTTTCTCTCAGTATAATAAGTTTTGAGCTTGATTTGTTCGAGTACTGTATCGATTTTATGTTGGGGAAAAAGTTTTCGAGGCTTGTTAGTGTTAATGGACAACCTTCGGTTAACGATTGATGTGGGTTCCTCTACTGTTTGTTCTGCTCCTTGTCGAAGTTGGAAGTAAAGTTTCGGTTAAACTGAAACGGTAGCAATGGGGAGGCACTTGAAGCACCCAGGGAACCGCTGGCAAGGGGTTCCCTCAGCGTGAACGACATCATGGGATTGTAAACACCCGTGGAATGGGTGAGGGAACTAGTGCTCGCAGCACTGGCCGAGCAAGTGGCAATGGGTTCGCTCAGGCGAGAGGTGAAGGAGCTGCTGAAATTGTAGGGCACATAGGAGGAAGATGTAGTGGTGGTGGTGGTGGTCAAGGATGCGGCGGTGGTGGTGGAGCGAAGATCTGAGCAACTGGCCCTGGGAGAGGTGGCGGAGACACCCGAAGCCGTGTTCAAGTAGGAGTAGTTGCTGGTGGAGGGCAGCGAAAAGGAGGCGCCAGCATAGCTGCTGGACATGAATGAGGAGGAGGTGGTGACAGAAGCAGTGGTGGTGCTGGTGCTGGATGTGATGCTGCACAAATCCGCGTAGCTCTTGGCCGGCGCCGAGGGCGAAACCACTGGCGATCGGCTGGGCGGACGGGAGTGGGTCTGCCGCTCGATCTGCTTCTCGGTGAGGAACCGATCGTAGAAGGTCGAGGTGACGGTGGTGTGCCGGATCTCCAGCTTGCCGGGCTGGTAAAGGGGCGTGGCTCCACCTGCACCCCCTGGGGACCGATGGTAGGGATCGTAGGGCTGGCGGTAGGGCGACACGGGCCGGGGGAAACTATCGGTTGCACTGGCTGATCCGGTTGTGCTGGCCTGGATCTGGACAGGATCGGTGTGACTGTGGCTGTGGCGTGTGGCTGTGGTGCGGGACTCGTACGGGTGGCTCAACGGTGTGCGACAGGCCGAGCGTCTGGCATCGTCCGCATACTTGGCGCACGTCTCTTCTAGTTGTCTATCTACTTTGTGGTTAAACCCGGTTAAACTACTCCCGCTACTTAGTTCGCTACGATTATCAGCAAAATAATTTGGCAACAAGTTATCACGTCTTACCCTACTGCTCTCCCGATCCTTACGCTCCTCGTCCTCCTCCTCCAGACGCCTCCGCCGCGGCGACAGCTCCCGGCTCATCTCCCTGTGGGATCGGTAAGGACTCGTGTCCCTATTGCCCAGCGGACTCCTGCGGGACTCCGCCGAACCCAAAGATCGATGCTCCGAGGTGATCCTTATCGAGGGAGCATAGTCCCCGGATCGATGAATGCTCCTGCCACGGCTCTCGCTGCGACTCAGGCTCCGGCTGAGACTGAGATCCTCCAGGGAACTCTTCTTGCTGGCAAAGTGCAGCGAGTCCGAGAAGAGGGAGTCGATGTACCGCTGGCACTTCTCCTTCTGGTAGGGCTTCTCCTCGCACAGCGTGTCGATCGATTTGATGGAGTTCTTGATGGAACTCAGGCGGTCGTTGATGTTCTCCCCCGTGCGCAGCGGTACGCCCGTGTGGGTTCCGGTTCGGGTAATCGGCGAGGTTTCCTAGAAGGTATTCAAAGTATCTCATAGATGTATTTCAGATCTTTGAGGTGGTCGTAAGCCACACTTACCCTCATTAGACGACTACCCAAGGCGTCCAGACCCTCCGAGCTGCTGGCGTAGCTGCGAGTGGCCGATGGCTGATCTGCAAGAGTCTTCTTAAGAATACGTTCAAGAATTTTAGTATTCTCCGCCAAACAGTCCAAAACGTCAATAGTGCTGCCCACCATTCGATCGCTGGTCTGCCGCGACTTCGGCCTGGGTGCCTCCTCGAAGCGGTCCTCGTCCTCGTCGATGTCTTCGTCGCGAAACCGAATGACCTTGGGGCTGGTGGGGCGGTAGTGGGTGGTGCTGGCACTGCTGGAGTACGGCTCATCGAAATCGTCGCGACGGAGGGCAGACTTGGGCGTGGTGGCTCCATGGCGGCGGGGGCTCTGCTCCCGAGACTTGGCCGCCCGGAACTCCTCGAAGGAGAGCGACGGGGAGATGACGTCCTTGAGCTTTTGATTGAATGCCTTGTAGTCCTTCTGGGTCTTGAAGTCGAACTTGTGCTCCTGCTCCAGGATGCGTATGCGCTCCTCGAGCTCCTCGGCAGTGGGTGGTTCTGGTCGACCAGGAGAGCTAACGATTCTCTCCAGATTGTGTACGGGAGTCCTGGGCTTCTGCTCATCCCGCATCTTCTGGCGTTTTATGTCCTCGATGGTGGGCGAACGTGAGCGAGACTTGGATCGAGTTTTCGCCGGCGACTTGAGCTTGCCATCCAGTACTCGTATTCTGTGCTCCAGTTCGCCCGTTGTGGGTATGGCACTGTCATCCGGACTGGGACTCAGAATCATTTCCAGGGGATGAATGGCTGGTTTTCTGTTGGGATCATTCATGCGCTTGGCCAAGTTCTCCTTGGACTTGGAGCGCACCAAGTCGAGTACCCGATACTTGTACTCCAGGTCATCGGAGATGGGCAGATCGTTGGGATGTGGCTTGCGACGGGCTGGCGAGGTATAGGGGCTTCTTTTGGACTTCCTCTCCGGCGATCGGGTGGGAGAAGGTGATCTCTGGCGAAGTCTGGACGGGGAAGTATAGGGTGATTTGGTTGCCTTTCGGGAAGGAGAAACATATGGAGACTTGGTGGCAGACTTTCGCGTCGGAGAAACATATGGAGATTTAGTAGTGACCTTTCGCGATGGAGAAGTATATGGAGATTTGGTGGCCACCTTGCGCCCAGGACTTCGAGAACGATCTCTGCCAGCTGCAGTTTCCTCGGATTTCGTGGGGGTTTCCAAGGGCAACGTTTCCTCATCATCCAAACCCTTGCCCTCGCACAGCTCCAGATACTTGTTCAAGTCCTTCTCGTGGGAAAGCGAGTACTGCAGTTTGATTTTCCTTTCGATCTCGACCAAACGCTGCTCCACATCTATCTTTTCCACATCCTCCAGCAGTTTTATTTGACGTTCCAGGGAGCGAAAGCGAGATTCCAACTCCTTGGTGGAGGGCAGATAAACTGTTTTGCGTTTCAGATGATGTTTCACCGTGTTGGGTCCCCAATCGTAGTCCTCCTCGGGTTCTTCTGGCTCTGCTTTCTCCGCTTTCTCCGCTTTCTCCACCTCCTTGGGTTTCTCTATCTCCTCCGGCTTGGCGCTGGTGAAATCCTCAATTTCCTTGGTGAGATCGCAAATTGCCTGTGCCTGCTCTTGCTGCTCTGCACTTGGCTTGCTTTCCACTCGTATCAGGCGACCATCCTCGGATTTGACGAGATTCCGATCGTTAAGCTGCTTCTCCAGAGCCTGGAAAAGGTCCTCTAGTTCTTCGGTGTTGGCTCTAGTCAATCTCCTAACCTTCGAGGCTCTGGGTTCATTGTCCATCAGGAGTACCACTGTCTTGCTGTTGGGATCCATGGGTCCCACATCGCTGGAGTTGATCACCATTTTGTCGGGAAGTTCTTTGCTAGTTTCTTTCTTTTCTGGCAGTTCTTTAGTTGATTTGTTGGAAGAAACCGTTTCAGAAGGGGTTTCCTTGGTTTCAGCTTTGGGATTTTCAGTTTTGTTAGTAGAGGGAGTTTCCTTACTTTTGGATTCTTCATTCTTCACCTTTTCACTTTCCTTTTTATTGGTCTCTTCTTGAGAAGGAGCTTCTTTAGGTTTAGGATCTTTTGTTGAGGGTGCTTCCTTCTTAGTTGGAAGTATTTTCTCTTGGGAGGACGTTTCCTGAGCTACTTCAACTTTGGTTTCTGGTTTTTTCTTAGTTTCTTCTTCTGACTTTTCTTGAACTGAAGATTTCTGTTTCACCAAAACTGTTTTTTTAGTTGGTTTTTCGTCCACTACAGCTTTATCCTCCTTTCCAGACTTTTCTGTAACCACCTCCTTGGCTCGAGCCTGAGCTTTTTCCTCGTTTTCCAGGGTTTTGCTTTCCTTCACTGCTTCCGGTTCAATTTTCCCCTTTAGAGGAGCTTCCACTTTCTCAACTTCGTCACTTTTCACATGTTGATTGTGGCAGTTTTTCTCCTGCTTCTTGCAGTCGTCTCTTTCCTCTGGCTTTGGTGGCTTCTCCTCTGGGACTTCGCTTTCCGGCGGAATTGAACCATTCTTTGCCCGCTCCTCCAACAATTGCTGCTCCAACTGCTCCAGGCGACGAGTGAGATCCTCTGTGGTGGGCTTGGAGTCACCTTTGGGTTGCTTGGACTCACCATCCTTGTTGACCAGCATTTTGATGTTAATGCTAATGTTGATAGGCTTGTGGGCGTCCAGCTCCTCCAGTTCACCAATGTTCTGGGTATACCTCACCAGCTCCTTGCCGGTGGCGTCAATGGTCTCCGTGCTGAGGCGCCTCGGAGAGCCACTGTCATCGCTCCGGGGAACCGCCGACCGCTGGCGCTCCCTCATCGCCTCCAGCAACTTGAGACTGTTCTCGCTCAGCTGCTTCTCCAGCGCCAGGACACGCTGCTCCAGCTGACCCTCGGCCTCCAGGACCTTCGCTTGGCGGGATGTGCTGGGCTGGTCGTCGGGCGGCAGCTTGACCCTCGATGCAACCTCGGAATCACTTGCACAGCGCTGCTTGTAGAACTTCTTGTAGAGTTGCCTCTCCAGGAACTGCAATCGGTTCTCCAGATCGGCCCGGGAGGGTAAATCAGAGAACCGACGCACCATGCGCTGCTGCCATGGCTCTTGGTTTGCCGCTCTGTAGTAAGCCGTGTTTGCAGGTGCTTCCGATGTCTCATCGCCCATGGGCGTGGGTCGCTGGAGGAGATTCCTCTGCCGCTGCCTGTGCGGATTGATCTCGCTAGGCTTGAGGTTCTCCTCGCCGGGTGATTGGCCTCGCATCTTGCTCTGCAGCTCCTCGATCAGAGCCTGTTGCTGGTGGAGAACGGGTTCGGCCAGGATGGGTGGCCTTTCCTTGGGTGGTGGAGGCGGTGGTGGTGGCTCTGGAATATGCGCCTCTATGGCCACGTCTACGTGCTTGGGTGGAGTGGTGCTTGTCGCAGTAGACTCCTTCTTCTTCTCACCCCCGTGTAGCTTCTCAAAGCGACTCTCCAGATCCTCCGTCGAGGGAGGTGGCTTCTTTTCCTCCACTGCCTCCGAGATCACCTCCTGTTGGATCCGCTCCAGAGCCTCATCAACAGTTTCGCTTGTAGTCCCCAAATGATTCTTAGTGCTCATGCGCCGCTTCAGGGTTTCGAAGCGCTTCTCCAGATCCTCAGTAGATGGTGGCTCGGAAGCTCTTCTCTGGTTCTTTCCCTTTTGTAGACCCTCTTCTGTAGACTCGGAGGGTTCTTCATTTTTTTTGGGGTCTTCCAACTTTTTGTTTTCCTCAACTGGCTTACTTTTCTTTTCAGCTTGATCTTCCGTTTTAACTTTCTTCTGCTCTTTTTCGATTGCAGTATTAACTTCTTTAATTTTATCGTCAAACGATTTCATCGACTTTTTTGGCTTTTCTTCTTCTTTTGAGGTTTTACTTTTATCCGGTGACTTTGTTTGCTCAGACTCCTTGGTTGTTTCCATATTGGTGGTGCTCATCTGTTTCTCCAGGGCATTGAAACGCTTTTCCAATTCTTCAGTGGAGGGCGGTGATTTTCGAGGAGTTTTTGAAGATTCTTCTTTCTTAGCACTTGATTTTTCTTCAGAAGAAGACTTTTTATCGGACTCGGAAGATTCGGAATCCTTTGTTTTACTGGTTTCTACCTTTTCGGAATCTTTTTCTTGGGGAGACTTGCCAGTTTCTGCCTTTTTAGTTTCAACAGCTTTTGGATCCGGTTTCTTGGGAGCCTCTGCATTTTCTGAATCCGATTTCGAAACCTTTTCTTTACCAGCCGGAGAAGTCACTGGTTTTTGGTTCTCCTCTGCTGATTTAGGGCTTTCTTTTGTGGATTTTTCTTCACTTTTTGGAGACTCAGCTTTTACTTTTTGTTCTTGGTCTTTTGTTGGTGATTTAGGAACCTCCGTAGTTTTGGTTTTTTTCTGCCCAACATCTTTGTTAGGAGTTGTTGGCTTCTCCCTCGGCTTTTCGGACTCATCTGGCTCTTTTGCAGCCTTAGTTTCTTCTTCATCGGGTGGTTCTTTCTTGGATTTCGATGGGCTGCTCTTCTGCACACTCATCTTGCGTTCTAAGGCATTGAAACGATCTTCCAGCTCAGCAGTTGATGGAAGCTTTTTAAGGCGTGGCTTTTCTTCTGCCTCCTTTTCTTCGCTAGGCTTTTCTTTTAAATCGCTGGTTTGTGTTTTTTCCGTAGTTTCTTTAGATTCAGATTCAAGCTCCTCGGATTTATGCAGTTTACTGGTTTTTTCGCTATCCTTTTGCTCCTTTGAGCTGCTGCCGGTAGGCGACTCCTCGTCCCTAAGATCAATGGGAGCTTTGGAACTAGATTCGCTGGAACTCATTTGCTTGGTTAGGGAATTGAAGCGCGTTTCGAGATCGGCGGTGGAGGGAATTCGCTCGGATTTGTTGGGATAGTCAGCCTCCATTTCGGCCATCTCCTTGCGCTGCTTCTCGGCACTTAGTTGTTTCTCGAGGGTGTTGAACCGCTCCTCCAGAGCAGCGGTGCTGGGGATGTACTTGGACTGCCTGTCGCCACCACTCGGCTGATCCTGGCTGATCCTCCGCTCGAGAGCCTGATATCGCTCCTCGATCTCAATGGTCGATGAGCGGGTGAGTGTTTTGCGTCGCGGATCCCTTCTTTTCCGGCTCGCATTACTCAAACTACTGGCTGTGGTTGGAGGTGGTTTGTAGCTAGCATTTTCCCCTATCGTCATATTAAGGAGCTCTTTGTAGTCATCCTTGTTCTCACCTGGAATGTTGTCATCTCGTATCTGAGGCACTTTGCCGGCCACCTGTACACTACTATCATCTTCTCTAGGAAAAAATGGAGGCATCGACTGGTATTCCCTATCGCCACTGTGCCCCTCGATCTTCTCCCTTTCCTCCAGGTAAACGGCACTGGTGTCCGTCTCCTCCTCGTTAAGTGAGTAGGATAACTCCAGGCGATTGGGACGCTCCACGCTGTTGACCCTTTCGAAATACTGATTGGTCACTCCACTATCGCTCACATCGAAGGGCTTTGCCTTTGGCTCCTCCAGCAGATCCTCTTCAGCTTCGCTTTTTTCCTTGGGCGTGGGTAAGGTACTAATGGAAGTCGGGTCTGGAAACTCCGGATCGCTATGGATTTTCAGTGGTTCCAGCTTAAAGCTAACCGTATCCAATTCCTTGTCAAAGCCAAAGCGACCGCTCTCAGTGGCACTATCCTCTGCAGCATCTCCCGTTTCCAGTTCCGTTTCCGGTTCCTCCCTGACCGCCGACTCCTTCTCATCGCCACTATCCGTGCCCATGAGCATGAAGGGAATCTCATTGCTGCTGGGTGCCCAGGACTTGGGTCTCTGTCGATCCAAGCTCGTCTCCCTGGAACTGCTCAGCTGCTTCTGCTCCTTGAGCTTGCGCGCCAGCTTTGCCTTGTGCTTGGGACTCTTCTCCATGGACTTGGGATCATCATCGTCGCAGAGGCTGGTGTCCGTGCTGGATCCTCCCCCTCCAGCGGGTCCAGCGTCCTGATCTCCATCGCTATCCTCGCTGTAGGAGGAGCTGTCGCTCTTCCCGAATCTCGTGCGCAGCTTTTGGGTCTTCACAGAGCTCACATCGATGCCCTCCCGCATCATGGCCGCCCGATCTGCCTTGATCTCCTTCCAGGTGAGGCTATCCCGACGCCTTCGACTAGGGTCTGTGTCCCGCCAGAGCAGGGTCTCTCCCCGTCGCAGCTGCTTCTCAGGAGCCGGCTTGGTGTGGAGCACGGCTGGAAGGGATGGCTTGCGAGCGGGTGGAATGGCTCCCAAGGGGGCACCAACCCGCTTGCCCTTGTTGGTCACAATCGCCGGGCGACCGAGGAGCAGCTGGTTCACCGGCACTGAAGATTGGGAGCTACCGGCCGGACCACTGGTTCCCTGCCTGGCTGCTGTGGAGCAGGCTGTGGTCAGGATGACATGGGCCTGCTTCTGGCGCTCCCTCAGCCGATCATACTGCTTCTTCAGCAGGGAAATGTCTAGAGCCAGGCGGTCCTTCTGCTCCACCTGCTGCTTTCCCGCCGTTGCCGCCGCCGCCGCCGGACCCACAGATCCACGTCTGCCCCAATTCAAGCCAAAAACGGTGGCCACTGCCATGCGTTCCTCATCCGAGTGGGTGTCCTCCTCGTCGTAGTAGAGCCTTTGGAAGAAAGGGTTATTGTATCTTAATACTTCGTATATATTTTCTAGAACTCACTGCAATCCCTGCTTGTGACGCAGTGGGGCAATATTGTAGAGGTGCTTATCCCTGAGCTGTCGTAAATCCGCTATGGGTCCCAGCTTCACCACTCGCTCTATTAAGCCATTGGAGTCCACTAGATGTCCATTGAGCAGCTCACTGGAGTAGGAGCCCATCTTGCCATAGAACTCATCCGCAGATCGGACACTAAGCACACGTCTTGAAAGGAAATCACATAAAATTGATAAGATCTTATGAAGTAAGTAAAAACCATTAGGTAGTCTTTAAAAAAATATACAAAAACCACCTTCAAGAGCTTATCTTTTCAATTTCCCCAGTCGATTCCTGACCTTGGCCTCCCCCCTTGAAACCCATTTCTAGCTTACACTTAGCATAGTTCAATGTCGTTTGCTTCTTTATTTTTTGTTCATACTCGTATTTACTAAACTTGTTTTTCCACAGAACCATAAAAAGTTCCACAACGTCTGAACATGAAATTCCTGGCGGGTAAGGACCGAACGGAATTGCTAAATTGCATTTGGCAAGCAAGAAAAACTCTTGCCAAAATTCCAGCAGCCTTGACACAAATTCTCGCCTTGCACTGCGGCGATTGTTTGGCCAACCAACCACCCACCGAAAACTCCGACCCAAACATTCTGCACAGACGTTGGGTGGATGCACATTGATGTAATCGTTCTTTCGGCAGTTTTGCATTCAATTAGAATTACGAAAATGCCGCAATTAGGATGAATGCTCTCCAGATGGTTAAGAATGTCTTTAATAAAGGTTTGAGTTTGAAAAATTATTGAATGGGGAGTAGTAAAGTTGCAATTCACCTTCAAAAAATAAAAATTTAATATTAAAAAACATAAGAAAGTAATCAAAATACAATACAGTAAGATACATCAAACTTCTTTTATAAAATATTACTAAACATCTTTTTCTAAATGTCTCTATAAAAGCTGTCCAACAAAACCTACGAATCAAGAAACACGCGAAACCAATATAAAACAATATTTGTTCATCTTTTCTTTTTTAAAAAACCTGCATAACAAACCTACTTTAATTTTATATTTTCTACCTAGCCTAAATTGGCAATATATACTTATGGCATTTTTAAGACTTACTCTTCTAACAAACTCCAGAGGACGAGGGCGGTGCGGAGGAGGACGTCGCTGCCCTCGATGAGGACCAGGTCCCAGACGCGCAGGACGCAGGACATGGGCAGGCAGGTGCAGAACATGGTGAGGAACCACTGCATGGTGAAGACGTTGGTCAGCGGCGGCTCGAAGGCGTTCTCCACGGGTCCCTGGAGGCGCTGCAGGTGCTTGGCCAGGCGTGGCAGCCGCGTCTGCATCAGCTCCCGGAAGACGCCCATGTCCGCCTGCAGGCCACCCATCGATCCGTAGAAATAGCCCGTGGGCAGCACGCCCTCCACCAGGTAGATCATGACCTTCATGGACTCCTCCTCCTCCTTGTCCATCACCTGCAGAATGAGGGCTCCCAGCATGTTGAAGCCCTGCACGCGAAGTGTTGCACTGTTAGACAGCAGACAAGCATGCTTCGAGGAGCACTCACCTGGCAATAGCCCACCTCGGGGTTGTAGCGGGCATAGCCGAGCAGGATGCGCTTGAGCTTGGCCTGGTTAATGGAGCCCGCGGGGCCGGTGCACAGATTCGAGCCAGTGCGATGCAGATCCTAAACGGAGGCGAAACATTTATGATTCCCTGGGGCGATTAAGCGCGTCGTCCGTGACTGGAGCTCACCTTGACGATTTGGATGCCCAGCTCCTCGTCGTCCTCGCGCCACTCCTCGCAGAAGCACTTCTCCCGCTGCTGCGCCCAGTCCACGTTCTTCGACTTGAGGTACTTGTCCGCCAGCGAGAGCCATAGCTGATGGGGAAAAGAATTAAGTAAGTAAATAAAATAAATAATCATTTCTATTAAATTAGATAATGCCTATATAAAAACAATTATTAAGGAATATTATAAAAAATAATTCAAGTTTAGTTGCTAAAGTCTAATGAACATTCTACAAATATGCTTTCCGATTATATTACTAAAAATTGGTATAAATAAATAAATATTTATAATTTATTTTATTTAGTCGGCAGAAATACTCTGATTAAAGGTATCTCGATGTGCTATAAGATACAACGTACGTTAGCTATCTAGTTCATATTTAGTTAACAGATTTCGGAGATTGTAGTAATAAATAAAACAAATATTTCCCTCACATCCTGTGACCTTATGCTGGCAGAAGCCCACGCTCGAATCTCACCTTGCGTCGGAACTCGGGTGGAGTGCCTCCGGGCAGTCGGGCCACCAGCTTCATGGCATGCAACCACTGGTTATAGTCCGAGGTGGCTTCATCATCCGCCGAGGTGGTGGGCGTGGCCGAGGAGGAGGCGGAGGCGGTGGGGCTGGTTCCGTGGCCTCCGCCATTGCGGGTCAGCATGGTGGAGAAGCTGCTTCCTCCGCTGATGGGGCTTCTATTGTTGCTGCCGGGGATGATGGTGGTGGAGCTGCCGGGGTGGATGGTGGTGCTGCGGCTGTTCTTGGTGGGCGAGGTTAGGCGGGCGCTGCTAATGGCTTTCTGTGGCGGTGGTGAGAGGCTAAAACGCATTTTAGGCTGTGCATCGTCTGCAAAAGTTAAGCAAAATTCGTATAAAGCATACTTTCGGTCGGTTGGGTTCGTGTTAGGTTAGGTTAGTTTAGTTGTTCTATTCAAATAGGATTCTGGCTCTTGGCTCTTGCTGGATCCTTAGCACTTACAATATCCGTGCAGTATGCAAACTTTACATATATAGATATTCGTAATATAATAATATAGAGTTGGTAGTTGTGGCACAAGATACGTTTTTTAAGAGAGCGCGCAAAAGAGAGAGGAAGAAAGAATACAAAAGTTGTATATATTTATATTTAAATATTTCGTATAGCTTAGACACTTAATCAACCAAGTGCTCTGATCCGAATGGTGGCGAAATGTCTGCGAAATGGGCGAGTTGACTTGAGAGCGACAAAAATGCGGCATGCAGTTGTGGAAGGATGCGATTTGTGTCGTGAGCACCACATCCTTGCGAGAAAACATCAGTGAAGGCGGCTAAAATCAAAGCAATAGAAAAGCCAACACGGAAAAAACTAGTACGTTTATGAAGGATTGATTGAAATATTGAAAATTGTCTTTCTTAAAAAGCCCACAATTCTTAAGAAGAGAGAAAACAGAGATATAACATCCAAAATTGCTCTCTATTAAGAACTAAACAGACTTATTTAGTACTCTCCAAAATAGAAACTGAGAGCAAAAAGCAAAATGGCGAAATATCTTGAGATAGATTTTAAATTTTATCAAAAGGATCATAAAATCCCAATCATTTCTTCCCCTGCAAAGTCAAAGTGACACAGGACAGTCCATTGAAAAGCGGTCGACACAAGCACACAAGTCTCCGTCTTTGTGTTAAATTGACCATGACATTTATTTCAGTTGACAAGTGTGCTGTGGGTGGCTAAGGATATGTGAGTGGGTGGCTGTTACACATGTGTCCCGGCATTCCAAGTAAAACATAGTTAGCCCTGCGATGCTGACACCCCGACATGAGAACAGTATCCTCGTGGCTCAACTTTATCGGCTTCTAGGCTTCAGACAGCTGCCGCCCACTCACTCAGCCCTAAAGGTCAAGTTAATAAAAAATATGATGTCTTTCGCTGACTTTATGATAGCAGCATAAATTCAGATTGGCTTACGCTTAGGTTTTTCCCCCGAATCGATATTTCTTTTCTTTTTTTTGTGGTTTTTCCCAGCTTTTGGATTTCAATGCCCTCGTGTGGGCTATAGACTCGCACTTTATGTCGGATAATTTGATTTCCGTTTTATTTTTACCTCTGCCCTGTGTTTTTTCAGCTTATCAAGCGCATGCTGTTCGAGCAGAACGTGAGTCCAATTTAAAACCCAAAATCTGTTTTTTCCCCGGTTATCCCAAAAGCTACGGGTGAGAAATAAAGAGGAAATGGAATGCTTGCAAATAAAATTTCCGTTCTTAAGAATTTCTCGGGAAATTTGTGTAATTGTTTGCCTTGAAAGCTGACGGCTAAAAATTCGGGGAATCCATTAAGAGCTTCGAAGGAGGTACTGAAATGTTTCTTCAAAAATAATACGCTTATGCGAAGGCCTTTAGATTACTTTTACAGTTGTAGCTTCTTAAATTGATCTTGTGTTTCAATTATATATATTTTTTAAACAATTTAAATAAAATATGGATATGGCCTAAGTTGTTATACCTAGACCTCTTTTAAAGAGACCTCTTTTTTTTGGAGTTCCACACTAAATTCTTACTTAAATTGGGTTTCACCCATTTTTCTTCGAATTTCTTTGATTAAAAGTTCTTGCTAGGCAAGCTAAACTGTATTTGATAAACATGATTGCCAGGGAATCTTTCCCTTTGCCTGCCATCGCTTATTTACACGCTTATGCAAATCCACACATCTAAGTATGGGAAGTAAGTGTGCTATGGCCGAGATGTTTACTCCTTCGGAGAAAGGCATTTGAATAATGAAGAGGCAGTTAGGAATTGCCGTTGCCGAAGTTAAAGCTAAACAAACATGGGCTTGTTTACTCTGGGCAAATTGGAGAATGGCCTGTTAGGGGGAGCGAAGATTGCGTGCCTCTGGGAGCCTGGAGGAGCAGACATCAGGAGACCCCGACCCAGGCTAATGAAATACTAATTGCGCCGACTCTTATGTAATGGGGTTCCCAACTTCGCACCAATTAGGCGCCGGACGTAAAAACATTCTTTATGGACTGGCCGCCGTTGGGGGGCTCATATTTTTCTATTTTTCCTCCACTGCAAGTGCATTTTGCATGGCAGATTTATGTGCGACTGACAACGAGAAGCCCCATTCTTTACAGCCTGCAAGTGAGTGTAATTATTTTAAACGCGCCTGCCCAAGGACTTGGCATCCTGCGAGTGTTTGCCTAGTCAAGGCTGCGATAGTTAGCCCACATTTGGGCTGAGTCTTGGGGCCTTGACCAGAACCAAACTTTGGCCAGCATCACGTGCGTGTTGTGTTGTTTTTTGTGTCCTGCTGGAAGATGTGCGAGCTGGTCTTGTGTACTCAGCCATAAAAACACGCAGGGCATGACAGTTGGTTTAATGAGCCGAAAGAATATGGGTCCTGTCAGCTATTTATATAGGTGGAGAAGAAGCGAACGAAAGCGCAATATTTACGGTAATGGCAGTAGCATAAATAATATGTCTTATATAGGGAATACTTAATCAAGAAAATATGAAAAATATATCCATTGGGGACTATTAAGTTCAAGTTTATTCATTTCAACATTTAAACTTTTTCTAAAGTTAAAGATAGGAAGGGAAAATTAAATTATTGAAGTTTTACAGGAATCGAATTTATAAAATAATTATTAAATAATAATATATTAAATAAACTATTATATTCTTCGCATTATATATAATTTATGGAACAACTTTCCACATGAATAAGTTAGGCATAAATCAGGTGAAATATTTTAAATTTACAACAAACCCAGCCAAGGTCTTCTCTAAATGAGACCCTAAAAAGAGTCATAAAAATGTGTTTAGCATTTTTCTTGCAGTGCTGCCATAACCTTATACCACCGTAAACATTTTAGTACGCGGCACTAAGACTTAACTTTAATTCAGCTTCCCTTTTGGCCACCTTTTGAGCAGTTCAAAAGAGATTTACCTTACTTTATGTAATGCCCATGTCCCCATTCAGTCCCACTCTGTGAAAGCCGTCAAAGCTGTGTACTTAAACCACATTTATCCCTCGGGATTGCATGACCCCAAAAGTGCTGCAAAAATGGTAGCATGGGCGTCTGTGTGTCTGGGGCTACTTTCTTCTGGCCCAATCTACGATGCAGTTGGCCAGGGGCTCTTCTATATGCCCAGGCACGTTCTGAGCCATTAGTGTCAATTCGGGCGTGATGCTGCTAATGAATTCCCCAGTCAACGGCCATCTAGATGATAAATTTAATGCTCGCTGGTTCATTAAACTATTGCAATGCTTAACCCCAATGATTATCGGCTTAGCGATTGCGATTCGCCTTTATCACGCGGTGCCAGACAAAAGCCCTTTGCCAGGGCGATTATGCAAAGGGTTTTCCCTTTCCGAGGGGGAAAGCCAAAGGAAAATGGGGAAAAATGGCGATGGCTAAACGCTGCTTTTGATGGCTTACATAATGACTCCCCGAGGAACACTTGTTGTTGCTGCCGCTGCACTTCTCGCAATCCCGACACCAGCTTTGTCCTCTATTTAACTTTGATTAAATTTCCGAACTACGTCCCAAGAGCATCACTCATACGCCACGTGGGTCTCGTTTTCATGTACTGGCAGTGGGAAAAAAGGCAAAGCCAATCAATTTGCATCACGCGGACTGAAAATGCCTGTCAATTCCAATAAGCCCGGCCCTCAAAACTTAAGTGAACATTGTGTCCTGCCAAAAGCAAGCAAGTTTTTTATTATTCCCTCAATTTTTCCATCTGCTCCTGCAAGCTACATAAGTTTGATAAGGGATCCATGCTTGTGACAGCCTCGTTGGTCCTTGGCTTTACTTTAAAACTTTTAAGAAAATGAGTTTGCACCCAATCAAGATGGCATTTAAAGATGCAATTGGGGCATTGTTCGGAGCTTGTTCTGCAGAAGAGTCTTTTGTGCAGAAAACACTTTTAATTCTTCTTAAGAATGTTTCACTTTTTTGTTAAATAGTCTTTTGAAAGCTTAAGAGCAGGAATATAATAGAATTTAAGCTTCCAGTGGTGAATTGCTACAATAATAAACGAATACTATTTGTTACTTAAAATAGGATTATACTCCATTAATTTTCCCTGTAGAAGTCCTAAATCGAAAATTATTTTAAGACTAAGATTTGATTTTCTTGAACTTGACTGTATTAATGTATTTCTTTAAGAGTAATACAGAATGCTATTACTTGGCTTTAAGGTATATATTCAGAGATTTAAAAAGTCTTGTTTATTAGTATCCTTTATTATTCCTCCCCAAAAATAAACTTAAATATCTTAATTTTTCATTGATGTGTAAAAAATGTTGAAAAATTTGCCAGCATATGTAATTTATCAATCAATGTTTAAGAGCCAAGTCAGTCGGAAATCCATGAGATTCTTTCTGACAAGCCGGATAAGCAGATTGCGTTATCATCCGCTCAACGTGAGCTCGGATTTCTGGGAGCCCTCGGAACTGGCACACGTGTGCGCACATGTCCAAAGTGCTCCTGTATCCTGCAGGATCCTTCAGCCTTTTCAGCCGCCCACACACAGCAGCAGCTCGTGTCACTTTGCATCGCCATAAACGCGGTGGGCGTCATAAATAAACCGCTCTCCGTCGGTATAAAGTAAACTGCGGAGCAGTAATTACACTTTGATGGCAGAATGTGAGAGGTGTCGGCGATATTGAGGAGCAAAAAAATCAAAAGCCAAAACAGGAAACACGGCAAACACGTACAAGCGAAATCAGCAGAGTGTGAAATGATTGCTGAAATAGGTGGGAAAAAACCAGGAAAGACAACAGCAACAACTTGGCCAACATGCAACAGATGTATCTATGTATGTAGGTATGGGTATGGGGTTTTATGGGCTTTGCAGGATAATCGCTGTATTCAAAAGTGTAAATTTTCCAAACTGGTGAATCTATGTATCAAATAAGGGCAGCGGAAAATTCAAATTATGTGTGCACTGCCCGGGGATGGATGGAATATAGAAACGGGCTAAATGGGTTAAATGGGGTCGAACGCCTCCAAACACTGCGACATGGCGAAATAATGGAAATTAGAATTGTGCGCGTTTACCATGAGTAATACGTAGGTGTTTCTATGTATAAGTGCGCCTCGACTGTGTGGATGTGCGATGTCTTGGTATGTGTGCATTAGAGCGGACCTCATTTTGTTCAAAAATATGTATTTACATTATATACATATGCACATTTTCGTTCTATAAAGGTACTCTTGATTTTACCGGCTTCTTAGTCTAAGAATTGAAGTTTTCTTTTACTAATACTTGTTTTTTAAACCAGAAAGCATTGTGAAATTTGTATACAAGAACCATCTTTTCATTTAAATGCAGACAAGAAACATTCCCATAAGTATACTACAAAATATTTTAAATGAGACTACTTTTGATTACCAGCCATATACAGAATGAATATGGGTAAAACTTCAATTTAGTTCAAAAGTTGGGAGCAATTAAAATTTTTTGAAATATAATATTATATTGTTATTAATATTGGATATAAGAATTTTCAGTAAAGTGTGTTTTCTAGAGGTCCACCCTAGCGAAAGTGTGCCCAACGAATATTTCATGATATATGCAGCAGCTTTCCTCTTGAACTTCTTTTGCATAAATTACCTTTTCGTTGTTATTTGGTTGGTTTTAAACGTTGTTTAACAAATAAGGTAAAGAAAGAGAGATAGAGAGAGAGCGAGAGTTAAGTCTTTGTTTCAAAAAACGAGCAAAAGATCGAAGGCGGATTGCAAATTGGTTATGTTCGCTTTGAGAGGCGCTAAAACAAAAAACACACAAGTTAAAAGACATCGATCGACAGTTAATAGGCTTGAGAGAAGTATGTTAATTGATATATAAATTAAATATTAATTGATATGTACACACACAGAGAGGTAGAGAATGAGTGTTAGCTGCTTCGTGCTTGGCTTGGCATAGTTACCCATGTTAAGTTAACGTGCGCCTGACGGTATGCTATGATTTCTGCCACTGCTCGCAGCGGCCTTTGTTGTTGCTGCTGCAGTTAGTAGTAGTAGCAGTAGTTTTTGTTGTGGGGATTCTCTATTTATGGTTTTACATTTTTGCTTTACGCTTTACTGGCTGTTCTTGTAGTAGTAGTAGTTGTTGAAGTTGCTGTTGTTGTTGCTGTGGCCTATTGTATTATTTACACAAGATTTACATGAATACACATAGAGACACTTACACTTAGGCATGCACATCTATAAATACGTATTGGTTTACATAAAGCTATTTGCATAGGTATTTGTGGCATGCTGAAGTTATATAATTTGGCCAAGACCGTAGTCTGGCTCACACACACACACAGAGATAGACACCAACCGCCGTGGCTCAAATGTCATTGAAAACTATTTCGTTCGCCTTGCAGAAGAGCTCAAAAAACATTCAACTCACACACACTTTGGAGGGCGGAAAAATATAGAGGAAAACCTTGACAACTAAGCAACTGCAGACCCAGTTCCCAAAGCTCGGCCAGGTGACTGCTGACTTGGGGGAAAAATGTGGAAAAAGCGGACACTAAGCAGTATCTTAATGGTACACTAGAAAAATATTAAAGGATTAAGTAGGATTTACTTTAAAACCAAATAGTTTTAATGAGTCTTTGTGGTCAACTATAAGGATATATTTATTTATCTATATTAACTCACATCAAACTCTCATTTAAAATTCGGATATAAAAATATAAATTATATAAGAAGAACAACTCTATCTATCTATACTACGGCACCTCAATATTTCTTTTTAAATTTTGGTATCCAAAAAAAGATTGTAAATTTGGTCTTTATTTAAATGTGCTTCTTTGTTTGGAGCGGTAAGGCTTACAGCTTTAAGCTTAATAAGAACCAACATTTTATTTTAGTGTAGCCATGCCATTGCACGACTTGTGGTGCACTCATCGATCCCCCGCCTTACTGGCCACTTTCTTGACCCACTTTCGTAGTTACGTTTGCCACAGCTCCCCCTTTCCATTTTGGCCAGGTAATTACCTGTGAGCCGGAATTTGTTCTTAAAATTTCATGGCATTTAAATGTATAATTCTGCACGAGCTGCCTCAGACGAGTAATAACAAGCCTAAGACTAAGGATTTTCTGTGCTTAAAAGGCCTGGCAAACCGAGCTTGAAGCCACGCGGCATTTAATTAAGGAAGTAGTTGTAGGGCCAAAGGAGATTTGCTGTGGCTATTAATTACGAACTGACATCTAAAGTTTCTTTGAACCTTGCTGGTTCATAGCCATGTTCCTACTGCAAAACGGCAGCCACTCATCAAAGTTGCTCAACTGCTGCATAATGGATAATGAATGGTTTGGCCCAGATATGTATGGATTAAAGCCGTGCGGCCTTCAACTCTTCTGCCGTGCTTATTCGTTTTTTTTTTGTTTTTTTGTGGGACATTCTTTGTAGTTATGCAATCCCCAATCAACTATTTTTTTTTGTAGCCAAACAAAGCCAGTTCGTGAGCCTTTTCGCTGGGCGAGTGTGAGAGCGTGACATGAATCACACTCGTACACTGCACAACAATGGCAGCAACAAAGCTGGCCATATCAGCCAGGGCCAAAAGAGGCACCTCATGTGAGTGGAAAGCCATCCAAATAGGGGGAGCGGGGCGGCTATAACCAATAGTGCCACCGGGAAATGAACCAGGAAAAGGCATTAAAACAGTCCGTTGGTTTTAATGAAATTTTCGATTGCATGCTTTTAGGCGAGTGCAGTTTTTAATTGCATTTTCCTAGGCTCGTTTCACGGCAGATCGATAAAATTGTGTTATTCCATTACGCACGCTGCTGTTACTCCTTCGAATTCAATTAGGAAGTGTGTTTTCCTGCTCTTCTGCATAAGTTAAATAATAAATAAATAAATACATGGTAATGGCACGCTACTTTTGCACGCGCTCATTTTTATGGCCCTTGTTTTTCTAGCCACCATTGGTATTTTGGTCGACGAATATCAAGGGTAACAGAAACACACACACTGACAAAAAGGGCGAAAGGAGGGGTAGCGGGGCATTAGCAAGTAGAAAAGAGAGGGGGGATGGGTATGGTATAAAAACATAGATAAGACAGGCTGAAACGCTCGTGGAGGCCAGTTCTACACGTTTGTTATTTCAAACCGCTGGTCCACACACACACACACACACGCACATTTCAGTACTCTCACGCACACAAAGTCAGTGGCATGTGCTGGTGTGTGTGCGCGGCCCGTCAGACAGTCTCAATGCTGCGCTGTGTCGTCATCAAGTCAGCCTCACACACACACTTGCACACACGCATGGGCTTCACCTGCCCACAACGCTCGCACATACACATACACATACACTCACACGGAAACGGCCACAGGACACAACAAAGTTCATTCAATAAAAGCAAACACTAACACTAGCACAAACGCACCCACTCTCACCCACACTCACACACACACATACATGCACGGTGCGTGACGCTAGCGAGGATTTTTTCAGCGTTCAGCTTTGGGCTTCTCGGCTATCTTCTGCAGGCCCTTCGATTCCGCACTTCACGATCCACACAGCTGAGAGTTCCGCACTTGACTGACGGCGGTGGCCAGAACTCAGGCCAAAGTCAGCAAACCAAGCCCCCAGCTGTCAGTGGGGAGCCTGCGCAGTGGCACGCCCCCTTCCACCCACACACACACTTTGACATTTGGTGCACTCGAAAAAAGGGGGGTGATAGTTAAACAGTTAACGATGTTCTAATACTCTTTTGAGCATTTAGGAATTTAAAAAATATGCATTTAGGTTTGTGGTTAAAATGTCAAACTATCAACATTAAAATATATTCTTTACCCGAAGGTCAGAATTTTAAGCCATGAAAATGGCTTTTCAGTATTTCTTTGGGCGTCCAGAACAGAAACCCAAAACTGAACTTCAGGATTCCATAACATGGGCAATTTACTCCTGATTATAACGTGGGATACCTCTATGAATTTGTATTTAAATTCTCTAACATTATACATTTAAATATTTATTTGAAGAGATGGTCGAAATTTTAGCCCATTTTCAAGTCAGATTTTTTTGTATTTCCAATGGGTTTCAGTATGGGAACCCTAAACGGCACTTCTAGATTCCATAACATGGGCAATTTAATTACGAATATCACGTGGGATACCTCTATGAATTTGTATTTAAATTCTCTAACATTATACATCCAAATATTTATTTAAAGAGAGGGTCAAAATTTTAGCCCATTTTCCAGTCAGATTCTTCCGTATTTCCAATGGGTTTCAGTATGGGAACCCTAAATGGCACTTCTATATTCCATAACATGGGCAATTTAATCCCGATTATCACGTGGGATACCTCTATGAATTCGTATTAAAATTCTCTAACACTTTACATTCAAATATTTACTTTAAGAGAGGGTCAAATTGTAACCCATTTTCATTAAAGGGTTTTACTCTTATTAAACCTCCAACTCACCGCTTTCAACGACGAGCACGGCGGTGACGAACTCGCAAAGGACCTCCTGATGTCTCTGCAGGCGATCCCTGGCCACAAGGACCCGTTCCAGAAGATAGCCGAGCATCAGGATCTCCACCTTCAGGATGGCGCACACATCGATGAGCTTGCGCACATCCAAACGCTCCAGGGTGGCCCGATTTCCGACCATTCCACTGGCCAACTGTGCCAGCTGTCCTTTCTTCCTCTTCGAGGATCCTCTCTGGAAGACAGGATCTCTGCAGCAGCGTCTCATTCGCCTGGCCAACTGTTCCTGCCTGCCGTAAATGTCGCATAGCAATGCATCGAGTAGCTTCTTGGTTTGACTAGAAGGCGGTATTCAGAATTCCCAGCTATCAGACTTATGCTAATGTGGCTCACCTCATTTTGTCGACTTGATGATAAGGCTCAGCAGTTGGTAGTTTACTTCTAATTTAAACGGTTGCATTGGTCTTGAGTTGCTTGGTTATTTTTTACTTTTTTCTTTTTTTTTATAAAAAGCAAAGCAAAAAGCTTAAATTAACATAACAATCAAAGACAGTCACGTTCGGGTGATTTTATAAAATGTTATATATTTTTTTTTGCTTTTTACATTTTGAAATTTGTTATTGATAGATTTGCTTAAGGTTGCTTAATAGGGCAAATGTACGGCGAAAGAGGCATCACTTGTTGACCGGAATAAAATTTTAAAATGGCTTAGAAATCCGTAAAATTGTTTATAAAGATTAAAACAATTCGAGAGTGGTTTGATTTTAAGCCAGGTCTTAATAGAAGGTGCGATCCATGTGGGTGTTGAGGGAGAAATTGCGATACATGCCGAAGCGAACGACTTCGTTGGAGAAATTCTGGGGTAGTGGATAGAAACGCTTGGGGATGGTATAGGCATTGGGGGCATAGTAACCGTATTCCGAGTTGCAAGTGCGGTACATGGTGTTGGAGTCCGTCTCCACGCCATAGCCCTTGAAGCTGTCTGGTAGGTATGGAAATATATAAAAATAAAAATAAAATATTATGGGTAATGAGATCCTCAAACTCACAGGGACACTTGATATCCTCCCGCTTGTGCAGATTCTCGTAGAGCTGGGCCGTCCTCACGATGGGTTTGCGTTTCTGGAACTTGGCAAACTCAACCTCCGGATTGAAGGTCTCAAACTTATCGCAGTACTGTTCGCACATTTTTTCTCGAAATCTCTCTTAACTGATGGAAATTTTAATAAATATTTAACGCGACGGTGTGCTCGGGGTCTCCCAACTTATAATAGTGCCTGGAGCTATTGAACCAACGGGACAACTGCCAAAGAGGTTGCTATGTTTGAATTTTGACAGGGTTAACATGCCACAAAATCGCAAAGCTCAGCGCCTGCGCAGGGTTAACCACGTTGACAGCCGTCAGTTGACAGTTGTGGCCTGGCCAACCCACCCCGCAGAAAATACACAAAAACCGAACTCAACACACAACAGTTTCCTGCAAAAATCGCTCTACAATGTATAGGATGTGCAACCTATCCAACCTGCTGAACTTCATCATCTGCATAGCCAGCTTTAGCCAGAACTTCGATGGAACCCTGGCGGTCAAGCGGGGTCCACATCATCCAAGGGGCGAGACCAGGAGAGTGGACCAGCATCTCACCCATGAGGAGCAGTGAGTGGAGGGGGAGTAAGGAAAATGTAGTTAAAATTCTATAAATATTTGTGTATTTCAGTCGCATAGATGATGATCTGAGGGATATGGGTGTGCAGGCCAATCTGGAGGATCTGAGCGAAGAGGAGAAAATATTCTACATGTTCAAGGTAGGTCATGAGAGGCTATGAGGCTATGAAAGCCTTCTATTAATGTTTGTGTTTATTCTAGGCCCATGACAATGACAATAATAATGCACTCGATGGACTCGAGATGATTCAGTCCGCCATGCATCACAACTATGGCTATTTTAAAAACAACGAGCGGGATGAGTACCTACAAAATGCCACTGATGAGCTGGAACACTTTATAGGTACGATTGCTCCTATCTAGGGAAAACTATTGCGAACTGAAAAATTCATCACAGCAGATGTTATATTTAGTATTTTTAATTTATTCATTATAATATATTTTTTTTATTTTTACAGAGGCCATTGACAAGTTTTTGCTGATTGCGGATGACAACAACGATGGTCTGCTGCATTATCCCGAGTTTGTGAAGGCCATAACCGGTGGCAAGGAGCAACTGAATGTGGACCGGAACATCCTGCGCTAATCCTATCCCTCGAACATACCGATTAGCAGTCCTCAGTCCTCGAAGCACACAAAAAACAGCCGAAGTAGACACAATAATAGACATAGCATAGTTAAAATACTTAGCAAATAATCTGATTTTCATGCTGAACCATTTGAGACTGTACACCACAAGCAGAAAACCAAGCTCTAGACTGCACCTCGTTTGTACTACAACCTAATGATTTAATATACATTTAAATAGATACATAAATAGTGTTGTCGATTGGTTAACTCTAAAGCAACCCGTCACAGGTCTGGGCGGTGTTGCAGACCTTTCCCTGGAAGCCATCGTGGGCGGCTCGCTCCATTAGAACAATGAGATCGGTGTAGCGCGGTTTCTCCAGCGGCACACTAAGGATGAGTTGGAAGAGATTAATAAATTTTTTACCATTTAAAGATACCTTAAGTTCTTAGTACAATTTTTATACAGTTTTCTAAGCTAATATAGTTTCTTTGAATTGTAAAATGTTCAAAAATCATATCTTGTTATTTTAATCTAAATTTAAATAGAGAATTTGCACTTGGAGGAACGGTTTAATAATTTATAAAAAATAAAGATCTAATGAATAAATCGTGAAGTATATTTTATGAATTTTTGGTATTATGCTTATATTATTTAATAGGCTTTTCAGTTCTTATAACCAACTTTTTTCTTGATGAGGTTCTGAAAAGATATACATTTAAAGCTGCATTAACTCACCCTTGGAACAATTCAATGGCTCCCAGAAGAGAACGTCCTGCCTTCGCGTATTCATAGGCGGCCGCTGGGCAGGCACAGGATGCAGCATACAGACACTCATCTCTGCCAGCTCCTTGGGCGGCCAGAAATCCAGTTATTAGGTAATCATCACCAGAAGTAATACTCAAACCATAGTTACTATCACTCGAGCGACCATGGCCATAACCATAGGCACTCCAGTGGCCTGCCCCCAGCATTCCAGCCGAGAAGATCAGGACTTTGAGCAGTAAGATGATCAGAAGATTGGTGAGGTTCAGACTTAGAACCTAAGGTGGAAATATAAAATTAAAAAAATAAATAAGTGAAGCCCTTTATCCTCGACCCACTTGACTGTTTCCGGCTGAGCGATGCAGCAGCTCCTTGGCCACCTGGATGACCACATGGCCAGCTGGAGTGCCGATCATGTTGCTCGCACTTCTCAGCCAGGAAATGGGTCTTTCCAGGGAGGTAACTCCTCCATAGAACTCCTCTTCGCTGCTGGAGTTCGATATGCCGCCACTATCCATATCCAGGTCATAGTTTTCCAAGTGATAACTGGCTGCCTGGGCAAGATCTGGGAAACAGATCAAAACCAAGAAAGATGTGACGATGATGAGGTAATCCCCGCCTGGTTGTGGCATCTCGAAGATCGCTTGCTCGTCTTTAAATCTGTCTGTATCGAATGTACCGCAAATGATGACTAGCCTGGGCCCTGGGAAGTGCCTGGTTTTTATGGTCTTACAGGTAGGCAATACTTGGGAGGAGGAGATTAGGCTGCAGGCCTCGTTGCACTGGAAAAGCGCAGCGCGAGAGCGAGAGTGTTTTTCCTGGTGTCATTAGCCGGAAAACGCAGCCGACGTTTTTCCGCCCGAAAAATCCCCTAATGTCAATGCCAACTCAATTCCGCAGGTAAACGCACGCGAAATTGTGCGTCGAGTGGAAAACAATTTGTGTCTTTGCTTTTGTATCAATCATCAACTCATTTATTGTTACTTTGGTTTTGTTTTTCGGTTTCTTAGCCATTGCAATTGCCGCTTTTCATTGGAATAATTCGTAGTATATATATATATAGATTTGCAGTAAATTTGTGAGTACCGAATGAGTGGGTCTCCCTTGGTTTTATTTTTTTCGGGATTTATTGGGGTAGACTGGGAGTTGAATCAATTACAGACAACATATAAGTACATATTTCTTGCTATACTTTCACAATAATACGAGTATTTATTTGGTATATTTTGCAACAGATTAGAAGTCGTGTAAGTTATACGCTATATGCTTGAGTATTTCCTTTGAGTTTCCCTCTCGATTTATGTATTCAGCACTTTCTGTTCATTTGATGCACGATATTGTTATGGGGGATGGGTTGAGTGAGTTGTGGTTCTAGTGCCATGATATATGAACGTTTGTCGAATTCCTCGAATGATGCCTGCATTTAACCATGTACTTTCTGTTCTACATTTTGTCGTTATAAATATATGTTTATAAAACATTCCGTGAATATGTGCCAGTTCGGGTAAAATGATGATGTTTACGATTACGAAAAAGTACTTGTAGCCAAAGATTCACTTATAATTACATACATATTTTATATATATTTGTAGATGTAGATATAGATGATAGGATGATATAGAATAAAGTAACCGAGCCCGTTGGCCCAAAAACAAATGTTATTCAATTGTATAGTTGTAAATTTGTTTAGATTAAAATATTTGTAGCATTTCCGAATGCAGATTCTACTAAAATCGAAGAGAGTTGCAAAACTAACAAGTTTTCAAGTATTCTCGTGTTATAATTCTCCGCCTATAACAGTGTTTAAAATTCTCTAATGCAATTAGTCGATAAAAGAGAGAACAACCCAAGTGAAATGTAACTATTACCTCAAATATAACATATGTAAAATTGTCTATGGCTCTAAATAATGCTTAAACCTGTGCGTAACAAAAAACATTTATCAAAACACCTGTGGCTAAATCATAGTCCCAACCAATTGAAGCTATTGTTTAGTATTCGAATGCATAATATGACTTCGTTGTTGTTGTCGCTTGCAACATTAATAAATATCTTCTGGTGTATATTATCTAAATATTCGTCAGTATCATTGCCTCCAAACCCTCTATCCGCTCTTTCCTCGACATTCGTGTACCGACTAAGCCGTGTAAATTTATGTGGATCGCATGGGATCGCTAGATTTTCGAATATGTTTGGTTCGTTATTGTTGTCCAGTTGGTTCAGCCTAGTTTAACATTGCTTGTCGTGCTTGGTACTCTCCATTTCCATATCTTTCCATACATTTCGAAGCCCCTGAAGCAGGCCCGTCTTGTTGGTAAACATTAACTGCTAATACATCATAATAATAATCATAATATTTGTGGTAATAAACATTTACTTTGTGTGTGAGTAGCTTTGTTCTCGTGTGTTTTTTGTGTGTTTCGTATGTAACATTTGCTCATAGTAATTTCCGAATACATATAGTTCGTTAACCGATTTATCCATTATAATTAGATCGCGTATATGTTAGTATTAAACGTTTGGTTGTTTGTTATACTTTGCGCATATTGTCTTTTATTTTATATAGTTTTTAGGATTTCATATGTGTCTCATGTTGGTTTATAACAGATTCATTAATATTTGATTTATTTAAAAGTTTATCCCATTGATTCGATAGCAGGTTAACACGTAATATATGCTAGCGAATACTTTTTGTGTCATCAACTCTCAATTGGTTTAATATGTCTGGTATATAATTCAATATTTTTCTCAATAATATATATATTTAATATATAATTTTGTTGCTTTGGAAAATGTTTCAAAATGTTTTTAAGTATGGTAATTAAATAGGTTCCTCGTTCTTTATATGTACTTTATCATGCTGCAAAACCAGTCAAGTCATCGGCGACGTTTTTCATTGCACACATCTAATGGGCTTTGCATTATTGTTGTTGCATTGGTGGTTATAATTATATATTAGTAGTGTACTACAGTGTCTACTTAGCATTTTCTGCTGCTTCCTCGCCTGTTCTTTGTGTGTTCATGGCAAACGAAAGGAAAGTGTTTCGATCAAGGTGGTTTGAAACGATAGTAACCCAATGATTATGGCTTGTAGTGAGTGAGTATATGCTTAGTGTATTGTTTTTCCCATGAAACCAGGAAACTTCAGAGGCAGAAAATAGATAGATTTCCATAGTTTGCTCGTATGAGTGTGTTAATGTGTGTGAATGGTTTCTAGGTGAAAGTTCTACTTTGGAATTTCCTCTGGATTCACTTCAAGTCCAGTTCGTCCTCCTCCTCCTTGCTGGCACTCCAGCGCTTGGTGTGCGAGCCAATGCTGCTCATACTGCCCGAGTCGCTAAAGTCGCTGAATGCCGCATTCTGGATGCCCTCGTAGATCTTGTAGCTTCCGGAACCCATGCCACTTCCGTTTCCGGAACCCATTCCACTGGAACTCATGCTCATGCTCTTGGCGGCCCCGAAGCGATCGCTTTTGTAGTTGGAGGGCGGTCCCCCGAAAATCATATCTGCATCCGAGATGGATCCTGCGGCCCGGGTGTATTTGCCATTTCCATAGGAGGCCGGGGTGGTCTTGCTGTCCCCGAAGATGACATCGAGGTCCGAGTGCTTGGAAGCTGTAAAAACGATTGTAGTTTAATAGGGGGTCATTTCAATCGAAGACAAGTGCACATCAATTTGGCGTGGGTGCGGATATTAGCACTTATCTTTAGCACTACGTGAGCCAATGGAGCTGTAATTCTAAGTGTACAAAAGACGATCACAAGAATGAGTTTTACAAATAAATTGCTTTATATTACAGACAGAACTGCATAACATTCTATATTTTGGAAGATCTCAACATTAATAAATGTCGAAAGATGCTTAAGTGCTTCACCAAAATTAAGATGTTTTAACATCTTTTGATTTGACTTTATATTTCGATAATCTTTTGTACATCTGATACTTGACTTTTGGTGATGGGAGGATGAGCAAAATGAGCGTTACCAAAAACAAGCTTTATCAATATGTGAGTGAATGACAATGAAGATTTCGAATATTGCGATTCTGATGCTTGAGCGACTTTAGGACCCAAGTACTTGATAACAGTTTTCCGTGGCTCATCTTTTGATAACTCTGCATTTACTGCAATACGCACACACACACGCTAAAACTAAAAAAAGGGGTTGCATTAATAATACTAACGAATTTTGTATGTTCTAAAAGCTTTAGTACTCTTGTGGTGTTTTTAAATGGTTTTTTTCTGGATTGTATCTTAGAGTTTTCTCTTGTTTCTCTTTGCGTGCCCAAAAAGCCGGAACTGAACTCAGGTTTGCGGTGCACTCTAGCGAGTGTGTACTGTACGTTTCCTGTTGTAAGTCTTTTGTAATGTTGTACTGTACTGTGTGGTGTGTGTGTGTGCAGGCAAGCGTTTTGTACTTTTTTTTTTATCATGGCTGAGACTTACAAACACTTGGGCGGCCCACAAGTCGTATACGTAATATTTGGCTTACTCACTGAGCTTGGCTAGGAAAATCAAAACAGTTAGGCTAAGGAAACACAACTCCTACTCTTCCCGCTTTTGGCTAACACTTTGACACGGCTGCCTACATGGCTAGGGTTAGTTAATCGATTACATTTAGTTGGTCTCTATTATACCAGTAATATGAATCATACATGATTAAGTATGTATATATGGGGTGTAGCTGAATTAGTACGATAATGATGAGATTAAATGGCATGATATATGGTAATATAGGGATCCCTAGGTCTTGCGCAGGGTGAGGCTGACCAGTAGCACGCCCACGGCTAGATAATTACCATTGCTCTCGGATCGCGAGTACGAGGGTCGGGTGTACGAGGGCAGATCGCTGGGATTGTTGAGGCCCTCCTCGCCCTGCGAGGCAATCGAATTGGAATCGTAGCCGGAGGTGTCTCCGGGCAGCACGGTGGTCACGGCAGCCGGAGCACTGTAGACACTGGCCGATCGCATGCCGATGGCCGATCGCCAGTCGTTGGTGGTCACCGAGGTGGTAATGGTACCAGTACCAGGAGCCGGGGCCGCTATCCCGGCACTATTGCTGATATTGGTGATGGCCGTGATGCCACTGGCCTCGCCCGCCTCCGTGGCCGTGGCCCCTGTGTTCGTGGTGTTCGTGTCCATCCGCGTGATGGTCTCCACCGAGGTGGTGCTGCCGTAGTTCCCATAACTGGTCTTGTCCTTGCTCAGGGAGCTGCTGAAGCTGTTCCTGTAGCCACTGGAACTATTGGCATTGCTGCCACCCACCGAGGCCATCACATTTGTGGGCGGCGGTGGTGGTGGACCCGACGGTGGAGGCGGCGATTTGATGGCATTGCCATTGCGATTGATCCGCGAGGAGATGGATGACGAGGACATCGAGGAGGAGGAGGAGGTGGTGGTGTGTATGCTGGCCGCACTGCCCGACTTGTTGGGCTCCTTGTCGAAGGGATTGACCCGCTCCTGTTGCTCGTAGTTGGTCACCGGCTGGTAGCCACCGGCGCCGGCTCTTTCTGTATCCGTATTTGTAGTACCGCTAATCGAAACGCTGCTCTCCGGCCGGACGGCTGAGCTGGCCGTCGCCGGGATGGCTGGGGGCTCCTCGCTGGGACGCTGGGTGGGCTGGGTGGAGATGATGCCTCCCTCGCCACCGGTTACGCCTCCCTTGCCGCCGGCGAACGAGAACTGCTTGCCGAGGAAGGAGCCAGTGAATCCGCTACCGCTACCCGTCCCCGGTCCCGCGCTGCTGGGCACACTGCCCGGCCCGCTGCCGCTGCTCGTCTCGCTGGCCGTTCTGCCGCGCTTCTTATTAGCGATTTCCTACATGTCACCAAAGATCCCCGCAAACGTCTTCCTCAGGTTCTTCATGGTGTCCTCGGCGTCCTCCACCACGGAGCTCTGGGTCTGCGGCGGCCTCTGGCCCACTCGCGACACCGAGGAGGAGATGGTCGACGACTGCGAGGTCTGCGAATCGCGGCGCACTCCGCCCACTGTGCTGGGTCCCGAGGAGGAGGGCTCCTCTGGCAGCTCTGAGATGCTGCTGCGGCTGCTCAGCCGCCCAATGGAGCCCACCGCCGGCGAGGTGCGCTCCGGAATGGGTGGTGGTCCGCCCATGGGAGCCGGTCGTGGGCCGGCTGGGAGCGGCGGAGTGGGCGCCATGCCCTCGTCCGTGGGACTCTCCGCCCGCGAGGAGACCGAGGATCGGGAGGGCAGCTTGCCCGGTCCCGTCTGCGCCATGCTGGGACGGCACACGTTCTGAAATGATAATAAAGGGGATTAAAAAACTTCATTAAACATTTAAAGTCAGCTAGCTATATAACAGATACAATTTTTTTCGCATTTGTTGTATTTCCGAGTTCCAAAATTAAACATAACCATCTATTCGGTGTTTTCCAAAAACATTTCTATCGCATATTTGGTATTTAAAAAAAAGAAAATTTAAAATTTCTACTTCCGCATAATGGTGTAGTTATAAAATACAGATAGGAATTCTTAGAAAAAAAACAAGATTTTTTAAAGAAATACTTATTCAATTGGTGTTTAAAATTGCATTTATATTACATTTTTTGTAACTTCGAATTCCGAAATGTTTAACATTTCTATTTTCGCAAAAGTGGTGTATTTCAAATTGTATGTACATAAAAATATTAAACTAATTTGTTGTAATTCCGAATTTTGTAAATAACCATTTTTATATTCGCAGAAGTGTATAGTCATAATATAAAATAGTAATTTTTTGCTTTTATTTTTCTTAAAATAAAGATAATAACAAAGCTTAGATTTAGATTTCCTATAAAATAGTTAGCAATTCAATTGGTTTTTTAACTAGTGTTTATTCGAATTTTTTGTTTTTCTATATTCCGACATTTCTATTTTCTTAGAAATGTAAAGTAGGTTGCGGATAAAAACATTTCTATGTTTTATTTATAAAGTGATTCATTTTTTATGCTTTCTTTTTTCTTAAATTGGAGTGAATAATAAAGCTTAGACTTAAATTTCCTATGAAATACTTAGCACTCCTATTATACACCATATAATATTTGTATCACAATTTTGTTTTCCTAGTAACGTAAGCCAACTCTCCGCTATATTTTTTTTGAATTTCTATCAAAGTTTTCTACTTATAACGTCATTATAGAAATTTATTAAATATAGAACGTATTATATATATATATATATAATATTTTATTTTTTTTATATATATTATATATTTTTTAAGTAGAGTATATTCATAAAAAATATTAACAGAATTTAAATATTTTTTAATTAAAGTTACTTATAACTCAAATTACTGGTGCTATATCATAAATCATATATTAAAAATAGGAATTCATAAATTAAATGTTATATACAGCAAAAAAATGCGCACCTGCATGCGTCCCGATACCAGATCGGCTATCTGCCGGCGGTCCTCCTCCTGGGTGTCCCCGATGAGGGCGAATGTGCTGTCGCAGGCGCTGATGATGTACTCGCGTCCATCTTTGGCCACCACCACGGAGAGACCACACACTTCCATGCCGCCAAAGAGCTCCGATATCTGAAATGGATACGGAACGATTAGAATTGCGATTGAGTCATCGTGACCCTAAAATGTGTTTTCGATTCCATTTGCAGCCAGACGGGAATCGGCTCAAACATTTCTGCGTGGGTTTCCGCCGGTTGGCAGTGCCGGTTTTAATTACACACACAGTTTGTTTTGATTAAAGCTAACGCTAAAGCTAATGCCAATGCTGATTCCGACTTGCCTAGAATTCCGCTGACGTCGTCAACGGCCCACCCACTTTATCTTGCACTTGGGGAAACTAATAAACTGCATACCGACATTTATCTTCGCTATCATATATTATTGATACGACAAGTTCCTAACAGATCTGACGGGTTTATGACAGGACTGGAAATATAAATTTTAAGGAAACATGTATAATGCTCTTGAAAAACTATTAAGCTGGATAGTTAGTAAAAGTATACTAATAATACGACTTGTTTCTAACAGATCTGATGAATTTATGACAATAACTTAGGTCAACATTTTGATTTAAATACCTGAAGAGTGAAGTCTAATAATCGCACTACACCCTACAAATATACGCTTCAATATTTTCTTCAATATTACAAAAAATGCATAGGAAAATACTGGATGAACTTTCCCTATTTTTATATATTCACTTAAACTAAATAAGTTCTTTATTAAACTAAACATTTTAGAAAATATTTCGCATTTAAATTTACATTTTAAGTAATTTGTGATAGGGAAATACATAAAGTGGTCACGTTTTCACCAAAAGATAAACATTTTTATCTCCTCATTTTTCTCCAGATGTAACTAAAAACTGCTGCCGCCTTATCTAATGATTGGCACTTGAGCAAACTGCCATTAATTAATGCACATATGCAGTGCCATTGGCTGATTGGGTGAGTCACTCGAGACGCAAAGGAAATCGGGCTGAGCATTCGCATTGATAAAATGCCGCATCTGATGGATTTCCCATGTCTCGAAATGCTCGCACCTCATTCGGCAATTATGAGGAGGCTGTCTAAAAAACGTTTAAGTGCAAACTACAGTTACCCCATGGCTCATTGGCGGCTAAATCCGTTTAACCGTTTTGCCATTTGCATATTCATGAGCTCTCATTAAAGTTGTGCCGCCGCTCGAGGGCACTGCAAACTCGGTCGTCTGACGACAGTGCAATATGATTTCTGGTATTGGTTCCAAGTCGGCCCTCCTTTGGCCAACCCCTCGGGGAAGTCGGAAAAGCAGCCGAAATCAAATTTGTGCACCCAAAATGCCGCAAATAATTTAAAGCGATTTTCCTTGGCCATATTGATTGGCCAAGTTTGATAAATGCGAGCCGAACTCAACTGGGCTAAGCCAAGCTGAGCCAGATTTCCATGAATTCGCCGAGAATTCGAGGCACTAACGGTAGTGTGAGCGGGTTTCTGGGGCCTTGTTAATAGGCTGGAATGAATTCGGTCTCGAAATGCCCTAATATTATATTTTCTAATTGTCTCCTATTTAATACACATAGCAAAGAATTTTATACTCCTGTAAGTTCGTAAATAATTTTAAAAGCTTTAAAAATATCCCTAATATTTTAAAAAAGGAAAGTCAGCTGCTCCTTACAACTTTATTTCCCCTTTTGATTTAGTGTCCCATACCGCGTCCGACGACTTACCTCATCCACCCAGCTTTTGTACTTCTCGGTTAAAGTGATTTGCTCCAGCATGGCGGATCCCTGATTGGTCTTCCAATTGCCGGTGATGGATTTGCGCCTGTTAAAGAGCGAAAGCGGTTGAGCAAGGCATAAGCGTAATAAATTAAGCGGCTAAAAAGGCGTAGATAATGCGTTTGGGGAGAGATCCAGAGGTCTTTGAACCCATTCACCGGCACCCCATTTCATTTCATTTCGGCAGGCCAGCCAAACAATGAACTCTTGCCGCTGCACTTGGTAGGATAATTGCCAATTGCGAGCGGTCGCTTTTGTCTGCCGTCTGCTGACAGTTGCAAGGTCAGGCCATCAGCCAGGCTGTGGGATCATCAGACCACTCGACCCCGCGGAACCCGCAACCCCTTAGCCACCCATGTGCCATTGCGGTTTCAGCTTTCGGTTTTAGCTGCAGTCTGCGGTCACTTACATAAATGCCTTGTAGTTGTTGCCAATCTTCTGGATGTGCACGCTGAACTTGGCATCGATATAGGGCTCGATGGTGCAATAACAATGCGAGTCGTTGCCGGCACCGCTCACCAGGCCGGCGGCGTCTTGCAGGGCGCTCTGGTTCTCCAGGCGGGCGGTGGCCACGCCGCCGTGGCAGTGACCAGCCTTCAGCACGCTGGGGAACTTGGTGAATTGGAACTGCAAGTGCAAGGAGAAAAAAACGACAATTAATTAATATATTCAAAAAAATATTTTTTTAAATTTTTCTTGAAGAAATAGAACCTATTCATCTTTAAGATACTTTATCTTTAAGATACTTTATCTTTAAGATACTTTAAAAATTATGCCTAACATAAATGAATATTTGTAGTAGGATTAGTGACTTGCTATAAGTATAACTATGTACAACTCTGCTATGTATATGTATAGGTAACTCTAACCTTTCGATGTAAGTGTATATTAACTAGTATTTGAATGTAACGGCTAGCTATTCAATAGTCTCTAGCATCTACAAGTATCTTCTGTGATAAAGCGACCAATCTGGCAACTCTGGTATAATGTTAAGTATCGATATTGATCGCAGCCAACTTCAAGTAATCGTATGTTAAACCCGACGCTATGTAAAACCAGGCAATTGCGAATAAGAAGTAAAAGAGAACGGTCAAGTCTAATAAAGTTATTTAATTCGTGTAACAGTTTATACTGCTATAAACTTCAGAAGTGGTCCTGACCCATAAAATGGATCTAATTGATGCACAACAATTTACGGTCGTCCAGCTCAAACGGTGGTTGGCGGCACTGAACTTGCCGACAATCGGCAATAAGGCCGAACTCGCGGCCCGACTAAACGGCGTGGACCCGTTAGTTCGTGGAACTCGCCCGGAGTCCCCAGTGCCGTTGGACGCTGAAAACGAAGACTCGGCTGAGCACGTTCAGGAGTTTGATCTAGAGGATGACTTGGGGGAGCATTTCTCTGCGGAGAATGCCGACCCTAGGTCGGATCAGATTCCTGCCGTGGCCGAAGGAGTATCGTCGCTACAACAAATACGCGCTGAAATCGAAGCTGGAAGAAAGGAGCTCCAGAACATTCTTGGGCAAGTAAGAGCTGCGTCGCAAGCAGTTGCCAATGACGTCATCAGCAAGCCCGAAAACTGCAATCAAGCAGGAGGTAAGCAAGCAGTTCAATGCGAAAACTTCCAGGAAGCTGTGAGCGGAAAAATACCAAACGCTGATGGAAGTGCTCATATCGATAGCGGCACCGATATCGATGTAGGCAACGGTGTTGAGCAACGACGAATGGCAGTTGTAAACAAAGAATCAGAATCGCCAAGTTTGTCACTTTCGTTTGCCAAAGAAATGATCATGGATTACGATGGATCATCTTGCGCAAACGTTTGGACCCAGCAAGTACGCAACATTGCTGAAATGTACAACTTGGATGCAGTGTGCGTAAAATTGGTGATTGTGGCTAAACTAAAAGGCATCGCCCAGCGCTGGTTGCATGCAAATGCAACGCGTATTATGGAGCCGGCAGAGAATCTGTTGGAACAGCTGATCCTAGCATTCGGCGATAAACTGTCCAAAGCAGAGGCGCGACGCAAATTTGAGGACTTGAAGTGGCATTATGGCGAAAAGTTCGCGGTGTATTTTGAGGCAAAGACAATGCTGGCAAGCAGCATCAACATTGATCCAGACGAATTGGTTGACCAGATAGTCGAGGGAATACCAGCACAGAATTTGCGGGATCAGGCCCGGATCCAATGTTTCACAGATCCGAAGCAAATTCTCCGTGCGTTTGCTGGTATCCGTTTGGATAAGTCAAATGAGTCGGCGTCAAAGGAGCTCAACAAGAATAGGAGCAGCACCAGAGGATTCCGCTGCAGTAACTGCAACGCCAGAGGACACATCGCTAAGGATTGTCGAAAACCAGCAAGGAATCCAGGATCCTGCTATGCTTGTGGCAAGTATGGCCACTTTGTAGCCCAATGTGAGGAAAGAAAGGGAAATGCTGTAAATAAATATGTAAGGTATATTAAAATCCATTTTGACAGTCAAATTATATCTCCTATGGTTACAGCATGCATCTTAGACTCTGGCAGTCCAATTTCGTTGCTTAAAATATCTTTGTTGCCCAGAGAGGCCCAATTACATGAAGTCAAAGAACAATATTTTGGTATAAATAGAAGCCCATTACAAATCTACGGAAAAATTTTATGTTTTGTATTAAAAGGAACAATAAAATGTTACTTTAACTTAACAGTTGTCGCCAATGAGTCTATGATACATGATGTGATTTTGGGTAGAAATTTTATGCAAGCTTGTGATTTAAATTTAGATTTAAGAACTTTAAAGATGATAACTGTAGAAGATACAACCAAAATGGACACAACGATTGCCGCTAGGGATCTGTCTTTGCGCGTCGCTGAAGTAAATCATAATATTGAGTGTTTAGATGACTGTTTAACCGATAATGTTTTGGAATTGCCGACTAAAGTTTTAAAGGCAGAACACGCAGTCGTAAAAAATCATAATGATCGTAATGAAGAAACGAGTCAAACAGTTATGAGACAAAATAGTGAAAATGTAAGTCAAACAGTTATGGGACAGAATAGTAGAAGCAAAGGTCAAACAGTTATGAGACAAAATAGAGAAAATGTAAGTCAAACAGTTATGGGACAGAACAGTAGAAGCAAAGGTCAAACAGTTATGAGACAAAATAGTGAAAATGTAAGTCAAACAGTTATGGGACAGAATAGTACAGGCAGAGGTCAAACAGTTACAAGGCAAAATAACGAAGATATTGATCAGACAGTTATGAGATTTAACGGTGAAACAACTGAATTTACAAATGCAAAGCAATACAGTCAAAATATACAGAAAACGGTTATTAAAGAACCAACGACTACAGGTACAAATGAGCAACTGGAAATTGAAAATTTTGAAACCGAAATACTTAATATCGACTTTACAAGCAGCGAAACTATAGATTTTAACTGGGACAAAAGCACTACTTATGAAATACAATGTCGTTTCTTAAAAATACTGGAAAACAGTTATGTGAAAGCAACTAGACCTGAAAAACCAATGATTAGAGCAGAAATGAAACTATGTCTAGATAATGCAAAACCTTTCAGTTGCAGTCCTCGACGATTATCATATACAGAAAAGGACAAGCTTCAAAAATTACTAGACGAATATTTGAAAAGTGAGATAATAAGACCAAGCGAATCAGAATTTGCATCTCCGATAGTATTAGTGAAGAAAAAAACAGGTGAGATTAGATTATGCATTGATTATAGGAAACTGAACAAAGCACTGCTGAAAGACAATTACCCTCTGCCACACATAGATGATTTATTAGATAAATTAGTTGACAAAAAAGTATTCTCAAAGTTAGATCTTAAAAATGGATATTTTCATGTTTTTGTTGATAAGGAATCTGTAAAATATACTTCATTCGTAACACCACTAGGACAATTCGAGTTTTTAAGAATGCCAATGGGTATCAAAAATGCACCAGCTGTTTTTCAACGCTTTGTTAATAAAATCTTCGATGATATGATTAGAGAAAGCAAAGTAGTAGTGTATATGGATGATATAATGGTCGCCAGCAAAGATATTAATGAACATTTAGAAACATTAGATGAAATCTTTAAAAGGCTTACACAGAACAGATTAGAACTTAGAATGGATAAATGTGAGTTTTTGAAAGCAAATATAAAGTATTTGGGATTTTTGATTTCTGAGAATGGCATTAGGGCAGATGATAAGGGCATTGAAGCCGTAAAAAATTTTCCAGTTCCCACGAAGGTTCAGGCAGTACAAAGTTTTTTGGGACTTTCTTCATATTTTCGAAGGTTTATAAAAGATTTCTCTACAATAGCAAAACCTTTGTATGACTTGTTAAAGAAGGACAAACCATTTCAATTTGGTGAAGAAGAGATGAGTTGTTTTCTCACGTTAAAGGAAAAACTTATTGAGTCACCAGTACTGGCGTTATATAATCACAAGGACGATACGGAATTACATTGTGACGCAAGCGCTCTAGGATTTGGTGCTGTACTGTTGCAGAGGAAAGATGATGGCAAGTTACATCCTGTGTTCTATTTCTCTAAGCGTACTACAGCAGATGAGGCTAAGTTACATAGTTTTGAGCTCGAGACTTTGGCGGTTATCTATGCTCTTCGTAGATTTAGGATATATTTGCAAGGGAAACATGTAAAATTGGTAACCGACTGTATTGCACTTAAGTTAACACTCCATAAAGCAGAACTTAACCCGAAGATATCAAGATGGGCTTTGGAGATGGAAAACTATGATCTTGAAATATGTCACAGAGCGGGAAATAAAATGCAGCATGTGGATGCTCTCAGCAGGTACAATAATATTCTAATAGTGGAAACCAACAGCTTTGAGGAAAATTTAGTCATCTGTCAAGGAAAGGATTTAAAAATTAAGAAGCTTAAAACGATTTTAGAGAAGGCAGAACTTAAATTATTTGAAATGAGAAATGGGGTAGTGTACAGAAAAGCAAATGACGATAGGATACTATTCTATGTGCCAGAAGAAATGGAAGATCAGGTACTATATAAATACCACAACGAAATAGGACATATAGGAAGAGATAAAATGATGGACATAATTTCAAAAACTTATTGGTTTCCAAATTTAAAAAAAAAGTGCGTTGCACATATAGAAAATTGTTTAAAGTGTGTAGCGTTTTCACCAAAATCAGGTAAAGGAGAAGGTTTTTTGCACAGTATTCCCAAAGGAAACAAACCATTCGAGTTAATACACATTGACCATTATGGTCCAGTAGACTCGTCAAGAGCAAAAAAACACATTTTTGTGGTAGTTGACGGATTCACAAAGTTTGTAAGACTTTATTCAACTAAATCAACAAGCACTAGGGAGGTTATAACGGCATTGAAAGATTACTTTAGGGCCTATAGTAGGCCAAAATGCATAATTTCAGACCGGGGTAGTTGTTTTACATCTAAAGACTTCGAAGAATTCATGGAAGAATATAATGTGAAGCACATCAAGATAGCCACAGGCTCACCACAAGCCAATGGTCAAGTTGAAAGGATTAACAGGAGCCTTAGACCAATGATAGCAAAATTAGTTGATCAAAGTAAAGGTGTATACTGGGACAATGTTATAGATAAAATAGAACATGCTTTAAATAATACGTTGCACAGAAGTATAAGACAACTTCCGAGTAAAATGCTGTTTGGAGTAGAACAAAAAGGAAAGATTGTGGATGAACTTAAGGAAAAGCTAGAGGACATAAATGAAAATAAGAAATTAGATAGTTTAACAAAGATAAGGAAAAAAGCTGAGGCCCACCAAAAGCAAGTTCAAGATTATAATGAAAAATTGTATAACAAAAGTCGAGTAAAGGCTAGAAATTATAAAAAAGGAGACTATGTAATGGTGAAAAATTTTGACTCGACTGTTGGAACTGCTAGGAAACTGATTCCCAAACATAAAGGACCATATGTGATTGCAAAAGCGATGCGCAATGACAGATTCTTATTAAAAGACGTCGAAGGTTTTCAAGTAGGACGTAGTCCTTATTTAGGTGTTTGGAGTGCGCAAAATTTAAGACATTGGATAAAAACTAAAAAAGCTAAAAAACAGAAATAAAAATGTACCCTATAACGAGAAAATACCACTTAAGTATCTATATATTGTAAAGATAAAATAGGCATAAATTTTAAGTCAATATGTCTTGATCAGGTGATCAACCAGTCAGGATGGCCGAATTGTAGTAGGATTAGTGACTTGCTATAAGTATAACTATGTACAACTCTGCTATGTATATGTATAGGTAACTCTAACCTTTCGATGTAAGTGTATATTAACTAGTATTTGAATGTAACGGCTAGCTATTCAATAGTCTCTAGCATCTACAAGTATCTTCTGTGATAAAGCGACCAATCTGGCAACTCTGGTATAATGTTAAGTATCGATATTGATCGCAGCCAACTTCAAGTAATCGTATGTTAAACCCGACGCTATGTAAAACCAGGCAATTGCGAATAAGAAGTAAAAGAGAACGGTCAAGTCTAATAAAGTTATTTAATTCGTGTAACAGTTTATACTGCTATATATTTTTTATACCATTTAAGATATAATATATAATAGTATATTATAATAGAAATTTATTTTATAGAAATACATTTTGTTCCGACCTTAAAATGATCAGTTAATTAAATATTCATATTAAAGGAATTTAATATAGAGTCAATATAAAAGTACAGAAGTTTTTTTAAACAAAAACATTTTTTAGAATTAATGATTTACGTATTTTATTAAATATTGTAAGATTGAGATATAGATATCTGCATTTTAAATAAATCCCAACAAACTTTTTTCTCAGTATGTCGAATGAAGATACCGAGGCAATCACAATACGTTTTTCGCTGTCTGATTGGAATTCTATAAATTACAATACGTTGATGATGGCACTCAGGCTCTTGGCTTTTGTTATTTTATTTGCTGCGGAAATAATGAGAGCGCTGCTTATTAATCCATTGGATAAGTGCCAAATTCATTGGTTATTTTTCCTCGAGTTCCGATTAAGTATCTGGCCTTGGAAATTTTCTTTGATTTGCCTGCCCATTTCCAAGAATCCTCGATTATTAGTCAGCCAGGCTATTTACTGAAAATGCCTGGCCGTCATCAGTGGCGTATGCAAATTGCTATATTAATATGTAAAATCTACAAAGCACTGCCCTCAAACATTTGACTAATTCGCATTTTATTAATTTTCCTGCATTGCTCATGGTTATTGCATTTATATATGCTTGTTAATCATCACTGCCAGAAGCGTATTTAAACAGTTGATAAATCAGAAGCAAACACATGGGCCTAATTTCGAATATTGATAGGGGTGAATAAATCAAAATAAAGCCAAGAAGAAAAGCATAACAAAAGTGACGCAGCGCGAAGAATTGTCGCAATTGCCGCCGATGAGAGGCTATCGTGCTGAAAGAAAAGCCCCCTACAACAGAGTGCGAGAAATCTCTCAATGAATATAAACAATGTTCATACATATAGTATATCAGCGCTGGATGTGGGTTCGGTTATGGACATTATCGTCGACTATGGACGGAGAATGAGACGTCACACCCCCACATAGCCGGCATTCTTGGAAGCTGCTACGTATTCCGCCTGAGTGCCCACTGTCTAGAGGCCTGCTCCACGGTTATATCAGCGAACTTAAAATATGCACTGTGACGCATCCGTGGTGCCCTGAGGGGGTTTAATAGGGGAAAAGGGGGTCTTTGCTTGAGAAAGCCATGTACGGGTGCAGCAGGAAAAATAAAAGACCTGTAGATATCAGCATTTAT
The DNA here is from genome assembly GCF_025231255.1 of Drosophila biarmipes. NCBI lineage: Eukaryota > Metazoa > Arthropoda > Insecta > Diptera > Drosophilidae > Drosophila > Drosophila biarmipes. Next base: position 28,860,149 of record NC_066616.1, on the reverse strand, counting down.
AATCGAAAATAAAATTTTTAAATATGTTATCAAGAAAATTATCATAATAAAAAGCTAATTCAAACTACCTTTTATACATTTAAGTTGGTTATAACTACAAGAGATTTTCCCTAAAATATTTGACAAATTTTTCACAAAGTATGGTATTCCTAATGGCCTTCAAAGTGTTCCACCTTTTTGATCCTAAAAAGTCTCTTAAATGCTCGGTTCTTTTGAAGCTTAATGATTACTGCCTAATTTGATACTTTTCTACATAATTTAGTAGTTATTTAGTAGTTAATATATCTGGTTTCTTTTTTTTTAGTATCCATTATCATATGATATGATATTTATTAGGTATGTTTCACATTAAAATGGATATTTTAGTAGTAGTTTGATGAACAATTTTAAATTATAGTAATATATCTCAGGTTAGACTTAAGTGGAGATACTTTTTCTCCTGGTGTAAGGCCCCAGTGCGGTGGCGTTAGCGGGTCGGCTATGCAGATTATGGCAACGTGCTGTAGGTGGAGCGTGGAGTACGCCATAAGGCATGACCGGAGCGGCAGCACGTGTGTGCGCCACATGGCCATAGGAAGTGGAAGTGGGATCGTTGGATGGCCGGCGATTCTACGTAGCTGCATGGCTAAGTTATTAGTTGATTTGCGGTACGACAGATGCGCTATTTTCTGTGCGGTTTCGTGTGGCAATATCTTTCTCTCATTTCGGCCATGGCGCCAAGTATCTACGACTATGCCTATGGCCGAGAGCATAAACCAGGCCCCTGCACGCAATTAATAAAGCTGCCAAGGTGAAATAATGCCAAGAAAAATGCAATCGACTCTCCTCCACTCACTTTCCACTCATTTACGGGGAATTTATGGCGCTTTTGATCGCCCGACTGCCGCGCGAAACACTCAAGTTGTGTATATATGTATCTGGGGACTCTCAACCCATCGATACGATCTCTCGCTTCCCGAGCAACTTGAGTGAGATCTTTGGGGTACTCGGGTTCGGGGCCTCGGTTAAGAAAACAGACGAATCGGTTGACTTGGATTCAGTGCAGAACCGCAAGCGCAGCGAGCTAGAACGCCACAGAGTCGGCGACGGAGAAATCGCGAGATCGGGAATATATATTCTATAAAGTGCGAGTGCCGGTGAAAATACATAAAACGATTTTTACCCATTTTTCGTGCCTTCGGGTTCAAGTGTTTAAAAGTCTGAAGTGCTGGTTACATACAGAAAATAAAGAGTGCTACTTAAAGGTAAAAATCTAGGCTTATTTTGCTAATTTTGGTTCTAGAAAAAGCGAGTTAATTATGTATATGTTGTGTAAATTAAATCCATTATTTGCTGCAAAACTATTTAAAGCTTTAGTTCAACGTTTATATTTACTCTTTGATTTTTCCACTTGTCAAAAACAGCTCTTCTAGGATATAACACTTCTTTTTTGGGAGTTTCATATGTGTTTAAATTTCTAAAAAGTTTTCATCTCAAAGAAGAAATAATGGGAATAGTTGCCAGTGGCTTTTTCAAGTCAAAGGAGATATTTTAATTAAATTACCCATTCCATTTCGCAATTTTTTCCCATTTTCCTGCATTTTTGTTTGCTGCTTTCGAAAGCCTGAGGTGCGAATTCCCAAAAAAAAAAGCAAACTCCTATTCAAAGGCCAAAATTCGGAGCTGTGTTTGCCCAACTTTATTTTAGTTTTAGAGTTGCTTGGCATTTAGAAGATGAAAAACGCGCGACTCGGGCGCGTTTTTTTCGGGCTATTTAAAACGCGCGCTGGGAAATGTGGCGACGTTGACACAGCGACACAGTTTTCCAACCCAACGCTCATTTCTATTTATTTGCGTTTATTTATAATTTGTTTTTATTTGCCTGCCTGAGCATCTGTTTTCCCAGCTCTTTTGGAGCGTCCCCAGTTTTCTTCTCGATTTGTCTTAATAGTTTTTGATGTCGCCAATTTGTAAACAAACTGTAGCCATTAAAAAATATACAAGTCGCTTGGGTTGTGCAATATCGTCTGATCGTAAAGTCCAGCCATATTGGTGATGTTTAGGTATTAAACTTAGACTTGGATGTCAAGGAAAATGAGGCAGAGGTGTTTCCATATTACGCATACGTCATGTGTGTTTTGGCATTGGCCATTTAATGGCTAAAAATATTTAATGTCTTCACATCAAATATTTTCATCTGCTACCGCACACGAAACCCGTAAAATGTACAAGCGAATCTCGGGATTTGGGAAATTGCCCAGGGGAAATGCGTGGAAATGCATTCCAAGTGCTTTTCCATGCCCCTTTTCTTTTGGCACGACAACAACGCACATTGTTTCGCCTGGATATTCATAATTTTTCCTTCATTTGACTTTGGTTTTGCCGTTGGCTCATCGCTGTTTGTGCGACATTTAAATGAGCTTTTATCTGTATTGGCTTTTCGCTTTTCTGGGAAAGTGTTCAACAAATTGCCAAGTTGACTTTTATTTTTTACGTTATCCGGCAGATACACAATATGGTATTGTTATCGTAGTAAAATTCATGTTTTGTTTTGAATTTATTATTTGTTTTCTTGTTGCATATATTGACATATGGCACCTGTAGATTATCTCCCCCACTTATTGAGGTAGCGAAATCCCGGTTAGTAGGCTACACAGATATAAACAATGACTGCCTCGACGTTAATTAATATTAAATGTCAGTGTGTCAGCCACTGAACATTTTCATCGACTGTTTATAGGCTATTAATAGAGATTATCCGCTAATTATTTTGCATACCCCTATAAATTAATGAACATTTCTGCAGTTTCCTCTCTGACAATTAACAAAGTTGCAGTATTAATCTGGCTATTCTTGATCTTAAATGCTTACCATATCTCAAATTGGATTTTAAGTGATGCATTTATACCCTCTAAAGTGGTATAAACAATTTAACAATCAATTTGTCTGAAAAATATATTGACCGTTAGTGTGCCAACACCTGGTGATAATCATTTACGTTTTTTCAAAAATTAGTATTCTCGATCTTAAATTTCACCTAATTTGAATGGTGTAATAAATTAAACAATATATTTCCCATGTTGATATCCTATAGGTTTATATTTTTGTGCCAGCAATTCCGAGAACTCGATCGATGTGGTTTTGTGGATATCGCATAAAAGCCGCAAAAACCGCGCAAATAAAATTGTCATAACCGTCGCGACGATTGCAACTTTTCCCTCGCACATCATTCAATACCCCATATAAGGTGCATGCTTTTAAACCACCCAAAAAAAAGTAAGACAGACAGTTCGCCTTATAAGGCTGCCGACTCAGACACAGATACTTTGGTTTCGGGACTGTTTATGCCGACACACCCACATTCGGCTCATCCAGGGCCCATTAATAATTTTCCTGTGCAAATCTTGCAATTAAATATTATTGTACAATTAAGACAGCGCGACAAAGAACCTTTGGTATTGCCTTCCATTAATAACTTTTCTCCCCCAGTCGTCTGGATGTTGCGTGAATTTCACAAGTCAGGCGACAATTTATCGACAATGAGTTCGTTTTGGTCCCAGAATTCCTTCAGATTTCTGTGTGTGGGCCTTGGCCCGTCAATTTGTCAGATTCCCCGCTGTTTTTCTGTTCCTTTTTCTCCATTTTATTAATGTCTTTAACAAGATCTGTCACTTGCTCGCAAATGGAGCCCTGTTATGCTGAAATAAATCAGCCAAGTTGACGAAAAGCGATTCGGCATTGTCAAAGAAAATCGCTTTAATCTTTAATTGAACGGCTGCCAGCGGGGTTATTTGCACAGTTTATTGATTTTTATGCAAATTTTGCAATTTGATAACGAAATGCGAGCCCACACAGAGTGGAGTCCATTGTATTCCGCATCCGGAGCCCACAAATATTATTTGCCAACATATATGCCTGTGTTTGTTTTGCGGTCTTCTATATGCAACAGCATTGGGTTTTGCTCATTAAAGATTTATATTTTTATGGCCCCGCCAATGCAATGTGAGGCGCGTCCAGGCCCCAGACCTTCGGAGGTCCCCCCTTCGAAACACATTAGCATTTTTAATTAAATTTACGTTACGCATCCTGTTTGTTTATTTTCTTGCCGCCAGACACTGTGTGCCGTTACTGTTTCGCTCTTTAATTTTGGGTTTTGGGCTTTTCAAAATAAAATACCCAAGAACGTGACGAATTTGGACTTGCAATTTGTGTTTGTTTGCTCAACTGCAGTCGAGAGTGGCCAAAAACGAGTGCGAAGAGGCTGCGTAAGACTTATTTTCGGGGCAATGATGTCAGATTGGCTGGCCGGCATACTTGTGCAAGGCTTAATGAGGCGTAAGGGGCACCGAACATTCCCACATTCCTCTGGCATAGTTGTCTGCCAAACAAGATTTCGTCACACCTGAATGGAGCTGTCAACCAGCTGCCGACAGCTGGCGATGATTCAATTAGCCATTAACCACTAGTGGTTCTTATCATCTCGAATTCCACGGCTCAAATATGCGCAATTCAGGTGTCGTTGAGTGCATGTAAATGCCAATAGTGGGGATCTTTATCTGTAATGCATACACTATTTGGAAATATCTCTTGGCAAAGCGAAAATTCGGAGTTCAAAGATCAGGCTGCGGCATTTTTCATAAGCCCCTTTGTTGGGGCCGCATTGATCCCGGGCCGATTATGGCATTGCCCATTGCCCGATCGTGACTTTGATATTTCTCCTTTAATTTTCCCTCATTGTTGTAAAGCCTGCCGACAAAGGAAAAGGCAGTCGACCGAATGCCCGGCGGCCAAAGAAAGTTTTTCCCCAGCATCGTTAGGAAAATTTGCAGAAATGCAGAGACGGCATTAAGTAGCTGGAGAGTCGAGGCTCTTGGTTTACCCACTAAAAGTTGTTTGCCCAATTGCAAGGCAAATATTTCTGTGGTCTAATTAAAAGATATCTCGGCTTATAGATAGGTTCTGCTCCCGCCTTCCCACCAAAAAGTGACATCATCGCGTTGTAATGGCAAAATCAAATTCCAGACTGCGCAGTTTGATCCCATAACGAACCCATTCTCAACTGTTTAGAAAGTCAATCGGCAATAGCAAACAAGTATAAACGAAACGCCGCAAAAGCAATATCGAAAAGTAAATGACCGCTGAAAAGTGAACGATATTGTCATTCGATCCGAATTTTTGGCTACTGAGTAATGGAATTTTATTGTTTTTAACTGAAGTACATTACCAAAAAAAATCCAATTTAATCTTTTATTTGTAGTTACCCTAGGAAAAGTCAGTATAATCTTATGTAAACAAATGACCCATATATTGACTAAGGCTTCCTTATAGTTAGTAAGCCAGTAATGATCCACCTAATAAAAATTCTGTATATTATCATCAGATAAAGTACTTAATCTTACTAAAGGTGTAATTTTTAACATACTTAGTGGATATTTTTTGATCCCTGACACAGTATATGCAAATTTTCAGATATTAGATACGAACTGACCCAACTTAATACATAAATCGATAAGATAAGATTATCTTACCAAGGGTGTCGTTTTTAACAATATTAGTGGACACTTTCTGAGCCCTGACAAGGTACAAGCAAATTTGCATCTACGACTAAGTAATTAGATATGAACTGACCCAGTTACGCTTATTATGGCACTTTGTTCCTTACTTTATAAGGCAAAACGACACAGTAAATCAATCTCGCGAGTGCAATTAAAGACTTTCCAAGCAGATCCAATTGGACACAATTTTATATGCCCTTTTTGGAGGCGCAAAATATGAAGCATCGTAAATGGGGGAGCGTGCAGTGCTTTATAGAGTCAAGATCCGAGAGCTATAAATACGCTTTTATGTCGATGCATTTAGGCTTTTGTTATGCGAAGTGCCGCCGGCTGTCAATTTTTGGTGGCTCGTCCACACACACACACATTACTCCGCATTAGCAGCCGTATTAATGGCCCCAATTAAGTGCTCATAAACCAAACCTCTCAGCGGATAACTAGCGCTGGCCAGCTCAGATTTGCCACTTTCCCAAAACACCGAACGGCAGCCAAAATCGCATTAATTATGCGGCTTTGGCTGGCGAGCCAATTTGGCGCAGTTTTCCGCGAACCGAGAAAAATACGGTGGACCAAACCAAAAGCGCTTTAGCTACTTTAGTTCGGTGGCCAGAAAATCCTTTTTGTGAACCCTTTTTCCACCATTTTTGCCTTATTTTCGAGCCTTGGCCTTTTCATGTCTGACCTTAGCAAATCCCCTTGAATACACCTGGGAAATACCTCTGGTTTCTGCCTTCTATCTACCTGTCTTAGTCAGTGTTAATCAGAAAATTTGCATAATTCCAAATGGCTTTCGGGCAGGATTTAAATTCATATATACTGCCAACAGTAACTATGATTTAAACGAGAAAATTTAAAACAATGGTTACTGTAACAGTTGTATTTAATGGGCTTATAGGTCTGTCAAACAGATGTATTTAAGTATTTATATATTTTAAATTTATAGAATTGACAATGTTGGCAGATCATAAATTTCTTCTTTATATAAATCTCATAGATTATGGCAGATTATAGTTTAAATATTTATAAATTCCATGCTATCAAAAAACTTTAAAATTCATGTTTGTACGAATACTAATATAATTCTCGGATATCTATACATTTTTTCTGTGCTTTCCAACTTTGGAAACTGTATCCTACAAATACACATTTATTAATTTAATAATATTTTTTTATTACCCTCTTAGAACGACATTGTTTCCATGTTTGTCCATAAACATTGCCCAGTTTGCTGAGCCCGGCATTCTTTAAGTGGCCCGAGGGCAGAGTGGAAATCAATGGCAATTGAACCCGATCCGATGTTTGAGTTAATTTCTTTCGAAATTGTGGACAGCTATTGTTTTCACTTTGTTTCCTATGGTAGCCCGCATATTTGAGTGGCAGGCCTGCAGCCGCTGGAAACTGAAACCAGTGTCAAATGTCAACATCGATGATGGTGGCGAGGACACAAGAACTTCAGAGCAGACAAGTGTGTCAATTAGGAGGGGCGTGGAAAGGCGTGAAGTGACGTCGAATGCGGCACGTTCCAGTGGCCGCCGTGTGCCATAATATATAACATTTAATTGACATGTGTTAGGCTTGTCAACAAACACGGGGAGCATTTTCCAGCCGAACGAAAAGTGGGAAACTCTGTTGCATTTGGCTCCAAGCTGCATAGGCCTGCGTGATATATGACCAGGCTAATTGTGCATTCAGCCATGGGTGCATATAGAAATAAAGAGACAAAGAGAGGGGTCCCCAAAGGCCCGATGAAATCGTGCGAATTTCCCGCGCCTCTGAAACGCTTTTCTTGCTGCCAATTGGCTCTCAACTTGATTTATCTGCTAAACGCTGATGACGTCTGTCTGTGTGTGCCACTTTTTGTTGCTCCTTGGCCGGCTGTTTGTTTGTTTTTCTGCTTTTTTGTTTCTCGATTTTCCCCCAATGTTTGTTGCCGTCTAGTACTGTCTTGTCGGGCTGTTTGTTAAACAAATCCGCGCCGTTAATTGCCGGGCAAAGTGTCACTGCGTCGGGGAAAACATGTCGAGCTTTTCTTCCACGGAAAATTCTCCCATGACATTTCGACACTGTCTCTATTTCTGACGACTTTTTTTTTTTAGAAATTTCCTGTCACCCAAGAAAAAATTTAACTCAAATCCCTGTAATAAGAACCTATTTGTCTTTAATAAAAAAATCAACAAAATAGATTTATTTGAAATTTTAATTTGTACACCATAACAAACAGAATATAAATATTTTAGTCTTTTAAATGTAGAGTTAATTCTGGGTTACAATAATATTTTTAAATATTCTTAGCAGCAAAATCTTCCGAGTGCACTCAGAGATATAAATTCGTTGGATTTATTATATATTTATGGGTTAGCTACTCTTTTGCCTTGTAAAATTCTTAGAAAACATTAATAAATAACATAAAAATAAGAACAAGAATAATGTTACATTGTAAACGGCCAATGAGAAAAGCCTTCAGAAATAATGACTGATAAATCTATCGTTAGAAAACCGTTTACTCAACGACCTCCAGAGGGTGATCTCTCGCCGAACTCGCTATTTTCCAGAGTGTGTGCTCCAGTTTAACCCATTAGTGCCAGCGTCTGCTTGTCTGGCCGCCACTTGGGCTGCCACTTAATAAATAGTTTGATGCATTACTCCTGCCTGCTTGGCTTGCATTCAATCAATAGCAACAGCCACCTCCCAGGTCCGCTCCTCGCTTTCCCCGCCCCATTTGCCGCTTTCCCCGCACTCGATGCGTGTGTTTTCCAGAGGCTTTTCCGCAAAATGCTTTTAATTCAATTTTATTCCAATTTAATTGCCACATTGCCGGGCCGTAGACGTTGCACATAAGGAGGGTGGGAGGCCTGGATAGATAGGCATATGGCCATAGGTCTGTCTATATGGAACCTGACTATCTGCGTCGATCAGTTCGACAACAACGCTGAATCGGGAGCTGCCGCTGATTGCCGCCTTGCCTTTTCCACTCTCGATATTATACAATATTTTTGCGTTAATATATGGGGGTATGGCATATACATATATGAGCACTGCATACGGGTTTCCATGTGCATCTATCGTGTGGTATCGCATCGATATTTGTGCGGTTTTGTAATGGATTTCGATTTGTGCGTCTCAAGTTTTTCTATGAATTTCCCATAAACAATTTTCAATTGAAATGCCCGGGCAATTGAACTACTTTTGTGCGATTTATGCATTCTAAATTGCCAGCTGAAACGTCTTTGCGTAAGTCTAAAATGAAAATATTGCTGCGAGGGGGAGTACAGCTCGAGGCTTAGGGCCTGAGCCGGAATAAAGATGGATGGGATTTGCCAATCAAGTGTCTTTGGCCCATTATGCTCTTGATGATCCCGGCTTGGAGTGCCAAGAGAGTGCGATTAATTGCTGACACACTGGGCGTATGTGTAATATATTAAATGCATAATTGAGCAGCGGATTGATGGCCGGATTGATGGAAGGCTGCCTGCCGCCTGTCCCCCATTGATAAGCCAAATGACATAAGTAAGACAGACATAATTAAACTCTCCGTGACCTTCAGCAGCAGATTATACGTCTTTTCCCATTAAATCATTGCCTTCGTAAGGTTGCAAAAAGCAATCTCAATTTTCCTCATTTTCCGCTTCCCTTGCAGTAGTTATCTTGGTTTCTCACTGGCGGCGACATAAAGCCAAAGTCATTTTATCAGCTCGGAAACCGGCGCAGCCATGGATTCTCGGAAGCATTGCGCTTTATTGACACTCGTCCTGGTCGCCGTCCTCGCGTTTTACGGGCGCCCAGTGGACGCCTGCATGTGCCAGCCCGCCCACCCACAGACGCACTTCGCCCAGGCGGACTACGGTGAGTTTTTACCCATCTCAGGCGGAGAGTGCAATAAATAAATTCCAACACCCCATCGACAGTGGTGCAGCTGCGAGTCTTCCGCAAATCGGAGACCATCGAGCCGGGCAGGACCACCTACAAAGTCAGCATCAAGCGCACCTACAAGGTAAGCACGCGCAACAGGGAAGCTATTTAGATAATCTAACCATCTTAAAGAGTTTGTTCTAAATACATACACATTAGAAAAATGCACTTCAATTATTTTAGCTCAAAAATAAGACACCATTAATTCATCCTAAAGTATGTAATTGGAAGGCTCATCTGAACTATATATTCTTTAGGCAACTCCCGAGGCGCGTCGAATGCTGCGCGATGGTCGCCTGTCCACGCCCGGGGAGGAGTCGATGTGTGGGGCACGACTGGAGCTCGGCAAGGTCTACATCGTTGCGGGAAGGCTGCCGACCCTGAACCTTTGCGCCTACTACAAGGAGTACACCAAGATGTCGATCACAGAGCGACACGGCTTCGGCGGTGGCTATGCCAAGGGCGCCAACTGCACAGTGAGTAGATGGCAGAACCAATGCACTGAAAGTTCTGCTCAACTATGATTTTATTTCACCAGGTACAGCCTTGCTTTGGACAACAGTGCTTCCGGTTCCCAAATTACGCGGACAGCTGCAAGTGGTCGCCGCTCGCAAAGTGCGAGACGGACTACAGTGCCTGCATGCCGCACAGGAGGCAGACGCCCAATGGCTTGATTTCCCGCTGCGCCTGGCGACGCACGCAACTCTACAAGAAGTGCCTGAGCAATCCGTAGATGCCCGTAATCCCCACACACCTATAGATAGTCCCTCCCCGTCCGCTTGTCCTTGTTATATGCCATGTCTCTCTCCGCCTCCCCCTGTCCAGAGCTTTAATAAGTACGTTATGCCTAATGTGTTATTTATTAATTGATGCCTTTGCACTTGTAACCAAGCAAACTTAATTAGTGTCTAGCTTTTAATGTGTTTAAAACCGTGTGCACACTTACCAAATCTCGTGGATTGGGGAAGAAAGTCTGCTCGATCAGCGGAAAGCCGTCGCGTCCGAGGCGTCGCTGCAGTTGCAGCAGATGGGAAAATACCCAGGGTTTGTCCTGCAGAAGGAATCGAATGATAGCTCGAAAGGGAGTTTAAAGCTATAGTGCGCACCTGAAACTGGTAGATCGAGTGCAGCGAATTGATGCTGGGCACTCCGCCGTACTTCAAGCCCAAGATCGTGGAGCGGAAGTCACTGGATCCGTCGCGCGGCGGCTGGCGAATCAGCACAAAGTCCGGCCGGAAGGAACGCGCGACCTGTTTTGGTGTGATATTCCAAAAGAAATATATAAAAATTAAATTGTAATGAGAAAATGTAATTAGCTTTTAGAAGGCCAAACGCTGAAAAAATGTTTGTAATTTTTAAAAACGAAAAATATATATTTAGAAAACCGAACTACAGTTTTTCTTTAATTATAACCCTTGGTAAGTAAGCAAATATATCATTAATTATTAAAATATTTATTTATTCTGTTTCTAAGCCCAAAAATAAACATTTAATCAATTTCAATAACCCATTCAATGGCCTTAATGATCAGCTGGCGCCATCTGTTGTCGAGTGGGCATTTTGCGTCATAACACTTATTTGTGTTGCATACTTTTGGGAGCAATAAAAATAAGAAAGGCGGTGTAAAAGAAGTAAAATTTGAATTTCTAGAGCATAGAAGGTAAACATCCTGTCAATCCTCCTCGAAATGTTGTATAAATCCATTTCACTTGGCCCTAAATGATTAACATTCCCCTTGAAGTAAATAAAATACACCTTGAAGTAAATAAAAGCTCCTCACTCGCAATTCAGTTGGCGCCTAATTTCCTGACAGACACAAGTGTGTTATAGTTGGCAATTGTATTCGTATTCGTTATTTTTATTCCTGCCCAGCTACAAGTGGGTTTCATTGCCAGTGACACCCACAATTGCTGAAACAGCAGCATCGTAAAGTCAACAGAACGACTTGATATAAACAAATGGAAATGGAGCGCCAGAGTGTCCACCTCAGTGCTACGCAAATAAGGGAAAAGGCACTAAGGCTGTTGATAGACTGCCAGCTCTTTAATGCTCCTTGGTCGCCGTATTATATCACCCAGCCACCCTAAGACGCCCACTAGGCTCCCAACCACCCACGTCCTTGGGCCAAACGCTTTCAATGCTCCTCTTACTCTGCGGAACACTGGCGGACAATGAAATCCCCGGCTGAGAAGTTGGATCTACGACTGCTGGGCAGTGTGCTATTGCACCAATTAAGCGCAAACTACCCAGGTGGGAACACTGGGAAAAACTACTAATCTAAATCTACTCTAGTCTCTATAGTATAATAATATATTACATTTATTTTATATATATATGTAACATATTTCAATATTATTTATCAAGTTTAGTAAAACAAAAATATATTTTCTAAAAGGGAAAATATTTTTTCCTTCTTCATATTTGTATAAATTTTCTTCCAGTGCCCTGGACAACTCACCCGAGTGCCGCTGCGATAGGCGGCCATGGTGACAACCGGTCCGGTGTCGGCGCTGGAGACCACCGTGATGTCCTGCAGAGGACACACAGTAATTACCCCGATTACCGGGTGAGGAATGCGAAAGTACTTGCCCTGAACTCGGCCTGCTCCACGCGGATGTCAAAGTCGCCGTGCAATCGCCTGCCCCGGAAGTACTTCGACCAGTCCGTGTTCTGGTCATCCAAAACCAGCAGCGTGAAGTACTTGTCCTTGCTGAAAGCCGGAGCCCGCTGTGTGGCACTCTGGACCGCCGCTCCTGTTTGGGGTTAGATGTCAGTCCATTTCCATGCCCAGAGACCGTTTAACAGTCCCTACACTCAGAAAAAGGTCATAGATACATCTCTGCCGGTATAAGATGGTTATCTCTAAGGCTTACAGAACATCATTAGAGATACGATCTTTAAAGTATTTCAATTTGTTGGTGGTTTTAGGAACTCTGTTTTAATATAACTTTCGATGAAACCTATTTGTTTGTCTAACTTTAATTAATGGAGGTTTTTGATGTCCCAAACAACTTCTTACGAGTTCTTTATATCAAGAACATAATTATTAGACTATTTTAAAGGGGCTAAATAGTTTGTACTAAATGGACACATGTTTAAATTCAGGTTTAGATATAATCGGTCTACTTATGAATATTTCTAGAAAAATTCGATTGATATCAAGGGAACTGGTAAAGGTTTTCTAATAGCTATATATGTAAACAATATCTACATGGATTATCAACAATAAACATATAAATTTATATCAAATTTGATGACAATACACAGTATACCATAAATATTTTTAATGTATAAGAGATATAGCACGATTATATGTTTATGTCTAGGCAGGTTATGTTTGACTGGTATGACTGGTAAATTATTCTGAGTGTAGGTGCCGAGCCAAGCGTACCCAAAATGGAGGCTCCCTGATCCCGGGCAGCGCCGGTCAAGCTCTGCACCCGCTGCAGCAAGCTTTCACGCGACTTGGCCGGACTGGTCGGCGCACTGACACCACGCGGTGGTGCCGGAGCCGCCGTTGCCGGGGCTTTGCCGGCACCAAAGCTCAGCGACAGCTCCGGAGCAGCTCCGGCCGGTTGGCCGGGAGCCGGCGGTGGCGGCATATTCGGCGGTCCACCTCCACCCCCAACCGGCGGCTTCGTCGGCTGGTCCTGGATGGGACGTGCCGCCGGCGGCAGGCTGTTCGGATCGACATCGTCTACCTCGGAAGACAAGTCTCCCGAGCTGAATCTGTTAGGCGGGTGTGGTGTATTCAAGTGTTCGAGTGATTGGTTTGGTGGGTTTCCCACAGTGGTGGGTGGTGCAGGTTGAAGGATGGTATCAAAAGTGATATAAGGGTGGCACAAAAGCACCGCCGGAGGAGAAGAGACAGAGAGAGAAACAGAGAAATAGACGAACATATGAAATTCCAAATTAGTTTCGTTCAACTGGGCCACCCCTTTTCGGGGTGGCACTTCCTTTTTTAAGGTCTTTACCTTCTCTTCAGGAAATTAACATTGGAAGTGAAGCTCGATTTGAACGACGAGAAATTCAGGGTGCTGCTTTTCGGCTCCTTCGATACGCAGCGCATTAAACCGAAGCGAAACACAAATTAATTAATTATTCAATTAATTAGCTAGAGTGCTTTTAATTTTGGGCATTCACAATAGTTGTTTTCTGATATTTATGGTGCATAGACATTGAACATTAAGGCATACAGTAATTTAAAGCGTCTCACAAACATAAAATAAGGCATTCAACAGATATGTTTGTCCCCTTATATAACCATATCCCAGGGGATACAGCTAATGAGATTACGTGTGGGCAAAGTTTGCCAAAAAAGTTTTCAGTTTGAGCCTGATTGTCTTAAAAACTTTCCCTAATTGAGTTGCTATGCGGCGTATGCGCAATTTTGTCACTTCGAATGTGCATTTTCACAGTGAAAGATGGTAAAAATCGTAAAAAACATTACACAGTCGCCATGTAATGTACTGAAGTCTGTGGAAAACTCATTTCAAATTTCATATGTCAGCTGGTTTAATGATTAGTACAAAATACTCTCTTGGTTTTGGTTTAAATTCACTTACAAAACTGTTGCAGTAATGAGTTTAGTAGACCATGAAATTACAAAACTTGCATAAATGCTTTTAGCAAAATGTCGTGAGTGTGTGGGTTTGAAAAACGGACAGAGAGAGTGTCGGTCTAAGAGAAAACTAAAATGCTATTAAAAGCAGCAATTAAGGTGTATTAAATTAAACTTTAATTAAAGTAAGCACCACGTGCGGAACATAAAAACGAACGGAGTGTGGGGCTGAAATTGAGCTTCGGTGGCAACAGGTGCAGGCGGCAAGGACATTCGAGGACAATGGCCAGCGCAAAAATGGCCACTATATTTTTGCAAGGATCTTTTGTGTGGCGCAAAATGCCAGAAATCAATCGGATTTTTAGGTTGGCTCTCAAGCTCTTCGGGCCAAGTCAACAATGTCAGGCACTTGTGGCCAAAACGGCCTGGCGCGTTCTGTATGTATTTTATTATTATCGTGGCCCGCAGGCCTACAGCAGTGTCACTTGAAACTTTTCAGCCCCTATATTATAATGTTGGTCCCCAGCACACACAAACCAAACCGAACACCGACCGCCTGTGGGGCAATTTGTGTTTATGCGTAGGGACCAACTCGGTGGGAAAACTCAAAAAGGAGAGATGGATGGCTGGGTGTTGAAAAACTGAAAAGCAATTTGTTGATGAAAGCAAAGCAAGGCCAAAGATATGTGAGAGTGTGATATCTGTGGGTGCCAGAGTTAAGCCGAGCTGGTGGTGATGGCAGTTCGTATTCATAGGGCCCGAATCGGCTCTCGGAACAGTCTTACCGGTGGCGGGGCGCAGATTCGCCCACACCCAGCAGTTGCGATGGCGCTAATATTGACAGTGGTCGACAATTAAGTCGAACAGTGGGCCTCCGTTGTCGCTGAGGGCTTCTACGTTCTTGCTACGATTCTCAGGCTGTGTGGGCGCTACTTTGGTCTGCAATAGAGATTAAGGAGAATTAGGCTGTTACACAAATGTAGTGTAATCCCAGAGAGATCTTAGAAAATCCCACTTTAATGATGATTTACTCCCCAACTCAAAGAACTTTAAATTACATTTTAGTAACTAGTCTTTTGTCGACATTACAAACTTTCTAACTTCTAAACACTTTTAAAAAATTTCCAAAGCAAGTAAAGTAATTTTCCTTTCTATTTGGGAAATACCTCCCTAAATGCCCAAAGTATACTAAAAAATATTCTATTTTATAATGTCTTTATTCAAGAGATACTATATCTTCTTAAACTTGAACATTGTAAATTATATTTTTCGGATTCGGTATTTAAGTGTACTTTAAAAATCTTTTGGAAATGTGTAATACCCATATAAACACGATTGTGTTACATTTAACTAAGAATTTCTACACCAAATCTTTGAAAGAACCTATATACCATTATGAAAATGGCATGGTTCCTTTAAAGAATATAACAAAAATCAGTGAAATCTTCAAGTACGATTTTTACTTGCGAGTCAAGGAGACATAAAGGTATTTTAAAGATATTTGTGTGAACTTGCTGCGGAGTTATCCACCGGGTCTGAAGGTTCCTCTCCGCACACCTTTCCATCGCCAAACTGGAAACCCCTTTATTTGGCCGCCTTTTCTCCCGGTTCGGTAACTTGAAATAAAAAAGGGAAAACACAAAGAGCAAATCAACTGGGACAGCTATCAGGCAGAGGATGTCCAGGCAACTGGATGGTTGGATGGCTGAATGAATGGGCGAGCGACTGGTTAACATCCCGGGAGACAACTGGCTGTCGTCTTTGTTGCTCTTTTTTCTGCTCCTCTGCCGTCGACTGCCAAGCCAAACATTGTTTTTGGTTCATTGCACTGGCAGTGGCCGCTATCTAGGACATGCCAAACAAACTGCGACTACAGCCCGCCCAACTCCACACACAACCCCTACAAACACATCCCGGGGCAATAGCAAAAAATCAGAAACATTTGCAACCAAATAACCAAATGTTGTATGTAAATAACACCTAAACAAATCAGCAACCTTTTCCATTTTTGTTGTTCTCTGCGGTCCCCGGGTAAGTGCGGGAAAATTGCGTTAATGGGTCTCCAGGGGGTCGGCGAAATGCTGATTCACTTATCATAACTAAAATATTCAAGGCGATTGTGCAACTTTTCGTAGCCTACTTTTGTGGGGCTCAGGCATACAAATGAGCTGGGAAAAGGAGTAGCGTGTTGAAAATGTCCTTGTGGCTCGAATGAGATGCACATACATTGTTGAAGTTCATTACAAAGTCAGGAGACTATCAAATTTTTCGCCAATAAAATCGGTATACCCAATCCTCGCCCCCGAAACTCATGACATAAGATCTTGTAATGAGTTGTTGTGGCTAAGCAGATTACGTATACGCAGGGGACGCCGCTCAGTCTGTTGGCTTACTTTCTGCTCAGAAGCTGTGCGAAAGCTGAACTTAACGGGCATGACATTTGGCATTTGGCTCTAAAATGTCAAAGTTCAGCGCACAACGCAGACATGCTAACTCGCAGGCAGGCAGACTAATCGATTTCATTATTGATGGGCACCTCCATTGTTTGTTTGGCCCACCAAAACAGCAATGACTAGGCGGTTTTTGGGTAAACAAGCTCAGCTAACTTTAAGTCTTATTCAATTATCCTGCTGTTTGAGCCTCGTTAGTTGGCAAATTAAGTCGGGCACAGGGCCCTTAAGTTTCTGGCTTTTCTTACATAATTCATAAGAGTCTAGCATCGATAGTCTTGTTTTGCCTTTTCGGTGTTTGGCATGATATTTTCATACGCCATGTTGTCTGAGAGTTCTTCGTGCTTCGTGTGTGTGTGAAAAGTTTTTGAATTAATAATCACAGTAACGTGTTGAGGGTCTCGGCTGTCGGGTTGGTTTTCCACTTTTCCGGAGGCTTGCTGGAACTACTCCTGAATGTTTCTCTCCTCCCCGAACTTTGCACAAATCTGTGCCGGAAAAAGTTTATAGCCCAGCTTAACCCTCGTCTTGTGGGTGGCTCGGCATGGTTGCACTACAATCCATCAACGTCAGTGGCAAATTAAAGTTCTTTTCTATGGCAGCTTAAGCAGTTGTCAACCGCTTACATAAACTGCAATGCAATGGAATGCGAGAAAGGGTTCAAAGGAAACTCCATCCGGAGTTGCGGCACCTGCAGCCGCATTTAACCCATTTTCCCGTGGCTTTTCCCTGCCAGGGAATGCTTTGTGCTGATATGTGCGTTGGCCTGTCATAAGAACGGGGGCTTAATGTCTTTTCGATGGTAATTAAAAATGCCAACCGTTTTCAGTCTAGATCGGGGCGCTGGCTCACGCAAATTGCGGCTGCTATTTCCGTCCGGGGTCAAAGACTTTTGCAGCTTTTAGCAAAGCCAGAAAGTTGATGCCACTTGAAGTTCATGAAATAAAAAAGGGCTTTAGCTCTTAAAATAAAGGTGGACGGTTTATTTTAATTATATATGCCTTTGCTAATGACTTTATCTTTGCTTAAATGCCAGCTATAACCATTCAAAGAATTTTTTTTAATATTCATTAAAAAAGAGAATTTAGTCTTATGGGGTATTGAAAAAAGAGTACCATTCTTCTTTAAAACCTATGTATTATAATTTGATAAAAGAAACTTAAATAGGCTTATATATTATTTTCAAATGTATTCTATTGTCCGTAAATGTATATCCATAAATCACTCAAGATTACCCAGCTGAAGACACCGCTTTGGATATTTTCTTTAAACTTATTTGTATACCTAGTGGGACAAACATCCCATAAATTAAACTTGTCTTCTCTGCTCTACATAAATATCTGAGCTGAAAAACCAAATACATTTTAAATTCTCTAGAGAAATGTCTAAGCCCGAAAACCAACCGAAAACTAAACCAAAGTGTAAACAATTTTGTGTTGCCTACTTTCAGGCGGCCAGTGGCAAATAGTTTTCGGTTTTCTGGGATTTTTAATTAATTTTCCCCAAGCAATTAGCAGTATCAAAACCACCACTCAGGACTGTTTGCTCTTGGGCTCCCGCTGGCAGTGGGTTTGTGGGTTATCAGGTTGCCACCGCCCACCTAAGACCCCCTTTCACAGCCCACCTCCTCCCCCCTTTGAGGACGCTTTAATCGCCAGCTAAGTCGCGCTCTTTGTTTTACTTGTAATTCAATAAAAGCGATGGTGCCCCTCTAACCTCGGGGCCTCAGTTTTTGTTGTTACGGCGTCTGTCTACGCTTATCACGTACTCACACAGACACGAACGCACACACACACTTACACCCACACTCGCACACAGATACAAATCCACACAGACGCTCGCATTCACACTCGGTGCAAACAACGCTGACTAGCTGATACAGAAATTTCATATATATTTTTTTCCTTCTTTCACTTCAGCCGTGTTTCGATTTTTTGGCAATCGCACTTTTCATTTACCGAAAAAAGCTAGAAATCCACTGGAATTTTCCTGCTCGGGCGCTTTAGCTTTCCTTTAAATGGCGAATGAACGTGGAGCGATGACTTTGAATGATCAAAAGTGAGCACAAAATGTAGTTTAGATAATTTAGAGATTTTGGCTGGGCGAATTGTGCGGAGCTAGAGAATTTTGGCTGAACTGTCAACGACGGTGATGAAATTTTCACTGAGCGAGTGGGCTTTTCATCCAAGAGTTTCCCACCAAAAGGAATGCGAATGTAAAGGCATGTGGGTACTCAAAGAGAGCGAGAGAGAGTTTGGTTACACAAAGAGAGTTTAGAAGAGAGAGTAAGAATAATTAAAGTGTAAATTATTAGTAAGAAAATAATCTAAATGATAAATATAGAATAATCTGGTAAAGTACTATAACTTGGCTTTTAAACATTACAACTTTTCATTGATAAATTGCAGGAAATCCTTGAAATACACCGTTATTTTTGAGGCATTTACCAACACTGGCCGAACGCCACCCTCTATAAAGATAGTGCGCATGCCTGAGCAGGAGAAACCTGCGGGCATATCGATTCATTGAAGTCTGCGTTACGCTACAAACGCCAGCAACCACCACTACTAAATGCACTGAAAAACAAATATTCTGAACTTAAAGAATTTAATTTTACCGTATTACTTTGAGATATATTTAGATTTTAAATGTTACAAAATATTTTACGGTTATGTATCTTTCATATTGGTTGTATTTAAGCAAAATGGCAGTATTTACAGTGTAATAATAAATCTCTGATTTAAGAACTAAACTTATAAATAAAAAAAATTTAAATAAAATATAAAATATTTGTTTTAATGTCAATAAAAAATTAATTATTCAGAATTTTTATTTGGGCGGTTCTTTGACATTTATATACATTTTTCTAAGATAGTTTTTTTTTCTCAGTGACTCCACTCCTAGATACCAACGCACATTGTAATATTTTTATCACTAAGCGTGGCGGAATGATATAAATAGAGAGAGCAACTGGGCCAAAACCCAGAGAGCTGTTGCTTGGGCGCCAAAGCCATGGCTTAAATACTTTTTCCAGCGGTCCGGCAGTGCTTTCAATGGCCAGAACCAGCGGACATAGTAGAAATGGCCAAAACAAACGAAGATGTGGCCAAAAAGGGGAGCGAGAAAGAGAGAGAGAGAGAGAAACAACAAAACAAGCAGCGAAGCTGAAAAAGCAAAGCTTGGCTTAGAGCGATTTCCGTCTCTGCGATTCAGTTGCCAACAATCTCTCGATCCGTTAACGTGTCAAGCGGAAAGTTCCGTCTAAAAGAATTTTGTACCCCAGTGTTTTACGCGTTTTAAAAGCCAGAACCAGAAGTGTTTTCAGTGCGGAGTGCAGGTAGCTGAGTAATAGCAAATAAAAGCAACTTTTTCGAATAAACAAACACATTCAATAAACGGCCCTAACAACAATAAGTAAACAATAAGCTGTTGCATAAAACTTGTTTTCACGTGTTGCTCACACGTCGCTCTGCTGAGAGCTGAAAAAGTATAAACTTTAAAGTGGACAAAAAGCTAACTAAACAAATGATATTTAATAATGGAAAACTACAGCTGATTATAGCCCACTTGGGGAAATAGTTTTTTTGTTAACAGGCGTCTGGTTAAAGTTTAAATTAGTGTTTTTTAGTGCCTGGAATTTGCGCGAATTTGCTAGTTTAATCAGTTCTCCTCCTGCTCTTCGAACTGCTCTCTTAGCTGAAAAAAGTAACTCTCTTAGCTGCAGCTTCTGTTTTTTTGCATTAACTAATAAAAATGACTAACATTTTTTCTCAAAGCTTTTTAGACTGCCTTGAGTATTGCATTTAACTGCCCAGATGCATGGAAATGCTTTAATGAAAGAGTTATTCAAGAATATTTACTTACAAGTTTTTGTGTAGGTGTGTCAGGCATTTCCGCTGTTAGAAAAGCTCTATAAATCGCACATGTGGGCCATAAATAACTTATGTCTATGAAGAAATAGTAGCATAAATTAAGAACATTATTTTAAGGAACATGTTGGAAATTGAACTCGTGACTATGTGTATCACAAATGTCACCTTTTATTACTGATTGTCACATTTCGAGCCAATGACGTAAGTCGGGCTACTTTTGTGCTCTTTTTTGTGCGCAAATAAAAACATTTTTCGAGCAAACTCGTTTGCGGCATTCCAACTCATTGTTTCATTTGACTTGCGAAACCCTTTTCGGAGTAAACTCCACTTTAAAGTTTATTAGATGCGGTTCAATCGGGTCGGGGTCGAGTCGAAAACGAAATCGAAATACGTGAGAATGGGATGCGTTGGCCATAATTAAGATTTAGAAAGAAGGGCAATCAGATAAAAAAGGGCATACTAAAAGATTAGAAAACCAATGCACTCGTGTCACGTCTGCGTACTTTAAAACTTCATAGAAAGTTATGACCCGTAGAAATCTAGAAAAATCATCTCAAACTGCCCAGATGAAAACGAGGTGATAAAGCGCAAATACCTCCGTAAAGTTCAGTTCATCTTGGCTTAGCTTTTGTTCTCAGTAGTTGCCTTGAGTCATCCGGGGGATGAGTAATTTAAAAATAAATATATAAATCCTACCAAATCGAATGCAGCTGCGAGTGCTTGACAACTGCGTGAGTTGCATGAAGTGGGCTATAATCAGGGCCAGACAATTGCACAATTGCTCAATTGGGTGATAAACGTTCCGGGTAATTGCAGCTGGCCGAAAAGGATACACACAGCGCCGGACAAAGGAGCCAAACGAAAGACTTAGGAAGCGAACGCGATGACGACGGACAAGAGGCCGGAATCACAGGGCCTTTGGCTGCTGCCCCTGCTGCTGCTGCTGGTCGGACAGGTAAGTGAAAGATAATTGGAGCACTTTCTGGACATTTCACTTTTCATTTGCATACAATAATGTTCTGCGACGGCCCTGAAAACGGGGTTAACTGCCGGTTGGCCCTTCTACCCCTTCTACCCTTTTTTCCTCTTTCTCTCCTTTTTATGGGCTCTTGGACTTGGTCTGTGGCTTTTCCACGGCAATTTTCCAGGGCAGACAAATTAATGAACTCTCCACGTTGACTGCCAGCTGGGGCCAGTTTATCAATAGCAATCGGCCGCGCAGCCACGGTCATAACTATAACTCTGCGGGCAGGCTTAGTGCTCCGATTCCCCGCCCACTTCGCAGTCGTACTCCCAATGTGCCACTGACCGATATCTTAACTTTTACCCAACTGTGCCCCCTTCTTTACTCTTGAACCCCCCCAAAAAACTGCTCCATTGTTCGTGAGGAATGCTCTGGGTTTTGGTTTTGGTTTCAGTTCCGATTTGGCTTGGTTCGATTTCAGTTTTCCTATGAAATGGCACAAATCCATCATGGTGAGAGTTGCCAGGGCTTGGCATCGATCGAAATTAGTTTAAGTCTGGATTGGGTCGATCCGGGGGATTTTCTGCACTTTTCTCGATTGATCGGAGCCATAATTCGGTAAATAAGCAGGCAGTTTTACCAGCTTTTATTTATTGTATAGTTTCTGTGCCAAACCTTCAATACAGTTTCTTTAAAAATAGTTTAACTATAAGCACATAACTTTCAAAATTACATGAGAGTATGGTTACAACTAGGTTTGGTATTGACAAAAATGTGTAGGCCTACCTAAAGAAAATGCAATTAAATCCATAAATGTGTGTAAATACATTTTGTAGATTTTTTTTTGAGATACTTAATACTCTTCAAACAAAATAATTGAGGTACAGATTTATTGTTTATTTTATTTCTCATAAAACACCCTTAAGCTTACCCAAAAGTAAACTGTCAATGGCTGCTTGTTCTCTTGACTGGTCAATTGATTTCCTGACGTTTTGGCTTTTAAAAGTTTGACAAGTTCCGCCCTTGTCACTGCCCACTCCAGCTGCCAAACTGATAACGGGTATGTTGAACTATCCGTCGAAGTCAGGGGCCGCTGTATGAAATGACATCATAAAAAACACCGGGTTTGGGGGCGTGGGCGTCGAAATTCGCTCTCTGGGCTTGGCAAACACTCGACCTACACCTCGGCTCGAAAGACCTCAAGTACAGAAAAAACAGAGACTACTTTGGCTTTGGGGCTTAATGCAAAACTCACAAAACCTTGAAGCATACGTAAAAGCAACGGCAAACAAAACGCAGTCTCTCGGGTAATTATTATCTTAACGCTGATGATGAAGTGAGGGAAATGATGATGACGACGGTGTATGATATAAGTTTACCCATCGCCGCTTGGGGCCCAAAAGTCAGACAGAAATACCCGTGTAAACAACAGCTTATGCGAAAGTTAATTTCGCCGCATGTGTGCGTGTTGAGTGTCGGTTAAAATTGAAAACTGAAAACTTGGAGTTGCCTTACGGTACTCGACCAGCCCGCTTTTCACACTCATTAAACAATAAATGAACTACCGCCTTTTTCGGTTAGCTTTTGGGCTACCTACCAGAAAGGTTGTTAACACAAAGCCCAGTGGCTGAATTGATTTTATTTTCTTTTCCTTCGATTAATATGCTTAAGGCACCCCTAACTTGACATAGAGATGACCAAATTTAGTCGACGGTTAAGTCACTTTAATTGACGCCTTCTTTCGGTGCTAAATATTGACTTGCACATTAGCAAGTGCGTGTTTACTTGTTGTCATTGTCATGTTTTTGTTGTTACGGGCCATTAAAATCAGTTTCAATGTCAGCGCACAGCGACAGAAATAAGCTGAAAGCGAATGAAATATGCTAATTCTCGAAGCCATCCGATTCGATATATGTGTATGAATATATGGCAATCCATACGTAAATGTGTACATAACAAGCGAGTCTGTTTGTATGGCCATGTCGTCATGGCTTTGGCCTGGCAGCAACCATATAAGACAACCAGAACAACCCACCAACCAGCAACCGTTCAGTATACGAAGTAAAAATTATACAAAAAACAGAAAATGAAACAAGAAACAAGAAACTACAGGAATCCGGCGTATTTGGCCAGAAGTGACGCTTTAACCACAGGTAGCTTGTATTGCGGTTGGAGCTGAGAGGATCAGGCCAAATTTTGAAGTTAAGTGCTCTTGGACAAACTTTTTGGTTAGGGTAAAGGAAATTTGATCTATATTTTTTTACCAAAAGCATTCAACTGACATTCTGCTGTACAGTGACCAAATTAACAGAGCGTTAAGCTAAGTTTAGTCAAAACAAATTTTGTTTTTAAAATCAGTCAAGTGTCCATCCATGAATGCTTTCATATGACAAAAAATGCTTATATCAGAAAATATGTAAAAAAAAATGTATAAAAGGCTAAAAGGCTAAAAGAGAGCATTAAGCAAGTTTGTACAACAAACCAAAGTAACTTAAATCGCAAAAAATACATTTTGAAGCCTCATTTCAGCTAGGAAGTCTTGTTTGCTCTACAAATACCAATCACGACCAGCAAAAAAGACACTCTTGCCTAGAGCAGAGAAACTTGAGCTGCCCACTTGTTGTGTTTCCCCTGCGAGGGTATCAAAATAAACCGCAAATAAACCATTCTCGACTGACAAGCACGTGCTTCACATCGGCTGCCAAAAGCCAATTCAAGTGCCCCACACACTCCTCCTGTAGAATGTCTTCAACCCTACCTGAATTACTGCTGCGGTTGCCTGCTGGCAATAAAAAAATACAAAATAAAACTTTAGCATGCGTATGAATGTGCTCAAAAATATGATTCATTGTTTATCCGGACTTAGTAGCTTATATATTATTCTAAGAACTTGAGATGAGCCAGCGGCAGGCAAACAAAAGACTTAGACAACAAACTCGCCGATTGTCTAGACCATTTCATTGAAATTCTTTAGGTTCTTGGTAAGTTTTGTTTCTCTTCTCATCTTTTAACGAGTATGAGTGCTAACGGTTTGCGCCAGTTACAGTTGGCCGGGATGGTTTTATCAAATTGAGCCGGGATTTATTTACTTTTTGTGTGCCGCTGATAACCGCAGAATGCCAATGAATTTCAGGCCTTAAGCCAGGCCCATTATGCTCTAATTAACAGAAAATATGAGCAGCACTGCAAGCTGACCACAAAATGCCGGGTGCAATGAAGTGAACTGCGTCTTTGGTCTCCTGATCTCCTGGTCAGCTCAAAACGATGGCCACGCACCGCAGACCGGGGCAATTAGAAGAGCAACCAGTTTGGTCACAGCACGCAACGCCAGTCCAGCACTGGGTTAGTAGTATCTGAGCTCCGAGAGCCCCGATTCCGATGTCTGAGTCTGGCCGCCGGACAGGAAGCCGTTGCCATTGCCGTTCTCAATGTGGAGATGTCGACTGGCCGCGACGGGGCCATTAGATCGAGTGTGCGCAGTTAGATGCTATGGCTCTTCGGCCATAACTCTCGGGGAGTTGGCCAGAAGGAAATGGCCAACAAAATTGCATGTTTATGTCACCGACGAAAGATTTCGGACCGAAATGGTGTGACTTTCAGTGGTGAGAATCGGACTTTTTCTCCAGAGATGATTTCCCCTTATCTTTTTTCTACATTTGTTGTGAAACACCCCTACTAAACTTGCTAGAATAAGGCAATTTTCGGCTAAAATCTGAGTTCCCTTTTTTGACCTACAAAATCACTGTATTGGCTGTAATAATGCAAACAATAGTCCGAATGAGGAATGTCATACCTCGCCGAGCTCGTAGTTTAATTTCCTATCCATTGGCATTCAAACCTGAAAATGTTAAATTTTTGTCAAATTTACCAAAAAAAACAACGAGATAAAAAATGAGAAAATTGATCAAAAAATAAGTTTGTCTAAAAGAGGTGTGGATCGTTAGCTTGGAATGTAAGCTTTTCAAAACAGTAATTCTTTTAGCTGTACTCTTTGATTTGCTTAAGCTACAACTGAAAACCTGAGCAAAATAAGTGCAGTTTATACCTTCCAATTTTCATGTAATTTTACTTAAATATTCTTATATACGAGAATAATTAATTAAACAATTAAAGATCTTTAAGCTTGAACTGTATGTATACATTCAGATATTTACTGTATCTATAGCATTTCATTTTTTCCAATGCTGGTTTTAATTGCCATATTTTGGCTTATTATCCTAACATATAGTTTTATTTATTTATTTGTTGAAATTGTTCATTTCATGGATACTTCATGTAGCTGGCATCGCTGCTGAGCTACTACCCACTAGCTCAGTGGTATCGAAGCACATCCGAGCCACTGAGTTGGCGCAATTTAACGCCGCGTTGAACTCGCAGTGCGAATTATTTGCTATTTCGCTCAATGCTGGGCGGATCGGTGTAGCGTGAAATTCATTAAAATTTATGCAAAAGTGTCTGGCATATTGGGTCATCGGTGGTCGCCGGTCGCACTGCGGCTTAGTACGGAGAAAGTTCTTTCTTTTGTTTGACTTGGCTGACACTACCCGCCGCCTGCGGCTGGGCCAGCACATGTTCATTATTTGATTAACTTGCATTGTTCACCTGCAGCTTTGCTCTGCTTCTCTGCCTGTCGGTCGGCATAGAAAACAATTTAGCAATTGTTTTTACCTTTGTGCTCGAGCTTGTGCTTTTCCTGCTCCAGCTTCGGGGCCCGAGGTAAAAGTAGGTTTTATTTGAAACTAATGGGAAAAACTATTGCCCCGTTCTGCTTTTCTCAGCGCTGCGCTGCACGGCCGACTGTCATTTGGGGCCCAGGGGCTTTTGGGTAATTTTCAACTCAGTATGGGGCCGACTTGGCTTTCAAATTCTGTCCAAGATGATGCGCATGGAAAGTGCACATTTATTAAAATTGCCGACACACCGAGGGCTGTTTTTCCTTTGGCTGCTGGGAACGACTTTTTCCGAATCGCTTTTTCGTGCAGCCACACTTTTTGGACAGCAATTAAGGCGATGGTCAAAGAAAGTGTGACAACTTTGAAGGCAAAATCACGATAAGCGATTGTTTCAATCAAACAAATGATGACTAAGGGTTAATATCTTTCGAATTTGGGATGAAAGTTGGGACTGCTAATGCACTTGGATTAACCTGCTTTTAGGGAAAAAGTTCTAATGTTATAAAATGAATATAATGATAAATAAAATAATCGAAATTCATTTTAAAACATCATAAAATGTAAAACGCCTTGAATTTTTGGTGCAATGCTTTTTGTACCATTTATAGCATATTTGGTGTCTACAAATACCTCTTATTAAAGATGATTCAGCTAATTTTGTAGACCTATAATTAAATTAAAAGCCAAATGCATTAGGCAATATATAATGATTAGAACTTTTGGCTACCAAATTAGGGCTAATTTGAATTAGAAAATCTCAACAAGTCACGGTAGCTATTACCTGCACTCCAAAAATTATGAAAAAAATAAACTCTTGAAAATACAAAGATGCACTTAGGTTCTCAAGCTTCTTATTTTCTTTAGAAAAAAATTGAGCCCACTGCATTTGGTTAAATGATGATAAGAATTTTTTTGATGGCCCCAAAAAAGGGGGCTAATTCAATTAAAAGAAAACTTTCAAAACAAGCCCAGCCCTTGTAAACCTGAAGAATAGAAAGTACTTAGCATAATTTCCCAGCTGCTCAAAGCGAAACTCATTAAAACAAGACATAGGTTTGGGCTACTGCTGGGCTAGATACAAATGTATCTTCTGGATGCCTTGGACCATTGATAAATAGGCAACATAAATGAGCGGCAAAGAACACCGTTGGAATGTTGTTCAACATTATTTTCGAAGAAGTTAACCGAAGCTTTTCTATTGATGGCCTTTCAGCAGCAACCAACAAAAGGCCAGACGTATGGTATTTTTTTTATTTTTTTGGAAATAAAGAAGGGAATGGGAGGCGAACAAGTGCTTATTATTATATTAGTGGTACGACAGCGTTTCATTATGAGGCACACAATTGACCCACCGACTGGTGGAGTGGCGGAGAACGTGCAGACCCGCTGACAGGGCCAGAAAGGTGGGGCCAACAGGTAACCACCGAGGGATGGAGGGACCGACGGACCGAGGGACCATCGACGTGCCATGGAATTAGCGCGTCAGAACTTCAAATAAAAAGAGCGCCGGCAATTGAAATTTAATTGAAGCCGCAGCGACATTAATTGCCCATGGCCTTTTATCCTCCTTAGCGGAGTCGCCGGCCCGGTCGGTTGTTTATTTATTTATCTATCTGTGAACCCTAACTCCTGACCGACCGAAAAGATAAAACCGTTGGAAAACCCTTTCAGCTGTCACTCGTCCGGCCGTTTTGCATTATATAATCAGGCAAAGCTCGGAACGGGTTTCCACCGCACCGGCGATGCGATGTCAGCTTCATTAAGCTTTTCGGCCAGGTCCAGAGACGAAGCTTCAACGGCAAAGCCGAAAAGCCAGATACACATGCTCCCATCTGGCGGCTCTGTAATGCGAGTTAAACGGCAATTTATGCGCTGCCAGCGAAAATACCGTGACAATTTGCAATCAGCCAGCATTCGCTGGACTCTTGGCCAACTGAACAGTCGGCCTAAGCCAAGCCGGCAAGGCTTGGCCCGGGCTTTATGTTATAATTTACTTCGAGCCGAGCTTTATTGCCCGAGCGCCACATAGCGGAAATTCAAATGCACGCGAAATATGTATGTTAAAAGCAACTCCCCACCTTTTGTTATGCACGAGTTTTGTTTTTTCAGCTTCTAAGTCGTTTTTATGTTGTTTTACTTTTTTTTGGTTCGACTCCCAGCGATCGGAATATGTTTGGCAATCTATTTTGGCCAACTATGCGCAGCTGCACTTGGGATATGGCCATAGCTTTGACTCGAGCGATTGTATCGCTTCGACTAAAGTCCCAAATCAATGGGAACAAATATAAAAAAACCTAGCTGGCTCTTGCGAAATATTTAAGTTAGGGAAACACACCCAGGCGTACGGGCCACGTAAATTGAGTGGAATTAGCAGTGCACATAAATCACAATCACATTTAATTGCCCAGCCAAGGAGGTGATCAGGTTTTAGGCCTTAAATTCGGCATGGGAATTTGAAGGAATTCACTCAGAGCAGATTCCTTTCCTTTCAGTAATAAAAAGTGGTGGGCAAGGTACTAACTTCGTTAGCTATCTAATTTTTAAGGAAATAATTAGATAAGGTTAGAGGTAACTGTTTTGAGTATAAAACCTTTACTAAACTTTTTTTTAGGAATTTTTTGAAGCCTTTTTAGCATAAGTGACATTGAAGTACAAGATATAATTCACCACCTTTGTTTTCCTACCTCGAGTGAAAAATAAAAATATAAAACCCCTCCCAAAAACCTCAAATAAAGCCTTCCTTTCGTGCGAAACTGCTGCTCAACATTTTATAACCCTTTTGCAAAGAAATAAAATCAATACTCACCATTTGTCTGCGGGGCCATAAACAGCATTCCGGTTTTACGAGAGAACATCCATAAAAATCGCTTGGCTCCAACTCAATTTCCCATGTTTTCCCGCCGTGCAGGGCATTTGCAGGGCGGTCTCACCGCCGCCCTAGACAGAACCTCATTTTTCACTTAAACTCTTGCAGTTTTGTCATTCCTAAGCAGATAATTGCCCCGGCTAAATAATAATACAGCAAAAAAAAGAATGAGAGGAACGAGCTGGCCTTCCTGTACTAATTGCCCACGTCACTTGGCTTAATAGCTAAGCGGCTTAAACACTTTTAGTTTATGGCCTGACCCCTGGCAGCCATATAAATCACCTCCATCTCGAGCTCCACTTAATGATCCTGGGCGGACTCTGGGCTTCCAGCTGCGTTTCGATTTTGCGATACGATTTTGCATGTGCTGTTGGTTGCTTGTTTCGCTGGAAAGGAAAAGGAATTTGTTTGAGAAATCACTCGGCCGCAGTGTCCTGCGGGGAAAATCCATCAAGCCAAGAGCCGCGGCTCACTGCCTCATTGGCTATGGCGTGACTGGCAGCGCAAGTGTCTAATTGTATTTGGGTTTGCATTTATTTTTTTCACCCTCCCCCCATTTTACCCCGACCACAATCAGAGCGTGTTGCATAATACAAAAGCCAAATGCTGTACATTTGGTTAGCTATTTTAACAAGCCGCCGCCGCCGCCGCCTCCGCCGCCACACTCGACACTCAACGATAGTGAAACGAGCATGCAAAAAGTATTTTAATTGACTGCCGCTCGCAGCGGCAGCAGCAGCGGCAAGAAAATAAATGCAAAAATCCATGCAAAACAATTGCCTTCTCGCCGAACGACAAATTGTCATGGGAGTTCGCCGGCGCAGCTCTGGGGACCCACTCATGTGACCCTCGCAGCGCATTGAACTCCCCATCGGCGGAGGATCCATATCCAGATCCACCATTGTCATTGTCTCCATAGTATTTTTCTCTTTTGGATTAAAGTGGCCGGCGCATTGAGATACAATAAATTGCTGATGGCATGCAAAGTGGATGTTCTAGTTGCCATAGAAAGTGGCACACTGGCCAACATGTTTTTGGCACCGACTGCGGCTCGCTGTCAGCGTTTTGGAGCTGCAAACTGGGTCACCCGGCTGCATTTCACCTGACGCACAGTAGCTGTGGCGCGGGATCGAGTGCAAAATTAATTGCTTCAATGACTGCACAAAATTTCATATTATTCTTGAAGCAAGCCGAAGGGCGGAAGGCTGCTGTCTGCTTTCGAAAGTAAATATAAATCAAAGGCCTTTCGCCTTTTTGGACGGAGATCAGGGAACCGGGAAAAGGCTGTGAGGGGAATCCCCTTGGTTTGGACAGCGCCCGAGGGCCGGCGAAACGTGAAACGGCCCAGTTGGACCACAAAGGCGGCGTCCGGGCGATTGTCATGACATGGCTTACTTAACTCTGGCAAGGCTTATCTAGCAGCTACACTGGGAAAAATATTGTATGTTATTTTTCGAGTACTTGATTTCTGGAAGCTGCCAGAAAATCCTTATTTGTGTTTGGAGTCTGCTTGCCTATTTAAACAGACACGTTTTCTCACTTGCAAGCCAGTTCGTGTCTTAAGTCTTTCGTTTGCCTCCTTCCGCTGCACAATAAATGATAAATTATTTTGTCAAAAGCTGACTTTAATATGAGCATTAGGATAAAAAATAATTGCATTAAACTTATTTAAAGTATTTTAGCAATAACATGAATTGCATAAATGTCACTTATTTAAATCACGACCAGCATACAGCATTATTTATTAAATCTAGGCAACCTAGAAAAGAATAATCCACAGCTAAAAATACTATGGTATTATTAATTAAATTAAAACTTATGATAAAAATAGTGTAAGCTTAAGCAATTAGCTAAGGTCTTTAGCAATTAATTAATGGACCTGTCGTGTGAAATCGCTAGAGCTTCTCAAAACCTAATGAAATCATTATTTACGATTATTTTTAACAAGTTTCCAAGAATTTTGTCTGTCTTTTCTCCTATGGTTTTTTTGTGTACCCACTCCATTCTTTCCACGGCCATTCCCTAACGTTCTGTGACTCTAAAGCTGGAGCACAAATTCAATTATCACGACGGAGCGACAGCAGCCCAAGTCGAGCAGGCCAATAAATTATCTTAAAGCCAAATGCCTTTGACAGTGCGCCCGGCTGGCTGTAAGGCCGAAAGCTGTAAGCTGACCCAAAACGTGCAGAACTTTGGCAGCCGGCTGTTCTGGCCCAAAGTTCTGGCCAATCTCCGGCTGCCTTTGCCTTTTTTTGCAATTAATTGCGACCACGGCTGACTCTTTGGCTCAACATTTAAAATTAATTTGAATTTTCCTCTGTGGCTGCTGTGTTCCCGGTGTTTGTCCAATGAGTTGGCATTAATTTGCCGGCCACGATGGCGCGTTAGTTCCCAGGGTCCAGAAATCGGGTCAAAGTTATTAACCGAAGATGGTAACGCATTTCGTATTCATTGCAGGTCACCACACAGGAACCGCCGGCTGCCCCATCCGAGTTCGCACCCCATGTGACGGCCACTTGCAAGGCGGGCACGATGAACATCAAGGTGAAGATGAGCTCCGGCTACACGGGCGCCGTCCACGTCCGGGACTACCGCACACCCGGCTGCATGGCCATGGGCGATGGCAGCGACCAGGTGGCCTTCAGCCTCAACCTGTGGGCCAAGCAGGGCGCCAGCGACTACTGCGGCATCCTGGTCAGCAACGTGAGTGGAAGCAATGTAAGCATAACCCTCTGCGCTTCCTAACCCAGTTAATCACTAAAAACCAAGCACAACTTGATGTTGGGAAGGGTAAAACGGGTTGAAGTGGGGAGCTATCTTTAAAAAATATGGTACAATCAAAGGTAGCTCTAGTTCAAATGTATGTAATATTACAGAACCAAATATCCCCAGGTCAAGACAGTTTTTTTTCCATAGCTTCCTGGGTTCAAAATTGGGTATAAAGTACTTCAGAAACCGTAAATGTTCTATGAGAAAATTACAAATATTATTTTGCTAATACTATACAATTAGAGAACTTAATTAGGTGAGAAATAACAGAAGCCCTTCCAACGGCTTACAAAGCAGCAGCATTATACGCCAAGCAACCCACTTGCGCACGCAGCCAGCAAGTTCGTGTCCTAAGTCTTTCGTTTACCCTCTACCGTTTGACAAGTGGCAAATTAATTTTGTCAGCCAGCGCATATAATTTGCAAATTACTGCCGAAAATCAGACAGCTAAGGAAAAGCCACCAACTGTGAACTGTGAGGCAATCGCAGGGGCCGGCTGGAAAACTGGCCAGCCGAGACAGCAGACTGCTGAAAGACAGCCATAGACTGGGGTCTAGAAACCAAGACCGAGGCCTGATGCCGAAGTCTGGGACCTTGTCTGGCTGAAAAGGGCACGCATGCGCATAAATTTGAGCCCGCCTATCGGCTGTGTACTTGAGTCTTGGCCCCAAATCAACGCAAATCAGCAGAGACGCTGCTCCGCTGGCCAGTCTATATAGTAACGATGGCAATAAAAATCAAGTTTAATCCTACGTGCATCACAGGCGTTGACAGGCGGCGGCTGCAATTCCGTGTGGGTCTGCATCTCTGGCTCTCAGGTCCGGCTTTTCCACTCGCACACGCACTCGAACAATTGCCAGACAAAGGCAAATCGCATTAGCCATAGTCATCCCGTGGCCAGGTTCCCCGGCAATGCGTTGAAATGCAAATTATCCATATCCGCAGGGCTGGCTGCCAGATGCTTATAAGTACAAGCACATACAACATTATTAATTGCAATGTCAAATCCCAGCGACCGCACCCTGTATTCCGTTTTTGTTTCTGCCCTTTTCGCCTCACCTGGGGCAGAACTAGAGCCCCGCATTCAATGCTGGGGAGATTTGCTGGGCCATTTCAAGGCCCACCTTCCTTTCGGGCTGCGAACAAAAAAAGGGGAGGTCCCCCATAAAATTAAATCACGCTTATCGCAACCGAGGCTTGAATTTTATTTTTACGTGTACACAAAACACGCATATATCCGCTGCTTATGTATAAGGTGGTACAGTGAACAGTGGAGATGTCTACTAAATTTTAAAATTTTAAACAATATCTATTGTAATCAATAATTTAAAAATAATTTAAGTAAAAATCTTTGAAATATTAAAGTATGTATTTGTTGATAAAATTTTAAAGATGGCAACGTGCCTTAGTTTGGGAATTCATAGCCTTCCCCCTGTCATAGGTCCTTGAAAAGTGTTGATGAGTTCACTACATCGACTCTCCACTGTACCTTAATGTCTGCTGGCTGTTCTGAAAGGGAGTGCCTTGGCAGCTTGCGCCGGCGTCTAGTTTGCACTGCAGACGGCGGATTTCACATGCCCAGACACGGCTTTCCACGCTTCGACTTTGACAGCATTCCAAGTCGCTGTTGTGGATGTTGAATGTTGGATGTTGGATCCGATGTGGCTATTGTTGTGCCGGCTGCGTGGAATTTGTGTCAAAAGAATGTTTTTTGTGCGCGGCGGCGGCGGCGGCAATTTCGATTCTATTTCTTGGCAAATATGTTTCGAGCCACTTTAATTGCTGCGGCGAGATGCCTCCTCAGCCTGACCTTGGCCAGCAAAAATGCAATCCGACTACACTTTCGCCCTCGTCTCCTCCAATCCTCAAACCCCAACCTACTTGTATCTTTAAATCTGCTCCGGAGCAGCTGGCAGAGCATGAAATTGGCGCTGACAATGGCCAAGACGCCCAACAATTTTTACATAAAGTTCAAGACGGCATTGTGGTGGCTCGGCGTACTTGAACTTATTTCTTATTACGGCCACTATTATTGTTATTATTTTTTCTATTTTCGCTGCTGCGCGAGTGGGTTGCCCCTCTGGCGAGATGGCTTGCCATTATTTGATGATGGCTGTGGAGCAATGGTTCTGTGTCTAGCACCCATTATATACATTTAAATGTTAATTGCGAATGCAATAACCAAAGGCAGTAGGCTGTAGGCTGAGGCGGCCTCAAGACAATTTGCCATCGGGCAATTTCAACACATTTAGATACTTAGACGGTTAATGGGAGTCGCTCATAGTACACACATAGGGGGAATCAACTTTGCCATTTTCTTCGGCTGTTGATAATAACCTGATAATGAGCTCATCCGCTGCGGCATGCAACTGCGTGATGCATGAGTTAGCCAACGGATTGTGACATCACTGGGTTCCACTCGAACGGAGAGCTCCTCCGCCCATTCAAGGTATTTATTTCTGACTCCGGCAATATGTTGTGTTTATTTGCTAACCGCTTTAACCAGCCACTGACCAACCTCTAATCTCTAGCCAAGCATTCATTCATCAACGCTTAATACCCTGAGCAGCGGAGGCGTACGATTAAACCATTAATGTTATATAGATATATATTTATTTACTCACCCATTGACACTTATTTACTGGGCAAATGCAAACTGGTTTGGCAGCCAGCTGCTGGAAAAGCAATGTAAGCCACTCAGAAGTGACAAAGAAACTTGTACTTTTTTGTACGTACATCTTTTTATATGGAAAGCTGTTGCGGGTCAAGGCCGGTCTATATTATCGGCGGAAAAACATTACAAAACACTATAAAATAACTCAGTCAAGCCTTGGGCAACAGTTAGAGCAATTACCGCGGTGAATCTTGGCCAGCCGAGCGCAGAGATTCTTGGAACAGTTGCCCATCTGCAGAAATTGCAGTCACATACGGCTGCACAAGCCAGCTGCAGATAATATTCAAAATGATTCTAAAATAATTACCGAAATCCATGATAGCCCATCAGCATGAGCTTTAGTAAACCAACAGAGAGCCATTATGGCTGAGGAGGGGAAAAACGCTAAGGAGAAAATAAACAACTGGAAAATGCGTCACACTTGGCGGCATTTTGCATTTCCTCGTTGTGCGATTGCATCATGTGACAATTAACATGCCACAAGTGCAAGTTGCAGCCATGGTCGTGGGGCAGCCACTTACTGGTACAGTGCAAGAAATTAGTGAAAGGCCTTTA
Organism: Drosophila biarmipes; assembly: GCF_025231255.1. Taxonomy (NCBI): domain Eukaryota; kingdom Metazoa; phylum Arthropoda; class Insecta; order Diptera; family Drosophilidae; genus Drosophila; species Drosophila biarmipes. The sequence continues at coordinate 28,825,322 of NC_066616.1, read as the reverse complement.
AGTGCAGAACACATCCTTGCTGTTGGCTAAGAAAAGAGGGTAAAGATTGGATTGATAAGAGCCTTATAATAAATAATATTTATAGATGCAAAATTTGCATAACACATAAAACTATAAACGTTGCTTTTTCAACATGTTTTGAAGATACCAGGGTACTAAAGCTACTTTTAGAGTAAGTTCAATTTCCCTATTTTACAAAACTTGTATCTACCTGTGTTCTACAAATATAATTTTCAACATAGTTTTATAATCAAATAATTTTTAAAATTTAAAAAAAACACATTGGCATTTTAGGGCAAGCTTTAAGTTAAAGGTTATTTAAAAATTCAGAAGAGGTTAAAAGCAAAGTTTTAAAATGTAAAACCAAATATTTTTAAGTCCAAAGGGTATTCAAAATCATAGATCTTTATTCCTGCGAGTGCCGCAGATATATGCTCCTGTTTTATAGGCGAAGCCTGAGCGGGCTGAGCATAAATTGGGACCTAACTCGGGTTTTCCAGCCAATCAACATTAACGTCATGGGCATAAACTTTTAATAACCGGCAATTAAATGAACTTCTCTCGCCCTCCCCCTGGCCCATCCCCACCCCATCCTCCACGGACGACTCCCAATCCCCCGCAGCGCACCGAGGAGCGTTCCATCCAACTGGCCGTGCGTGTGCACAAGACTCTGGAATTGGCGGACGATAAGTTTTATGTGATTACCTGTGGCAAATCGGGCTTCGCGCGGTAAGTCGGCGAAATGCTTAACCTGTCTAGACAATTGCACTTAGGTTCTGTTTCGGCTCCAATTTGCTCCGTGTGTGCTATAATTTTTTTTTCGGCTTTGGTCAAGCTTCCGTCAGTCCCAAGTGCTGGCCAATTTCCAGAGACTCAGCGGCGGCTCACAACAAATGGAAATCCAAATCAAATGGCAAATTGTGCTGACCATGGATGGTCTTCGGCGGCGTTGCAGGCATGTAGGTGTTGCTCTTAACCCGCCATTTGCCATTGTTCGAAATTTCTTTCTTGCCTCTTGTGCGGAATTAGAACTCAAGGCCATTGAGCTTTGGGGGCAGCGCACAGAACAACACAAAACACTTTGATTCTTTCACTCAATCGCCTCTTTTGTGCGGGCCAAATCAGGAGAAAATAGAGAGAATAATTCCAAAAAAGGCAGAATAATCTACAAATTTATAGTGCTTACTGGACAGCAGTTCAATTAACGGTAAACGTCTTTCGAGCAGGGGTCCGATACTCATCTTGAGGTGAACGAAAAACAATTTAATTTACCTTCTCGCCTCGCGGCTCATTTGCATAATGCCAATGACTCTGCTCGACAGCGACTTACGCAAGTCTTTCTCAGTAAAAAAGATACAGAAACCCCGGATGGGAAATAAAAATGGCATTAAAAACGGTTTTCCAAAACGTTGCGCTCTGTTAAGCCCGGGAAAAAAGCAAAGAAATTGTTAACAGAATCTGTGTGGTAAACGCAAACATTAAAATCGTGCCAGCCGCCGTGTACAAGGCGAACAACAAATAGTTTTAGACATGTGCACACACATATTTTCTATCGCTGCCTAGCTGGCCCACAAAAGCAGCTGTCTATAGCGCAATGACCGGCAAAGGTAGATTGCAATTGCAATTGCAATTACGATTGCATAATTGCAGAACCTGCCACTGCAGCTTCGCCCAAGCTTTTGGGTCTATTGGCCATGCTTTTAATTAGCCCCTGGCACACGGAGTAATTACAGAGCCGTTAGCAAGCACCCGCCAATCAATATGGACCCTAATAAACCCAGTTTTTGACCCTCCCCAGCGATGACAATGCCCATGTGGTGCTCAAGTTCCTGGAGAACGATCACCGAGTGCGTGAGACGGTCTACGGGCATCAGTACAAGATCCGCGCCGAGTTCTCCAAGCCAAACGGTGGGTGGTGCCAGCCCCCTGGGCTCCCATTAAGAATTTAGAGACGGTACTTAACGCTCTGTTCTGGTTTTACAATCCCCAGATACCTACGGCCTGCGTGTGGGCAACTGCTTCGCCTTTGACAAGAAGAACAGGACCCAAAAACTCACCGACGACAGCGGGTAAGAAAATATTCTCAATAAATATTATCCCAAATATAAAGTTATTTAAATATTTTAATCAAATATTTTGTAGTATTATCTTAAGTTTTTAACATAGATAGAGCTCAGAAAGTGTTATTTCCTAACAAGAAAAATTGTTAAAGATTCGATTAGGAAAAAAGGAAGCTGTAATTCCAAAATTAATAAATAATAAAGACCAAAAGCCTTTTTCAATTATATATTTGAAAGAAAAAATATATTTAAATTATCTTTAATAATAGCTTTTATTTAATAATGATTTAGGAACTGATTTAGTTTACTATGATCTTTAAACACTCAAGGATATTCCTTAATTTTGATCAATATTTTTCAAGGTATTACTAAATATTTTGATCATAACCTATATTCCTCCTGTAGCTGCCCCTATGATTCCAAGATCATCAGTCGTTTTGTGCCCACAGCAGACGGACGAGCTGCCGAGGCGGTGCTTTCCTCGATGTTCAAGTTCCCCGAGGGTAGGCCGCATAGTTTTCCCCCTAGGCTCCAGACTCTAACTTTCTCTGGAATAAATCTTTCAGGTTCCGAGGTGCATCTGCAGTGCGATGTGATCCAGTGCTATGGTCGCTGTGTGGAGATCGACGACTGCAACGATGTGGCCCTGGCTGGCTTCGGCAAGGGCACCAATGGGCCCCGGAAATTCGGGCCAAATGAGGAGGGCTCCAGTTTGGCTGGCACCACGGTCTTTGTGCTCGATCCCGCCGAGGCTAGATGTGAGTTTAGATCGCTTAAATGTCTATGTGGGTTATTTATGGTATTTGTTTTATTGTATCTAAGCAGTAATCTCGGGCAACTGCGAGGATGGCATACGACCCAGTTGGCTGCTGTGGCTGACCATCACCCTGGGTGTACTCTTCCTGATCATGCTGCTGATGAACATATTCCTGTGCACTGCTATGAGCTGCAGTTGTGCTAATACGGAGGTAATAAATCTGACATTTATCGTTGCAGAGAATAGAAAACAAAATATTGCCTTTTTAAGGAATAAGGAATCTATGCATTATACTTTCGAGTTCTTATGCTGAGAATAGGATATGACTAGAAATCCTTTTCTTAGGTCAAGAACTTATCAGAACTAAAAATTAATACCCATTCTTCTCTGTGTATCCTTAAGAAACCTTTGTATTTCCATAAATCTCACCCGATCTCCCACCTTTGCAGATTATCGAGAAGGAGCCATCGATCATCGAGGAGTACGATCCGTACCGCAGTTGGCATGGCAGTCAGTACGGCTCCCGCTACTCGCTGCACGGCAGGGATGCCCACAAGGGCTACACCAGCGGCGGCTCCACGATACACTCAAATAGGTCTGATAGATATTAAGCTGCCTCCACAAAATCAAACAACAAACAGAAAACACACACAACACACCTCTATTCTACACTTCAAAATGCATCTGCTCTGCTCTCGCAAATTATTTTCCGGTTGCTGTGGAGCCAAACACACACAAAACAAAGCATGCCAACAAAGTATCTTGTATCTGCGTATCTCTATGTATCGTATATATATATATCTCCTGGACAGCCAAAAAAAGAAACAACAATTACAACACAACAGATCACAAAAACCGAAAAATCCAAACCTTAGAATGAAAAACCATTTCGTGCCTAGTACTGCAACCGTAATTAACCGATAGTATCTTGCATCTGTCTACCGGTAATAACTAACTATATCTTAAACTAACTATAGCTATCAGTCCCTTCACAAAAGAAATACAATCGAATAACTAACAGTCAATTTCGAAGAGTTGCTAACTAATCTGTCTTGAAGATTTTCCCCTGACCTTCCCCATTTTCTGCACTTTGAAATGTATTGTATTAAATCCAAACTTATCCAACGTACTTCGAAGGTCGATGCCAATCGATAACGATAACGATTATGCAATTGTGCACTCGCGTCCAGGCTCTAGACATTCCACGTTACACGGACAGCGCGCCCATCGGGGACCGCCCAGTAATATATGATCAGATCCCAATCGATAAGAACGCGACCATAATGAACAGTAGTTCTGTAAGCTAAGCTAAGTACTTCCCCTCTCTCCATTTCGAACCTGAGTCTCAAATGTACATAACTAAGTGAAAATGATCGTTCCCTGCAAGTTTTCCAAATTTTTTAGAGAGACGATGCCGCTGTAAAATACTAAACTAAACGTACTAAAGTTCTCTTTGCCTAATTTTAATTCAACCACTTAACCATAAGTCATTAGTCTGTCATAAGTGCGAACGAATGTGTATTAGTGAAATGTTTCAACTACTTGTAAAAATAAACAAAGGCAAGCCAACAAAATTAATTTAAAAGTTGAAAAAAACTATAATTTAGTCTGAAACGTTAAGAAGCAAACATTTGGCAAATGCGTTAAACGTACGAATTGTAATTAATTTAAAATGTAATCATTTAATTTAATAAAAACTAAAAAACAACATATTGAGGGTTGCGTTTTTGGTTGGGCTGTGCATACAAGCACAGAGAGTAAGTTTCCTGGGTTATAAATTAAAAAAACAATCCTTTTATAAGTTTTAAGTCATATTATCAAGATTCTACAAGATTCATTTGTAATGATTCACTCATATCAGCTCACAAGTAACACAACATAGCAAACAATAATAAATATAGTCTTGTAAAATGATCCCAACTTTTTTGTTTTATTAAAATTTCTACTGGGTTAATTTTTTGAAACACAAAAAACATTCAAAAAACAAATTTTATTTTTGGAGCAAGAGCTACAAGATAAATACTCTATCCCTTAAAATATGCAGAAAAATAAATAAGAATTTTTATCAATATTCTAAATTATTATTTTTTTATTAACGGAATGTAGAAATACTCACTAATAAGTTTATATGAAATAAAAGGCAGCTCTTATAGCACGAGTGCCTGAAAGTATGCTACACTTTTTTAATTCCGCTATATGTGAGGTTCAAGTGCAAGAGTGTTGGTAGAGGGGAGCGCATGTGTAAATTGAAATTAAAATTACATTTTAATAATAAATTTATTATATATCTGATAGTATAGGTTGCATACACCAGCAGACATTCTGATAATTCCATCTGAGTTTAAAATTTGTTTAAAATATAGTAAAAAATTTTAAGTTGAAAACATTTTAAATGTGCTTGAACCCAGCACATTGTTTATCTCAGCAGCTCAACTATTTGTCTAGTCAGTCGTGTAAATATATAAAAAAGTTTTAAAAAAAAAACTCAATGTAATATGTTTCTTCTCAACCAAAAATGCACTCACACGTTTTTATAGAACGACTGTTCTCGAATCAAGAACAATGTAGATAAAAATGTATCTCAATTTCCGGCGCCCACCCCCTTTCTCCATCGAATCCCGCCCTGTGCTCGGCTTATCTGCCTTTCGGCTCTCCGCCGGCTCTCAAAACAACCAGTTTGACGCTCTGTTCGCTCCCTCGCCTCTCCCATTTCTCGGATTTTCGCACTCGCTTTCAGCACAGCTGTACGCCGAGTCGAGTGCATGATTTTCGCATGGCGGTGGTCTCAGTTTCACATTGGCGGTCGTTGAGCGCGGAAGTGGCCAAAACCAGTGGGAAAAGGGCTTCTTGCCAGAAACGGAAAACCCTAAGAACGCGATTTTTGTTGAATGGCCGCCGCTGTCTTGTCCCTGTAGTTGTGCCCGCCTTTGTCTGTGATTGTGTTTGTGTAAGAAGTTCGGCGGCAACGACGACGTAAAATAGTGAAGCATAAAGGCCAAGTGGAGAGAATACTCGCTGTACATAAACCCCTACCCATACCTGCACCACTAAAAGTATCAACAACAAAGTGCTAGTTTTGAGCCCTCTGCTACCTTTTATTTTTGCTACCTGCCAATTTGTTAACTTTATTGTTGCTCCGCCGCTTGCGTGCCGTGGAAGCAAAGCCAAATCAACATCAAATGTAAGTGTAAGTGACCATGGAGCGGTTTAATAACACTGCACCGCCAGGAATAACAACTAAAATCGGTCTCGAACGCGTGACGAGCGAATTTAAAATCGATTGCCAGTCCCGAAATCGGACAACCCACTCAAAATGTGAAAATCAAAACTCAAATGCCCTTAGGTATAGCATTTACATGTGCTGTGGATATCATATATGTATCGTTCTCATCATGTGACTCATCCACTTGGGTTTTGCAACTGCAATCTCTACGCAAATTACTTGGGCGACCAAAAGGAAGCTATTAACAAACTTCACCGCAGATAAAACAATTGCCAAGCGGAAAAATAATAAATCAAATTGTGAATATGTAACAACTTAAATAGTTGACCCTCAGACTCAGCAAACAAAATTATCAAATATTACAATATTTTTGTGGGTTTCTCAAAGAAAAATAGTTTTTATCTCTTTGAACAAAAAGTTTAAAATATTCTTGAAATAAATATTATTGAGTTTATTCTGTAAAGTTTAGTTATTTTTTAAAGTATTATTTAAATATTCTACTTCAAGAATTATTTCCACTATCTTTAAGTTTATTTAAAGTTTGTATCTCCTACTTCAACTACCTCCCACTGCCGCCTTGTCTACCTAATTTTCTATTTCTTCCTACGCGAAATGTCTGTAATGCCAAGAATTTTAATAAAATGCAATGTGGTGCTCTCGGTTGAAAATAATTTAAATTTAGCCACGCGCCTTTCTGGCCCACTGACAACTCTCGAAAGTCGCCAGCCGAATGTTCGCCGAAAAAGTCATTAACCTCGGTCATTTGGATTCGAATGTTGTCGTCAAGTTTGAATCAGTGTAACGAATATTGAGTATTATGCTAATGGGCCTGATAATGGCGACAAGTCTCCGTAAATATGACCGATATATTTGTCTTTATAGGTCAACAATGTTGACGTTGAAAGTTTGATCTGCAAATATTGCGTCCGTAAAGCGAAATGCATTATGTAAAGGCAAGGGAAGAGGTCAGTTCTCGCGAAGCCAGCGCATCGATAAGTTTGCTTAATAAACAATAAGAGACAAAGAAATCAGCAAAATGACACTGGACTGTTTATCACTTCGAGTGCCACTTTGGGGACTGATGAAATATGGAAAAGGGTTCGCTTTGAGACTACCCTCTATATGCCAAGATTTGAACACAAAAATGGAACAATAAATAATGATCCTCCTTTGTTGTTTAATGGCATTGATTTGTACAGCTGCAGTCAAAATATTAGCATTTGAACCTGGAATTTCCCATGGTTATGAAGTATTAACTTTAAAGATTATACCTCTTATTAAATATTTTTGCTTAGTAAGACACTTACAAAAATTCTCGCATTTTTTATTTATCCAACAAAACAACTATTCTCTTGTTTGCGTCTGTTTACTTGCACACATCGTTCACATATACGATAAATTAGCTTATTTGTTTTATACCCACTATATATCCAGTCGAAAGTCTCGTTCTTATCGCTTTTTCCTTTGTTTACCCAGAATTTAAGACGCTCTCAGACATATGCCATTTCAGCTCCATTGGATTACAAGGGAGTGATAGATCATCAGACACAAAATTCATATTTAAACTATAGTAAAATAATCACAAAGCATTGTAAACCCTCAAAAGCGATGAGTTACCTTGACTACCTATTCAAATTCGAACTGGTAATCAGGGGACTACGTCACTTCATTGTTTTTTTTATGAGTTTTCTGAGCCATGTCGGAAATAAATCAAACTTAATATAGGTATACAAAGACACACAGAAATTTATAAGATCAATTTTTAAAGTATTTTTAGTATTATACTTCTTTACTAACATTAAAAATTACTTTTGAATTAAATATTTATATCGTTTTAAATTTTTTCAGTAAAATATAATATTTTTTTATATACTAGTGATATCTAATTTTTTTCTGTGAACAAAGAATGATCGGTTTTAAGCATACCTAGCGATCCCCTCTAAATAAGCAGACCCATACATGATGTCATGTTCTCCCCAGCAGAAAGGCCGGGATTGGATCACATGGCACATGGTCGGATCGGTCTTGGTAATATAATTTGAGCTCGGCGTCGAGACCGTGGTGTGATTTCTGATCATTAGCTCACCGGTTCGCAGAAGTTCTCGCATTTTACTGTCTCTCTTTTGGGACCGAAATTCATCAGAGTACAGGGGAGATAAACAAAGTTCTATACGAGGAAAACCCAACTCAATGAGCTCATCTTGGCCCTATTACATAATGTACTTCCCCCAGTTATTCCCCGAAATCTAAAATAGAGAATAGGTAGTGCCTAGATGGCATTCGGGACTGTTTGTTTGGTTAATTGGTATCTAATCGTTGGAGGCTGACCCCCAGAGACACCTCTCGAAATCAAATGGAGACCGCTTAAATGCTCAAACGATGACTTTGACATCGCCCACACGCAAAGTTGAGTGTTTTCGCAGTTCAGAGATGTACTCAGATACATATATACACAAGTATCTGAACATGCATCGAGGCTTTTGAGCCGCATAGACTATATAAATTGCTGCAATTAATATAATCAGCCCGAAGCTGTTGCATTTCTGTTAAATGTTAAATGCATTTCAATTGTTTTCCGCGCTGCAGGCTACCTTCTCAACTTTCGTCGCATGTCTAATTGTGAAAAAAATCGATTTTAGAATTTAAATTGCATTATTGTACTGGTTATAGGAGCTCTGTCAACGATTCCTGGTACTGTTATGAGTAATTGCCCGTACTTCCTCCGTTATTACATAACCCAGAGCTCTATAAAAAATCGTGTTCTATCTTATTTGGTTTCAGGTGAAGAGTGGAACTTTCGTTTTCGACAAACAGCGATGTGTGGGTCGCGATAAGACAGGCGGCACAACAATCTCAGCTATAAGAGAGCTCTGCAAACACACTAAGTTGGAGGTGAAATAAAAAACAGGAGAGAAAAATGACAATATCGTACACAAGCGAAGTGGCCACTTGTCGCGGCTTTGGCTGTTTTCTTAAATTGCTTCTCAGGTGAGTGAAGTTAAAGTCTTATATACTCGACCCGACGATCGACAGATGTGGAAGTACAGTGCGAAATTGCCAGCTCGCTCGCTAATTATAGAGCATTGACACACTCTGGACAATTGGATGGGATAACCAGCCGAGAAGCACAATGGCGGCGAATGCAAATTACAGAACTTTTCCACTTTCCTTCATATGGCAAACTGCAATTGCCGCAGAAGTATCTGCCACCCCCTCCATGGGAAGCGTGTAATCTAGACCCGTGTTCTCATAACTCTGACATCTGTCAGGGCTCGTTGGCTGAATTATAATTTAATAATGAGTTTGAGGGGGTTGAGTTTTCCCCATTTTCCCTCTGCATATTAGTGTAATCTACTTGGCTGCCAGTTAACTAGTTTGATGATCTAATTAGGCTGCTGTTGATATGGGTTTATCGCTTAACAATGGTCAATAACAATGCCCCTTGGTCAAAAGGGGAATCTCCCAGCCTGACTCACTAGTTATTCTCCACAAAGCAAGTGAATTTCAAAAATTCCTTAAAAATAGCCATAAATTGTTGTTTTGGTTCAGCCAGAAGTACCTTTTCTTCGGCCAAAGATATCGTTTGATTGTTCATTATATCACGCTTTACTCGGCTGATAAGCTTTATAAATATCGTCTGGACGTCATGTCAAGGCAGTCGCACATTTCTACAGACAATGTTTATATTTCGAGGGCTCCAATCTCACACATGCATATGTTTTATGACGTTTTGTGTCAACAACAAGTGGCCAAAATTATCGTTTCGTATCAGCAGGTTAAATTCGCGGTGACGTTTCATTCACAGACACAGTGCCGCTGGTCAATATAGGCAAATTCGAATTTCAAGTGGGGGATCTGGAACGGATCCATGGCAGAAGTATTTATTGCCTGATAAGGGCCAGAGTATGCTGATTAGTTGACGTTCACGGTCTATTTATAAAGGCTGATGGCAAGGGAGTAGAGTGGGGAATAATTACCAATTTATAAGTTTAACACAACCCCTTTAACATTTTTCAGATGGCGAGGAAGCATTTACAAGCTGGTCTGGCTGGATCTTCTGGCCTTCTTGACCATTTACTATGCCATCAACATGGTGTATCGTTTCGGCCTCAACGCTAACCAAAAAGAGTGAGTATTGGATAAAGTTCATCAAAAGATCGAAAGAGAAATATTATTAAAAACTCTACAATTTAAATGTCACGAGAATGTACAAAGTGTTTTACTACCTAAAAGTCTGTTTATTTGTCTGTCTTGCACTGTTCCTAAAATTATCATCAAAAATCCCACTAATTCAAAGCAAATTAAAGGTGCTAATAAAATCAGTGGATATTAAAATACCACATATATGATCATTTCTCTACCGATCGTCTACTGAAAGCAACATCTTCTTCTGTGACTCATACTATTTACTTTCTTTCAGAACCTTTGAGGCCATTGTTCAGTACTGTGATAGTTATAGAGAACTCATACCCCTCTCCTTTGTGCTGGGTTTCTACGTCTCGATTGTGATGACCCGTTGGTGGAATCAGTACACCTCCATTCCCTGGCCCGATCCCATTGCGGTCTTCGTCAGCTCCAATGTGCATGGCCAGGACGAACGAGGACGTATGATGAGACGAACGATTATGCGTTATGTGTGCCTGTGTTTGACCATGGTCCTGGCGAATGTTTCCCCTCGTGTGAAGAAACGTTTTCCGGGCCTCAACAATCTAGTGGAGGCGGGTCTGCTAAATGATAATGAGAAAACCATTATAGAGACCATGAACAAGGCCTTTCCCAGACCCTCCAAACACTGGTTGCCCATCGTTTGGGCCGCTAGTATTATAACTAGAGCTCGGAAGGAGGGCAGAATTCGTGATGATTTCGCGGTGAAGACGATCATCGATGAGCTCAATAAGTTTAGGGGTCAGTGTGGACTCCTCATCAGCTATGATACCATCAGTGTGCCCCTAGTTTACACGCAAGTGGTGACCCTGGCGGTCTACTCCTACTTCCTCACCTGCTGCATGGGTCAGCAGTGGACGGATGGCAAGGTGGTGGGCAATACCACCTACCTGAACAAGGTGGATCTGTACTTTCCGGTCTTCACCACGCTGCAGTTCTTCTTCTACATGGGTTGGCTCAAGGTGGCCGAGTCCCTGATTAATCCCTTCGGCGAGGATGATGATGATTTCGAGGTAGGTATAAGATAGTTTAAAGATATAGCCATAATACTAATATAATATGTGCCCTAGGTCAACTGGATGGTGGATCGTAATCTGCAGGTATCCTACCTCATCGTCGACGAGATGCACCATGACCATCCGGAGCTGCTGAAGGATCAGTACTGGGACGAGGTGTTCCCCAACGAGCTGCCCTACACCATAGCTGCCGAGAGATTCAGGGAGAACCATCCGGAGCCGTCCACTGCCAAGATCGAGGTGCCCAAGAACGCGGCCATGCCCTCGACCATGTCCTCCGTGCGGATCGATGAAATGGTTGGTAATGCTAGTGGTGACCCCACCGCCGCCGCCGCCGCGGAAGCGAAGCCCCCTGCTCCGGGGGCTCAAGCTCAAGGTCCGGTCGCGGACTCCGGGGTCCAGACCGTGACCTATGACTTTCCCAAGGGCTCGGCAGACGAGGAGGTTAGAATCAAAACGTTGGCTGCATTCCCTAGCGTTACGAAGCATTGGCACCTGAACTCTCGATTGGTTAACCAAATTCATCATCTCTCGTCCAGCAAACTGATCCAAATCGAAACTAAATCCGAATCAATATCGAAATTACAAGTTTCTAACCTCTTTTTCTTGTTCAACACGAAGAGACATTGCTTTTGTGGGATCACAGTTCGCTCATTGGCATTCTGAATCACAGCGGTGCTTGGTATATATAAAACCTAATCTAGATGTACAGAGTGTGTATTTATAAGGGGTGGGCACAGTAAAGGCTCAAGTAATTATTCAAGTATTTATTGAATTATATTAGTTGATAAGCCTTACTAATGGGACTATCTACTTAGCGGTGACCTGAAAAAATGAACCCTTAGTGATTTCTGTTGGAGAATATGTTGAAAATGTATTTCAAAACATTATTTAAAAAATGTAGTTTGCTTGGGAATGCAATTATAAATTTGATGTGATCTATTATATTACCTGTTTATTTGAGCCTATTTTACTGTGCCCCACCTCCAGTCTAACCATAATCTTAGAAAGGTGTTTGTGTCTCTATGCTTTAAGAATGTGAATACTAACTTTTGATTCTAATTGTCTAAGAGATCTGTCCACAGCCTAAAGCCTCTAACAGCACTCGCACTGCACGACTTTCCAATGCTTTATGCTGCACTGACTTTTGAGCACTCAATGGTTTCGAGTAATCCGGGCACAGCGGAACTAAGAATATAAGCCAGCTACTAACCACTAAGACTATCTCAATCTAATATATAATTTATTTATCTCCAACCAGGCTGATGATGCCAGTGGCATACACTTCTCAGCTGGCAATGGCAAAATGCGCCTGGGATCCTCGCCCTCGCTAGTGAGTGTCTCGGGTACTCTGTCCCGGGTGAATACGGTGGCCTCGGCACTCAAGCGGTTCCTCAGTCGCGATGACAGCAGGCCGGGATCGGCCACGCCCAGCCAGGATCAGCCCTACAAGTTTCCGGCCAGCGCCAGTTCGGCCAGCCTCTCGGGAGGAGTTGTGGGATCGGCTACGTCGGCGGGAAAACCAGCTGGAAGTCTGAGGATTACCCAACAGGTCATCGAGGAGGTGGACGAGCAGGCCACCATCACATCCATGCGGGCCAACGATCCGCGCCCCAATGTCATGGACATCTTTGCAGCGGGCTCGTCCTCGGGAGCTGCCCCTTCTGGGCCGCTGCAGCCGCCTCCCGCCCACTCGGAACCGGTGGACATACCAGCACGTCCGCCCTCCTATAATCGTGCCCAGTCCCAGTACGAACCCACTCTCTTCCCACCGGGCGGAGTGGATGCCCTGCTCAGTACTTCAGCTCCAGCGGGCGGCAGTCCCTTGCTCCTGTCCAATGCAGCCACTGCTCCCAGCTCACCAGTGGGCGAGAGCTCCAAGTCCCTGTACGATCCCCAAAAGACAGCCAGCCGGGAGACAGGTGAGTCCAGAGGTTCTTCAACATCCCCGCAAGCGGATGTGTTAGAATGCCCAGCCGCTTCTTAAACTCTCATTTTAACATTTGTGTATCTTCATTTTCAACAAATTCGGGAACTTTTAAAGAGAGGCCCGATGCACCGCAGGTTTTCAGGTGGTTCGTCACGCCCGGTAAAGTTCACATCCATTGGCCATATTAACTCGTTTCAATATTTTCGCTTGCTCTTCTACGTAATCGTTGCTGATTTCTCCCCAATTAGTGTTATTTGTTGATTTTTGATTTATTTTCGAATTACAACTATTTTTAGTTTGCGTATCAGAAAATTATTTAAAATGATAAAATCCAAAAATTGCTATCTTACCAGTTTTTGCGTTAACCATAAGTTATTTATTTAAATTCTAAATTAAATTAAATTATTTAAATGCTAAAACGATCATTTCTTAAAAATTAATTTTTATTTTAACAAACATGACTTCGAACATAGGACTAAAAATTTTTCTGAGTTTAAACACTTTATATTTTAATTAATTAAAATTTTCTTGTTTTGTTTAATTTTGTTGAGCGATTGGCATGTGTTTTTTAAAAGCGATGCCCACTTGTTAAGTACTAACCCCAGCTTAGCCCTTTAAATTTAATATTTTAAACTACGTAAGGCCGCAGACAAGGGTTTCTGCCCGGTCAAGTAGGTAGCCAACAACCCGTAATTCCAACTCCATATTGGTTCCCGCCTAGCATTAGTCCCCAGCCATTTAGAAGTTGCACGCTGCCATTGATTTTTTCAAAAAATAAGATTTCTTTTGTAATATATATCCTATATTTTTGCAGTGGAGAACATGGACCTGAGGTCCTCCAGCGATCTGCTGGCCAATGCGGCTGCGCAACTGGAGGATGAGGGCGATGACTTCGACAAGCTGAAGGCGGCTCGTGAGAAGGAGAAGCTGATGCGCCAGCAGAAGAATCTGGCCCGAACCATCAGCACCGCCCCGGGAATGGAGACCACGGCAGTGCCGATGGTGCCAATGATCCCAGTGAATGTGGCAGTGCCGCAGTCCCAAATGCCCGCCGTGGCATCCAGTGCCGATCTTCTGGCCGGCGGAGAACTCTCCAATTCGACGATGAAGTCGGAGGACGCCATCAACGGCAGTTGAACAAACCCTAGTATTTTGTTTCGTACACTTACCTAGTTTAAGTCTAGTGCATTATTTAATTTACCTGAGCTGCTAAGCTTAAATACCTATACTATATAACGTATATGCCGCTGACATTGAGAATACGCAGAGTTACGGACAGTTTAAGAATGCTCATAACTTCTAAAAGAGCTCGAGTGATGATGGACCTAATTAACGCAGTTAATAACACAAATACTAATATCTAAGTAGAACGTTTTTTGAATTTTACAAATATAAGTTATTTTGTAAATGGCTCATGATTTGTTTTTTATTTTTTCGGTTGTTTTTGGGTTGGCGCTGATTTTTGAAAAAGAAAGTGCTTAACAATTGTGGACTGTAAAATTGAAAAATATTTTTAAAACATATTTTTGTGGTTTATTAAATCAAGAACTTAAAATAAAATTGGCTTTCTTAGCGGAGTTTTAAATTGTTATATATTTTTGAGGAATAAAGTATACAGTTTTAAATGTTTTTACGGAAAGACTTAATAAATTATATAAAAACTTGTTAAATACATACATGTAATTTCTTAAACCATTTCACATCGCAAGATGAAGGCTAGAAGTTTTGTTTTAGCAATTGGGGTATACTAAATAATGCTATTCTAATTATTTAAAAAAATACATTTTCGAAATATAGAAAAAATTCCATTACGGATCCACTGGTTCGTGAACTGGAACCGAAGAACATTTGCGTCCCTGGTTTTCTGGGCCGTGGCCAGCCCTGGTATTTCCTAAAAGACAGAGCTGTTAATCAAAACAAAACAAGAGTGATTTTAAATGGTTTTCTAACATGTCGAGTACTTCCGCAGCAAATGTAGCCACCCATGAAGATCCAGCAATTTGGCACAAATGGTGTCGCCTATGTTCCCAAGATCATCCGACCAACCGGAATGTGTACTCCAGGGAGGAGCAGCCGAACTCCTGGACGAGCATGTTGGCCATGACCGTGGGCAAATACTTCTGGGTGGATGTAAATAACTAATATTTTGTAGTATATTCAACATAAAACAGCAGAATGACATCTTTCAGATCAAAAAGGAGGATGAGCTGAGCAACTACCTGTGCTCAGAGTGCTTCACATTGATGGATTGCCTCATGGAATTCTCGGAGAGAGTTCGCAAAGTACAGATCCTCTTCAACAGATTGCAGGCCTTAAAACCGGAAGCTGTGGTAAACTATGAGGAACTACGAGAGGATTGCGGCTTGGCCAGCGACGAATGGAAGCATATAATGTACAGAGCAGTGGCACTTCCTCCTTACAAACAAGAAGAACTCAAAACCAATGGAATGGAACAGCAAGTTATAGTGATAGAACAGGAACAGCAGCAAACTCAAGAGTTTGTCCAGGAGCTACATATCGCTGGAGAGGCACTACAAACCGCTGGAATGGAAGAGGAAATCCTAGAGGACGAGGGTGAGCACCTTGCAGAGGAAGAGGTCGAAACTATGGAGGAGGAAGTGCAGCAGCAGGAAACCTCAGATTGCCTGGTTGAAGTGGATCGCATAGCGGAGGAGGAATTCATCGAAGAATCAAGGCTAACAGAAAACCAAGTTGAAGATTTTCAAGTTAACACATATGAAGCTATATCCCAAGCCCGCCCACACGAACTTCTTAGATCGAAAGCTGTCGAAGAAGCTATGGAGCCCGAAGACGATGCCTTTGAAGAGGAAACATCCGAGGAGCCAGCCCCATACAAGTGCAGCATTTGCAAAAAGTCGTACAAGAGACCCAACGCCTACATGCGACACATGGAGGAAGTCCACAAAACCGTACCCAGAGATCTCCCACAAGTGCTATGCAACACTTGTCCCCACTGCGAAAAGCGTTTTACCGCTCCTGCATCTCTTCGGAGACATATAGAAGGGTTTCACAAGCAAGTCAAGCCTTATGTCGCCGAAGCCTCTGATTGCCTGGTCGAAGTAGAGCATATCGCGGAGGAGGACTACATCGAAGAATCGCAGATCATAGAAGAAGGCCAAGTGGAAGACTTCCAGATTGAAACTTATGAAGTAATATCCACAGCGCAGCCAGCAGAACTCCTTAAATCAAAAGCCGCGGAGGAAGCTCTAGAATCCGATGACGATACACATGAAGATGTTTCATCTGAGCATCTCATAGAAGATGAAGAAGAGGGGATTCCAGAGGAGCCAACCATCTACAAGTGCAGCATTTGCAACAAGCCGTACAAGAAACCCAAAGCCTACATGCGTCACATGGAAGAAGTGCACAACACCGTGCCCAAAGATCTTCCACAACTGCTGTGCAACCAGTGCGGATTATGTTTCCCCTCGGCCACTCAGCTGGCCTCCCACTACCGAACCCATTTACCCCCCGCAGTGAAGTCCGATAACTCCTGTCCGCACTGTGAAAAGCGTTTCACCACTCCGGGAACACTGAAGCGGCACATAGAGGGGGTTCACAAGCAGATCAAGCCCTATGTTTGTGACATCTGCGGCAAGAGCTTCAACTATGTCACCGGGCTCAAAGATCACAAGCTGGTCCACACCGAGGAATGTCCCTTCGAGTGTCCCGTGTGCCTGCGACGCTTTAAAAACAAAGCTAGATTAAAGGTAGGCACTCCCATTAACTTAAAACTGGATAAATAATCCATTCATACCTCTTTTAGATTCATTCCGATACCCACAGTGCCCAAATCTACGAGTGTGCCATATGCGGCTTGAAGCTCAAGACCCGCCGAACCTTCAACAAGCACAAATTGGTCCACTCAGATGAACGGCAGTACAAATGTGATGTCTGTGGATCGGCATTCAAGCGGAGCAAGACCCTGAAGGCGCATCTCATTCTGCACACTGGCATCCGGCCGTATAAGTGCAACTTCTGCGGCATAGACTTCTCCAACGGCTCCAACTGTCGTTCGCACAAGCGAAAAGCGCATCCCAAGGAACTGGCCGAGGAGGAATCGCGCGGAGTTTCGCGGTCCACGCTACTTCCTATGCTGGATGAACTTACCAAGGCGTATGTAGCATCTGAATATGTAATATAAATCTTAATTAATCTTATTTATTTTCGCAGATCCAAGCTTATTAAAACACCCGCTAAGCCGAGCAAAACCAAGGGTAGTAGGCCAAAAGTTCCGCCGAAAGCAGAATCATCCGCAAAGGACACTGATGGAAATGCTATCCTCTACGAACTTGTTGAGGAGCTTGATTACTCCTAGGTATTCAAATAAACATAAAGTTAAAACTATTTTAAAAGTTGCGAGTACACGGGTCTCTTGGTTTATTCACATTTCAAGTTTAGTTTCTTAAGAGCTAGTTTATAAATCGAGAGGTTTACAGATCTTAAATGCTTGACAGGCAGCAGAAATAGAAAAACACATTGAACTTAGGCGAAAACTAATCGAATACATAAATCACAAGGCAATCAACAAATTTCGAAAACCATATTCTCATAATAAATAACAAAGAATTTAACAACAAGCAACTGGAACTGCCAAATGCCACCGTACCAAATATTAAATATTTTTCGCAACAGGCTTTGGAATGTACAGATCAGTACTCAAGAATAGAACTGTCTTTGGATGCTCCACTTTGTAGTGATTGAAATTTTGAAATGCTATGAAAATCCGAAGACGCACTTAAAAAAGATCACATTTTGGGATGGACAAAATACAATTACGATTATATGCTAAATGTTTGGTAGGAAGGGGTCAATTTGAACGGTTGCCCAAAAAAATAAGAAAATTAAGGTACCAAAAGTAATCCAAGGACAATATTTGAGCATTATTTTAAAGACTTTTCTATAGCGGAAATGAAACACTATTAAGGTGGGCCAAAAGGTTAGTGCAAACTGTGTAAAATTGTCCAAAGATTACAATCGCAGCTACATTTCTTCGCTAATAAAACCGACCCGTTCGGATGCTGGGAATATTACACTTACAAACGACCTACGTTTAGACAAGTTGAGCTTAGACCATACAGCTAAAATGTACAAATTTCACTAAATACATATAGAGCAAGTAAAACTGCACCACCGGCACTGCACCCTGAGCAGCCTAACTGAGTCGCCAGCGCAGGCCGAGGAGCAGGAGAGCAGCGGTGATTATGGCCACGGAACGTGATGTCTCGCCGCCCGCTCCGCAGGCGAGGTTGTCGCGCGGGTATTTGTTGAGCGGATCGGGCTCCTCGCCCGGACGACACTGCTTCCCCTGGGCGGCAAACTGTGCGCCGCACAGCTCGTGGCAAGGCGGGCACATAATAGCCCCCTTGTGCAGCCACCCGTTGGCCGCAATCCGGATGGAGAGCTTCTGCCCGGGGAAGGAGCACTTGTAGCTGTAGTTGCCCACCAGGATGTGCAGCCGGCCGTCGAAGCAGTCGTACTTGTAGCAGCCACTGCCCCAGTGCTGCCACTCGCGCGTCTGGTGGCAGGATCTCTCCTCCCACATGGACTCGCTGTGGTCGAAGCACTTGGCTCCCTCGCCATAGCTCTCCAGGGCGAAGTTCTTCTCAGGTTCTGCAGGAGATCAATAATTAAAAAATAAACTGATTGAAGTAAGTGGTTTTTACTTACTGGGATTGTTCTCCTTGAAGCGGCAATGAGATCCTCTTACAATCACATTCTTGCTGCGCCAGGTGAACTCCTGTATATAGGGACAGTGGTCCGCCAGCGAGACTGATCCTCCGTAGAAGCCCTCTTCACCATCCTTCACATGATTCAGGCTATCGAAGTTCTGGTAGCCCTTGGGCAGCTCGAACTCATGGCGTATTAGGTTGCACAGGGCCACAGATTTGCGATCATCTGTGCACTCGGTTTGCAGAGGATCCTGCTTAACCTTTGAGCAGAAGGGATGTATAGAGCGGCCCCTTTGAACATAAAATAGAAGGCAGTTTATGAAATCTGTTAGGATATATAAAAGTAAAGCATCCCCTCACCTGGCATGGTTATACTGTATCCAATCCTTGCAGCTCCGCATGGCAAACGCACAGCCCAGTCCCTTGCCCCAAGTCAGAGGCGTGGCCATCGAGTAGTTGGCCCTATACCAGCCGGAGTCCTCCATCAGGGCGAGGGTGATGCGCGAGAAGACCGGCGACTGTGTGTGCGTGCCAGTCATGGCCTCGTTCTCCAGGATGCGCTTTTCCCAGTGGGTCAGGGCGGTGCCTTCGCCGCCTTGATCCTCCAGCTCGGCGCCCTCCAGTTTATTGCAGTTGAAATGGGCCCGCACCTCGGCAACCACACGCGGTGTGACCATCATGTCCACCACCTTGTTGACATGGCCACCACGCACAGACCAGTTCTCTCGCACCACCTTGCGTATGGTCTCGTTGCTCCACTGATGGATCTGCAATCTGAAAGGGGATTTTGAGGATTAGAATCTGATTTTTTTGGAAGTATGATCACTTACTTTTCATTCAGATACGGCTTGCCAGTGTCCGCCTTTCTGGGTGTCCGGGGTTTTCCCTCATCATCCCTGAAGAAGGCGTACAGGCTCACAGAGAAGCCCAGGGCATGCAGGATCTCGTGCTTGACGGTGGAGATCAGCGTCTGCAGCTCCTGCGGCTTGGTGCTGATGCTCTCCGGGCAGAGATTCGCGTGGCCGGCGATGGGGCGGTCCAGAGCCGCCTCCTGCTGGCAGTGGGCCGCATAGGCCACCGTCAGGCCCTTGAAACAACGCTGGGTCTGTCTGGCGGAGACGTAGAAGACGAAGTCCGCATTCTCGATGCCTTCGCCGGGCTGCGTGTTACTATCAACTCGACAGTTCTGGCCAGTGGCATTGCACACGCGACAGACCTGGAAAAAGGAATTAAAGTTAGGATTCATATCAGAAAAGTGAATCTGTAATTGGATTAGGCGAAAAATAAAGTACGATATTTATTTTTAACTAGATGATGGCTGATTCTGAGATATAAAAGGGCCTACGATAGGCCTAAAACAGTTAGTAAAAGAAAGGAATCCATAATATGATTAACGTAAAAATGTATTCAGTTTTTATGACTTAGCTGGGTTTTTGACTAAATGACACCTGATTCCGGTTCATAAGGTTAAGAACATATTTATAAATCAAGCAATGGTGATAAGGCCTTAAACAACAAAGTATCTCTGAATATACATAAAGTCCGACGTATATTATTTTTTCCGCTATATTAGAACCTATTTTATTATTTTATGCAAAACCTTGCTTAGCTCCCATATTTTGATTCCTAAAAGAAGCCAAAAGGTTTTTTTGTAAACTTGCACATTAATAAGTAACCCGTGATTTAAGCTGAAATTGCTCAGGTCTTGCCTAAACCAGTTTTGAAATTTACAAATATTTTGTTAAGCATTTGTTTTACTCAAGGCCTTTTCTTTGTAATTGGGCGTTTCAAACTAACAGAGGCTAGTTAATAATTTTTCTCCGGAATTTGTCGTGAGCTGAACTTGATTTGAGTTCGTGGAAGACCTAACCAAGGACACTTACATCCAAGTGGGCGTCGGGGACCTGGACCTCGCCGCACATCGTCGTCGCCTTGCAGTGGTCAATGCAGTGGGTGTGGCCGTTCTTCACGTACACCTGGGTGCTGTCGCATTTTCTGAAATTTAATTATGAATACTTTATACCGTGTGCGGTGGCTTTCCTTTGCCGGCGAGCAACTCACCTATTGAGGCGAATGACGCCCTTGGTCTCTCGCACCATCAGCGCCTGTTCCCAGAACTGCACGGCTTCCGGGAGCACGGTGTCCTGGAAGGGGTGAAAGCAAAGTCTTCAGTCAAGTTGCCAAGAAAACCAGCAATGTCAACTCACATTTATCAAATTAAACTTCTCTTCCTCCAGCCTGGCAGGTGGTGAGCATGAAACAACAAGAAAATAGTTTTGTTTATTACATTCTGTGGGAGCCAAAGGATTGTGCGACGACGTGGGTGTCGTCTTTCCTAAGGTGTATGGATTCTGGGAAATCCAAGCAGGCAATTTCATTTTGTGCATAACAAAAGCCTTGGCAACCATTTATAAGGGCCAGTACTTGATTTCGTTATTTAAGCTTATTAGTCAAGGTGAAATCAGGAATATTGGGTTGCTAACGGAAAGATTGTCATCAAAATATTATATTTCAATTATTGAATTGTTTACTCAATCAAAGTGAAAGTAAACAACGATGTTCTCAATTCGATGGGCCTAAGATTTTTATAAAGAAGTTTACGTTTGAAAAAGGACCACAAATGGGATTACAGTACTAAAAATAACTATATTATTTTAAATTTATATTATGCAAAATCATATTAACGTTAAACTTAAATAATGTTAGGTTTATTGTATTACTTAAATCAAATTAACCCCAAAACAAACTTTAAATCACTTGCTAATTGTAATAAAAACTCCGGGTGAAAGTATTTTACAAATTGGATTTCCATATTAAAATTTTGTTATATCACTAAAATATAAATTAAATCATATTAAGGAAAAAAAACTGGAAATTCCTGAACGAAAGCACTTTTACACCAAGGTCGCCCGATTTTTACTGTCAACTGTCTGATATTCATACCGGGTAATTGTGTACCTGTTAGCACCTGTTTGAGTGAATTATTCACCACTAAATTATTCATCGAATCGAAACTGAAACTGAAACTCAGACCCAAAATTAAAGCCAAGTCGAGTCAACTCTCCGCTTTCCTGTTGACCTTGTCCGCTGCCAATACTGGCCAATCGAACCCAGCCAACTGTCGGCCAATCTGGCCAGTTATAATGGTCAGTGCCCAGTGGCCGCCGGCCAAGTGGCCAAGTGACCATGTGGATGGAGCAATCGATGGCCAACCTTAGGAGACACCTCGGCCCACTGCGTTGATTTGGACAAATTGCGCACCGCCACACATGGCCAACTGAATTTGGGCCTGAAGTCAGATATTGTTGTTACCCAACCCGGAGCGGCCGTAACGGTGCATGGCCAAAGCAAAGCGCTCGGGAGAGTGAATAATTTACCCGGTCTTTTAGCGCGGCTTTATGTTAACTTGACATTCGGCCAAGTCAAATTGTAAACTGTTTTTTGTCCGCTTGGCTGGCTGCCATTAAAGCGCAATTAAAGCCAATTTTCAGAGCTGAAGCACAGATTTACACTCGGAAAAAAACAAGTGTATTTGTATAACAAGAAAAATAGTAATGATTTCATGGGCTAAATTATGTATTGTAGTCTCAGGCTTCTTTTAATTTATTGTTTTATTATTAAGTGAACAACACGCAAATTATATTTTTTTTAAGTAAATGTCATTAGAAAAATTCACATAAAAAAATTTCCTTGACAAAAATATTTAATTGAACATTTTTTGACTTTTTCCTTAACATAAATATACTATTTGGATATAACTATAAATGTAAATACTATAAATCAAATGAAGACTAAAAGATTGTATTTGTTTGTTAAATTTTTGGTGGTGTGTCAGGTTCGAAACCACTTAAAAAACAATTCTTTAACATAATAATATTTTATAGTATAGTAGTATACCATCCACGCCTTTGAAACCCAAACGAAATTGCCTTAATCTTTACTCACAAATGTGTTTCATATTTTTTTTTTATGTTATTTATTTTTTGTCTATATATTTTTTCCAGAGTGTAGCTGGTACTCACCTGTAGACGGAGTCGTCGTAGACGAGCAGAATTCGCAGCGGCTGCTCAGCGGCCACGCTGCGCCGGCGCACGCTATGCCTGGACGGCTCTCCCTCTCCGGCGGAGTCGTCTTCGCTATCAGCCAGTTGGATGCGCACGCCATGGACGACCTATAAAGCGAAAGATGGATGGATGATGAGATCGCATGGATAGTACGGAAAGGGAGAGCTGTGATGGGGGGAGGAAGGCGAGAAGAAATCATGAAATCACTCAGCGGAGCTTAAACGAAAGCGAAATTTCGTTGTTAACTATTAAATGACGACATCTAGTCAGACAAAGGCCACACCAAAAGGCAGTTCCCCGTAGGTAATTGGTCTGCGCAAATTGCAGGGAAATTAATTTTAAATTGCCCGCCAAAATGTCGAACGATTGGCACATCGAAATGTCAATGATTTGTGTGGCTGGTTATTTTGTTTTGGGTTTTGGTTTGCATTTTGGGTTTTATTTCGGCGCTGCCATTGTTATTCGCTGTTATTATTACCGTGCTGCTCTGCGGTCGCATTGTGCAATCTGTGCCAATTATTAGGAATAAATTAGATGTCTTCGTTGAATATGCATGGCGCGGAGGGCCTTTATCCGCACTTAATCCGCCGACAGACAGACAAAGCACTTGACACTCATCACCATAAATTGTCGCCGACATCTGGGAGATGCGCTTGAGTGCTGCTAAATATATATGTATATATGCTTCTATATGCTCATCAAAAATGTATACATTAAGGTATGTCCCCGGTCTGTCTATCTGTCCGGAAAGCGGTCTTAAAAGGTTCTGGCTGCTCGAGAAGTGCTCAGGGTGGCCCTCTGAGGGGGGCTTGAAAACGAAAGTATGTAAATGTATCTTTCCTGCCATCAAAGAGTGCCAATCATATGTGAATGAAAAGCCAGACGGAGTGAAAGGCAGCAACAACTGCGAAAACATTATCGACGCAGGCAATTGAAATTATAATAAAGCTAA
This sequence comes from Drosophila biarmipes, assembly GCF_025231255.1. Classification (NCBI taxonomy): domain Eukaryota; kingdom Metazoa; phylum Arthropoda; class Insecta; order Diptera; family Drosophilidae; genus Drosophila; species Drosophila biarmipes. The sequence goes on along the minus strand of NC_066616.1, from coordinate 28,801,463 downwards.
TTTGCACACAAGAAATGCGCTGGCAGACAGCTTAGCTGCCTTAATTAATGGAGCAGCATATGGCCCTCATCGTGGGAAGTGCTCGGTGCTAGGTGTTCTCACTGCCCAAGTGTGGAGTGTAACTGCCAATGGATAATACTGGCTAAATGGCAAAGTTAGACACCTGCACGAACCCGTGGAGGGGCAAAAAAAAACATTCCTATTTATCCAAGAACAACAATAGTTGTGGCAATCGCGATCTGACAAAAGAGTTTGGCATTGAAATGAGCTGAGCAAACACAGTGGCGTGGTTCCGCGGGGTCCGACTTGGTCTCGGGATCTTGACTTCTGTCGCACCCATCAAAGTCAACGAACGTGACTATATCTGCTTGTCATTGCTTATTTAATTTCCCTAACATCATTGTTTACCAATAAAAAACTGATTCATTAATGTCTTATTTACTGTTTTACAAACCTAACTAAAATAATAATAATTAAGATTGTATCAGTAATCCCTCTTGAATCCAAAAATCAACAATGAGCATTGTATTGTAATACAAAAACCTTGGTAAGCTCAGCACCTCTTTAATGAAATCAATAATTAATCAAATAAATCTCCACAAATGTATCTTTATCTTCAGAATTTTTATATCTCAGTTTAATGCGATTAAAAAGGCATTCTGACAGTTTAAAGTTCAACCATGCCTTATTAGGCTTCCAGTAACGTTCACGCATAAAGTGCTCTATAATCCCTTCCAGGCAACGCCCTGCCAGCGTCATGAGGTGTGGATATAAGTAAAGTAACCATAAGCCATTAGCCGTAAACCATAAACCATCAAAGAGATACATCTCCAAAGCTGGCCATAATCGTGACAACGACCCTCGAAAAAAATTAACCAACATAATGTTCGATCTTCACATTGAGCGTCATCCCAAAGCCCAGAGTTGCCGCTGCGGTCGAGTGCATTGAAAAAGTATCTGAAAAACCGCACAAGTTACAAATCATCCGCGAAACGTTTGGCAGGTGAAAGATGATGACGCACAACACCATTTAGACGGGCAGCTCGCTGAGTTTGCTGTCATCAAGGGGGAGTGGAATCAGACTTTATAGAGGGGAAAGGTGGACGTATAGCGGTGCCAATATCTCTGCGGCATTAGTGCAACCCAAATGCATTGTGAGGCGAACCGTAAACAGTTGAATGACAGCCCACATAAATGCCCACGATGCCTAACAATGGCCAGCTTTAACCACAACTTTATGTTTATTTATAAAGCGGCGCCATTAGTGACGAAAATATACATCCAATACGTTTAATTGATATATAATTCACATGATTGGGTAAAATGCTATTGCTCAAAATCGTATGAGTGCCGCAAAACAGGCTCAGAATAAGCCGGTTTTCAAACGAAAGGTGGCGTTTAAAAATATATTTATAAATTACAACATTCACATTAAGTAGGTGGTTAGAAATACATTAGCTTATCGCAACGATTTACTTTTTATTTTCATTATATTAAGACCCTTTGTTAGACTAAATAAAAATACATTTAAAATTAATGTTCTGAACTTTTAATAATATTTATCTATAAAATTGATTCCATTAATTGTTTTTTAAATATCAATACAAATAATGATCAACAATACCCCTTCCTCCTTAGTTAGCGTGTACTGTAATTCCTTTAAAATATTTTTAAAGATTAAATCACGCAAATGTCATTAGCAATTTTATATAATTACAAAAAAAATAGAAAACTAACTATTATGGATTGCGAAGTTTATAAATTCCAGTATTAAAACGTGAAATGTTCAGGCTACAAGTTTTGTGTATCTTTTGGCTAAATAACTTGTGTTATATTCATGTAAGCAAGCTTTAAATTGTCTAAGGATCAGATAACTTAATATGTAATTTTTTTAGGTTAAGGGTTCCTATAAGTTTAATTCACTTAATTGCGAAGTTCTTGCTCCAGAAATGGGTTACATGAAGCAGTGTCACATAAGGGCCATCGATAGAAAGCACAACATGATGAACCTTGAAGCGATTCTAAATAAAACCATATTGCAGGTTATTTGGAAATGAAAATGTACTTAAAAAACATCAAAATAAATATTATTTAAAGTTTGAGATCCATTTCAAGATTGTCAAACGCGAGCTTGGGGGCTGGCACCCCTTTTTGTACGACATAAGAATGGACATTTGCCAGTTCTTCAGAAACCGAAGGAAATTCTTTATTTCCAATCTTATTTATTCGTTTATGAAGCCTTACACAAATGTTAATCACACCTGCCCCTACGTGGTAAGTACGGCACTATAAACATTTTACAATAATAAACAATAAATAAATATTGAACTTTCATTGAAAGGCTGGTGAGGCAATGCAACTTTTGAACTGGACTCCAGATGAAGACCAAGTTATAGCTAAATTTCCCGTAGACCATGGCCAATATGGTTTGCAAACAACTTGGTACGTCAACAAAGTCATGGCATTAAAAATAAATGGCTCGGTTTTATTCTTTAGGTAATACCTATTGAGAATTATCTACCTTATTGTTATATTAGGATTAATAATATGTAAGGAAAAATAAATTTAAAAAATACTGGTTAAGAATCGGTAAATAATATTGATTTTTGAACTGGACTCCAGACGAGGACCAATTTATAGCTAAATTTCCCGTAGTTTTCGGTGATTTACAAACAACTTGGTACGTCAACAAAGTCATGGCACTAAAAATAAATGGCTCTGTTTTATTCTTTAGATAATATCTGTCAAAATTATAAGTAAGATCTATTGTTATTGGATTAGTCAATATTTAAGAAAACAAAACCATTTTATTGTTATTCTGTCGTGATGGAGTACTGTTTTGTCATCACAAAAATAATTGCACAGATAAAATCCGGCAAATATTATTACATATTAACCATTATTAAAAGAAAATTAGCAAACTTAACTATTATGGACGACGAAGCAGTCAAAAATATCAGTATTATTCCATAACATGAAGAGGACACAAGTTATTCTTTTATACATACTCTGGAGTCTTAGTCTTAGTTCTAACCATGTAAGTTTTAGCGCAAAGTCAAATTATATTAAAGATAACAATGATAATTTCTGAAGGTCAGAGGCTCCTACAAGTTTAATTCACTTAACTGCGAATTTTGTGCTCCAGGAATTGGTCGATTTTTGCAATGCAAAATCAAGGCAATCGATCGCAATCGCAACAAGCTCAGCATCAATGCGATTTTGAATACAACTGTATCAGAGGTATTTTTAAATTAAAAGCCCCTTAAGGACATATAAAAGCCATATCTGCTGCAGCTTGATATAGATTTCAAAATGGTTAAACGCGAAATTGGCGGTTGGCATCCGTTTTTGTACGCGATGAGGGTGGATGCTTGCCAGTTCTTCAAGAACCGCAGGAAGTTCTTCATTCCCAATCTTATATATTCGTTCATGAAGGCATTCACCAATGTCAACCACACCTGTCCATACATGGTAAGTAATGAAAATATCTCTGACAATAAATATAATATCTTTAATATTTATTGATAGGCTGGCTCAGAGATGAGTCTTCTGAATTGGACTCCGGACGAAGATGGAGTTTTATCAGTTTTTCCAGTTGATCATGGCCAATATGGCCTACAAACAACTTGGTACGTGAACAAAGTCTTAGCGTTAAAGCTGAATGGTTCAGTTCTATTTTTTAAATGATAATTATTCCAAAAATAAAAAAATAATATTTTTAACATGAAACTTTAAAGGAAACTATTTATATTTGAGTGCAAGCCAAAATGATGTAAGTCTAAATTGGTCTATAAAATTATCTGGCATTATTTAACACTTTAAAACTGGTTGGGATACGCTAATCTCTTTTTAATAACATAATACAAACCGGATATACATACAAAAAAAGTTTAAAAATATTCTTTTGATCATGTTATATTTTATATTTTACCATATTTTTTGGCCACACTTTCTAAGCATTCAAGCTTATTCAATCGTTGATAAGACGTAATGCCCAACCCGCTTGCATACTAACACACATTTCAAGTGGCAAACAAATTTTTGTCGGTTTGTGGGCCACATTCGAGCGTGTCCAGCTTTTGGCCATGCGACTCACGTTTAAAGCAGAAATGGTAACAATTCGAAAAAGGCAAAGAAAAGCAAAGAGAAATGTTCGTTTTGGCCACAGTTGGCTGCGCATGCGCCTGCGCCCGCCTGATTACCTCCCGTATTTACTTTTAAAGCCAAGCAAACAAGAGGCGGCTCAACAAAATAAAAAGGCTGTCATAAATGGCCAACTGCAGGCCACGCACGTTTGCTCTGGGTGTATTTGGGGGATTGGGATTACGAGGCGCCAACGCGGTTTGTCCAGTTGCGCATGCTAATTTGGGCGCGGGAATCGATCATCGACGGCGGTTGAGTAATTATTTACGTCTGTCTCTGCCTCGGAGGCAGTCACTCCGGCTGCCAATCGCCAACCTATCCGTAACTGCCACCATTTCTGCGTCTTCATCGGCTACACTCTCTTCCGCTCAACAAAGGTGCACGCAAAAAAATCACTTTACGGCTGGGAAAATTGGGAAAATCGGAAATGATAGCCATTAAAGTGGTTATAAAAATACCATTTTTGGTTTTGTAATGTTTATTACTATAATAGAGCCATAACAATTTAGGGAAGTTAATTCAAAAGCTAATAACCACCTAACTTTAGTGATCATCACTTTATATATAAAGAAAAATGTTTAAAAATTAAATTTCCTTTACTTTTTTGTTTGATATTTCCTTAAATCAGTTTCAGTTTTAGCCTTAAAATTATCAGAGTTTTTTTTCAAATTATTATTTTTTTAACTATATTTTCGTATTCCTTAAATCTAATTTTAGTTGATTGATCATTAGAGGTATTGAAATAAATCAATCGAACACCTTGTTATCCGATAAATTAGGCAGTCTAGACAAATGTATTCAGCGCTAATAAATATTCATGTGGGTATTGGACTCGACACAACAATGCAATTTCCATAAATGCCATGATGTGATGATATTAAATAATATAATCAGCTTTGTTCCCGTTTTCAATAACCCAATTTTAGGATTGCGAATTTTGGCAAAGCAAAAAGAAGTAAAAAGTGCATAAATATTCATGCAAGCTTTATTAAAAATATCGGATAACAATGCCACAGTGTGTTGACATTAATTAAGAAAATCAACCCTGATCTCTATTTTAATAACCCAAATAAATCTGTCTGACTATATCTTTTCTCTATGTTATCTAATAAATATTAATCAAATTTAAAGGGACAAAAAATATAAGCAATATAATGATAAAAACCAAGTGTTGAAAAGGGGACTTTTTCATAAAAACTGGCTTATTTTTTCGAGTGTAATTTTCCGCCGACTGTCACCTGCGTTCAACGCTCGCTCAAGTTCGGCAGATCAATCGAAATTGCGGCTTTCAACTGAGCGTTTGTTTATGGGCTTTCACTTTCGTTTGGCCAACACTCTCACTCTTGGATTCTCCCGAGCAGCCGCGCTCTTTTTCAGCTTACCAATCTGTATTTCTTCTTTTTTTTTTTGTAATATTTTCTGAGCCGGGTTTTGCCGATGGCCACTTTGCATGCTGCGCCACTTTGTGGGCTCTTTGCCTGCCTTTTTCCCATTTTTAAACTGACTCATCTGTTCGCCGACCGACTGCTGATTGTTTTTACTCAATTCGTTCGTTACCTCACAGTTTGACCGCAAAAAGCTGTGTGTTACTTAATTGAAATTATGAACTGCAGCTAATCTAAGGCACTTTAGCACCAGCTGACCGGGCGGATCACCAGCTTTTCAAGTGGCGCAATTTACGCCGCAAACTCAAATAGATTGGATGAGTTTTGCTCGGGATGATAGTCGTCCGGCCAATTGAATAATTGCATTAACAGGCTCTAAAAGTTCCATGAAATCGCCGGTTGCTGCTTGTAATACAAATAAATGTGGTGTAAAATTCCAGCCAGTTATTGTGTCGCAGTAATTTCCATGTGAATACATTTGATTTGTGTATTTTAATATTTCATTTGCAGCTTTTGCGCGGTGGAATGTGTAAAAATAAAAAGGAAATTCCAGGGAATGAATATTTCATTGCATCGGAAATTTTCATCAGGTTCATTCGTTTATGCTTCTTTTTGTATTGTTAATTGAGGGTATGCATGTGCTGGTGAAGCAATTTAAAAAGTATTTTATAATACAATGCACCAAACTTAATGTGGCATTAAATTGCTTTAGATAAAATTTAATTGATTGTGAAAATCCTTAAAACTAATTATGTTTAGGCACCATAAAAATTAAAAAAACAGAACCTTGCAGTTTTATGATCATTTAATTACTTAAAATGAAAGCTTTTGTGGTTTACCTTTATTACATTAAATACAGAAAATACAGAAATAACTTGAACTAAACCTAATTAAAATATAGTTCAGCACAGCAGCAAATTAAATGTTGAATAACATGATTTAAAAGGAATTTTCATAAAGAATTTCTAAGGATAAGCTGTTTATAAACTTTGTGAAATTAATGGAATTTATGGGCCATAAATAAATTCTGCAAAATGTATAGAGTGGTAACATTCATCCCCTTTATAAACACATCCAATTTAAGTGCCTTAAATTATGTAGATGCAAACGTGGCACCAATCAGTGGCACAATCAGTAAGACAATGCCTAATTAGTTTCTGATTCAATTAAGGGCACGTTCTCCCTTGAAATGGAGAACCAGAATTCAGCACGTTGCACAAGATGAGAATGAATGGGGAGGCGAGATTTAATGCCTGTTTGCAATGGCAGATGCTGAAGTGATTGGTGCGAAAAGGGGCTTATGCAAGACTCTGGGACGACCTCGGCCAAGTTTAAACTCACTTTGGGCCAGAATCTGCTCGTCCTCGTCCTGCCGAAGACACTGTTTGCTCGCTGCCAGCTGACGGTGTTTTGTTTCAAAACAGTTTCGTTTGTTGGCCCTGAAGCGGCATCACCATGAACATCCATCGCCATCAGCCATTTGGCCAAACAGCTTTTAAACGTGTTTTTCCCCCCAGCCGGAGATAAATTCCAGATTTTTTCCTACCTAGCTCTCGTCTATTTGCCATTGCTATGACTACTAATATTACCCTCTGCTGCTCGGCGCTTTAATTGATTGAGGAAAAAAGCGGATGGCAAGTGCAACTGGCATCGTTATGAACAAGTTCGTCACCAGCTTCACTTTCTGGACTAGAAAACAGAGTAAAACAGGGCTCACTGGGTGTCAAACTTTTTTAATTTGCAAATTATACACACTTTTTGATTAGTTTCTACAAGTGGCAGAAATGCTGTTATGCAGAAAATATGAAAACAAAGTTTAATACTTTTTTGCAACAAAAGTTTTTTTATTAGTTCGGGTTTAACTTTTTTCAACAGGGGTTTTCCATTTAACTCATTTACCAAATAAGCAGAGTGTTTATAATGGTTTCGGAAAATACTTTTTAGAAACCATTTTATAGGTTTTCTGAAAATAAATGTGCATCAAAAAGCATGAGCATATTTTTCATTGTTGCCCCTTTATGATGTGGCAATAATCGAATTCCATTTTTATGCAAATTCCACTCTACTTCAGTTACTGCAACTGAAGCTGTGTCATTCCTAATTGGCCAATTACACTTGCAATCCATTGAATTCCTCTGCAGCAAGTCAGCCACCTACATTTTTCCAGAAAAGGTCAGAAAATGCGTCTTCGATATTCCTTTTATACACACAAAATTATTAATGGGTAAAATGTATCAATAAGTAACATAAAAAAGGTTAACCAGTATGAAAACCATTAGCAATAATTTTTGGTACTATTTTATAGTTAAATTACCATTTAAAGTTAAGTTTTGTCCATTTTTTTGTTAGAAAAGTAACTATTTCGTTGGTCAAATAAAGAAATCGATGGTTGGGTCAAGTTTACTTGTTACTTTTTTTTGTGTGTACTGCAACTTCCCCTTCGAGGATGCTCCAAAGTTTTTTTTGAATGGCTTCTTGTTGGCTGTCTAAAGCGTTTTGCTACACAGTAACTTGTTTGTTTAAAGTTTTGTGTTCGTCAAGTTGATAAATATTTAATCGTGAGGAATGGTTAGAGGCAGAATCGTAGAAAGATGCATGGCAAGACGGCTATCCACTTGAAATGTAAATGGAAATACAAGCAGATGTTTGCAAAACACATTGGCAATACGGAATGCATTTTCATTTGTGTTGGAATTTACCAAACTGAGAAACAAATATGATGTCGCCATATCCAAACAAGTGTGTTATTAGGCCTATAATAATTGCAAAAATATGAGTATATTACAAGGAAATTTTGTTATTATTATTCACATAACTATAGTATACTTGCAAGCCCTTGTTAGGCAAAAATTAATTAAAAAGCTGATGGAGAGACTTCTCGTTTCAAACTAACTCTTGATTAAAATCTGCTTCTGAGCAGAAAAGCATTTTATCCTGAATAGAACGACCCTGCAGCGTCCGCTCAGCTTAATGAAAGCCAAAAGTCTATTTAAACTGGCAGCTTTTCGGAAGTTCCAGTGAAATTTCGTGCGTTTAAAGAGCTCTTTCCGTCCGCGTTTATCGGCTTTCACGGGGTCAGTACAGTGCGCGACATCGCTGACGGGTCGGCACGCACATTGGCAACGTGACAAACGATTCAATTTGGGGATTTTTACACATTATTGCGCTTGTAGTCGCAGCTTTTCGCTGCCTTCCTTCGATTTATATAAGACTAATTAGAATTGAGTGCTACGGCTTCAGCTGGACCGGTATTTCGGACTGGCTGGGAGGCATTTATATTCGGGTTCATTCGCCCACTCGGTCGCTGGACTCTGCCTCCGTCAGTTATAAATGTCCCTTTATCCTCTTTCACAATCACTGTTCTCGACAGGATGGTTTTCAAGTGGGCAGACATTCGGCGCAGTCAGTTGGCACGGAGATAGACGCAATCTGGGCGACGACGACGGCTTTCTGCATTTATAACAGTTTAAGTTACAGATAATTCAATTAATTACACGCTGGGCGACCTCGACAGCATCGTTAGCCATCGACAGACAGTCGCTGAATTAATTTTCCCCCGCCCGTCGTTCCAGTTCACTTTTACTTGTTCGAACCCCACTGTGGTTACTCGCTAATTAACACCTTGTGGTTGCAGTTTTTTCCCGGTTTTTCCAGGGTTTAAAATATTAATTCTCCGTCGGAAAGTGGAACTTTAGAGTTTCCCATTTTTTAAGTTCTTTTAATAAAAAAAAATCAAAAAAATTCTTGTTTGTCAAAAACATAAAAAAAAAATTTATTGGTAATTGATGTTTATTAAATTCTTTTGAGAAAGCACATTTCCTTGAGACATTAAAACTTATTGATAGGTCAATAATATATATTCCACCTAATAGTCTCCAAAAAAATGTGTGGTGTTTGGCGACCATTCTACTTTGTGTACCGTGTTCGAGGTCAGGTGGTTAAAAATTAGAAACAAAAAGTTTTCCAAATTTCGTACAACATCTTCAAACATTTCTACACAACTTCAACAAATTAAATAATTTTGAACTTGCGAAACTGCAATTTCAGGTTTGCTGCGAGTTGCAACTTCTGAGGGCCTACTGTACCGCACTCGCCGCAGATACAGTAATCATGTAAATTTCCCCCTTTTGCGCAATTGACTGCGACCTTTATTTATGGCGACGCGCCAATTAAAATGCCGTTGATTGGAAAGCAGTAAACCCCCCTTGAGGAAAAACAAAAGCACGGCTGCATCCGAATCCAAATCGCGATCTTGGCCAGGGAAGCCGGAGCAACAAGTTGGCGGACAGAGTCTGACATTAAACCCTAACTAGACCAGTGGATGTGGTGCAGGTGGTGTAGGCGGTTAGCTAACCACCAGCGTGGTGGGTTGCCAGTTATGAGTTACCTGCTAATGTGCAGCCACCACCTGACTCGAAGCCACATTGCACATTGACTTAATACTGAGTCTCGAATGCGCATATTATTATCATCCGGTGGAATTAGTCAATAAGCTGTGGTTGCCATCGCCGCCTGCTTATTGTTTCAGTTTCTGTTTCTATGCCAGAATCATGAGAACGGCAATTTCAGCGGTCCCCCTCGGCAGTGCACTAATTAGGCCTTTTTCCATTCCATCGCAGCACAGCACAGAACCAATCAATTATAAATTTCCCCTGAACACACAGTACCAATTAGGAACTTGCTCTAATGACCTCAAAGGACACAAAACCGAAGGCCCGCAGCCTTCAAGCCAGAAATTTGAGCATCGAAAGCATTTTTCGGCTTTGGCTTTTTCCAAACGGATTTTTCCATGCGCCTACAAACTGTATTTTCCTCTTACATCAGCAATAAACAAAAAGGCCATAAAGCTGGTAATTTGTAAAAGGCATTTTCAAGTTTAAACTAAACATGATTTTTGCTAGTACTATAAAAAAAACTATAAAATATTTGCAACTAACTCGTAAAAATGGTGTTATCTGTTATGAGTCATAAGCTATGACCAAGGGATATAATTTTTTTTGAAGTTGAAAAACATATTTAATCGCCAATAAGCCGGAAATCACAAAATCTTTTTATTTATAAATTTATTTCGGATAAATTTTGCTCGTTTTTTTGGAGTGGGTATAAGGTTAAGGTATTTGAGCTAATCAAAGATAATCGTTGATAATCGCCATGGTTGTAGCAAATCCCTTTTTCAGATTGCCTAACTTTGGGTTAATTATAAATTTGTTACCATGATATAAGTTGAATAATACTACACTTCTATTAGATTGGAATCGAATTTGTGAATCAGAGAACCAATTACTATAAAATTGTATCTCTCTATGGTATTAAATCGTTTTCTCCAGTCTGAGACCTGACCTTTTAATACAGCTCTATCCATAAGTACACACTATTCGCTTTAAAAATCAAAAAAAAAACCCCCATTAACCTGGTCACATTGTGAACTTTAAAAGAGAATATGGTTTCCTAACCATGGATTAATCAGGAATATAAAAACCAAGGATTAGATTAGAGTCAATAAAATTTCGAGAAAACCTTTAAAGCGGTCTAATTTGCAATTGATTTGAACGATTGTGTTTAAATGTCATATAGTTGGGTTGGTTTAAAATAGTTACATAAAATATGAAAAATGACTTTGTACTACTGAAAAATCAAAAATTGCAGACTTGGTCTCTGCTTTTATACTGTGTATTTCCCAACCTTGGGTTAATCGGGAACCTAAAACCCCCGACTAAAGTAAAAAGATTGCAAAAATCCCTTCAAGGATCTGTAAGGCTGCCCAGGCTGGCATAGGTTTTTTGAAATAGTGGTTCCTTGGCAGTGTTTCGCATGGGTGTGCAGGTGAGAACTCTCTATTCCCGAAATAGCCTTTCCCCGGACGTTATTTGTTTTGGTTGGAAAGGGAGGAGGAGAGGAGGAGGAGGGGGAGAAAGCAAACATTCTGGGGACTTGGACTCACCTCGTGGGCCTTTGGATGCTGATGCTGGCAGTTGTGAGCGCTGGCCGAAGCGCAGAGCCAAAGGCAGGTGACGAGGGCTGCCAGGAATTTGGCCATGTTTGCTAGGGGGCGGTGGGTGGGCGGGGTTTTGGCCATGATGCTTGGGGTTGGAGTAACGGAGCTAATTATAGGGTATTCAGCATTGTTGTGGTCTCCCTCGCAGCCGCAGGATGAGCGTACACTAAGATTTTCTCAGTTTGTTTGGAACATCGCGGCAGTTCTTTTACAATCGCCTTTGTTTCCCCTTGTTTGCCTATGTTTGCTGTGTGCTTTTCCTCCGCTTTGCTTTGTCAATTAACTCGCGAAAACCGGCTCGATTCGAGTCCCTTTCCTCTCACTCGCACACAAACTACAGTGCCCACTGTACACACACACACACACACACGTTCGGTTATTGGGGCCTTTGGACTACTTTTTGTTTTTGTTTTCGGGTGGGTGTGTCCGCCAATCTATGCCCACGCCACAGAGTACAACAAATAAGCCAAAAAAACACCCGCAAAGCCGCACTGCAGTTTCCACTTAAATGTCAAATTCTCATGAACTGTCCGTGCAGCGAGTGCGTTCTGTAGGACCTCTCAATGCGTTCACTCCGTACAGTGGGCCCCTGCTAACCGGGACACTCGATCCTTTTCATTCAGCAAAACCGTAAAAACCGTAAAAACACCCGCTTGCTGCCAGGGGCGGCGTTGCCGGCGGGGGTGGTTGACAACAAACACAAAACACGAAAACTAGACCGTCCGACGACCGCGACGTTGCCGTTCGCTGCCCGATTTTGTTTTGAAACGAGAGTTTGTTGTAGGCACAGTGGAGCCCTGAGGGGGGCGACCGTACTCGGTTAGGTGGGAAATCCGAGTTTGCCAGCGCTCCATCCCTGGTTCGCGAGTTCAGCAAACGTAAGTGTACGTAAGAGCCACGTAAGTCAGACCGTATTCAGAAATCCACTAAGGATTTAACAGTTAACAACATTTTTCCCCGATTCTTTCCAGCTCCACCGGATATTTCGCATTTTTGCTCAAAGATTGTGTTCCAACTTGAAGGCCTTGAAACATCTTTATTGAAGGAGTACTGTTCCTTCTTTTAAGAAGCCCTCATCCGCTCAACGAAGGACTCTCCTAGATGCTTGAATGAAGTCATTTAAAAAAAAACCTTGATTGAAGATCGAATCGGGTAGAAGGTGATCCTCATGGCGTGCTCACTTTGTGGACGACGCGGAGGGCGGCCTACACCTGGGAGCCGGAGTCGAACCTCTCCTGCTAAGGCCTCATCCAGAAGTAATTCTTTTCTTCGAATATCATTTATTAGAAATGTACGAAAAAATTTTTTGTTGTCGGCCTGTACCGCTTCAGGTGTTAGGGCCTCAGCGCCAAGGATGACACTTGGGAGCCGGAGTCAAACCTCTCCTGTGAAGGCCTGATTGAGAAGATATTCTTTCTTTCGAATATTATATATTAAAAATTTACGAAACAATTTTAAATTTCTTTTTAACAATGTGTCCTGAAATGTAATTGAAAAGTTTTACAAGGACGATGAGAATCGTACTAAGCGTCTGGTAAAAGAGCTTTAGCGCCAAGGATGACACTTGGGAGCCGGAGTCCAACCTCTCATGCGAAGGCCTAATTGAGAAGTTATTCCTTCTTTCGAATATTATTTATTAAAAATGTACGAAACAATTTTAAATTTCATTTCAACCATGTAATTGAAAAGTTTTACAAGGACGATGAGAATCGTACTATTTGGTTGTCGGCCTGTACCGCTTCAGGTGGAAGGGCATCAGCGCCAAGGATGAAACTTGGGAGACGGAGTCTAACCTCTCCTGCTAAGGCCTCATCCAGAAGTAATTCTTTTCTTCGAATATCATTTATTAGAAATGTACGAAACAATTTTTTGTTGTCGGCCTGTACCGCTTCAGGAGGAAGGGCCTCAGCGCCAAGGATGACACTTGGGAGCCGGAGTCAAACCTCTCCTGCGAAGGCCTAATTGAGAAGTTATTCCTTCTTTCGAATATTATTTATTAAAAATGTACGAAACAATTTTAAATTTCATTTCAACCATGTGTCCTGAAATGTAATTGAAAAGTTTTACAAGGACGATGAGATTCGTACTATTTGGTTGTCGGCCTGTACCGCTTCAGGTGGAAGGGCATCAGCGCCAAGGATGAAACTTGGGAGACGGAGTCTAACCTCTCCTGCTAAGGCCTCATCCAGAAGTAATTCTTTTCTTCGAATATCATTTATTAGAAATGTACGAAACAATTTTTTGTTGTCGGCCTGTACCGCTTCAGGTGGAAGGGCCTCAGCGCCAAGGATGACACTTGGGAGCCGGAGTCAAACCTCTCCTGCGAAGGCCTAATTGAGAAGTTATTCCTTCTTTCGAATATTATTTATTAAAAATGTACGAAACAATTTTAAATTTCATTTCAACCATGTGTCCTGAAATGTAATTGAAAAGTTTTACAAGGACGATGAGATTCGTACTATTTGGTTGTCGGCCTGTACCGCTTCAGGTGGAAGGGCATCAGCGCCAAGGATGAAACTTGGGAGACGGAGTCTAACCTCTCCTGCTAAGGCCTCATCCAGAAGTAATTCTTTTCTTCGAATATCATTTATTAGAAATGTACGAAACAATTTTTTGTTGTCGGCCTGTACCGCTTCAGGTGGAAGGGCCTCAGCGCCAAGGATGACACTTGGGAGCCGGAGTCAAACCTCTCCTGCGAAGGCCTAATTGAGAAGTTATTCCTTCTTTCGAATATTATTTATTAAAAATGTACGAAACAATTTTAAATTTCATTTCAACCATGTGTCCTGAAATGTAATTGAAAAGTTTTACAAGGACGATGAGAATCGTACTATTTGGTTGTCGGCCTGTACCGCTTCAGGTGGAAGGGCATCAGCGCCAAGGATGAAACTTGGGAGACGGAGTCTAACCTCTCCTGCTAAGGCCTCATCCAGAAGTAATTCTTTTCTTCGAATATCATTTATTAGAAATGTACGAAAAAATTTTTTGTTGTCGGCCTGTACCGCTTCAGGTGGAAGGGCCTCAGCGCCAAGGATGACACTTGGGAGCCGGAGTCAAACCTCTCCTGCGAAGGCCTAATTGAGAAGTTATTCCTTCTTTCGAATATTATTTATTAAAAATGTACGAAACAATTTTAAATTTCATTTCAACCATGTGTCCTGAAATGTAATTGAAAAGTTTTACAAGGACGATGAGAATCGTACTATTTGGTTGTCGGCCTGTACCGCTTCAGGTGGAAGGGCCTCAGCGCCAAGGATGAAACTTGGGAGACGGAGTCTAACCTCTCCTGCAAAGGCCTCGTCGAGAAGTAAATCTTTCTTTCCCTCCAATCCATTGACAGAAGATTTTCTAAGGAGGTTAGTAGGGCCATAAAACCACTACCAATAGTAATTTTAATGTTTAATGGCCAAATTTGCGGGCACATCTTCTGCAGGGAGTGTATGAAGGCCGTAATTTCTTAGAGCTAGGAATTCTTTCGGCTGATGAGCAAGTTTAGTGTAAGGGTTAAAAAAAAATGTTTAAATAAATAAAAGTTTTCCCGCACAAGGCGGGCCCATTGTAGAAACAGCTTGGCGAACATACATACACTGTTTAGTAACAATGCTTTAGGTAGGAAATATTCTAAAAATAAATTTACAGATTCCCTAATAAATCAAGAAAGAGCATTGTGGATTATACTCTTATAATTACGTTGCCAAAAAAAGACTCCAAGGAAATTTGACAAAAAAAAATTAAATAAAATAAGCTGATCATACATAAAATGTACTTATTTAATTGAAAGATTTTATTCAAAAAATATATGATGCAGGCCCAAATGGGGAACCCAACTCTCTGGTGTGCCGTACTTTACTGGGCTGATTCCTGGGTTTCTTACACCATCCTTATAGCTGCTGCTGTTTTAGTGCATTTCCTTTTCAGACAAATCCCGAAAAACCAAGTACAAAAATATCCCACACTAGTAAAAAAAAATACCGACTAAACTCTGTCGCTGTTAGATTTTGAAGCATCTTAACAGCGCTGTTAAATCCTACAGTGACACTTACGTTGTTGCTGTCCCCCTTTCGCCATCCCTGGTTCCGAACTTCGATGAGCGTCTAGCAGAGAAAAGCCCCACACTTACGTTGGCTTACGTTGCACTTACGTTGTCGGCCGTTCGATTCCCGTGTGTGTGCGTGTGGGAGCATTCAAAACAAATTCGGACAGCGAACTGGTAGGTTGTGTCGCGGTCGCCCTGCTCTCGTCGCGCGTGTGTCTGTGCGTTCCGTGTGTGTGTGCGGCGATTGAGCTAAAGTAAATTGAATTAAAGCCCCGAAAATAAAGGCTAAACTGGCACCGACTCGGATATGTGCAAGTGATTTCGGCGAGCGGTGAGCCACAAAGACGCCTCGCAGATTAGAAAATTCCAATAGGAAGGCAAGGCCAAAAGTTCTGCAAAGCACGAGAGAGCGAGTGCGAGAGGGGTGCTGCGAGGAGAGAGCCAACAACAGATAGCAAAACAGAGCACCAGGCAAAAGCCGTTATAATAGCAGCAGCGCTTTGTGAATGTGTGTTGTTTTTGTTCTCGGTTTCGCGCGTGATTAGTTGTTGTTGTCGTTGTTGCTGGAGACCCGGTTTCTTTTTGAATGTTGCAAATGCAAGGGAGTTTTTTCCGAAAGTCCCCATCCTGTTTTTGAAACGAAACCCCAACCGCCGCCGCCCAACCAACCCATCAAACCCGAAAGATGCTGCAGGAAGTGTGATGTCAGCACTCTGGCCCCGCGGCAACAGCAAGTTCTACTATCGCCAGCAGAAAAGCAAATATCCCCCTGCAACACCATCGACGGCAGCCCTGTAGCAACGCTCCAAAGATGTTGCACTTGCACTTGGTGCTGCTGCCGCTGCTGCTGCTCAACACATGCTTGCAACGACACATCCTCCAGCCGGCGGAAGCGACAGCGTTCCAAAAGCCAAAAGGTGAGTGCCGAGCAGTCCTGGGGGAAATGTCCACATAGATACCTTACCCACAGGTGGAAATGTTCCAAATACCCTATGTGGTTACCATGGAAATAGAAACCCACTTTATAAGGAACTACCAAAAAAAATTATACACATCCATTGTTGAAAATGCATCTTACATTTGCTTATAAACAACCTACTTGAAAAACAACTATTTCGAAAATCAATTATTAGGGTAATATATCTGATTTCTTATAAAAATTTATTTAACAAATTTTTAA
This sequence comes from Drosophila biarmipes, assembly GCF_025231255.1. Taxonomy (NCBI): domain Eukaryota; kingdom Metazoa; phylum Arthropoda; class Insecta; order Diptera; family Drosophilidae; genus Drosophila; species Drosophila biarmipes. The sequence goes on along the minus strand of NC_066616.1, from coordinate 28,784,724 downwards.
AAATTAAATGTTAGGATAATTATACAAATATGAAATATTGCTCATAATAAATGAACTTGTTTAGTAAACACTACAAATACCGAAATAATTTAATAATGCTGTCATATGGCGGTGCAATAGGATAGAAGTGGTAGGTCCTCTCCAGGAAAATGCAAACAGATGTCATTAGAAACAAAAGATTTTTTATGAAGTAAGTTATTTAAATTACTAAGAAATGCAATTTTACGTGGGTGAACATTGTATTCTCTAGCTACCCAACCATATTATGGAAAACTGATTCCAATCAATATTTTTGCGGATCTCGAATCGAGTTTGTTGCCTAATCAAGTTCAACCCGCAGGCACGCACAAGTACAGTGGTTAGAAAAGCTCAGCCCAAGAATGTTTTAAATTTATTTCGGCAAAATAGATAACAATTCGAGCAAGTGTTGGTGGTGCCAACCACAGCCAAACCACAAATGGAATGTGGAAATAAGTTAGATAAACTACCAGTTTGTGATTCACTTTGGGGTTGGGCTACTTCCAAAGCGAGGCACATAAAGGCTTGAACCATTAAAATCGCATAAGACAAATGGTAATGGGACTCCCATGTAAAATCAATTAATTTATAGAAATATTTGGCATAGAACAATGAGTTTTCAGGTTTTAGGATAATAATCCTATTAGTAGTAGTGTGTGTATTTTAAGGGATTTTTTTTTTAAACTTATGTATAATGAATGTTACTCATTACCACTGTGCCCTGTTCCATTTCCCTGGCTAAGCCCCCCAACCCGCCTTTGTTAAACTCTCGCCCATCCGAACAACCTTGAAAAACCAGCTTCTATTTTGTTGACTTTGACGCCGGCTGGCCAGTTCGACTAGAGATTCGTTGCAGGGCCTCTGGATTGGCACAGAGATGTATAGATAGAGATGTATAGACGGGCACTGCGACACCTCTTGGCCCTCCCAATCCGCACCTCGAAGCCTGCCACTTTGGCCACTTGGTTATCTGTGGAGTGGCTTTCGCTTTGTTTTGCCCATTTCTGATGAGTGCCATCCGGGGTGTTTGTCGGCCATTGGCAGGTTGGGCGTTTGGCTTATCTGAGTGCGGCGTTTATCAAAATCTCACGTAGTTGCCAGATAGAAAAGGCGCCCCTTGGGCAGCACTTTCCATGCTAATTCACTGATTACCTTCACTCACGTAGCACTACATTTAGCAACTCAAATGATTCGTTTGGCCCTTGTCCGCGAAAAAAAAAAAACCCAAAAAACTACAAAAGTAAAAATTGATTTGAAATGCAGCGGCGTGCTTTACTTTTACTCTCATTGTGGCAGATTTATCTGTCAGTTAAAAACTTTCTTCGGCAACTTTTTCCCTTTACTTCACGGTTAAAAAAGCCTCTTTGTGGGTCACCATTTTTTCCAACACTTCTGGGGTACTGTTAAATCTTTTTTTCAGGTCCGCGTGTATTCACTTTTTACGTGCTTTTCATTGTCATCAATTCTGGCCCCAAAAGGTCAGCGCCTTAGGCGCACACTCGAGCCCGAACTCGAACCTCCATATTCTGGCCAACTCTTCTTTTGGCAACTCGTTTCTTGTTCGCGGCTAAGCTGTTGCCATTGTTCGATTTGCAGTTGCCAACTGGCTGGCGTTTTCTTAACCATTTTTATGTCATTTGCGCAATTATATGGCAAAGCAGCAAGCATAAGCCACAGGCCGAAATGGCCGAAAGTAAGCGGTTAGATGAGGTAAGACTCGTTACTCAAAATTGAGTAGGAGGTTGGCCAGATAATTATCTGAAAAAATGTGTAATAAAGTGTTATTAACTCAGGGGAACAAATAAAAAATGGTTTTAACTATTATAATTACATTATGAGATATAATTTTGTATGAATTATGGCAGAGATTGTAAAGTACCTTTAATACTCACTAAAAAATATCAGAATTTGATCTTTATAATAAAAGGTTGTTCGGTATTATGTCTCCTATGACTTAATTCGTCCGTTTCCTGTCATCTTACATGTTTTTATGCATAATTCCCATGCCTTTTTTGGGACCTCTTCAGGCACGCCCCCAAAACAGATAGAGGTCTGGTTTGTTTTCTTTATCACGCCCTTTGTTTACCCAAGTTGAACAACTTACCATTATCATTATCACGAGCAAAAGGCAAGACAGGAGGATCATTAGTATGCGGCATTGTTGGGGTCTTAAATGGGCTTGGCTAAGAGCGTGGGAGCCGGCTCAACTTGGCCAGAATCAAGTAAACTGCATTGAAATGCAACTGCCCAACTAAATAGTTGTTCACCTACCTAAGTTAGTTGCTAGCTGAGAGGTAACTTAAGTGTTCAGTGATCATAATGACCGTCATAATTGAGGCTCAAGTCAATTTACAGAATTTTCAGATCTTAACTGAACCGAACTGCACATCAAGCGTCTCTTGATTGAGTCAGGTCAAAAGAATTTAAATGGAACGAGCTCCTCCGATACACTTCTTCAATTCCCTGAGTCTCGACTCGCAACGGAAGCCTCTGAGCATGCATATATTAGTAGTGTCTGTCTCCTGGTCTGCGACTTGGAATTGGACGACATTTGCATAAATTGCGTCGCCTCATAGAACGTGTTTAGAGAGCTTGACAAAGGGGTATTATGGATAGACTCCAGGAAATCTACTTGAAAGTCCAGCTTGAGGAGAGGATACCCCGCGGCAATTAAGAAATAATAGATGAATGAGGCAAACTGTCAATATATCAAGTAGTTGAAGAATGAATGCAATGAAATACATGTCTTTTATTCCAGTTAAAGAAGCAAATATCATATATAAGGTTAAGAACTTTAACAAAGTATTCCCCTTTTGTGCAAAGATTTTGTAATCATTTAGCTCTCTTTGTTCCCTATGAAGTGCAATATTACAATCAAATTCCCAGCCCATTGGCCTCCCCCTCACAACTCAGATAGAAATCGATAAAAATGGATTTGCCTTGAATTGAGTGGGTCATTACTATATAATTGTGGCAGAAAGAGGACACGTGCAGCGTGGCCGACTCGCTGATTCACTTTTGACCTGGCCACGTGGCCGGGATTCCCCTCGATTATCATCCCAAAGTGAGGGGTTGGTGCATACGTGTGTGACCAATGCAGGGCCAAGATTAAGCCTAAATTAAAGCTGGTTTAATTGCACCACAAAACACAGGGGAGGGTGCAGGATATAACTTTTGTATTTACCACTCTCGAGACAAAAATACTGAAACAAAGTGTTCGGTTAGAGGGCAACTCGTGTTATTTATGACTCTATTTCCCTAACTTAACCAGGGTGAGTTTTCCCGACAACCCCGCAAAGGAAATGTGGCTTTTGCATTAGTCATTCATTCGGTGGGAGAGAGATTCGGCACCCTGTACAGTGAAGCCAAGAAGGAACGCCCCAAGAAAGCACTTGAGCAACTTTGTTTATGCCAACAGCCAGAGGAAATCACGTTTGTTTGCAGCAGCAGCAGCAATTTCCTCTAAACAGGCAGCCAAACAAATAACAAAGAAATTCCCGCCGTGAGAGATGAAATGCAGTCAAGTTACACGGAGAAATGCAAGCAAGTTTATAAGGTTTTTCATGATATATGTATGATGATAATAATTAATAGAAAATTGTAGTTTAAAAAAAGGTTATAAGGTAGTTTAATACCTTATTATACATCAAATACTAAAAAGTTTTTATGTTACTACGAGGTTTTAGGGTTCAAATTCCAGATATTAAGATGAGGCTCCTTAGTTAACCTATTTGTATCTCAGTCAAACATTAGTCACTGTGGCTAATATATACATCTATCATTTCCTAGAGAGGTATTCTAATTGCATCCCAAATTTACCAGTATTTTGTCACAGTGCACTCCGTCAGGCATCAATTGTGCCTGATGTTGTTATTGTGCAATGCCAATGCAACGCTTGATTGGGAATTTTAACCAGGAAGGGGAGCATAATGGAAAGGGGCTGTGCAGCGCGACTGCAGGGCAAGGCTGAGGTGAAGGAGATGAGCCGGGCACAAGGTAAGCCCCCTCGATGATTAATCAAAATAAAAGAACTGAGGCGAGGTTAGCTGGGAGATGAGACTCGAGCGGTTCAGAGAACAGTGAAAGGCCAAAAGCAATCAAGTGAATAAATAATCATAAAAACGGAGGACAAACCGAGCTCGGGGATCTTAATGGAAAATAGCACTCTGCAGCTCACTCTCTCGTTCTGTTTCGGTTTCGGTTAGGTTAATTTATGCATAGAGCTATTGGGATTTTTGTTGTGCACTGACTGGCATCAGTAATGGGATGCGACGACAACGGCGGCACAAAATATTCGCAACGGAAATGGGACAGCACGCTAGAGTGAATCCGGGAGCAAGCTGGGAATAGACACTGAAAAAAATAATATCCCACCACTTTATACAAATCCCAAAGAAGGAACAAGTCGTATATTAATTCTATATTATTTAAGCAATATTTATTGCTGCACCTTCTCTCAAATAGCATAAAATTATTCTTCTTGAAATTAATAAAAAAAATGTATTTGATTTTATTATTTTTTAAAGTGTGATAGTAGTTTTCCTATTTTTGTAAAGATCTAAGGTATATTTATTTTGATTTAAATTATTAAAATTATTGATAATTGTATATTATCTATTAAAAGTTACAAAATATTTATTTAAAAAAAGAAAAAAAAAGTTTTTTTCACTACTACTTTTTTTTGTTTAATGTGAAATAAAAATGAAAAGAATAAAAAATTTTAAAAATAGAAATCTGATAATTTAGTACCTTTCTGTTTCAAAGCATTAGCCTTACATTTCTCTGATTATTTTTCATAAGAGCATACGTTTCTCGCAGTGCAAGCTGGCACCTCTTCCTGGTTATGGTCAGTGAGCTGGGCTCGGGTTCAGTTTTGGGTTCGTTTCGTGCCTGGACAGTTGCTAATTCACCTTCATTGTGAGTCATTTGCGAACTTTTCGACTGTTGCAGTTGCAGTTGCATTTGCAAATTGCACTTTTCGCAGTCCGACGCACTGGGAATCACTCATGCCCATCGGTCTGTCTCTTTTTATCCAGCCAAACCCCTCTCTTTCACCGGCAGTGCGTAGGTGTGCTCTGTGCTTATTTTGAAAACTAAACAGACGATGAAGAACTGCGGCGACATCCTCTACAATGATGACGTAGCTGCTTTTTGAGGTCACTGAACTGTAAAACACCCGATTTCTGTTTACGTTCTCGTTTTTTACAAAAGTTTGTACAAGTTTTGGTTAACAGCGCTTTGTTGCTGCCATCTGTAAATACATTTTATGTGTTTGCCTTCGGGTCTGTAGAGGTGTTTTTTGGGAGCTTCGCACTTTGTAAATTACACTACCAAGCTAACTGGAACAAGAAAATTTATGGAGGTGCTAGAAATGCTAGAAATGGGTCAGTGTGATAAAACCAGTGAAAGAAATGTGCTAAGCATAAATGATATGCTTTCTAGTTCCCGTTTAGACCATTTTATTAGATCTTTAACTTTAAAATTATGATATGCCAATTATATGATCTAAAATAGTTGAATGATAATTTAAAAAATGTAATATAATAGAAAATATTGTAATAAATAAATTAGCATGATATGATAATATGGTTTCTAGATCAAGTTTTAGTCTGTTTTTAAGCACAAAATTATATTATACCTATAAAACAATCTTAAATAATGTACTGATGATTTTAACAATTCAAACCTAAAAAAAAAGTGGAAAAAAAAATAATCTGAACATGATAGAAATACAAATTAAAGTCACTGAACCTAACGACCATGTTTTTATTTCCCTTCTCTATAGGCCCATTAAAATTGTGTTAGGTCAGGCAAGATGTTGTCACATTATGCTTCCACTATGCTAAACACTTGGTGTAAACCTCAAAAGCCATCCGGCGACCATTAGAGGCTCCTGTAAACAAAACGAAACCTAAATTTTCGACCCATAAACACCGAAACGGAAAAAACACCGTCAACCGTTGGCTAATTGAATTAGCAGGCCGGCGCTAATATTCTGTGGGCTCTCCACCTCCATGAAATTTTATTTTTATCTCGGGAAATTTTGTGCTACACATTTGGAGGCTGGTTGCATCTCATCTGTTATTTTGTTTTACTTTATACTTATACTTCTGCTCCCGGGGATCTGAGCAGTTTTCCTCGATTTATCGAAGAGCGATAAGCAGATGGGGATGTCGCCGCTGAGCTTCTTGCTGGCTGAAGTACATAATATATTGAGAGCAGAGCCAACGAACCATAAAGTAGCCCCCCGACGGTCAAGAGTTTCGGGGCAGGGACTACGGGGGACTGCGGAAAAGTATCTCCGCGCCAAGACAAAGCCCAAAGATTAGAGCAACAGCTCCTCTGCTCCAGCTGAGTGGATTCCATTGTTCAAACGCGTTAATTAATAAATGTGAAAAACAAGGGGGGCGAGTGAAGATGAGGACGGAAAAAATATATTTCAGTGGCAGTAATGCAACTTTTTATTATATAACACATCATATTAAATAATTTATAATAAAAACTGCAAGATAACATAACTATTACGCATTTGCTTTGGAATTTTTATGGACATAATAATTTCTGTTGATGAATATATCACATGTCAAATATTTTGGAACCACAATCTCTCAAAAGATAAATACAAATTTGTATTATTTAAACTAAATTTGGATTTGGCTTATAAAACTAAAAGCAAAAAGTCATTTTAAAGAATAAGGGGTGCTAAAAAGTTGTAACTGTTTTTAAAACGTTACTTAATTTCCCAAGTGCCCTGCAAGTCAAAAGTAATTGTTACACCTGCTTACCCAAGCTCCATTTGCACCTGGCACGTGTCAACATTTTTCTTTGTCGGGCTCTCATTAACCGACATTAGTTAATTGCGGTTATGCAAAGCGTGAAGTTCCAAGGCGAATTGGAAAGTTAGTCATTTAAAGCTGTCACTATCTGTAGGACCATTTTATCGAGGGGTAATTTTGCCTGGCACACACCATTCCCGGAATTCTTTCAATAAAACTTTATTTTATTAAAGCTCCCTTCAACACAACATTTCCGCCGGATGTACAAACGTACTTGCCTTCACTTACATATGTGCCACTCGCAAGGCACTTGGCGAGCTGATAAAAAACTATTTAACATCAAGGGAGCTTATTTATATAAAGTATTCTAGTGGAATTTATGGCAATAGGGTCGATTACTTTTATGTGTTCGGCATGGCAAAACAATGAGTGCTAGATGGTGTTAGGGGAAAGTTTGGGCTATTGTTTCTGGTCTATTAGGCAGCAAATGGAAAGCTCATTAAATAATACAAAATAATAAAGAAAATGCTTTAAAAGATTAAGCTTGGTTTGTTTGGGCTATCATTTCTTTAGGGTCATTCTTCGACTTTAATGGTTTTTTATAAGTAAGCTTTTAATATATATTTTTCCCTTTTTCGGAATAAGTACCCCTTTTTATATAGTGTAATTTATTTATTTACCGTCCTTGTAGAAGCAACCTTGGCTTCAACACTCCTTAAATAATTCCGCAACCTTTTGTGTCCTTCCCACGCCATTTGCAACAATTGCACTTGTTTTACTACATGACTCATTTGGCTTACCACTTACACAATGAGCACTCGCACCTCGAGCACGCCACCCCACTGTGGCTAACCCCACTAACTTAGATACATTTCGAGTTTTAATAAAGACACACCGTGCACGTGCTCTGAGTCAACCTGGCTGGAGGAGGAAGCTCTATGAATCACAATGCTTTTAAGACGCCCTGTGGACCTTTCTCGTAGTGCTTTGTTTTTCGAATTTATTATTTAATGGCTCGACGGCTCAGCACATTTGATTGGTCGCGCTGGCAATTAATGCCGGATTACGTAAAATGTCAATTGCGCCTTGCCATTTCATCAAATTGCCGTGGAGCGTGGCTGAAAAGATGTAGAGCGTGTCGCTGCGACCACTGCTAAGACTTCTCTCCGCCTGATCCGCTCCAATTTCCCTGCTCGAAGTCGCTCCAATTTCGCAAAGTGCATCGATTTCCCCGCCTGCAGTCGTCGATAGCGATTCGCAAACAAATATGCAGCCACGACAAGCTGTCTCAAGCCCTCTTCTGTGTACCTACATAACGCGGAATTCTGAAGAACCTCTCGGTATGCCCGGATTGCTTGTTATTTCGTGTGTAATTGCTGGCAGATTGAACGGTGGACAAATTGTCAATTCGGTTGGCAGTTGAACAAGCAAACAATTGGCCGCAATGTTTGTCCTGTGGCCTGAAGGCTTGCCTCTGTGCATTTGCCATCAAACAAATGCCGGCATTATATGCACATATGTCAGCATATCCAGTAGTTTATCCAAATACCATAAAAATTATACGAGGTACTTTTAAGTCCAGTGGAACAATCGACGTTTTTGTGGGGACCAACAAAAATGTTGGGGACTCACAAAAATAATTTTGAAAATTATTAGCTATAAGCATAAATATTTTCACAAGTATTATTTCTTATTATTATTACAAAGTTCTGTAAAAAAAAAATGTTTCGCAAATGATTCATAGCTTTGAACTAAACGAAATGATAAATTTGAATGAATGTTATATTCTTAAGAAGATTGACACTGAGAGGTTTTTTTATCGTCCTTCTTCTTTATATTAAATATATATTATGATCCAGAAAACAAACCAAATCCTAAAAGGGAAGCACTTCCGTTGGTAAAGATGGTAGAAATGTAATTTTGCAAGAAAGATTGTTTTCAAAATATCTTTAAGATGCAACCGCCATCTTCTCGCTGGTTTCATATCTAAGTGGAACGAGCTTCCTGTCTCGACAGCCCGCTAAATAAGCTTCATTTGATCAAATTCCCCCATTGCGATAATCGGTTTAATTACACACTAGAACAAGGCATCGGTTACACGCTTGGAACGCGGTTAAAGCTAAACTATCTGAGAAATGCGTGCGGGCGCAGATGGATGCAAATGGCGAGCTGTTGACAAATCAAGCTTAGAGTGACGGACACAATTGTGCGCAGCTTGAAATCTAATAAACAGCATCAGTGAATTGCTCAACTCAATTGGGTCAAAGAGGTGGCGAGAGGGCTTCTTCTCCATTGGCCCCCCAGAGTTCATTGGCGAAGATTCACCGGGGCAAATCATTTGCCATGCTTCTGTGCATATGTTTGTACAGACGTGCCTCATCTTGCCCCTTGGGCGGAGTGTCTCATCTTCTCATTAGCATGACAGCGAATGCGGCGTTTCGTAGAACTGGCTGGTGAATCATTTGATGAGATACAATTCTGGCAAAGAGCAAAAAAAAATGTTTTACAGGCCAAACTGGTCAGTCCAGTTCCCAGAGAAAATAAATTTTAAATATGCTTCTATATTTTCGCACAGGCGCCAGAGAGTCAAGTGATCGTGCATGTTCTCTAGACTTTTGGCGGGATTAATTAAGCACAAAGAAATAAGGTTAACCCAATTAGCTTCAATTACCTCCGCGGAAAAAAAATATGTATTTACAATATATAAGACCCTCGGCCAAGTCATCGCCATATCTTTTCAGAGCACTTCCGTTTCTCTCGAAAGTAATGGTCATGCAATTTCCCATAGATCTTGGAAAGCCTTTCGGGTTTTCCGCTCGTCATGCTTTTTGGCCGACCGCTTTCATCAGCCATCAGTAAAAAGAAAGTTTCATTGATTTCGTAGATTACATTTTTACTTGATTTTCTCGCCTCTAAGCATAGATTTCACTTTTATTATTTGTATAGTCTAGCCCGAAAATAGCGTAATTGTTGCAGATTTTCTTGGTGGCGAAATGTTGGAACTGAAATTTGAAGTCTTTTGATATTTTTCGGACTGCGGCCTGCCTTGAATGGTTTTTTCTTGAGTGATAGAATTTGACGTTCGTATAAGCGAGCTTAACCCCCATATGAAGGCTTTTTATCGTTTTTTTATGGAATTTTACGACATCTGACGCAGTTCTTGTTATAATTTGATAGGCTGAAATGCGTTTTTCAAGACCATGTAATATAAAGATATATTTTATATGAAGGCCATTATAATTTATTATAAATAATTTCACGACTAACCTACGTATATTTGGTTTTCTTTTCCATATGTTTTTTATAAATTCTTTACTTAAGAAAGTACTTAGCACATTTCCTTTGATTTCTTTGGTTTCTCGGATACAGCAGCTGCCGTTTCAGTTGTGTGTCCTTGTCACTTCTTAATGGTGTTCCTTGGAGGAGGAGTTCTGGGAACTGTAGATGCCACTGGATATTTCATTCCATGCGGGTCGTGCCCTGTTATTTTTGTGAGCCCGCAATTAATTTCCAGCCAGATTCTTTGTTATCGATTGCGTCAAAACAAAAACAAGGAACAGGCCCGAAAGGGTGTTAATTTATGCGTCCTTGGGCGGTCGCAAGGGTATAGCCACTTGGCCAGAGATAAGAGCAAGCCAAACGGGCCCAGATGCGGATGCAAGTTTATCATCTCCCAGATGCAGATACATTGTGCATTTACTACGAATTTCTCGAGCCCAGCTCAAATTTGCTTTCGGCTGCGCGTTCCCCGAGCCTAAGCCTTTAATGAGTGTCCTTGGGGGTTTGCTGCGAGGAACTCGAGGGGTTCTACACGGGTTACACGTCCGTGACACATGCCCCACATGACCCATTGTTCTTGTTATTTTTCTTGTGAATTTTTCCCTCCATTTATTTTGTTGTTTTTTGTGTTATTGACGTTGCAGGAAATTTCACGAGTGAAAGGGGAGTGAAATTTGCATACAAGCGAGTTGGTTCAAGGTGTGTGTTTTCAGTCCAAAAAGTGGGTGTGGGGTGGGCGTGTCTGGATATTTTAGTTTGCAAGTGTTTTCTTTTGAGGAATTCTCAGCTTTTATTCGTTGCATTAAACACAAGCTTGCAGCACTTACGCCCGCTGAGTTTATTACATTTTCCGCCGGGCGAAATTCCCTTTTTATTTTCTCCTTTTTATAACGCTTTTAATTTATTGCATTTCCTTTGGGAGGATGCCACCCCTTTTCGCTCGCTTAATCTTGGTCTTTAATTAATGTCCCCCGCTTGGTCCTTTAGCCCCTTTTTTGTTAATTAAAGCAAACGCATTGCTGCAATTAGCAATTATATGACCGTAAATACAGAGACCCATCAACGAAGCGGCGCAGATCCGGCATTTCTTTTGTGAAGCTCCTGAAGTCCATCACGTACTTCATTGAACTGAACCATCCACAGTCACAGCAATTAGTTGGCAGCTTGACTTTCGCATTTTCAAGCAGCAAATATAAAAAAACTGCTTTATATATAAGAGCAAATCAATTAAATTCGTTCACTGAACCCGTTCCGACTGCCTTTTTTGTGGAGCTGGTCGACGGTGGCCGCCCAACCGGATAAACTCTAATGGAGCGAGATGCCCAAACTCATATTTTCGATGTAGAAAACAAAATAAAAACGCCAGGCTCACCACCATAATGTCAATTAATTGGCAGCAGACTCGGTTGAAGTTGCTTTTCCTATAACCACTCGCCGAACCTGAATGCCAAATTATTGTTTGCTGACCATATGGGTGTGAGTAAAGTGCGAATTTCACAAATTTTCAGCTGCCGAATCATGAAACATTTTTATGTTATTTATTTGTGTGCCTATTCAGAGTGATAAACAATGGTTACCATATTGGGCAACACTTGGCTATTTAGGGGATCTTTATGAGTTTCGGCAAAATTATAATTGCTAAAATATATTTCTCTTTTTTTATTATAAAAAAATAATTTTGAGAGATTTTTTACCTCGTTAATACAAATTTATAGAAACTTTTTACCTAAGTGAACCTACATATTTAGAAGGTCAACCCCAAATATACAACTTCATTAAAATAAATTTGCTTTCATTTTTGTTGTCCAGTTATTTTCTTTAATAAAAATACTGTTTGCTTTTTCAATTTAGCACAGCAGCGGGTAAACAAGCTCGTGTATCTTTTTTGCTGCCCTATCTGTATCTGTGAAATATATTCCCCTATGCAGACCAAAGTTCTGATGATGCTCCTGTTGCTGTTGTTTCTTTGTTGTGTTTTTTGCAAAGTTAATTGGCAAAATTTTGCTCTACCCATCGGCGACCGCAAAACTCAAGTTAACCAAGCGAACGACCTTGAAAAGTTGTCTGTCGTCGGTGGGTAGAAAAGTTTGACGGGCGGCCGGGGGGAGTGGCAATGGCAATGGGAAACCCACAGACCGCCCAAACCCGACTCGAAAAATGTTCACCCGAAACCGTTTTTCCGCCATGCGATAAATGATATCGATTTCACTTGAAGCTAAGCAACAACAAGTTGTGCGCTTTAATTGCTGTTGTGGCAGGATACACTGAAAACAAAAAACGATATCGAAAACAATTCGAAAAAATTTGTTAGCAATATTTGAGAACAAGACTTAATTCATTTTAATATGAACAAATAATATGAAATATAATTGTTATTAATTTTATAATTGAATATGATTTGTATTATCTATTAAATATTAGATCTTTGTGTACTTCTCCCATTCATTCAAAGTCAACTTTTTTGTCTCACATTTTTCAAGACAAATCGGGGAGGTCTTTAAACCAAAGAAAAGGAGACCGGTCTCGATTCGTATGATTTATTTGAAACGCGTGTGCGTCTCGATGTTGACGGATCTTGGGAAAGTTGTAGCCCCTTTATGCGGTCTGTAGATACAGATACATTGTCGCGGCGCCGCACAATAAGTGGTTATTAATCATTAAGGCCGCTGTCTGCCTCCGCTACTTAATCCTTTTCCTCAATGCTAATTTAATAATAATTTTTCTTCTTTGTTCTTTCAGGTAAGCCACCGCATAAAACTGCACTTCCTGCTCAAAGTCTGGGGATCAGACGAGAACCACCGACCCTATCCGCAAAGTGACTCACCCACAAACAGATGGTAATCGCCTCTTAATGTTTGCCCCTTGGCTTCTGTCTTTTATTTATTTTTAGCCAGACATTACAAATTTATACGAATTTTGGTTAGAGGTTTAGGTATTTATGTCAGCTAAAAGTACTTAAATTCTAGATCTTGAGTGTGTCATTTTTAGAAAGTACCAACTTCTCATGAGTCTAAAGATAATATTGTCTGAAATATAGGTTATCCCAGATCAGCGAAATAAAAGTTTTGCAACCTGAATTGAGTCGTCATCAGCATAATTATTGTTTTTTTCCAAGGTATTGTTATACCAGTTGTTGTTGCACTTCTTGCCTGTCATTTCGCATTATGGCCTTTTGTTTGGGCCAAACAGCTGTTAGTCATAAGATGGCATATGGTTCTTATTTGTTTTTCTATTCTTTCTTCCTCTGTGGGCTAAATCCACCTACATTTTGCCATTTCTCATGCTCAGAGGAGAAGGTAGATTTATTTTTTGGGGCTTACCCGTTTTTACTATCTGAATAAATCTCTGTGAGAGTGCCAAATAAACCAAGTTTGACAGCCAGAAAATCGATAAACAAGTATTGTACTTATGTACTCATATATGCAAGTGTAAATACATAAAAGTACTTATGTGCAGACACACATATAAGAAGCTCCTCCAGTTGACAAATATTTGCAAAAATTTTCTTTTGAGTCACTTTTTGGCCATCGAACTGTTGGTGGTGGGGAGACTTTTTCTGGAGGAAAGTTTAGCCTTGTGCAGACGTTCCATAAGTTCGTTGACTTTATCTTTCATACACCCAATAGAAGAGGACTCGAGAATGCTTTGAATAATGTATAATTAGCCGCCAGAGTGTTATTTGGAATTCCAAACTTGTACAAAGTTCGAGTAAGTCCTTCTTTGTCCTGCACTCATATAATTTATTTAGGTATGTATGTTTATTCTTTATTGCATAAGAAATCGCATAGTTTCAATTTATGTTCAGACACTTGAATAAATTTACAGAACCCAAATTTAGAAATTCTGAAAACAGAAATGGTCAAGGCTAAGGCAAACTCGTTGGCTACATTTTAATGAACTGGAAATGTTTGACACACGGCTGCAGCCAAAAATGGAATGAAATGTGAGCTTTTGGCCAGGCCAAAAACTGCTTTGAAACCCTAGGAGAATTCATAATGATTCAAAGTTTAATTCAAATTTTTTCCATTTTCAAATATGAAAGTTTTTCCTATAACCAGAAAAAATGCTTGATATAAGATACGCCAGTGTTCGTTAGTTTTCATAAAAGTTTGGCACATAACTTGCATTTTGGCCAAGGTTTTGGGTTGTGAATGTGACCTAGTTTTCCGCCAGGCTGGGGAAAACTGATGATAATTACTCCTGGTGGAAACCAACTAGCCGTAAAGTAATGAAATTTCAACATAAAGGGAACAAGAGGAGCAGGCATTAGGCACATAGAAGGAGGCATCCCTAGGACCATTGATCCGCAGGACAATGGAACAGTTCCCAATGCAATTCCCAATATGCCAACGGATGCAGCAACGCCCCTTCCTGTGAACTTTTTCTTTTAGTGGTTTTTTCCCTCATTTTCTTCCGCTTTTTATGCAAACAATATCTTGTTCCCAGGGCCTCAAACAAAGAGAAATTCCCTGGAAGCGGGTGCGTTTGCTCAAGGATCATTGACCACATAAAAATCCGTTATGGCCACTGAGAAAAGGAAACACTGAGCCATCCCAACCTTCTTGTCCCGCGTGCATTTTATTTCCTTTTTTGGCCCGGCCAAAGCGAACTGCAATTGGAAATGTTGGCAATCGGCAGAAGTAGCCAGCTTTTACTTTGCGCCAGCCAAGTTCTTTCGATCGGTCAGTTGTATGCAACTCCTACAATCTGAAAGAGGGGGTTCTGCAGTCCAAAAATGGCCAGAACAATGTTTATGTGCAATTTTCTCTCCTCGCATTGTGCGTATGGTTGTGGCTAAAAATGGAAGAAAAAAAGAGAAAAGTTACAAGAATACAGAAAAAGTATCTACACGGATGGGAAAATCCGAAAAATTACACACAAATTGCAAACTCAAAAATATTTTCATGAGAATAAAACATACCAGAACTCTTTTTGAGCATCTCCAAGTAGAAAAATTTGATTTCAAAAATATAAACTATCTATGATCTTAATAATCATGAGAATATTTGTAAATGTTGTGGTTCTTTATAATTACTTTAAAAATAATGTTTACTTTATTTAACACACTCAATAAGCCCCATACATTATTAACCTTTTGTAAACAAAATAAAATGTTTCAGCGACTTTAAAATGTTGCTGAAACCCTAAATAATCTCCCTACAGGGCTGTCATTCAGCTTGGCGCCAGCTGATATAAATCAAGCTGCTGGCCATTGTTGTTTTGCATATAACGAGTCTATATAGCGCAATTGAGATTTATTTCAGCAATCACTCTGTCAGTCGGTCAGCAACATCATCATGATTGTCAGCTGTTGCCTTATCGTCATTACGATGCTTGCGATTTTATTTATTCACTTTATTTCCTATATACTCAACTGACAACAGCTGTGAATATTGTAAATCTGACAGATTTTTTTTTTATAAAAAAAGTAGGCGATAAGAATCGCACTCACTAATGGCATAAATAAAATGAAACAAAGAGTAGTAAGTAGGAAGAAGTGAACCTGGAATTAATGGTTAAATCATCTGGTTTTTGCCACTTTTACAGGTTTCCTTATTAACAACAAAGCCTGTGAACCAGTTTTCTTAAAGTTTATGCAAAGTGTATGTCTTAAACTTTGCCTTTTTATTTTTTAAAGACTGGCCATCTTTTACAAGTACTAAAATATAAACTGGCTAGGCAATAAAATATTTATTTATAAGTAAGAAAATATTAAAAAAGTATTTTTGAATTAGAAATTATGTTGTTTAAAGCCTGGGAAACCAAAGTATAAACTGACTTGGCCATAAAAAATTTAAAAGAAAGAAAACTTAAAAAAGAATATTTTAGGTGGATAAAATTCCACATCCATTAGAACCCCAGGGCCTATCTTTTATGGACTTAAAACTGGTAGAGCCCAGTTGAAGGCAGAGCAGCCCACTGTTGATTTAGTGTCGATTTCCAATTACGTTAAACTTTTCATCGACTTGTTGACCTTTTGCCCACAGCTTTAATTGCCTCCCATTTCTCTGCACTTTATGAGTTGATGACGAGGCCGACTGTGGGTAATATCTGCGCAACTTACCAACAAGTTGTACTCGCTGTTGTTCTTTTTCCTCTTACGCTGCGATAGTGTTGGCTTTATCAGCGGCAATGTTATTGGCTTTTTTTATGAGCCGAGCTCGGATAAAACAACACGGCACAGATAATAAAGTTGACAATTTTAATGCTAAAACAAACAATGCGCAGGGGATGAGGAACCCCAGAGAAGGAGCGGTTGAGGAAGGGATTTGGGTGTCCAGGAGGCAAACATCGAAATCCTTTGCCAAATAATAAAGGTGAGTAGGCAGGATTCTCGATGGGTTGTTACCTACCTGGTCCTTATGAGAATCAACCACAGCGGGTGTGAAATTTCACGGATTAGCTAAAAGTGTCTACCTGCAAATGCTCTTGAAATTACACTTGGAAAATATTCAGGATTTAGAGAAAAATCATTACAGATTTAAATGTTTCAATATCTTATGGTTGAGTACTTACAAGCCCTATAAATAATGTTTATTAAAAAAATCGAATTTAAAAATACCCATTTAAGAATTTATTGAAAAAGAGTAAGATAAAGGAATGATTTTTAAATTTTTAATGGAATGTTGAAATTAAAGTAATTTTTGTTGAATAATTCTCAATCATTATGATTGATTATTAATTTTAAGAGAATTAAATATTTTTAAAAATATTTTCTCCCAGTGTATCTCGTTAACTTGTCACTTGCGATGTGGGCTATTCCGTAGATCATCTTCGGTAGAAGCAGGTGGCATACTGGGCAGTCAAGAAAGGCATTCTAGCCGTGGGTGGTCCGGTCCGTCACCTTCGCAAACACTTGCCAAATCTCGGGAATTGTGAAAAATGCCGCCTGTGCGTTTTGCGTTTGTGTGTGCTAAATGCCACCCGCCAGCGCTCAGGGTGTTAATTGCCCAGGCCCTTGACCTTCAGCGCAGCTGCAGTTCCTCGCCAAAGACCCAAAGAAAAACGGGTGGCATCAAATAATGGAGGTCCTTGTCATTGAAGTGCCTTGCATGAGAAGTTCCACCGCCGCCTGCTGTTTTGCACTCGAAATCATTGCTTTGTTCTATTAGATTTTGCACAGATTCCATGGTCAGTTTTGACCTGGCCAAAGGCGATTGGAAACCCCCCGTGAGGCTATTGTCTGGAGCCTGGATAATAGAGAGAAGCAGATGGCAGGTGCGGCAGAGACTTATGTATGATCTCTAGCCAAATCGAGATGCCTCCTTGCATTTGCACAATGCAGATGATTGCCTTGAATACAGTATATTTATCTTTTGTTTCTGAGTTTTGCACCTAGGGAGTTTTTCGCTTGGCAGGCGGCCTTAGGTAGAGGAGGATTTAGTCCAGTGATGTGCGGAAATAATTGGCTTGATATGGATTGACAGGCCAGCCAATTTGATGGAAGGCTCAATGAACAGCACAATACATGAGAAACCCTTAGAAAACATCAATCGATTCAGAAATAACTGAATGAAAATAGCCCACAAACTCGCAGATAAAATAAATGTGTACTTTTAATTATAAACATGCGAGTACACATTCACACACGTAAACAACTAATTATTTTTTCATACATATAAAATACTACAAATGAGCACGTTTCTCCAATTGAAACCTTTCTATAAGTATACATTTATAATAATTATTAATAGGCAATTTTAAGTCCAATTAATCTAAAGTCTGCAGACAACAAAGACAGAATGTGCAGCGACACAGTGGCGCACATAAAAATAAGGTCACGGCTGCTTGGCTGGCGTCTTCTACGAATCCTCCAGCCTGTCAACAAGTACCGAGGTATTGATTTATATAAATTACCGCCGCCTGAGAGTATAATTTATGCACAACACCAGCCAAATCCTGTAGGCAATTAATTTCCGCCAAAGGAGGGGAACTAAAAAACCAACAGAAAAATTGAAAAAGAAACAAACTGAAGCGAAAGTGCAACAAAAATAAAGCAGACATGGGGAGCTGGGGCCCCCACATACTATTTATAGAAAGTGGAATCAGAAAAAGATCGAGCATTTCCTTAGAGTTCCTCAGGGGATCTTTAGATTTCCTTTACCTATTTAGATGTCTTGGCATTTTATGGCAGTTTAGAGTCCACTTTATGGCTTTCTAATGAAGGAAAAGGGTTCCTAAGCCAGCATAATGAAGTTAAGATCTCTTTTCGGGACTGACAGGTGATCGGTTTTCAACTGGACCACACAGAATCGAGGAATAAACCGAAACTGAAAGTCATGGGGATGATTGGAAAAGAAGAGCTGCCCCACCTTTGTTTAATTTGATCGGATGGGGCTCTCTACCTGTCTGGCGCCTTTCTTATTATTTTTTGTTTTTCCAAATCCGACAGCGGATGAGATGCTGGGATCGAGAATCCTTCTACTTCATTTGGCTGAGTGCATGCTCAACCGTAGGCCGGGCCAAGCCCACTTCGCCGACGATTGTCAGTCGCTCAAGTGCTTTCACGCCCCGGAGTGAAAAGCCCGGCAATGGGATGTGGAATAAAAAGTAAAACCAACTCGAACAAAGCGGCTTTTGTGGCCTGCCCCCATCGCATTTACCTCCATTGTCCTTTTCATGAGGCTCGCGCACTCGAGTTACAATTTGATTTCTGATTCCGTTTCCCCGGTCGTGTCTGCAGTTGCTTGTTTTCATTTCATCCTGCTCCGTGCACAGGCCAAAGTTTTATTTATACTCAAGTAGTTTTAAGTGTATATGGGGATGGGGATGTGGATGTGGATATGGTGTCTGAAGCGAGGGCAGCTTATAAATAATTCAGAAGGTGCCCTCATGTGCATGCCCCAGGCGCAGGAGCGAGCTGCAGGCCAAAGCCGCACAGCCTAAGGTCGGGATTGAACTTTGACAGGATTCATGGGAAGCAAGAAAAATGGCAAGTCAGCCAATAAATTATAATGTCGAAGAAAATCAATGCAAAAGTCAGTCTGGAAAAAAAGATTAAAGGGAATAATTTATATTATGCAAATCAATAGCTGAAGAAACTCTGCATTTTAATTTATATTTTTATTATTCGAAAAAAGTGTAAAAAATATATATTTAACTTATATGTACCAAAAATTAAAGTAATATCAAAAAAATAGTTTTTCAATTTATTCTCAAATTTTTCTATGCCCAAGTTATGGTCACACTGATTTCAGTGCAAAGAAATCTTACCATAGTGTGACCAGACTTTTATACAATCCGAAGTTTTAACCATATTTAATTTGCAAAGTATGACTTTGTTCTTCTAATGTATTTGAATACAAAATATGAAAAGGAAGTTGGCTATCTCGCTTCTGTCTCGCTGGTATTCTCAGTTGCACTGAAATCCATCAGGTGAGACGTGAGAAACGTGCAAAAGTTTTGCAATAAGTTATCAGAAGATTACCAAGAAGAAAATTCAAGCAATTGATACAAAGTGGTAAAGAGCATAAAACTCTTAGAATGAAAAAGTTTGGTTTTCAGAAGAATGTCAAGAATACTTAAGCCAATTGAAATGGTACAAAGCATAACAAAATGGCAGACTCTTTTTGTCTTTCCATATTCCAAGCTCATTTCAATACATATATTACTTCAGAGATGTACATATGTGCATGAAGAACCTTGAATCATCGAAGCCCATCTCCCGGGGGTTTTCGGTGCTGCGCATGCGCCGTTTGCGCTTAACCCAGATTCACTCGGCGTTCGTGTCGGGCTTTCGGATTGCGTGGCTTGTTGCATTTGTTGACTGGGCACAGAATTGGCGGCCTTTTGTCGGTTGAAAATCGAGGTGAAAGGCGTTTTTGCGGGCTACTGTTCGGAGAGGAGTAGATAGATTTACTTTCGGATTTGGGCCATTTGGTAGATGTTGGGTGGATAAACGCTGATTTGTATTCATAAAGTGCTGCTCAGTAGGTGGCTGATGGCTAAATTGTCTCGTTAAGATTGTTGGCAAAAGATATAATCTATGGCTTGTTTGGGGGAATGAAAACAAAATAGTTTATAAGGGGTATTATGCTATTTTTTAATTCAAAATTTCATATTTAATTCTATTCTCATGTCTCATGTCATTCAAAACATTTCTTCATTGATTTATCCATCAAACATATACATAAAAGCTATGCTTTATTGTTCCCAAGCCCATAAACATGTCAATGAAATCCATATGAATAATTTTAATTTCCCTTTTAAAATTTTTCTTTAAATGCGCTTCCATTAATGCTAGAAGAGTTAGCATGTTTTCGATTTGGAACCCCTCTTCTAAAGGCCCAAACAATTTAATTAAATTGTGATGAGTGTGTGCGTGGTATCGTCTTGCCTGCAATTGAGTTTGCTTTTGTTGTCGGGGAGTTTGTTTTGAATTTCTCCAACATTTTATTTCGTTTGCGCACCAAAAAACAATTGAACATTTTTTATTATTCAATTATACTCGAGCCGAGGGAGTAAATGCATTTTTTTTGGAAGGGGAAGTGGGGAAAACGTACGTATGCATTTTCCATTTGTATTCGGCAGCAGTTTCAGAGCCCAAAGTCGAAGCCAAGTCCCCAAAATCGGAATCCGAGTTCGAATCCGAATATCCCCAACCGACGTCATCGTCTCCTCGCCTTGTTTATCAATTAGGCACACACATTCGATTCGGTTCGATTCGATTTTGGTTTTGGTTTTCGGTATTGGTGGAAATGGCTTTTCCTTCACCAAAGTGGAAATCCCCGCCCCCTTGGGCCACGCCCTTGGCTGCACTAATCTGTTTATGGCATCGAGATTCTATTAATATTTCTCTCTCAATTTTTTTTTGGGGGCCCCCTGTTAAAGTGTTGGAAGTTTTACGATGGCATCCTAAGGAACTTTGCCCAAATTGAGTTTGGCATATCTTCGCTGCTCGCGCCCCCGGCAGTCATAATTTAAAATATTTAAATGCCCCGGGCCATAATTGAAGAATGCAATGGCCCAACGAGCACTCGAGAAGGTTTCACATTTTTCATCATTCAAATGGCTTGAGCTATGGAAATGGTTTTCTTTCCCCATTCAAACCGAAATTCAATGTTGAACTTCACATTGTAAAAACTAAATGCTTTATCCATTGGATGCATTTCATATTTTTATGGCACGCCAGCAGTTATTAATACAATTTTTGTTTGGCCTCCGTTGATTGTTATATGGAACTGGGAAAGATCCGAGGGTGACAGGACGGAGAGGCATTTATTTATTAACCCCTCCCTCTATTTTTTACCCCTTGGGGGTAGACAAGTGACAAATGCACAGAAGATATAAAATTAAATGTGTGAGCCGCAACCGAAATCAGTTTTAACCCTGCGGGCTTTGCCGAGTCTTCCCTCTTTTACCCCCTGGAGGAAGAATCAAACAAACCAGTCCAAACAAACATTGTTTATGGCAGACAGCCCAAAACATCCTTACCTCGCATCCGAGCTCATCAGCCACATCCACATCCATCCATCGGCATGTTTGGTACATCAAAGTGCGCGACGACATCAGTTCGTCAAAAATGAGGGAAAATGAAGCGGCATCGGGTTGTAATTTGTTCCTTATTTTAGCAGCGAAATCCATCATCACTCGATCCATGACCCGTGCGATGATTGACGGAAGAACGGCCTGGTTCGCCCTCGGTTAGAAACCCTTATGCCATATGTTTGCCTGCGGCTCAAGTCCCCGGCTTGACTTGGTTTTAGCGAGCGATAATTTCACAGTTGTTGAGAGTGGCACTGAAAGAAAAGGTTCTATTCTAAAACTTATTAAAATTATAGAAATAGAAAAGTCAAGAAATTAAGGAATAAGGCATTTTTAAAATAATATTAAATTAAATTTTGTAATGTAATCTTATTTTATGATTATTTTTTTATGAAATAAAGGTAATTTTTATTTATAGTCCAATAAAGGTAATTTTTATTTATAGTCCATGAATTCTGGTATTAATTTCTCTTATTTTCAATACCGATACAATCGATATTGTTGTTAATATGAAATAATTTATAATTATTGTCATCTTAATATTTTTAAAATATATTTTAGATATTTTAATTATCGATATAATCATTACATTTCCCCCAGTGCATAGTATGTGAAATTATCCCCTCGCCGAGAGCTATCTGTGCGTGGGTGCTTCTGTTGTGTTCTAGTTTTAATGAGTTTCCACTCGACGGAGTGTTCCAGGACGACAATAGTCCTTGAGGCGCCTCCTGGCGCCAGTTGTCCAACAATCTGGTGTCCTGGATTCTCGGATTGCCAACAGACATGCATGCTGGCGCATCCTTATCGCATTTTCTGCAGCTGCTTATCAGCTGAGCAATTCGACACCCACTTGTAGACACTTTTACAGTTTGAAGAACTTTCTTTCGCTTGCCTCGAAAAAGAAAATAAGAAAAGCAGTTAACTCACATGAGCTGAAAAACTTACTGATGCGTATAGGGGGGGCCTGGCCCGTCATTTGAGCCAATCAATCACTCAAGTTTACTTTGGGTTAATTGTTTTCCGTAAACAATAAGCCAGAAATACCAAATGCCGCCTGAGCTCCCCTATCTCCATATGGTGATGTATCCAGCAGATGCCTGGGGAAGGGCATACATTTGGGTCAAAGGGAATTTTCATTAGTCTGCCAGTCATTAGTTCTGTTTTATGATGTCTCACCCATTAAGTAGTCGCACTTCCCATCCCATTACCGGTCACAGCCCTTGGAAATCCAATTCCCCACACTCAGCATTGCCAGGAATTCAATTCGGTTTTCCGTTTTGCACGAAAAACATCTAAATAAACAAGTTTATTTGATATAAATGAGCAAAAATCACGAATTGTTTACACGTTTTTGTTCTTCTAATGAATGCCAAATTTAAAATTATACCTAAACAATGTAGGCTAAAAAAAACAACCCACCTTTATACGCTTTCTACAGCGTGTGATCCATCAATCACCTATATATAGCAGAGTGACCCTTAATGTCTATGAATTTTAGGCTTTTTCAGAAGCTTTCTCCCCTTTTTGTGTTCCCCCTTATCAATATGTTATTTATAATCTCAATTCGTTAGACACATAATAAATGGGTTAACACCAAAATATTTTAGGATTTACATTTGTAAAATAATACCTGGCACCAGCTAATTTTCTCCTTTTTAAAATGTTACTTATGTGAACTAATAACAGACATGAACTCATTAAATTGCTTTGACCCCCAAGAGATTTTTTGCAAAAAGAAACATTTTTCTTACAAGAAAGCTGAGCATAAATAAAGAGTATAAAAACATATTTTTATGTGCATCACATTTTGAACAACTTGGCGGGCTCTTCATGATTTTGCGTTAAACGCCGAGCGTGGTAAAAATAAATACAACAAAATCTCGTTTTTTCCGCAAGTACTTTCAGCATTCTGTGACGCGCTGCGTCGTGTAAAACAAAAACCTCTGACGCGTGTGACATTTGGCGCTGGAGGTTGGCTTTTGAGCATGAAAAAAGGGAGAAGTGACTTGGCAGCAGCAGCAAAAATTGAAGAGTTGTTTTGGGGGAGAAAGAACTGGGGTAACTTGGTCTTCGTGGTTTATTGTTTGCTCGTGTTGGCCCCAGGACTCGAGTGATTTTCGCTTTTGGGGTCTGCGTGTCCACTTTTTCACTTGTGCAACATGCAACATTGCGGTTAAGATTGTAGGACCGGGAATCGAAACTTTTTCTTATATAGAGTTATTGAGAACGAAGAAGAAAATTAAAATGTCCGAGCTTGAAGAACAATTATTCACAATAACCGATTTTTTTTCAAAAAAAAATGTAAAATATATGTTGGTTTCCAACTTAAAAAAAAGTTTTCTAATAAAAAGTAATTGACAGAAATAATATTTATTCTAATACACCAATTGCAAAATTTTAATTATAGTTAAAAATTAATTATCAGAAAAGATGTAAGATAACCATATTTATTTTTCAAATGAACTTGGACACAGAACTATACTACCGACCGCGACTGTCGTTCGCCCTGCATGCAAGTGCCAGGCGCATCGGTATCTGTATCTGTGAGATACATGCCAGGGTTGTCAGCCATCTGCGCTGTCTGGGCGGATTCGCATTAATTAGACGTGTTCTGTGCTTGTCCAAAAGTCTGCCCCGTATCTATATAATATTATTTATGAACCTGCTAAATTTAGCCCTGCCCCTGGCCTGCAAAAGACTGCCCCAGAGCGAGATGACTGATGCTCTGCGTCTTATCAGGGTATCTCAACATGCCCGCCAACATGTTAAATGATTATCAGAGCAGAGCGTTCGCTTCGCCTTAATTTCGGGCTCAAGTTGTCAGAGCTTCAGATGGCTGGCGGCGTCGACTTTAAGCCTATTAGACACACCGCACTCCGGAGCAGAAAAGACTTTGTGTTCACCTTGGCGGGGGTACAAAATGGGTGCGGCCCAAGTAGTTTGTAATTAACAGCATTTACATCAGCCTAATGAATGTTTTTCCCCCTTCCCCCCCTCCGTTGCAGCACACACCGCCGACTTTGCAACCGTCCTCGACGAGTTCTCAACTCACTCTGTGATACGACCGCAGGTGGAACATGGACGCACAAAGCGCAGCCTGCTCACCACCCTGGATGCCACCGTAAGTAGCCAAGGACGCAGCCAAGTCTTGGGGCAATTAGGGGGAAAATTATGCCCTAGATGGGACATTATATCATTATGTGGCATTCAATTATTATTCACTATTTTCTAAGGTCTGTCATTTAAAGTGTGCATTTCATGAGAACATCTTACATCATTTTGGCTGCTTTTTAAAATTTGTAACCTTCTGTTTTACTAGCTAGAATTCCTAGTAACAATCAGCCACTCTGCAGTTATTCTGAAGATAATTACAAGAGTTTTTATAGTTATACCTTAGCTGCAGGGAAGCCTAAAAACTTCCTAAAACTTTTAATATTATATTTATTTACAACAGTTTTGTAAACTATGAAACTGAAAACTTTTTGCCAGCTCTTTGTTTAACCTTTGTGAGTGTTTGTTGTGTAGACAAACATGATAAAATGAAAATGACTTATATAAAATTAAAATGAAGCCGAAAATAAAGTCTACCGGTGAGGTAAAAATTAGCGGAAAATTCTTGTAATGCCTGTGGGCCAAAAAATGTTTGGAGTTTGCAGAGTGCGCTGGCAAAAAGCCAAACCCGTTTTAATTAGTTCCAACAAGCAGTCACCCCGAAAAATGTGGGGTGGATTTTTTCACTTAACCCCTGTGGCCAACAGGACATTACACATTCGCACCTCGGCACATTGTCACGCCCACAATTTGCATGCAAAAATTAAATAAATAAAAGGGGATGACCAACCAAATGGCTTAATCTTGTTAACGTTATCTCCCTGCTATTCCACCGACTTCCAGGACGGCCTTCACACGCCTCACATCAGCCTGAGGTACACCCACGAGGGCAAACGAGTCACCATCGACCTGCAGCGCAACGATCGCCTGCTGCCGGACTCCCACTTCCTGCGATACCAGAATGCCAGCCGAGGAGCCACTCCCGGCCATGTGGTTCGCAACTTCACCAAGACTGAGGTTGATTTATGCCACTATCAGGTGAGAGAGACTTGTACCTCTTTAAAAAATAAGTAAACAGAAAACAGGCTTACCATTCTTAACAAAATGTTGCATTATGAAAACAATTATGTAAACTTTTTAGAAATATTATTATTATTAATTTTATACAAAAGTCAAAACCTAAAGTTTTGTTCCGATTTAATAATTTTTTTATACATTTCTTAAATTTCTTCAAATGTATTAAAATTGGTTAAGCAGTTTTCTGTTAGTTTGAAGTTCTTCGGAGCTTTGTACTAATTTCCCATGACATTTTTTACCCATCTCAGGGACACATTCGTGGTCAACCTGATTCCGTGGTAGCCCTCTCCACCTGTGGTGGTGCTCTGGATGGCATCGTTTTCGATGGCAGCCAAACGTACTTTATTCATCCCCATGTCGATGGTAAGGGAAGACTTCGGGATGACCATTATCTGTTCAGGTAAATTGGAAGTTTTTCTCAATAAGTTAGATGATTATAACATATTTATAGAACTAAGAAATTATATCTTATTAGGCGGTCAGTTATTATCTTGAAAAAAAAAAACATATTTTACATTTTAAAAGAAGTACCATCATAAACTTCAAAATAAATATAGTAAGTCATCCCAACAAAACAAATATAATAAATGGTATAACCACGTAATCAAAGTTAATGGTGCCTCTTTCCCAATTCAAGATACCGAATGGGTATTACCGATCAGGGCATAATTCTGCTTTCTAAACGGCGCTTATCTAATCGGGAGTTTCTGGCGCTCTTTCGACCCAGGCGAAATAATGTTTACTCACTTGTCATAAATGTTAGGGCAGTAAAGAGAAATATATTTTTTGGAGTATCGGGGGCCGGTTGGTTAGGGGGTTTGTCGGCCAAATATTTACCTATTTGTGGGGCACAAATATTTGCCGGTTCGGGTATATTTGCCAGAGATCCCTGACCAGAACGGAATTCGTAACCATAGCCGACCTATTCATTCATTATGTTTATGCGCCACCGCCACTTCCGTTATTAATTTGTTTTGTGGGCCACGGAAATATCAAATTACCTTTGATTTGTTCTACGCAGACAGGCGGACATGCATCCAACGAACGCCACCTGTGGCTACGATAGCCACAGGGACGACCACAACCACGACCACGAAAAGGCTGAGGAGGATAATGGACTCGGAGGAGGAGGGATTCCCTCACTGCCACTCCGCCTTGATGGCGGGGAATTCCAGAGAACCCTGCTCCGGAAGAGGCGTCAGACGGACGATAGCAGTCAATTGATCCGGGGTCCGTACAACGCCAACAAGTATTCCAGCTACGTGGAGCTGGTCATCGTCGTAGACAACAAGGTGTACAAGGCGTTCCAGGAGAGTGCTAAGAAGGTGCACCAGCACTGCAAAAACCTGGCCAACATTATCAATGCTGTAAGTTAAAGACTGATTTGAATATTTTTCTAAATTTTAACTGTGTTTTTCGATTTTTTAATTGATTCTTTTCATATACTTTAACTAATCTATAATTTTCCACACACTTTTAGCTCTATGTGCCCCTGAACATATATGTGGCTCTGGTGGGCGTCGTGATCTGGAATGAGGCCAACGAGATCGAGTTCTCCAAGGACGGCGACGTGACGCTGCGCAACTTTCTGAACTACCGGAAGAACAAACTGGTGGTGGACCACCCCAACGACAATGCCCAGCTGCTGACCAAGGAGGTCTTCGAGGGCGGCGTTGTGGGCAAGGCGCTGAAGGGTCCAATCTGCACATATGAGTACTCCGGGGGAGTGAGCATGCAGCACAGCCCCAACACGGCGGTGGTGGCCACCACCATGGCCCACGAGATGGGCCACAACTTTGGCATGGAGCACGATACGCCCGAGTGCCATTGCAAGGATGAGAAGTGCGTGATGGCCGCCTCGAGTACCTCCTTTATCCCGGTGAACTGGAGCAGCTGCAGCATCGATCAGCTCACGATAGCCTTCTCGCGCGGCATGAACTACTGCCTGAGGAACAAGCCAGAAAAGCTCTTCGAATCGCCCACCTGTGGCAATGGTTTCCTAGAGCCGGGGGAGCAGTGCGACTGCGGATTGCCGGAGCACTGTGAGAATGCCTGCTGCAATGCCCAGACCTGCATGCTGCACGCGAATGCCTCCTGTGCCACCGGCGAGTGCTGCGACCTGACCACCTGTCGTCCCAAACTGGCGGGCAGTGCCTGTCGAGAGGCGGAAAACGAGTGCGATTTGCCGGAGTACTGCACGGGGGAGTCCGAGTACTGCCCCGCCGATGTCTTCCGGCGGGACACGGAGCCCTGTGATGGCGGTCAGGCCTACTGTTTCCACGGCTCCTGTCGCTCGCATTCCAAGCAGTGCCGGATTCTGTGGGGACCCACGGGCGATAACTCAGAGCACTGCTACAGCAAAAACATGGAGGGCACCCGGTACGGGAACTGCGGCTACAATCGCCTGAACAGCACCTTCTTGCGATGCGAGCAGCAGCATGTAAAGTGTGGAATGCTGTACTGCATCCACTTGAACGAACGACTCGAATTTGGCATGGAGTCGGCAGCTGTACTGTCGCACTCCTACATCAGTCACGAGCGCAAGATCGTGGCCTGTCGCACCGCCTTGGTGGATCTGGGCCTGCAGACCACTGATCCCGGCCTGACGCCCAACGGGGCCAAGTGCGGCGAGGACAAGATGTGCGTGGATCAGCGATGCCTGCCAGTTTCGGCGGTGCGGCAGAAGGGCATGGGTACTCCGTGCCCGGAGGATTGCAATGGCAATGGTATCTGCAATAGTCGAGGCCACTGCCACTGCGATGTGGGCTTTGGCGGCGAGTCGTGCTCGAGGGACGGATCCGGAGGCTCTCCGGACAGTGGACCAGCCACAGATCCAAATGGTATTTTACACCTGGCTTACATTTATTCTGAGCCAACCTATTGACTACTTTTGTTTTATTTTCCAGGATCTCTGGGCCTCAAGAAGTTCCTGTATGTGCTGTTCTTCTTCGTGCTCCCCATGGTGGCCACCTTCTACGCATTGTTTTATTGCTACAAGAACGGATTATTTGCGCGCGGAAAGCTGGCGGACCATATGTATGTATCGACCTCCTCCTTCAGCACCGGCTCGAAAGGGGACAGCAGCTCCGACAGCTGCAGCATCTCCACTCTAGCCTGTAAACAGACTCCCGCACGCTCTGCACCACCTCCACCACCACCAACTAGCACTAATCACCAGTCTGACGGTGTTGTAACTAACACGGCCACCATTACTAATATACACGCCACCCTGCCGCGCCACAAGTCCAATCCGGATGCAGTGCATCAGGTTCACATTCAGCCGCCCTCTGTGCCGAAGAGCCAGAGCACCTTCGAGGTGCGGCGGAAGGGATCCACTCGGACAACGAGTGTTCTCCCACTGTCCACACTCACCCACTCCGCCTCCTCCTCCTCCTCATCCTCCTGCACCAATAACAATAACACCAAGTCACCTAACAAGAACAAGCACAATGACAAGAGCAACACGAACAACAGCACACTGAGACGCAAGCTGGACATCACTGCCCCACGGCTGAATGCCACCACCAATCCACTGGCACTCACCGAGGGCGCCCAGTTCATACAAAGCGACCCCGCGAGGTGCGCCAAAAACTAAAACTAAACTCTACTAAACAGTGAAATTCGCTTGCACTGCCACAAAATACTGCATGACTTTGCGCTTGGCCGAGGGTGTTTTAAGTATCCTTGCAGAATATTAGGAGCTCTCCAGCTCAAAAATCCTTAAAATCTAAAAAAAACCCAATGTACATAAAAGAGCTCCTCAAAAAGAGGTACTTTTTAGTATCCTTGGAGATATCCAGATCTCCTCATTTAAAAAGTTTAGCTTAATTCCATCTAAAATACTCAGCATATATAGAAAAGCTTTTCATATAAAAGAGGTATTTGATTTTACAATAATATAAGTAAATGAAAATATTTTAAAAACATATTCGAAACCGAAGGAAGGGAACGACTTATTGACTTGTATATATCTGTTTTATAAAAGCAAAACAAAGTTGGTTGTGAATTCGTAGTGCTGAAATTATAATAAACAGAGAATTTAATCAAATCCAATTATATATTATATTTTTAGTAGCGTACAAACAATTTGTATATTAAGTTAATAGAAATGCAGTTCAACATTTTAAAACAATTTTTATTTATATCGGAGATTTCAGAAATACAAAAATAATATAGGTGATTTTTTAGGCAGTGTTAAAAGAAGGTTTTCTCGGCATAATAAATCTGCAGGGGTATATCTTGAATTCGGTTTACCGAAGGCACCTTTTTCGTTCATATTAAAACACTACCCGTTTGCACGTTTGTGCTGCTGCTATCAAATAACCAAAGCCCATAATCCTTAACGACTACTAACAAAACCCTAAAATCGGTTATGTTTCTAGTTTAAGTTGACCTTATTTTGTATGTGTCTCCAATAAATGCTTTGTTTTAATTTCTGGTGTTGGTTTTGTATTTGTCTTGCTATTTGTATGTCCTAACTTGCCCGCAAGCTATGTTTTACCCTCCCAGCACTGGGTTTTGGTTTATGCACGTTTTACAATTTGGTATGTTACACAGATACACTTTGAAGGCTTTGATCTCTAAACTTGTTTTCCCTATAATAATAATCCCTTTAATTATCCTTGCAGCTTGAAATCCTCTGGAGGAAGCAAACCCATCACCACGAGGACCACTCAAAATGGCAGTGGTCCACCGCCTGGTAATGGATTACTGAAATCCACTCCCAGCAGTACGGATGATATGGACTCGGCGCTCTTGAAGTCCCCAAGTGACTCCACCACACCCACCACTGGATTGTTTGGCAAATTCGATGGTTTCACTCTGCGACCCCTGAACGATGCATCCTCACCGGCGAGTAACTACAGTGGACCGAATGTGGCCTTTGTGCAGCCCACGGTGCAGCAGGATGGACCACAGAGGATGGCACCGCCACCGCCGGTGGTGAAGCCCGCCACTTCACCTGCTCACCCTGCGTCGCCGAAACCCGAAGCCACTTGGGTGAGACCAGCGCCTGCTCTGCCGCCGCCCAATCCTGGCTCAACGGCACGTCCCATCATCTCGCCACCCAAGTTGGACTCCAGTACATTAACCATGGTGCCGCTCAAGGGCAGTACAGAGGATCTTTCACCCACTCGATCCGCTCCTGCTCCACCAGTTCCCCTGCACTCCGATCCCAAGCTGAATATTAAACGAGATGGCACCATACGCCGATTTGCATCGTTCTTGAAAAAGGAGGAGAAGCCGCCGCTAAAAGAGAAGACTTACATCGATCGGGAGCGGTTACGAACTCTGGAAATCTCCGGTCCCATGCCTGTGCCCGCTGCTCCCCAAACAGAGTCCTCCAACTCGGATTCAGAGACCACGCCCCGCGAGGAGGAGACCCAGAATCTGGTGAAGCGCGCCCAATCTATGCGATCGCCAACGAAAAAGACACCGCTGCAGAGCTTTGGATCTATGCGTTCACCTCCGGGACTGCCCCGGCCCAAGAGTGGCCAGGTCAACAGCAGTGGCAGCTCGAGGCCCAAGTCGCCACCTCCAAGGCCACCACCCGTGGTGGTAAAGAAAACAAACTCCATAGGCTCCTCGGGCTATCAGAGGCCAGTGGCCACTGCCCAGAGATCGGTGGAGAATACGTACGACGACTGCGAGTATGTGGAGAACGGAGTGCGGGCCTCCAACGATGACATATACTCGGTGATCGATGAGATTCCACCGGCGGCACAGACCCTCAAGCGGAGCGATTTGGTGGCCAACAGGGCCAGTAATGGCAGCGATATGGGATTGCTGAACGAGATAGTCAATGAACTGGAGAAGATCAACGGGGATTCCATATATTCAGGGAAGCCCGTAGCTGGAGTAGCCGCAGTAGCCGCAGCACCTGCAGCAACAGCTCCACCTCCTGCAGATCCCCCCCGAAGTCCCCAGCGACCTGCTCCGCCCAAGCCGGCGACCAGTGTGCTGGAGGAAAAGGCAGCAAATGCATCTGCCACTCCATCTGCATCAACCAGCACATATCATCGCCCGCCGTCAGTGAATGCTCCCGTGGCTCGGGTAAAGCCCACAGTGTCGGACAAGTCCCAGCCGCAGATGCAGCCCAGCATGTCCAGCTTCAAGCCGCCGGCAGGAACCGGCGGTCAGTCGCAGCCAGCACCTGTGGTCCAACTGGCCAAACGGAGCAGCAGCGGGAGCCTCAGCGGAGGCGCCATCGCCAACCGTCCCAAATCCTTCATGAAGAGCACAACGAAAGCACTGCCCAATGGGACGGCGGGAGCGGCGGCCACTGCCCCCTCGGCCACCATTCAGAAGCCCAAGCCGCTGTCGGCGAAGCCATCATTTAGCGGCGGAGGAGCGGGCGGAGCCCTGGGCAAGCGGGCCAATGGCGGAGCGGCGCCCACGCCACCTACTGTAAAGGCGGCGGCGCCAAAGTCCAACATTGCATCGCTGACACAGCGATTCGAGCAGAGCAAGTAGACTAAGTGAAACTACTATAGGCAGCTAGACCCTGGGCATAGCGAGAAATATTTATTGAAACAAGAAATATGAGAGGGGTCGATGGATATTTAAGAACTGATTGTTACCCTTACTGATTTTGTATAGTTTAAAGCTATTCCTTAAAAGTTCATGTTTGTATTAGTATAGTTGCGTTCGCTTAATATTTATGTACCACAAAATAAGCAAGGAATTATTCTAGACGTGTAAACAAATTGCTTTCCGATTTCTAAAAACTCTCCTATGCCCTCGTGCAAAAAATAAGATACAATTTGTAGGTTACTTTCTATCTATATCTGCCACTATGTGATTCTTGGCTATGCTCTTGGGTCTGTATAAATCTAAATGCCCACCCTGCGTGGAATTGACTTAAGGTTTAGTTAAGATACGATCAAATTTTATTTGGCACTGACTATGACTGCGACTGCGTCGTCTTTGATATTCATTCCTTTATCGATGTCCCACTAAGATTAGACGTAAGGCGTTGCTTAACTCATGTGCTAGGAATGTATCTCAATGGTTAATGTTTAAGCGCTGCATGTGAAGTTTTATTTTAGCCCCTAACGATAGCCGCGTACTTGTATCTGTATCTATACTCTACTATTTATGTATATGTTTATACGCAATATGCTTTTGTAAATAAAAACCAAAGAAGTTCAATTGTCACAACAAATGCGCCGCATCGAAGTAATCAATTAAAAACGTTTCGCAAGGCAGGGGATATTGAAAAAGTAATTAAAGGACTCGTTTCAGTAGTGAATTCAATTTAAATTCTCAATGTAGCAAAGAATTGTGTTGTACCCCATGTGTAAGAACGATATCAAATGTGTATAGAACCGAAGTTATGTTAAAAAAATATATGTTTAACTGAATTCAAGAGAAAAATGTTTTTTGCGGGGGAAGAGTTGAGTTCAGTAATTTTGAGAAAATTTTATATAAGCTGAAAAATATGTCTTTTAATTTTGACACTACGAAAATATTATTTTTATTTACGATAATTTACATATATGTTGGAAAAACAAATAGTTTGTAATTAAGCCTTGCGCTGGCGCTTTGCTTTGGTGGGTCCTTGGGGAGTGGACATGGCCTGGGCCTTTGATATATCGGTGGAGGATTGATCCGGTGTGGAGATACTTCCCTTGCCGGCCACCAGCTTCTTGACCGCCTTGACCTTTGGCCTGGATGCCTTGGGCTGGGCCAGAGTTCCGATGGACTTGCGGGGCTTCTTCGACTTCCCAGCTTCTGACAGTTCCGCATTGACCTTAGTTTTGGACTTCGCCGGCTTCTTTTTAGCCTCCGGGCTATGGGTCTTTGGGGTTTCCAGCAAAGCTTGTGCGGCAGCGGATGCGGCTGTCTTAGCCGTTGGTGGCTCATCCTTTATTTTGCTCTCTTTCTTTTTTGCAGTCTGTACAATAGATAATGTCAGTACAATAGATAATGTATTTGAAAAAATTTTAAATTTCAAATATTTTTAAAAATAACACTTATAATTTTAAATCTTTTTTAATAAATTCTTACTTGTTTTGTTTTCCTCTCGGTTGGCTTGCGTGATTTTTCCTTGGCTGCCTTCTTTTCTTTGGTCTTCGCCTTCGACTTGGCCTCTTTCTTCTCGGCTTTCTCCTTCAGCATTTGTTCGGCCTTGGCTTTCTTCTCCTTCTCCTTCTGCTTTTTGGCCTTCATTTTCTCCATAGCCTTGGAGGAGTTCTTCTGCTTATCGGTGAGCTTAAAGGAGCGCTTGACCATGACCACCTCCCCCTTTTCCATGGCAACTTTGAGAGCCCGGAGCATAAGGCGCGAGGTTTTCTTTGGATCCTTAAACTCGTGACCGTTGTCCTTGAGATATGTTATGATGGCCTGAAGCGAGGATCCCGAACGACTGGCCAGCTTTGTAATGGCCATGAATGCTAGCGATGTTAGAGATGCTTTTGGTTTTGGTACCATTGACTTGGGTGGATCCATTTTCGAGCCATCTTCGGGCGGTGGTGTGGGATACGGATGGCGAGCATCGTCGGTTTCGGGCTCTTCTGCATCCGGCTGCTCGTCATCGTCCACCAACTCTTCCTCATCTTCCTCCATCTGCTCTTCTTCCTCGCCCAAATCGGATTCTTGGGACTCAGGATCATCATTGGGCATCTCCTCCTCGCCCTCATCGTCGGAGCTGTCATTATGATCAACCACTTTCAGATGCATGGCAATATATTTTTAACAAAATAAAAAGTACAAATTTACAATATTTAAGACGCAGAACAACAAAAATTAGCACTAAGCGACAATGATATGATGCAATAGCTAAAAGGCGGTCAAAAATACTGAAGAAACGGTACCAAAAGTTCTATAAGAAGAGAGTGCAACCGTATAAGTACTGGTCAAACTTTAAAGATGGAACTCTACGTTTCCCCTTTTTTATTCACTGGAACATAAAAGATAGGGATTTAAAAAATTATTATATCTCCTTTTAAGATTTCGTTTTGAAGTGTACAATAATTTTTTTTTAATTTTTAGGTAAATATAAGGTAAAGAACTTTAACAGTAAATAAAAGTCCAATAAATATAAAAAGAAAAGCCTAAAAACGTACGTAAATTGATTAATTTTAATAATAAATGTTTTCTTGCTTAAAAATTCATGTAGAATAAATGAGCCAATAAATAAATATTTGTTTATCCAAGAAATGTCTAAAACTTCGTTCAAATAATTTAAGCTGCTTTTAAATTTTGGCGCCCACTTTAAGGTTTATCGATTGTTTCATGGCATTCTAAGATATTTCCAAATGGTAACACTGAAACACCAATTTCCAAAAATGAGCGCAAGGAAGGTAAACAATTTGAATTTTCTGTTTTTCCATATGATTATTAAGGATTTAATGGTCCAGAAAACCTGGGTGAGATGCGCCTTCAGCGAGATGAACCTGACCGCCAGTCCGTTGCCCTCGGAAGCCACTCCAGCGAAGCGCACAAGGAGTGCCAGCAATGTGACCACCAGAGTCTCGAGGTCTCAAAGCGGGAATACCCCCAAATCGACGCCAACTAAGATTCCTGTAGTGGAGTCCGTGGACCTCACTGCCATAGATGATGACCAGGATGCGGACAGCACTGGGCCACCGCCGGAGGTCAGGGAAAACTGGATGGACAGCTTTGCGCCGGCTACCAGCGAAGATTTGGCCGTGCATCCCAAGAAGATCGGTGAGCTTCGCGACTGGTTGCGCCATTGTGAGGCGGTGCGAAAGAAGTTCCCTGCCCAAATGTGCCTACTCACTGGACCCACTGGCTCCGGCAAAACCGCCACGTTGCGTTGCCTGTCCAAGGAGTTCGGCTATCAGCTGCAGGAGTGGATCAATCCCGTCGACTGTGAGGTGGTCAACGCTCTGGGCGATCAGCCCAGTGGTGACTCCTATGTGGGCTCCCACCTGGAGGCCTTCAAGAGCTTCCTGCTGCGCGCCTCGCGTTACAAATCCCTGCTGGAGTCGCAGAACAAGAGACTGCTCCTTGTCGAGGACTTTCCCAACGTCCTGCTCAGCGATAAGGAGGCCAACTTTGAGGAGTTACTAGAGTGGGTAGTAAACCCTATAAAATAATCAATTCCTTATGCAAAAATCTTTCATTTTAGTGAGTACTCAACCTATGGCAAATCCCCCCTGGTATTCATAGTGGCTGATTCCAAGTCCCGGGGCTTGAACATCAGCTATCGTCTGTTTCCAGACCAACTGAAGGCCAAACATCGCATAGAGCACATTAGCTTCAATGCTATTGCCTCGACAATTATGCAAAAGTCCATGAAAAGCTTCTGCTCCATAATGCAGCAGCCGCAGAATAAAGCAATCTACAAGATGCCCTCGTCCACTGTGGTTGACTCAATAGTTGTAGGCGCCCAAGGCGACATAAGAAACGCCCTGATCAATCTGCATCTCAGTTCCCTGAAAGGAGTAGCCAGCATGCCCACCAAGCAGTTGAATGTCAGTGTGGCCACCAAGGGTCGCAAAAAGAAGATGCAAAGCACTCTCAAATCCATTGGCAGAGATGAATCCATTACTTTGATGCATGCCTTAGGAAGAGTGCTGAATCCCAAGTGTAAGTCACATGATAACCTTTCCATAAATACCTCTAATTCATGAATTTATTTAGTCAACGAGGACAAACGTATGCTGCACAGCCCCGAGGAACTAACCGAAGCCTTCAACACAGAGCCCAGGAACTTTGTGAACTTCATACATGCCAACTATCTGCCACATTTCAAGGAGATCGAGGAAGTTGTGACCGCCATAAATGACTTGGGTCTGTCGGATGCCATGCTGAATGAGTATCGTGACGATGCCCTGTCCATAATGGGTCTCAACATAGCCATAAGGGGAGTTATGCTGGCCAATAGCTCGCCTGTCAGCGGTTGGATGCCAGTTCGAGGACCCACGCGAATCAATGCAGAATCACAGGCATCCTTGGCGGAACAGCGACTGGTTGGAGTGGGGTACGCGGGCATTTCCAGGACGCTTTACGCCACCGAATACAGCTCCTTGGTGAAGTGTATAGCCGGCAAGGTTTCGGAGGATAAGTCAAGCCAAAGCAGGGACTCCTTTTAAAACTAGGAAAAAGTCTATAAAAATAATTTATGAGTAGTATTTAATAATACAATTAAGCTGTTGGAACTGATTATGAAAATGATAGGATAGTTTTAGAAACCAAGTTCATTAATATGTATTGCACCAAAATAAAATCACCAACACCTGTTCGAATTCACGATTTAACTTTTTATTTACCTACAAATCGAGTTTTCATTATACAAAATTCCATTAAAATCAACGCGTTGAGGCAACATCTCAAAGTATTGTACACCAGGCAGACCAATAAAATTGCCTTTGGGTTGCATTGCTTGCAGTTGATAAGATGATGCTGATGCTTTCGCTGAATGATGAACTGATGAATGAAGTAAAGTCCCCCAAGGTTGGGGCGCCCACAAATGACTTAAAAACTAAACAAGGTTGCTGTCCACATGTCGCCACTTTCTACCACATTTGAGTCTTCTATTTACACAGGTCGGAGTGACGCACACGATCCTATTTGACCACTGCATCGCCTGGCTTGGGGACATCGGCGGAGTTGTCGTCCTCATCCATTTGATTGCCGTCCAGCAGGCGCTGGCGCTCCTCATCGTTGGCATGCCCATTGAGATGGATTGGCGACCGTGATCTGGAACGGGTTCGGCTGCGCTCGTGCCGTTCGGCATGCCCATTGGCGATGTTCAACCCAGCCACGCCCATCTCATGGGCATCGCTGCTGCTCGAGGATGTGCTGGAAGTGGTGCTCGACGTGGTGCTGCTGCTGTCGCTCTCGCTGTCCTCGCTGGAGGAGTCCATGGGTGTGGCCTGGGGCTGCTGGGGTGGCTGTTGTCTGGCCTGCAGCTCGCAGGCGGAGCTGGGCGTGGGCGCCATTGCAGAGGGCGGCGAGGCAGCAGCTGCTGCAGCTGCTGCAGGACCCGCTGACGTGGAGCACGATCGCAGGAAGTGGGAGCGAAGAACTGAAGTAAAAGTTACAGGTTAAAACAATTTATTCTTGAGGGGATTTATAGCTTCTCTCACATTGATTCTCCCTCGACAGCTGGCGCATCTTCTCCTCCTGCGCGCGTAACTTGGCGCCGAACTCCTTGGATACGTTCTGGGCCTTCGAGTATCGATCCTCGATCTGCAGGCACTCCTGGATGAGCTCCTGCTTGCTCATGGTCTCCAGGCGTTCGAGGCGCGCCCGCTCGTACACATTGGAGAACTCCTTGGAGAGGAAGAGCACCTGGTCCTCGGTCTGCGAGTTAAAGCAATTGTCATCGGAGTCGTCCTTGTGCAGCTCGGACATGTGCTCCTCCATGAGGAAGCCGTTGGTGTTGTACGGCACGAGCAGGGATCGGGAGCGCACCAGCTTGGTGCGACTGTTCTGGCGGGCGTTCCCCTCCAGCGTGGCTCCCGCACCCGCTGGCATATCGAGTTTCCACTGTGGATAGTGATTCTTGGTCTTCTTGGGCAGCATCTTGGACTTTTTGCCCCGGCGGTGCTTCCTTTTGGGCATCCCTGCTCCTCCTCCGCCGCCGCCTCCTCCCCCGCTGCCACCACCTCCTCCTCCGCCACCGCCATCCAAGGGTCGCTGCTGAGCGTTACTCTCTGCAAAAAAGAACAGGAGACAATCAGATTCAAATTAAAACCGCCAAAAAACTCGAAATGCAACTCTGCCAAACGCAGTGGGACGAGGAAAAATATAATTTAATAAGACAGTGGATTGTGGCCTGCCTTCATCAGCCCACTGCGGACTTTACCTTTTTTTACAGCTTCTGCCATTTGTAAAACGCAATCAGCACTTAGTTAACACTTTTGACGAAATTCAGATTTTTTTTGCCAGTCTGTAAGCTTGCAAAAATTATTCTGTTTTTTTTATTCTCATTTGCAAGGTGACCAGGTGCCGCAAGCGGAAAAACACCGGAAGTTCTCCTCTCGCGCCAGAGAAAACGCCACCTTGCTGCCACACTAAAAATATTTGGCGCTAAATTCAAATATATTATATTTAGGAATACGTTAAGAACATCAATATAATATATACAATACTGTTAAAATACTTATACTAATACTAAAAAATTGAAATTTTGGGAAATATACAAGCTACTATCAAACCTAAAATACTACGAACTGTTCAACGGCTTATGTAAATTTAATTTCTAAATTCAAACACTCATATATTTATTTTGTTTGTTCACTTTAATTAACACTTGTTATTGGCACCAAACATTTACTGGCTTTCTTCGTGACCGCAAAGATCTCTCCTACGCCCTCAGGCTGTCGTGAATCCAGTCGATGTAGGAGGCCACCCGCGTGTAGACATCCGGCCAGTCGGGATTGGGACAGGGCACGGGTCCGAAGGACACCAGTCCACCCAGCAGATAGCCCTCGTTCTTGTAGAGCATGAGAGGTCCTCCGGCGTTGCCGTGGCACTCCTTGGAATTGGTCAGCCCGCAGAGCTGGGAGGCCTGGATGTGCAGCTGCTGGCCGGCGTACTTCGTCTGGCACTCCTCGATGGAGGTGATGGTCACATAGCTCTTGCGCATCCTGGGCGAGGAGGTGGCCTGCCAGCCCGCCACCTCGGTGAGCAGGCCCTCCAGTTCGTCCGCCCGCAGCTGCTTGTTGGGCAGGCAAATGGGGCTCACAAACTCGTTGAACTGGGCAGGATTGGCCAGGCGGACGAGGGCAATGTCGTTCACTTGAGTCCTGTCCGCTTGCGTGTACCGGGGATGTGGCAGCAGCTCCTCGACGGCTATGTCCTGGTACGGAGGAGCACAGTCCGTCACCTTGGTGTCCTGGTGGAACTGGCAGTCCGGATTCGTGCTGGTGTCCCACTCTCCCAGGCGAACGGCTGTAATCTGCAGATCGCTGGACGCCGCCTGGGCCACGCAGTGGGCAGCAGTCAGCACATAGCGACTGCTGATTAGGACTCCTCCGCAGGCGTGGATCTTCTCTTGGTTGCCTGGGGGAGGAAGTGAAGTTACTAGATATCATATAAGGCAGAGAAAATCCCCAAGCCAACTCACCCCGGGTGTACTCGATAAGGGCCAGCCAGGGAAACTCCTTGATCCGCGTGTCCGTATCATTCGAACGCTGCCAACGAACCGTCCCGCAATCCGTGGGTAAAAGAGGATGACTCAGGGCTCCCAGGCCAGCGGTACTGGGGCAGCAGACCTAGGGAGTTACAATGAGAATGGGGCTTATAAGGAGACTAAAATATGATTTCTTTAAAACTACTTGGAATCTCATCCATACCGATATTAAGTTCACTTACGAACTAAGTTTTAGAATGCGATCATACTATCTTCCAAAACTTACCAACTATTATATTTAAATCTTTGATTAACAACAGTTAATATTAAAATTTTACTTGAGCAATAAAATAATAACTTGCTGATTTTTTTTTAAAGAAAAATAAAGATTAGTATTTTTCAAGATATAAAGTTAAAATTAGAAATTCCAATATTCATCAAAACTTAAAAAATTTAAAATAAAATTAATATAAACTTGAAGTTTAAACAAATATTTATGGAAATTTGAAATGAAAAGTGAAAAGTTTTTATAAAGATCATAAACAGAAAAAAACAGAGAAAGTAAAAACTAAAAGGGATATGTAAAATCAAGGTTTTTCGGATTGACTTTTAACATAAAGAAGGGAAAGTGTCTGTACTGCTTTCGAAAAAATTCCACTATCTTCGCACTCTTATAGAGATTTTTCGATCCCATCAACAATTTCTTATCTGGGATGATAAGAACCACAGGGCTTCCTAAGACCCCTCAAGCGGTTTTTAAAATCCGAAAACGGAGGCTGAATCAGTGAAAGTGAAAACCGGAACAGGCCTATATAAACCGATCTTTTTTCGCCGCGACTCGATCCATTGAGTTGTGGAAGTTTGAGTTTAATCGGGAATCTCTCCGGTGAATCACCCACCTGGACGCCGTTCTCCCGCCGGCCGCACTGGTTCTCGCGGAGAAGGGTGCGATCGCTCTGGCTGAGATTGCCGGAGACGAGGATCCGCATGAAGTAGTCGCACTCCCGGATGGAGATGCAGTGTCCGGTGACCCGGCCACTGGCGATTTTCGACACACAGTTGATGGCGAGCTGGGCTGGAAGATTAGGTTCACTGCCAGTCTTGCTTACGATCGTTCCGTGTTCCGTGCATACTCACCACTCGCGCCCAATGCCAGCGCGCCGACGACAGCAACAAGTAGAGCTGGAAAACTTCCCATGCCGGACCGGATCGATCAGATGCGATACAGTTTAAAGTATAAAGTATTCAGCCGCAGCCACAGCGGAACGGAACGAATGAGACTGCGATTGCGACTGAGACTCACACTAAGTTCGGCCTGCGAAGCGCCGCCGCCTGTGGATTACCAGAGAGGCGCTTTCGAGCGATAACATAATCGTAGTTGTGCAACGCGCTTTAAGCCCCTGCACTATAAAGCATGTGAGTTTTTATAATATCTGGAACTTGCGAATATATGTATCAGAAAATTAAGAAATGGTACTATAAATATATCACATTTCTATAATATACCATAACATATTAATTTAAAATAACGAGAAACTTAAAATATCTACGATTATAAGTATTCTATAATAATATTGTTGTAATAAAAAGTATTATATCATGGATATTTTACCTTGGTATAACTGAGACACAAAGGTTTCCAAAGTAATAATCCAAAATATTATGCTGCGTTACTCAGTGTATTTAAATATTATTCCCAGTTACCTAATTTCAAAAAGTAATTCCGTAATATTTCCATTTTAAACTACTATTCCTTCTTATCACCAACAATCAATTTCAAATAGCCGTTAATTTAGGTACATAACCAACGCGTGGTACCGCCACCGCCCTCGCATGGATCCGGCAACGCCGCGCACAAACACACCCAGGTACTGGTTCCGACTGGCCGTGCGTGTGTCTGTGCGCGCGCCTGTGTTGGTGCGGAGAGTGCACAGAGCTGTCCGCCATCTTGTCAGCCCGTGTTCTCTCAGCCCGACTGCACCGAAAAATTACAAATTTAATCGTTAAACGCGTTGAATGCCCAATTAAAACACCAGAAAGTACTGCAGTA
This sequence comes from Drosophila biarmipes, assembly GCF_025231255.1. NCBI lineage: Eukaryota > Metazoa > Arthropoda > Insecta > Diptera > Drosophilidae > Drosophila > Drosophila biarmipes. The sequence continues at coordinate 28,742,942 of NC_066616.1, read as the reverse complement.
CACATTTGCCCAAAGCCAGGATATCGTCTTGAGTACGCAGCGCCAAGTTGAAGGGGTGAAAATTGCATTTGAAAGTGGAATTGTTGGTGCGAAGAAAATTTTTCTGCAGCAAAAAATTCCCAGGTCTGTGCTGGCGTAACTGTGTGTGTGTGTGTGAGAGGCGGGCCAGGGTTGCCGAGGTGACCGCCTAAAAGTGCTCAAAAAGGCTTATTTTGGAATTGTTTCACATGATTTGGCTTTAAATGGTTGCAACTAAGTGTTTCTAATAATTTACGAGGGCTGTGCATTTTTTCTACGCCTAAAATGCGCTTATTTTGGCCCGCCTTACAGTTCAAAGTGCGATGACAACCCTGTCCATGGGAAGGGTACTCAAACAACAAAAACCAAGTACGTTGCGCGGCGCCACTTTGACGTTTGAATCGTCATCAGACGGTTGGGTAAATTTTCTCGCTCTCGTCTCGTCGCTCTCGGTCTCGGCCCCACAGTATGCGAGTGTGTGTCTCCGTGCCCCAGTGTGTGTGTGTGCGAGTGTTTGTGTGAGCCGTGACGCATTCTTGTTTTGCATCAAAAATCGCCAAAGCAAAGAAACCAAAGAAAATCAGCCACAAAGCTGTTAAGGCCAAAATGATGATATGGCCAGGAATCAAAACGCAATTCCAAATCAAACGACCCTGCATGTGCAACTCCGAACGCAAGTGTTTGTGTGTGTGTGTGTTTGTTGGGGTCGTGTGGGGAGGGGGGCGTGTGGGGGCAGGAAGCGAAAGAGCCGCTAAAAGGGAGCCAGAAAAAGGGCGAGGGCGGAATGAGTGCAAGGCAGAGAAGATGAAAAAACGGAAGGGGAAACGGGGCGGGGAGATCATAAAAACGCCGGCAACAGCGATTCTCGAGTGCCCTTCCCCCCTCTCAAAACGCGCTCTCCCCACCCAAAGTTCATTTACACGGAATTCGTAATTTGTTTTGTTTAGTTTCGTGGATTTGTTTATTGGCCACATATATGTGCATGTGTGTGTGTGAAGATGACCCCCCGCCCCCACCTCCCGTGTGTTTATATTGCCAAAAATCTTCACGAGTGTTGAGTAAAGTCCGTGAGAAACCGAGACAATCGTTGACTTGGCTTTAACGGAACAGATGTGTGTGCTTTTTTTTACTTTTTGCTGATACCAACAACAGCTGCCGCTCACTAACAAAAACAACAACAAAAAAAAAAAGAGAATTTCATACACTTTAATTAAAAAAGCAAATCGTGATCGTAAACCTTGGTTATTTTATTTTGAGAACACTATAAGCCTGATAATTGTAGCATGGCTGTAAAATCATAGTTATTGCATTATTTTTGTGATTGCTTAATAACAAAAAGATAAGGTCCAAGGATGTAATGTATACAATTTTATAAACCTCTTGTAAACTACTTCTGGAGATTACAATTTAATATTATAATGTAAGAGAAAGTAAAATGGTATAAAATGGCATAAACAGTTTACATCATCTATAAACATTAAAATCCTAAACCATATATCAGATAATAATTGCACGTTAAAATATTCTTTAAAATAAAATATTAAAAATAACTATCATAATGTTTGCATGGTTTTTTCCTATAACAATGACAACGAAAAAAAGATAGAAAATAATAATATTAGAGATTTAGAACGAGATATACTGATTTTGATATTTATTTAAATAAATTAGTGATTCATTTTGCGGAAACCATTAATGTTACTGGTTCCTAACCGCGAAAAAGCTGAGAAAAGTGAGACAAAATGTGTGAATGTGAAACCCAAATAATATTCGGCTATGAGTCACGATTTTCGGAGTTCGTTTGTGTCCGAGAAAACAAGAAAGATAAATGCTCCCCGAGTTATGACAACGATTTTGGCCCATTTTGGCAGCACATCCAAGGTTTCCCCGGGGGTTACCTCTAGGCAGTGCCCACTGTAGCATTGCTGTGGAGGCAGAAGTGGATTGTGGACGGGCCTACGTGCGCTGTAAAAGTGGCCAAGTGGAGCTGCAGATGAAGTTCGTTTGGCTTCGCTGGCTGGCTGAACAAACTGAACCGCATGTCTGGCTCTGGGCTCTTGGCTTTAACCCCTGAGTGCCCCCGTGCCCGTTTCACCACCCCATCCGAATCTCCATTTCCAGCTGCCTTTGCGGTGGCTTTCAGCCGGCCCGCCCCGCCCTGCTGGTTTCCCCCACCCGATCGTCATTATATTACGTTTTTCCTCAGCTTTTTTCCCTCTTTTTGCTCATTTTTTTCGCTTTGCACAATTTAGCCTTCAGTTTCCGGTTATGAAGGAAGCAGCAAACGGGTTCGGGTTCGGGCCCGGGCCCCCCGCCCCTTTGCCTCGCCCGGCGACGATGTAATGTGCATTTAAATGCAATTTCTGCGGCTGTGCGTCAATGTCGATGAGTCTGCAAATAGCATGGAAGCCCGCCGAAAGTATGGGCATCATATCTCACTCTTATCGGGGCAGTAACGCAACGTGTTCCACACACCGAAACAGCAGTCAATCATCTTTATTTTTAAACACCACTTGTTTACATTACGAGTAATCACTATCTTATCAAATTCTTAATAATTGTTATACCTAAATAAGCTGTGAAAGCGTCATAGTTTGATGAAAAAGATTAGTGGAAAATAGTTATTGGTTCAGATACATGGTTATTGCAATAACTTAGAACAGCCTTTTCTAAAAGACAATTATCATTATTGTTGTTGTATAAAGTTCTTGTTATGATTTAAGTGCTCCTAACTTAGATTTTACCTTTAATAACCACTTCTTATAAACAGTTATCAGCAATGTTGCAAGATGCCTCACAAATTACCTGTTGAAACATTGAGAAACATTTGTAAAACACTGCGAAGCAAGGGTGTTAGGGCCCAGGCATTTAGAAATGTGTTGGAAATGCATGCCCAGTTTTTCAACTACTCAACTGGTAGTCGTGTGTTTTCCAGCTCTGCCGCTTTTCATGCTGCCCTAGCCCAGTGAGCGTAACGCCTGGAAACGCTTTGCTCTCGTAATTAACCTCTCGACCGGCTTTCTGCTTACCTGGTCGCTCACTACCTGGCCAGACCATTGAAACCCAGCAGAAACTGAAACCGAAACCTTCGTGTTCCACGACATGCCTTTTCCTCGCGGGTTTTCTTCGCTTCTGCTCGCAGTTCTGCCGAAAGGTGCCTCAAAAGTTTCCATTAATCTTTGAGCAGCAGCAGACGACGTCTAATCGCCTTGAAAACCCATGAACATGATCTATTATTCCACTGCCTATGCGTTTGCACATCAGGTATTCTATCAGTAAGCCTATTAAAAGTCGGTAAATTAAGGAATCTAAACTTGGAAATGACTCAGATACCATTTCAATCGTTCTTCGTTGAAAACTGGTTGGTCTATATGGAAGTAAACTAATTCAAAACAATTGTACTGATGTGTTTTAGACTTTGCTAACATTTCTACTTTGATTAGTATCTCAAAGCCCATAATTAGAAGAAGATTAATGAGAGTTGTGGTAATTCAATGAATAATTTATGTTCAGCCATAAGTTTTTAAGAACCATATGAGTAATTTATATGGGAGTTTTTATTAACTAGTTGGTTACGAACAATTTAAAGCTAATTTTCTTCGCATTTTTCATGGGTTTCATCGTCGATAAAGTACATGCTGGTTTCAAAGCATATCTAAATATAGGAAATCAATAGAAATTAGCCATGCTTTCATTAAAATACCATCTAGAACCCCTCTGTATTTTAGTTCCGCCTTAAACTCGAACTTATTTTCTTTATAAATAGGTAGAAATAGGTTAATTGGAAGGCCATTTCCTAGGCTGTACTTTGTCGCAATAAGCTGTAATTACAATTCTGAAAGACATTTGATTTCATGGTTCCATTAGGCTGACATCTATTACTTCCCGTCCTAGCCGCTCTTCGTTCGGTATAAAGTTTAGGCGCTCAGAATTAAGCATCTAAAGATCAGTGATCTCTGTTTTTTGTAGCTTCCAGCGGCTATTTGTAAGGTTTCTACCCGCTTGTCTTGGAGTTTTTGTTCAGGTTCGATGGCTTGTATCTGTATCTGCAGCTTTGACTGCTTTTGTCTCGGCGTTCTTTGGCTTTTCTTGTTTTCTCGTCTCTTGTCTCCGTTTCTTATCATTCGAGCGTGTTTCCAAGTTGGACCAAAAAACGAGTTAACATTTAAGACCTAAAATGGCCAAAAAGCAACGACTTGCTTTGGCCGGGGGACCGGGGATTGGGGATCGCTCGGCAGAACAACAAAAGCAAACAATAACAAATTCCCAGCATCGTCATTATTTGCAATTATCGACAGTTTGCTTTTGTGCGGTTTCCTCCATCTCCCTCTGCCCCTCTCCTTCGCGTTTGTACGCTAAAATCTTGGACTTCGTATTCGTCTGCGGGCTTTGAGATCAAAAACCTTTACTTGGTGCTATTGAGGTATACTATGTATACCAAGTGGAAATTGTCGATATGATAAATTGACCAAGAAGGTCTTGTGGTGTAAATTACCAATGATATTACATCAATATAATCGATAATTAAGGAAGTATTGCTTCTAAATTGATTAAAAAGTAGAAATCATACATCGCAAAAATGATATTTTTTGAGGTATACTATACCAAGTGGAAATATTCGATATGGTAAATTGACCAAGAAGGACTTCTGAGTAATTCTGAGAATATCACTTCAATATAATCGATAACTAAGGAAGTTTTGTTCCTACATTGATTTAAAAATAAAAATCTTGTATCATAAGAATGATATTTTTTAAGGTATACTATATTAAATGGAAATGTTCGATTTGGTAAATTGACTAAGAAGGTCTTTTGAGCAAATTATCGAGAATATCATATCAATATTTCAGTATTTAACATTCATCGATTTAAGAATTAGAAGTAAGATATTTTGGTTGAGTAAGGATTGAAAGTGCTTTTAAGTTCGAATGATAACTTCCTGTCTCTTTAAAAATCTTAAGTTCTTATACAAATGCATAGTTCTCGCGAATTCTTGAGATTTTATAAATCTTAAAAAAGATATTTTGGTTCAGTAAGGATTGAATGTGCTTTTAAGTTCGAATGATAACTTATTGCCTATTTAGAAAAGCTTAAGAACATATAACGATCCATAGTTCTCGCGAATTCTTGAGATTTCGTATATTATAACAAAAATACCTAGTTTTAGTAAGGAATGAAAGGATATTTAAGGTTCGAGCTATAACTTCCTGTCCAATAATAATAGAAAAAAGCTTAAGTTCTCAATCAGTCGGCTGTTCCGCACTCGCGTGATATTTTTGCGACTTTGTTTTTAAAGCCGTATTCTCAAGTACCCATAGATAAGATATCGATAGGGTATTACTTGCCATCCCCAACTGGAGTTGTTTGGTTTACGGATACACATGCGGCGTGTACTCGCTAGGCCTTAGCCTTAAATATGTATCTTTCAATGTCCCCCCGCAGTCCGTCGGATGAATAAGTAAAAATAGGAAGCATAAACAAAAGTGTCACGTACACTCCTGCACTCACACGTACGGGGCGAAGGAGTCGTCTTGAATGCGCCCAGTGGGTGTGGAAAGGGGGGCCCCCTTCGAATACGGATTCGGATTCGAATTTGTGAGGTGAAGTCAAGTGAAGGGAAGTGAAGGGAGCGGGAGCTACTGGCAAATGCTTTCAAAGTCATTTCCTTCTTTCTCGGAACACGTAAAGAAAGCATAAACAGACAAAGAAGCATTCCACTCGCAGCTATAAGTTGGATAACTTGTTCCCCCGGCTTGTGTGCGCCCATAGTGTAATCATAAAATACTTGCCTTCCCAGCCGGAATGTAAATCAATATGTGCGAAACTAATCAAAAGCTGTAAACCGAATGAAAACAAAGAGCCCACTGGGCGGAAATGTGAAGCACTACCCCCTCCCATATCATCTTCCTCCTTATATGGTGTGTGCTGTGGTGTTGTGAGTAACTGCACCGAATCATTCTCCTTGTATCTCTCGGTTTCCTCCCCGTTTCAATGGAAAGTCCAGCAATTCGCCCCCGATTTGCGCTTATCTTTTTCTCGACTTCTCCCGCTTGTCTTTCACCGCCTCTGTTTTCTTTCTCCGCCCCAATAATTGCTGTTTCGCTAGGTTCAATAAGACTGTGGTCTTTGGTATTCCTGCGCAGTTGTTTTTGCATCGCCGCCGTCCATATATTTGTGCACACAAACGTGCTTCTTTCATTTGCTTAGCATGCAAATTTGCTCGTTTTTTTTTGCTGCGCTGGTCAGCCAACGGTTGGGGTCAAGTTGCTAGCTACGAATGCTAAATAATAGTCATTTCCTCAATGGAAAAAATATTTTTAGGAAAGTTTGGGTTGGCTCTTTAAATGCCAGGCGATAAACTGTTAATGCAAAGGCTTTTAAAATTTATATTGACTTTTATGACTTTACACACAAAAAAATATGTGATCAAGTTATTGGAATGTCAAAGTTACACTTAGAGCAACAAAATAGGCACAACGTACTATTTTATGGCAGTTTTACTACTGAAAGTCTCAAAAAAAGATGTCACTATTTTTAATAGTTGATAACCTTCTTTTTTTTAAGGTACATAACTGTGAGTTTAAGTTAATTTTACCTATTAAATATGCTATTTCTTATAATTTTTTTTTTTACAAAATAGAAATAAGTTTGAATAGTATTATTTTTTTAATAATTCATTGGAAATAATTAATAGAGGGTTTTAAATAGATTACTTAATAAAGTGTGTTTGTTAATTACCAACAATATTTTTTTGAAAAATAAAAAAACCTTGAAAGCAAAGTCAACAGAATGTTGACCGCGAGTGTTTCGGGGCGATTGTTTGTCTGGGTTTATTATTTTTAATTATTGCGATTTTGCTGCGCTATCAGCGTTTGTGTTTGTTATTAACGTCGGCGGTGCCAAGCGGCACCCAAAGCAGAGGAGAAAGGAGGGGGGGTTGGGGGGTGGGGAGGGGAGACGAAAGAGCCGAAGAAAGGGGGCAGAAGCGGAGCGGAGAGAAAGCAACGAGCGATTCACTTGAACTGGTTTCGGCGAGCGGATTTATTTATTTTGATTGTAGTTTGTTTTTATTATGCCATTCGTTTGCCACGGCTGCAAGTGTGTGTGTGTGGGAGAGAGAGTGCGAGTGCGAGTGTGAGTGTGTGCGTTGCAATTGCATTTTGGCTGAGAGCACGTGACAACGCCCATTTATGACGTCCCCTGTGAACTTTGAGCTTATTGATTTTGTATTTTCGAATTGCAGGTCAAGTAACCACACACAGATAGCACCGCAACAACAGCAAGAGAGCAACAAAGGCAGCTGACCGAGAAGAGCCGAGGAAGCAAAGGAAACAAAAGCGGCAACGGCACGGCTCCACATTGGACATGTCATGTCAGCAAGCCTCCAGATTCCATTCAGCCACCGCCACAGCCACATTAGCCAAGAGCACAGCCACCCGGAGGATAGCCACAGCCGCAGCCGCCGCCGCCGCCGCAGCAGCAGCAGCCACTGCAGCAGCAACTGCAACTGCAACAGCGACTGCCACAGCGATAACCGCAGCAACAGCAGCAGCAGCAACGCTGACGCCAGTGGAGAGCATCGCCGGCAAGACGACGTCCGAGGACGCGGATCCCTATGCCTTCACAGAGACTGTGGCCGTCACTCCGCCCATTTTATTCAATGCACAGGTAGGAATCGCCATCCGAAAGATACTGATGGGTATCCCAGATCCTTTAATGAAATCTTTGTACATATTACCCTCCAAACCCGTAAAGTATGGTAGTTTGAAAAACGCTGTTTCGAATCCAGTTATTTAAATATTGTAGTCTTCTGTAAAAAAGATGTATTATTCCAATATATTTTTCAATCCAATCTTTTAGGAATATTTACTAGGATATATATAACATATATTTTTTCATTCGTTTTTAATTACCACATTCGAATAGGTTCTTTGTTTTAGCTACCTAGGGATTCACAATACACTTCGAGTTATTAAAAACTTGTTATTTATGAGCCTTCCAAAATAATGTTAATAAATGCCAAACCTATGCTAATCATTTGGCAAACAAATTTTGAAATGTAGATTGCCAGAACAATTGGTATTAATTCACAACCTGAACTTGAAAGCAAACAGGTTTCCACCAGCAACCCTCAATAGCTTCACATCTTTAGTATAGAATTGCATTTATGCAACAATGCCTCGTCCACCCAAACCCCTTTTAACCAGTTGTTTTGCTTACCCCTTGCAGAAATCGAGAGCCCGCCTAAGCGACAGCAATAGAGGCAGCAACAAGAGGCAGACGGCAGCAACAGCTGCGGCCAGCAGGAAGGCGAGTCTGGTGGCACAACTGAATGCCACAGCAGCGGCAAAGGCGCAGGCGTCTTTGGCGAATACCACAACGAATTTCCATCATGTCACGCAATCTCAGAGACAGTCGCCGGCGTTGCAGTTGCAGCTGCCATTGCCGCTGCAATCACAGTCGCACTCGCAGTCGCAGGCCTCGCCGAAGCGGGCCACCAACGTGTGCGTAGTCCGGCCGCAGCAGCAGCAGCTGGAGAAGATAGCCACTTCGGAGTCCTGCCAGCCGCCGGCAGCACCGCCTCCGCTCTACGCCCACACTCCATCGCTGTGGCAGACGCCACTGCTGCTCGACAACGGGCAAAAGCAACCGCAACAGCAGCAGCAGCAAACGCAGAAGAAGCATGTCCAGCACCAGCAGCAGCATCTCCTGCAACATCTCCCGCAGCATCAGCAACAGATCCTCCTGCAGCAACACCAACAGCTGCTTCAGCAGCAACAACAGCAGCAACAGCAACAGCAGCAGCAGCAGCAATCCGCTGCCATTGCGTTGGTCAGCCCGCCCACATCGCCCGCCTCACTACCTTCGCCCACTCTGCCGCCAGCCACCGCTGCAGTGACCGCCATGGTGGCGCCGATCTCCGTATCGCCCAAGGGTGGTTTACCCCTGCCGCCATCGAAATTCCATCACACCACACTGGCGCAACACCTGCAGAAGGTGGAGTGCTTGAAGAAGAAGAAGTCCTTGCCACTGTCCTGCCAAAACAACAACAATAACAGCCAGCTAAAGAACAACAACAATGTCGGGGAGTCGCCAAACAAGCCGGTGGTGCAGGGAACGAACTACAATCAGACCCAGCCGCCACCGTTGATGGTTTTTAACACGGGAACAGTAGCAGCTCCCGCGCCAGCACCACAGGTCGCTGCTCCACAGAAACATTCCACCGGCAACAGCGTGGAGGACAGCGATCTCAACGAGATACCCGTCAATGTTATCTTCCGAAAGCCTCCAGCCGCGGGCGGACCAGCAGTAGGAGGTTCAGGAGCAACTGGCCAGGGAGCGCTGCAATCCCGACCAGCGGGAGTGAAACTGGTGACTCCCCTAACGCCGCCCACTCCGCCGGAGATAAGCGCACCGCCTTTGCTAGCGCAAATGCAACCGCAGATGCCCACATCTTGTGTTCCAGCTTTAGCTCCCAGCTTCAAAGTGATGCCACCAGCAGTTCTCAGCCCCAAGCTGGTCCCACCGGCTCCTGTTCCGGCAGCACCTGCTTCAACGAACTCCCAGCAGGTTGCAGCCACAGCTGTTCCAGCCAACCCAACCTCATCAGCACCCGCATTAGCCAAGAAAACTGAACAAATGTCTTCCAAAGTGGCCAATTTAAGCACCGCCAACCGTCAAGCACCAATTGCTTCGAAAGGCGGCAGAAAAGGCATCACTAATACTAGCAACAATAGAAACAGCCAGGTCGTGGCAAAGAAACCGCAGCTAACTTTGATGCCGCCTCCCCAGGAGCCGATTGCAGCATCACCAAGCAAGTCCACTGATACGGCTCATCGCCAGCGACGCCGCAAGCCCGCCTCCAAACGCAATGCGGCCACTCCAAGTGAGAACGAAACCTTTTTGGCCGACTCGCCCTATTGCCTGCAACAGCACTGGCTGCATTCTGCAATCAAGGATCACTCCCGCGACTCGCCGCTGTCGCAGAGCAACCGACGTGAGGAGCGGATTGCGGTCCGCAAGGGAGTCCTGAGGCGCCAGGCGCTGCAGCTGCTGTCCACCAGGTCGTTGCAGGAGCTACCCATGCGAGCGGCCAGACAGCGGTTGCAGTGCGTCCAGAACATGCTGATCAAGTACCAGGATCACGCCGGCCAGCAGCAGGGAATGTAAGTATATAGCTTTGCCTCATTTGGTATAATTGACCTATCTTATCATTTGCAGTGGAATTGGCAACCGCTGCCTGGAGGCCAACTGCAAGCAGCCCACGTTGAGCATGGCGGCACACTGCGAGCGCCACATTGTGAGCAACAGCACCCAGCAGCTTTTCCAGCCCTGCGTGGCCTGGCGAATGGATGGCACGGCCTGTCAGGCTCCCGTCTTCGATGTGCTGCACACGTTGGCCCTTTGCAAGGTGCACAGTCACCTGCGTTCCGGAATGGATGGAAGCCGTCCAGCACCGAAGCAGGTGCCCGTAAACATACCCGTCGCCGATCTGGCCGCTCTGAGTGTGCCTGTGAAGCAGCAGCGTAAGCGCAAGGCAAACACAAATGCTGTGGCACGTCCGCAGAAGCGTGGCAGGAAGCCGGCGAACGAACCAATGGTTAACCACATCGTCCGGCACATTAACACACTGCCGCTGGTTCCATCGGCTGGTATGCAGCGCAAGAGCAGCACCACCTCGCTGGAGTCCATTGCCAGCAACTCGCACTCGTCGGCCACCTCGCACTCCCAGCCGCCATACACGCCCGCAAGTGTGTCGGCTGCGCTTCCTGCAGCCCAGAACGTGTCCCAGCTGTCCATTCCTCCAGCGCTGGCTCCACTCAGCGGGGATTTCCAGCCTAAGCAGCAGCAGCAACAGCAGGAAACGCTCTTGGTGCCCAAATTGGAGGTGGATTCGCTGTTCAAGTTCGAGGCCGATCAACAGCAGCAGACAAACTTGGGCCCAGGCCTACTTTCGCTGGACAATGCCAATATCAAGGCCGAGGAGATTAGCCAAATTGTGGCCCAATTGGCAGCGGCCGGTGGTGATTTGCCCCATCAGAACAACAATAACAACAATAGCAACCATAATAACAATAGTGTGCACTTCAACAACAACAATAATTTGAACTATAGCAACAATAACAATAACCAGCACAGTTTTCCGTCGTTCAACACGGCCTTTGGCAATGCCATGGGCCAGCCAACCAACTCAATCACGCACAATGGCCATGCGGCACCCACTGTCCTGGCCAACACGGCAGATCTGCTGGGCCAGGATATGTTCGGCATTTGCGAGAACAGCTCGGCGTACGCCAGTTCGGAAGACACTGGCCTGGGCGGACTCAGTGAGTCGGAGCTGATAGGCGCTAACGATGCTGGTAGGTTTTACAACATTCTAGCAGCTACCGAATACAAAAATACATTTGGAGCTACAGAAAATAGAAGATCCCTTAATAACACCCTTATTTTCTTGCAGATGACATAGCATTGAATGGCGCCCACTTGCTGGAGGAGCACGATCTGGTCAATGTGTTCGACACGCTGCCGGACGATGCCTTCAACGAGCTGTTCCAATCCGGTGTGTATTTAACCAGAATTTTACTTGTTCAGCTATTCATTGTACTAATCCATGTGTGCCTCCGCTGCCAATGTCGCCCACCACCTCGCCTTGGACCTGTGCCGCCGATGCAGTGCATCAAGCCGAGTGCGAGGCCATGGATCGGGCCTTGGAGATCGCCGATAAGAACCTCAAGTGTCTGCAGCAGACGATCGGCGGCTCGGCGGACAGCGCCTTTCTTAACGATTTCCTGGACGTTAGCGACGACCTGCTGGCCGATGCTGTGATGCACTCGCCGAACACATCCGGCATCGATGCCGCCACCCTGTTCGTGGACAGCAGCAGCGGCGGCGGCAACAGCAGCAGCAACGGCGCCTCCGACATCCGGGGCCTGGTGCAGACCTAATTCCGGCATCAGGTCGGATTTGGGCAACGTTCAGAGTTCACTGAGAAAGAGATTTTCCAAACTAAATGTTTCCCCTTCACTTTCGGGCAGCTTTCGCTAAGAGTATTTCGGTATTTTCTTCTTTTGGCAATTTCCTAACTGCAATTCTGTTTCGGCACACTCTTCTATATGCTGCTTAAAAGTTATATGCATAATTAAAAAACATTTAAGAAAATCATATAGTTATGCGTTTTTGTGAAAAACCCAAAACGAAAAAAAATTACAAAAATTAAAAAATCTTTGAAAAAATGTCCAAAAATATTTAATTCAACTTAATGAAACAACAATAAGAATGAAATGTATATGTATCCCTACACAGAAGCATAAAATATGTAAATTCGCGGAAAAGTGTAGCATTGCATAGTGACTCTTAAAGTAAACTTAATTTGTTAGTGAACCAACAAAGGATTGTAGCGAGCAGCTTTATTATACATATAAAACGGAAAATTATAGAAAGATACCAGGAGCGAACAGATAAAATGAAGCCGAAACAGTAGGAAATCTAGCAACAAATTTGAATTCTGAATTAAACCACGAACTACTGAGTGCAGTGAAGAGTTCGTTAACCTAAGTAAGCCTAGAGTTTGTTTAAACATTTTGTGAGCGCATTTACAACAAGAACACCTTACACTCAAACGAGGATTGCAATCAATTTCGAGTAAATCAAAAAGCAGAAGAGTTTTAGTTTGGTTTAGTTCTTGGTTGGCACGAAACACACACCCCACATCGACACCCACACCAACACACATACAACGTACAAGGGACTAGTTTGAAACCGCGAATCGTATTACTAAATATATATACAACTATATATACTTATATATATAAAATATAACTATATATACACAATACTACTTAAATATATCTGTACACATACGTTTAAGTGTAAGCTTTAATTTAAACCAACCCACAAAGAAGGAAAAATCAATAACAAAAAATCAATCAACAGAATGTGAAAGTGTAAACTCGATTTATTTTTAAGCTCTTTTATTTAGCCATTGCGCCATGGCCGGAAACTTTGTTCGATTTTAATTTAGCCTAACAAATTTTAAAAGCAAAATTAGGCTGACCGACAATTTTTGAGTTCTTACCTTGCGTTTTGTCTACGTAGATTCTGTAAATTAACAAATATTAAATAGAACATAAATGGAATGTAATTTTCTTTAGTCTAGTGACAAGCAACCACTTATAAAACGAGATATATTTATACAACAATACACAAAACAAGCAAGAAAACTGTTACGCTTTAAAATACGATATATACCACTCACTGGAGCCCGATCCCCAAATCACAGCCCTCAATGAAAACTAAAAGAAGTTCAGACCCCCCAGCCATTCCATCCCCATCCATTGTAAGATTTCATTTCTCATTTAACACATGGACTCTAAGCAAGTATTAAATGAATGAAAGAAGTTTAATAACACTAGATAACTATGTATTTGTATATGTATCACACACATCGACTTGGCATTATGTTGAAGCACCCATCGCACTTTAAGAAACATGCATCTCTCATTGGGATTTTCGTTTTGGGCCGTGCGGAAATCGAAGCGAAACGATAGGAGCAGAAGGAACTACTTTAAACATAATGGAACTCTGTAATATATGATATACGATTAACTCCCCCACAGTCTCACTCTCTATCTGTAAACCCCTATTAAGATATAGCTGTGTGAATTCGTTCTTGACTTGGTTGAACACCGATTACCGGGCTCATTACTAATTACTCTACTCTGATCTACTTCGCTGTGCAAGTGACGCGAACAAAATTTATGTTCTTTTTTAGTAGCGAAACTACGAAACCATGTATTTGATTATATGCTTTAAACCCTATTTTTGTTACAAAAAATAAACCCTACCTTTTAAGAACTGTAGTGATGAACCTACGAAACCCACATCCCTCCAGTAGCCGCCTCGTTTCCACCATTTGAAGTTTTCTCTATGTTTTCGGTATGAGGTACAATTTCATTTTGTAATTTACGTGCATTTTTGTGATCTAATTTGTGTAACTATTATAAACGAAAAAAAAAACAAACAAAATACTTTAAGAAAACGAAACAAAAAAATAAAACAAATCGAAGCAAATGAAAAAAAAAAGAATTGATTGATTTTATGGCAACTGAATATTTTACCCTGAAAATATAATACGATATTTTTAGTAAAAAAACCAAAGCAACCGGGCTTGTCATTGAACCTGGGGGAATATGGTGTCCGGGAACTGAAATTGGGACGGGGATCTCGGCAGGCGGTGGCCAGACAATCAGAGCCTTACATTCGTTAAACAACATAATTTTCTCCGTTTTCCCTTGACACATACTCCGAGTAACTCCCGAAAACAAAATACAAAAACGTCCGCAGAACCGCCGATTGAGAAACCCGCATTACCTGCCAAGGTTTCTTTCAGTGCGTTTCGTCGAGTTGCGGTCGAGCTTTTAAATTCAGAGGTTACATTGAAAATTGCTGTTTTCCATTTTGTGTTCCTTGCTCGACCACCAACCCAATCGAATCTAATCGGAGCGAGCGTCCAGCCCAGCGCCACTGAGCCAAGTGACCAGATCTGGTCCGGATCCTAACCGTGTTCAAAGGTGAGTGGTGGCAGCAGCAGTTCCTCCTTCCGTGGGTCGCATCCCAGAGATTACCATGTCATGTCTCAGCAGGCGATCCGTTTGCTCTCGGTTGTGATGCATGCAAATGCCTATCTGAGCTGCCGACTCCCCGATTAGACATTTTTTTTGTACGTTTGTAAGCTGCCGCCTGTTTTGAGAGCGGCGCCTCGGGGTCATCAACGCGTGGTAAGTGGTCGCCACATGCTCCTCCAGCCATCCACTAACAAGGGCTCCCCTGTGCTCCAGTTGTGCTCTATACGTATATTTTTTATAACATCATTGCTGAGAAGAAGGCTATCCACTGTTTTCTATCTGAGGACCTGAACCAAAGGTGAGTCTGCTATTATATTCTTATCTCCTAACAAGATCAAGCTTCTAGTAGATATTTAAAAGTATGTACATAGGTAGAGATACCAATTTAACATATTATTTTTAGAAATTTATAACCTTTCTAATGTTCTTGATAGGTTATTCTATTATAAATATTGAAGAGAAGAAAACATATTTTTAGGATGGTCCCAGGAAATTTTTTGCTGCTATAGTTATATTCCAAAACATGGTAGTTTAATGCAGACCCTTGGCTTTTATATCTGATATTTACTGCTTTATTAATATAGATTCCTTAATTTGTACGAATTTGCTTGCCATAGGACACAGCAGGACTAAAACTGCCTAAAGAGCTTCGATATATTTACATGGGATTTACGAGCTCATCTTAAACTAAGCCTAAACTAAGTACAATAAATAGTGCGGACTGTTTGTGCTATAACTCCGTGGTCTCCAGTTTTCGGGCCAGGATCTGAGCATTGTTGGTCAACTTGTCGATTTGGTTGTACAAATTAAAGTGTCGATTTAGATCATTGCTGTTGTTGAACAGCTTGGCAGTTCCCTTGAGGGTTTCGTGCATATCCTGCGTAGCCACCGCCAGGAAGTTATCATCCAGTGAGTCGTGGCCACCAATGCTAAGGAGTTGTAAATATTATCATTAGAAAATGGTTAGGATTAGGTTGTAAATATCATTATCGCACCTGCCAGTTTCCTCTGATTTGAACCACTCGTTGTCGTAGCCCTTGAGCCAAATGGGATTTGATCCCTGAACGCTGTGCTTGTTGGTATTCGGCACACGAGTGGCAGGTTCTTGAGGATGTTGCAGGGACATAGAGGAGTGACCACCTTAAGGGGATTACAAATATTAGTATATAATTTTCTAAAAATGTAATGCAAACAGAACTCACGGAATATGTTGACTTTCGCGGCTCTCAGCTGCCTGCGGTAGCCATTCCTCTGCGAGGCACAAAGAGCTATGGTGACCACCAGGAGAGTGGCCAGGAATAGATTGGTGAACACCAGCCAGACGAACAGTGGACCTCTTGTGGGTCCCGCGGTCAGGAGCTGAGCCTCCGCCGCCTGCGTGTCCAGCACATTGAGCTCCTTGAAGAGACCATCCAGGCTTTCGATGTGCGAGTCAATCAGCTTGAGCACCTCGGTTACCTCGTATATGGAGTTGTCCTCCCGCTCGACTAGATGCATGTACAGATCCGTCTTTGTTTTGTCCACCGAACCATCCTTGTTCTCATGGACCTTAATCTCATCTATGTTCACAATGGATTCCGTGATGTTTCCGAGGGTGCTAGGAGTGTGAAAAAGGAAATTATTTTAAATAGCTTCATTGCTTGAAGGCATAGCTGTACTTACTCCCTGAAGGAGTCCACTCGGGCTCGTAGTTCATCCGGCTGGAGTCTGAACACAAAGCGTACCTTCTGGTCCTCTCTCAACAAGTAGATAAACACATGGGCCACATCCTTCATTCCCGAAGTATCATTGGCCAAGACCACGAAATCAAAATACCCTTTCATACCCTTTTGCGGGTCAAAGTTCAGCTGCACTTCTCCCGTTTCCTGGTCGAGGAGAAAAGGAGCCTTGCGCACATTCTCCAAACCTTCAGAGAGAGTCTGACGGATCTCGCCTACTTGGTAGTAGCCAATCTTTCCGTTCTGCCCCTCATCTGCATCCGTGGCCTCCACACGCATAAATTTCAAACCGAAATCCGCGTTTGTCGTTATACCACCGGTAAAGATTTTGGAGCGGAAACGCGGCGGATTATCATTGATATCCAGCACTCGCACTTTGACTTTCACCACAGTGCTATCAGATTCTGGGTGAGTAGGTGTCAGTGGCACAGAGTGCTCCTCCTGACTGCTGTCATAGGTCTCATACGATGCCATCTCTCCATCCTCCGGTTCGTAGTCGTTGCTTTCCGGCGATCTCAGTTGGCGGGAATGTCTATAGCGGTCATATCCCATCTGCTGGTTATGCAGAAAGCCTCCCAGTCTATTATTAATCTCAATACCCATGCGACGACGCTTTCCACCACCAGCCAGGGAATCGTTTCCACAGTTCTCCGTGGCCCGCACATAAAGGGTAAAGTTGGCCACCACCTCACGATCCAGTTCGCGATTAACAGTCAGTATGTGAGACTCGGGATCGAGGCGAAAGTATCCCGCCTCGTTTCCACTCACTATAAAGTAGCACACTTGACTAGGTGTATCATTTGGGTCATCAAGTTCCAACTGATCCTTGTCTATGGTGTCGGGTAGTTTTATTCTCTCAGAACCCGGATCCGAGTGCTCAGTAAAGTTCACGGATATTTCGTTGACAATAAATTGAGGCTGGTAATCGTTTACATTCCGCACATAGATGGTGAGGTCCAAGTCGGAACTCAGCGAGGTGGGTAAACCCTGATCGTAGGCTTCTATGCGGATCTGTAATAAAAAAATATTTACAGCATATAAAACATATTTTAGAATCCCAATTTTCGGGATACCATACCTCATGAATCTTCTGCTTTTCCCGGTTCAGTGGCTCCCGCAGGAAGAGTTCTCCTGAATTGGCGTTCACCTCGAACATCTTGTAGCTCCCCAGGGGATCGGGTTTGAGGCGATACCTAACCAGAGCATTCTGCCCCATATCTGCATCACTGGCATAAGCCTGCAGTATCAGAGTGCCGACAGTTGCGTTTTCCGGAATCCGAACAGTTGTGTTATGCAATGGTCTCACAAAAACCGGAGCGTGATCATTGAAATCCGATACGCAAATGTCCAGCGTGCTGTGCACAATATTTGCCGGAAGACCCATATCTCGGGTGGTAATCGTAAGGCTATAGTTTCCAAACCTATTGCGCAAACTCTTGCTGGCGAATATCTGGGCATTCCAGGCGTCTAGCTGACGCAGTTCAAACATGCCTACACAAATTATATAATATTTAAATATTGGCAATAATTTTACTTAAAATTCGATATACCATCTTTATTGCCCTGCGTGATGGCAAAGTCCAATCTCCCATTTGGTGAACTCGGATCATCTGCATCCCTACCCACTATACTGGCCACTCGCTCATGCAACTCATGGTATTCGGTGATTAGGACACAACTGTCAGGCAGGCTAACCTCCGGGGGATTGTCATTCTCATCCAGTAAGGAAATGCTACGATATTAGACTGTGATAAAGCTATTCCATTAGAGGAGTTCCACTAACTTACAAGACCTGCTTGAAGGCATTCCGACTTTCTCCGGCCAGGAAACCGAACTGATAGTTGTCCCAGGCCTCGATCACCAGGTTGTAGGAGTCCTTCAACTCCCTGTCCAGGCGATCGGCCACCGTCAGCACCCCAGTATCCGCATCTATGGTGAACTTTCCCTGCGAACTGATGCGATCCATCAGGAAGGTGATCTTGCCAAAGTCTCCGGAATCCGCATCCCCAGCCTGCAGAGTGGCCACTCTGGTTCCGGGAAGTGCATTCTCACTGATCGTATAGTTCTTGCTGCCCCCGACAAAGTAGGGATTGTTATCGTTCTCATCCAGAACGGTAATGTAAACATCCACCAGTGAGGATCTGGCTGGCACTCCGGAGTCGGTGGCCCTCACACTGAAGTTAAGCCACTGGTGCTGCTCATGATCAATCTTACTGGCCACCACAATCTCCCCCGTCTGCGAATCCAGGTGCATCAGTGAGCGATAGGTGGGATTCCCTTCCAAAGCATAGGTTATGGTGCGATTCTTATCCACATCCGAGGCCAAAACATTCACAATCATGGCTCCATTAATGCTGTTCTCCGTTATGGATTGCCGGTAGAAGGGCAACCGGAACTTGGGGTTATTGTCATTCTCATCCAGCACTTGGATGCTCAGGAAACCTATAGAAAGATGTATATCATGTAGAGGAGTTAATATATTATTCTGTTTAAAAAACGTACCCTCCGCGATCTGCCTGCCCTTAGCTGCCGCCAGATCCTCCACCGCAATGGCCAGCTTAATGTGCTCCACTCTTTCCCGATCCAGCAGTTTAATAACCTTAAGGGTTCCTTCAATAGGATCCACCTCGAAGGCGCCCAGGAAGTCGTACTCGCTGGCTTTCACCAACGCCCCCTCCTCACTGCGACCTTCACAGTGTTCCGGGTTCAGTTTGTACCGCAGGATGGCCTTTTGGTCCAAGTCCGTGGCTTGGATACGATAGACCAGTGTGCCCACTGGAGTATTCTCCACAATCTTTAAAGCTGGCATTTCAGTTAGAACAGGGGGTTTGTTATTCACATCCTGAATGCTGATGTTAACCGTGCAGGTGGTCATAAGCTGGGAGTTGCCCAAACCGCCATCTAAAGCAATCTATTTGAGGAAAAATACAAAATATTATGAGAAAGTTAAAAGGAAAACCCTGTGGACTTACCACTGAAAGCGTATAAAGCGATCTTTTGCTGTCCGTGAGATCTGGATCTAGATTGGCTCCCTGGGCCACCGAAATAACTCCCGTTTCCGAGTTAATAATAAACTTATCGCTGGCTCCAGTTTGTATGCGATAGACCACCGCGTTATTGGGCGAGGATCCATCTCGATCTACGGCTGTCACCTGGAGCACCGAACTTCCACCTGGCAGATCCTCTGGAATAGTTTTGGCATAGAAACTGCGCTGGAATATGGGCGCATTGTCGTTCACATCCTGCACGTAGATTAGCACAGGAACCACTGTGGAGAGCATGGGAATGCCGGAATCGCGAGCTCGCACCAGGAGATCGATCTCCCGAATGCTCGATGATCCTCCTGACTGGCTGTCACTCCTGCTCCCACTGCTCCTCTCGACCAGCTCCTCGAAATCGAAACGGTGCACCGGACGCAGCAGTCCACTCTGCGGATCTATGGTGAAGTTCGAGCGGTACATGCCCTCCACAATCTCGTAGGTCACCTGGCTGTTCTCCGTGCCACTGAGATCCGCATCCCTGGCCTCCAATTGCAAGGGGGTCTCGAACTCGGCCTGGTTCTCCAGCAACTTGGTCTCGTACTGCCGCTGGGGAAACGTAGGAGCATTATCGTTCACATCCAGGATGTCCACGATTATTTGGGCCGTGTTCCTGTTGCCCTGACCAGCGCTATCGATGGCTTCTACGGTTAGATAGTGCCGGGAAATGATCTCACGATCGAAGGCTGTGCCACCCGCCTGCTGGATGGTTATCACTCCGGTTATGGGGTTCAGATTGAGTCTAAAAAAAGTATAGAGTAGTATTAGTAGTTATAAGTTCAGCGTTCTTAGCAGTGCTTACAAGTGAGCTATGCCTCCTCTGAGATTGGTGTAGCGTATGCCCATGGTTCCGTAGTCCCCCGAATCCACATCCACCGCCTGCACTTGGGTTATAGTCGTGTCCTGTTCACTGTTCTCCAACACACTGGCATTGTAGACCGTCTGACTGAACTCCGGGAAGTTGTCGTTCTGATCTCTTATGAAAATCTGGACATGGGCGGAACTATAAAAGGGATATGTGATTAAAATCTAAAATATAATCTTTAATAAGATGTAACAACCCACCTCCATCGACTGGGCTCGTCCACCTCCCTCGCAAATATGGTAAAATTGACCTCGGTGAACTGTTCAAAATCGAGTGACTTGGAGTTCTTCACCCGCAGCATAAAGTTGGCCTCATTAACAGCCAGCTCGGGTACGATCTCGAACAGATCGTTGGGCGGATCCAGAAACAAGCGAAAGGTGCCATTGTTGCCCTCATCGTGATCGAAAACCACATTTTGTACTTCCTCGTCGATGAAATTAAGCGGGGTGTTGGTCTGGGCATTCTCATTTACCTCACAACGATACACGGTTTCGCCAAAAGTGGGAATCTCATCGTTCACATCGCTCACTATGATGGTAACTTCAGTGCGCACAGTGGTGGGTGCCATTTGGCTATTGGATTTGGACAGCTCGGTGGCCGAAATCCGCAGGATGTGGGCTCCGTTCACCTGATCACTCTGTTCCTCTCGATCGAGTTTAGTCAGCGTGTGAACTACTCCCGTGTGCGGATCTATGTCGAAGAGATCATTGGCCTCCAGGGCGTAGGCTATGGGATTATTGATCCCCCGATCACCGTCGATGGCCCGAACTCTCAGCACCTTTGTGCCCACAGGAGCATCTTCGGCGATTCGCGCCACCGCTTGAACTTCCACGAATTCCGGTGGCTGATCCTCCAGATCCTTAACCTTCACCAGGATGGCAGCTGTACCAGTGTTTACGGGTCCCTGATTGGCACGATCGATGGCCAGCACCCTCAATTGATACAGACTCTTCCTTTCGTAGTCCAACTCCCTTTCCAGCCGCAAGATGCCTTTCCCTTGGTGGGTGGCTATGCTGAATACTTTGTTATCCCCGTCAAGCTCTTGCAGATAGTAAACCACCTGGCCATAGGCGCCCTCATCCGCATCAGTGGCCTCCAGCGTGGTCACCACTCCCGGAGCACTGCCCTCTGGTATTTCGATGGCATTTTGGTAGGGCAGGAAGGTGGGAACATTGTCGTTGATGTCCTCCACCAGCAGCAGAAAGCTCTGCGTCACATAGTTGTGATCGCTGTAGTGACTGTCGGTCAGTGTGAGCACTATGGCATACTCGTCCTGCAGCTCGCGATCCAGTTCCTTGGCCAGAAAGATCTTGGCCTCGTTGCCACCCGTGTTCTCTATCCTGATGATCTCGCTGTCATGCGAGTTGCGCTTACCAAAGGTCAGCGGATCGTTGTCCGGATCGTAGCCCTTTAGGGTGTATATCAGGGTTCCTTGAAAGAAAGGAAGGTATTATATTAAGCACTCTTATATATTTAAAGATTGCCATTTTCATAAATGTAGGAAATACATTTATTACCACAAGTGAGCAAGTCATTTTAAGACAATAATAAGCTCGAAAAGATAAAAATATTAAGAATGTGATAAGCTAATCATTTTTAAACATACCATATAAAGATACTTGACATCAGGTTTATGAATTAAGATCTAGATCACATTTGGCGCTTTTTACAGATTATAAAAGTTCAGCTCTAAATTTTTAAGTCATGACACACTACTATTTTTCATATCAGCTTGAATACTTATATTAAATCAAACCTTTTCTTTTATAATGATATAAAGGTAAGGTGATATCATATGACATAAGATCACTTTGCACGACTACTTTTGGCAGTAGTAAGCCATATTTATAAGAATATGAATGAAGATCTTTACTTTACTTACCCACTTTCGTTTCAGGACTCTCCTTCAGACGCAGTACGATCTCCGACTGCCCGTCGATAGCGAAGCGCGGCGGGCGATTCGAGGCCACCAAGCTGATTAGTGTGGTGAGTATTATGACTTGGGTGAGGTTGCAGCTTATATAACTAGGGGGCTTTCGCTGCCTGGGTCCTTTTAAGCGCACCTTCTTGTAGGCCATGCTGCCCAAGTCATGGCCACTCGACTGCGACTGTGCTTCGTTGTACATTCTTCTAGATCGTGGGGCTACTGGTTAGCTGGAGAGACTACCTCATGACAGGTAAACTCAGGCGACGGCGACGGCGACGGCGACGACTACGACGACACCTAGAAAATAGACGGAGTGTTACGACAGAGGCGAGCCAAGTGTTAACCCATTTTCCCCCGCACACATGTGTCGCACGTTTTATGGTCTGTGATCTATGACCCGCCGCCAGTTTCGCTCGAGAAGGCAACTCCGAGTGGGGAATTCTAGAAGAGAGGTTACTTGTGCCCGTTCTGCCGTTGCTACATGCCCGAAAAATATGTAAAAGCGAACTCAATTAGGTCGTGCATTAAGAAATCAGAATGGAACTGGACTCGCAGTCTGCGTGTCTACAGGTGTTCTATATGTCCGCATGTTCTGCGTGAGAATTGGCCAGTGGATCTGCCTTTTTTTTGCGAAAGTTTTATGCTCAAAGCCGAAATTAATTAAGCGTCAGCTCTTTATTGGCTTTCAGTTTACTTAAATGCTGGCTCAGCGCCAGCCTGGAATTCCGCTAAAGAAATTTTATGGGTTTTGCGGCTGCCTTAGTTTTTAGTTGTTATTTTGTACGAGGTTTAACGACCGGAACGTTTTCTAAACTGCCCGGCAATTATTACTACTTGGGCTTATTCATGTGCCAGATTTGTCTCATTGCAAATTTCCAACAAATTGCGGATAAGTTCTCGCTCAAGTGGAGTGAAAATTGAAAGTTTTCCTCAAGATAGAGCTATAAAGATGATGGGAGTATGATAATAATGATGCTGTTGCCACACTCCCGAGGAGACTCGCGATAAACCCTTGTTCACATGGGGTTCGTGTGAAATATATACATATCTTTTTTGGAGGCAGAGCGATGACTGCATTTGTCCGTTGGAGTTGGAGATGCATTATGCATTATTAAAACCATTGTTTGCGAGTTCAACTCGGTTAGGCGCATTTGCAATCGGAGCAGGAGATCCGCGAGATTCGCCAAGTGTGTGGTTCATTGATTTCGCAATTGCCTGGCTATTTCTTAATGGCCTGCAATCGTAAATGCCTCCGCCGGCGGTAATTGATTTGTGTATCTCTGGGATGGCTGATTACCGAGCGCTGTGGCACGTTGCATCAACCTCTTTATCGCGGGAAAATCAACTGCGAGGCAAGGTCGTTAGAGAGTCGCCTTAACTGATCACGGTTAAGTGATTCAAAAGTAATCACAGTACGCGCCTGATTTCGCTTTCAACACGCGCCGCATGCAACATTTTCCGAGCCTCAAGTACGAGTATCTGTATCTGCGGCATCTTCTGCTGTTGGGCGGACGATTCTCTCCATCGCCATCGCCATGGAGTGGATAATTATCCATGCATCCGTGGCCAGCACGTTTGTGTAACGACGACGGCAATTGGGTTGTTTGGTCAGTTGGACGATTCGGGGATGCTGATGCTCCGCTGGCCAGGCAATTTCATGCTGCACTGCCTCGGCCCAGCCGAATCGGGGTTATCAAAGCTGTCGATGATTTTGGGCGCGGGGGAGATCTTTATCGGCACCAGGTATTAAAGTATTTATTGTCTATGCCCATGTGTACTTGCAGATACATATTGTTCATGTGTGTTTCATAACCGTTTCAAACGTATTGGAGACTTGGAGTAAATAAATGTGAGTATGAGAACACAACCAACAAGTTTTTTTTTAAATTTTCGGACTAGATACTATGTATAAAAATACCCCTTAAAAACGTAAATTCAAAAATATATCCCAGTTAATTAAGAACTAATAGCTATAAAATAACTATTGAAACACCATCCTAGATTTTTATACGTTCTAAATATCTTTAAAAATCTTCTACCTTTTTAACAACTTAAATATATATAATAAATCAAAAGGTAACTCAAAGCTTAACCACACATCTTTTTTAGCCCAATTTCTGGGCTATCACTTTACCCCAAATGAGACCATTCAAAATCGCATTTAGTTTAATTAACTCCATTAGTGGGGAGACGCACTTCCACTTTCTTGCTGCCAATTTTCCACACAGCTAAAACCCACTGAATTAAGGCAAATTAATAAGTTACGCCGCCCCGGCGAGATCGGCAAAATCCGCCGGCGGTCTGCCTCTTCTGACATTTCCCCCGGTTTTTACGTAAGTGGAAAGTGGCAGAAGCGGCTGAGGAGTCGCCGAAAAGTCAAACAAAACACTTCGCCCAGCCACCATGACGACGGTGCCTTTCCGCAAGTTCAGATGGGTATATCTGCGACCTGGAGATACACCCGTGTGGGTCCCAATCCCCATTTCTAGCCAAAATCCGAGCGAACTTCGGTGCTAATGACTCTGCTCGCAGGGTTCACGCTTGGCCAGGTTCTGACCCCGTCCGAGTGGGCCAAAAGTGAAATCCTTCACGAAAAGTGTCCAAATGGCGCGGTGTAACCAATGACCAACGTCGCCAATCTTGTGGCTTTTGGGTTAAAAGTAACCGCAGAAAACAAAACTGGTGGCTCCTGGGTAATCGCCTCCGAATTGGAAATCCCAATAAACAATTTTGATTTGTCTGCCGCTGCGACAAGTCCCCCGATCTCTTTCTCCGCCCCATGCCAACGCCATCCCCAGTAATCGCCGGTTCATGACTTTCCAAGCCAGGCAGGGGCTCACTTAATTATATTAAATATGTTAAGCCCGGCTGAGAGCGGCAGTCACCTATGCACACTCGGAAAAATACTGGGTATAGAGTTGAAAAAGGTTTGGTAAAAATGGGAGGAAAAATAACCATATTGGATGATAAATCATGTAAGTTTTTTATAGAAGATTCAGGGAACAAGCTATCAATATGGTATGGAGCTATTTAAAAAAACCCAAGTAATATGGTATAAAAACTAAATACTAACGGTTTTAATTTTAAAATTGAAAACATTTCTCGAACAATATTAAAGTTAGGAAATAGGAACAATATCCTGTTTTTCACCCGGTTCCAAAGTATCTCAACTATCTCAAACTTATCCCAAACTACTGTTTTTCTATCAAAACTAAAATGCAAAAAAAATGTATATTGCATTGTAAAAATATATAAAATTAAATTTTAAAAAATTAAAATATTACAAAAAATAGTGTTAATCTTGCATAATCGATGGATTTTTTCAGTATTATGCACTTTTAAAACTGAAAGATAGGAATTAATTTTTTTTCTACCCACATTCCTGATATCTCTGCACTACAAAACCTGGTCAATCTTATCCATTTCCAATCGCAGTGTTTCTCCGAGTGCTGCGCTGCAGATTGAGATTGGTGTGGATCGTGTTGTGACCAATGTTGCCTCCAGTTTCCGGCCCGCGAGCAAACAAACGGGCCCCTGGCGTTCCGAGTACTCCAATTTGAACACTTCCTCCCCCGTATTAGGGCCCTTTTGTCATGCCCATCGATTCCGATATGTACATACCTATATATATGGTATACTATGGGGCTCTCCGACAGTCAAGTTCAACGCCAGCAGCCAACAATTGTTTGCTGGCTGACAAACAAAAGGAGATTTTGGTGGGCAGGGGAGCTGGAGATGGCTCCGTTGCGGTGGCTTGGTTTTGACTCATAGCCCGGGTTCAAGCGACGCCCGCATCCGTCTCACTGTTCGAGCCAAGAGCTCTGGATCTTGGCTTAGATGTTTTGGCTGGTGTCGTGAGCAATTTGTCCGTTACACTCCGGCTCCTTTTCTGGCTCGGCTCGATTTTTGCACTTTTCTATTTGAAAATCTGCCTTGCAAGTATTTCTACACTGCGGGTAATTAAACAATCTATTCGACTGGCTGGTCTTGGAAGAGCAGCCAAGTCCTTGACACAAACTCTGACCTTACTGGCAGTGCTGCAAAGAAGTTGGCCAACCCTTCGAGGTTGAACTTCAGGCTTCCCTGCACCGAGTAAAATAACCAGGTGCGAATTATCTAGTTAAGATATTTGGCAATTTTTATAAGTTCTGCGAAATGGTAACGCATAAAATTTATAAATCATTCCCTAGTTTTTTCTTACAAAGCATAGATATAAAAGCATATATATAAAACAGATGTAAACATTTTTATAAATATAATATTAGTGTTCGCTAGTTCCACTTTTAAAAACTTTTGTTATAAAATTCGTATATAAGTTGTATATCTGTCAAAGTTTTCGTTCTTTTAAAAAATGTATAAATATGTGGGGTTTTATTTTGGGATCACACAACTTGAAAGTTGTTCTATGTTGATCAGTCTGTAGATGTTGTTTCCTGTATTACTCCTCACAGAATTTCTACTGAGGTCCCTAAGATATTTATTTCGGTGTAGGTCTTCATTCCTTCACCCCTACAAGGAAGCCTCCTAACTATCCCCCTCATTTAAAGGCCGCCACATGCCAGGACACGAATGCAAACCGGTTCCGCTTACTTACCCCCTATAAAATAGATATTCCCTTGGTCCGAGTATCCTTTTGTGGGATATCCTTTGGCTCACTTTGAGGATAATTACATGAAGCCAACCAACACTTGCAGTGTCACACTCGAGTGTCTCTCAACAACTACCAGAGAACTGACAAATTTCGTGGTTGACACATTTTTTCGAAAAGGCTTCGACGTCACTGGTAATTAGGCATAAGTCAAGAACCCCGCGGAACACACACATGGAGTACACGATGAAACCGCATAAAATAAACGTGTCGCACGCCTCGAAATTGGGCAATGCACGAACCGGAACTCGACTTAAAAGAGTGGTAAGGGCCTCGAAACCTGGATGGTGGTCAGATCACTTAATAGCAACGGAACGTGCCGTAGAACACGAAGTCTTCCAAGTTCTTGGCTGAACGAACAGAGTAGCGACTGAAGCTATTTACACTTTCGAAACAGGCGAAAACGATTTTTGAACGAAGTGTTTACCACAACAGCCGCTCGACGACTGGCGTTGAGTTTGGAAAACCAGCGAACGAGACTTCATGGCTCTACTCGAATCGCGCTGTCGCCAAAAGCCATGGCAACCCTAGTGGGCAGAGAAAGATATAGCCGGGTCGAAACGAGAGAGACTGCAGGCACGCGAGTAATTAGCCAAGCGTAAATTCCACCGGCAAGTGGGCGGCGGGCGAGCTTTGTTTGTTTACAATCTGCAAGCCCGTTACTGGATCGTAACTCTTGGGGGGGAGCTTTGACAGCGCTGGTCAGTGGAGACCGGAAGTGCGTGGCTTATGCAATTTTGAAGGTTACAACTGCTCTCCTTTTGTTGAGCTATTCCAGAAGAATATATATATTGTTATATGAATATTATAGTATTATTAGTACGAGCTTTTTTGAGAACGTCTCTAGAATAGATATGCAGTTTTAGGGATTCCAATCTAAAAGGCTTTGGCTTTCACAAATATTTGAATGTAGATTGTTAGAGTATTCCAGCTCAAATTCATAGGGGTATTCCATATTCAAATCGGATTATAATTACCCAAGTTATGGTATCTGGAAGTAATATTTTGGGTTTCCATTCTGAAAACCCTTGGAAAGACGGAAAAATCGAACCTGAAACTGAGTTAAAATGTCGACCCTCGTATAGCATAAATATTTAAGGGTAGATTATTAGAGAATTCCACCACAAATTCATAGAGGTATCTCACATTAAAATCGGGATAAATTTAGTCAAGTTATGAAAGTTATAAGAGCAGTTTGGGGATCCCATTATGAAAACCCTTGGAAAGACGGAAAAATCGAACATGAAAATGGGCTATAATTTCGACCCTCGTAAAACATAAATATTTTAATGCAGATTATTAGAGAATTCTACCACAAATTCAAAAAGGTATCCCACATTAAAATCGGGATACAATTAGTCAAGTTATGAAAGTTAGAAGTGCAGTTTCGGGATCCCATTATGAAAACCCTTGGAAAGACGGGAAAATCGAACATGAAAACGGGTGAAAATTTTGATCCTCGTAAAACATAGATATATTAATGCACATTATTAGAGAATTCTACAACAAATTCAAAGAGGTATCCCAAATTGAAATCGGTATCCGATTAGTCAAGTTATGAAAGTTAGAAATGCAGTTTTTGGTACCTATTTTGAAAACCCTTGGAAATACGGGAAAATCGAACATGAAAACGGGTGAAAATTTTGACCCTCGTATAGCATAAATATTTAATTGTAGATTATTAGAGAATTCTATCTCAAATTCATAGAGGTATCTCACATTAAAATAGGGATAAAATTAGCCAAATTATGAATGTTAGAAATGTAGTTTTTGGTACCCAATTTTGAAAACCCTTGGAAAGACGGGAAAATCGAACATGAAAATGCGCTAAAATTTCGACCCTCGTAAAACATAAATATTTTAATGCAGATTATTAGAGAATTCTACCACAAATTCAAAGAGGTATCCCACATTAAAATCGGGATAAAATTAATCAAATTATGAAAGTTAGAAATGCAGATATTGGTACCCATTTTGAAAGCCACTGGAAATACGGAAAAATTGAACATGAAAATGGGTTAACATTTCGACCCTCGTAAAGCGTGAAGATTTGAATGTTGATCATTAGAGAATTCCAACACAAATTCAAAGAGGTATGCCACATTGAAATCGGTATCCAATTAGTCAAGTTATGAAAGGTAGAAATGCAGTTTTGGTCCCCATACTGAAACCTATTGGCAATACCGAAAAATCGAGCATGAAAATGGGATAACATTTTAACCCTCTTTAAAACGAAATAATTGAATGTAGAATGATAGGGAATTTAGACACAAATCCATAAAGGTATCCCACGTCTAAATCGGGATCCAATAACTTAAGTAATGTATTCTAAAAGTGCAGTTTTGGGCCCATCTTCTGAAACTCATTGGAAAGACAGAAAAATCAAACTTGAAAATGGGCTAAAATTTTGACCCTTTTATTAAGAAATATTTAAATGTAGAATACTAGAGAATTCAACCATAAACTCATAGAGGTATCCCACGTCAAAATCGGAATTGAATAACTATAATTATAGAATCTAGAAGTACACTGGGAACCGAAAACCCCATACTGAAATCCATTGGACCGAAAAATCTAGCAAGAAAATGGGATACAATTTTGACCCTCCTAAAATCGTAATAATTAAATGTAGAATAATAGGGAATTTAACCTCGAATTTATGAATGTATCCCACGTCTAAATCGAGACCCAATAATTCAATTCCATTAAAATAGAATATTAGAGAATTCAACCGCAAACTCAAAGATGAAACCACGTCATAATCGGGATCCAATAAGCCAAGTCTAGAAGCCCAAGAAAAGGGTTAAAATGTTGACCCTTTGACTATAATAACATTTATCACTGATTCCTTAGAACATGTCCGTGAGTCAAGTGACTATGATGCGTAAGGGCAACTCCGGTGAGCTGACCCGAAAGAGCAATACCGTGGTGGTATCGCTCCCACCCCTGGTAAAGAAATCCAGCAAGAGTCGCTCGTTTCACTTCCGCTATCTGGAGCTGTGCCGGGCCAAGAATCTGACGCCAGTGCCGGAAATCCGGAGCAAGTCGAATGCGACCACCACTCTCCTGGAGCTGTGCGGCGACAAGCTGGCGGTCAGCGATTGGCAGCTCCTGACCGAGGCGCTCCACTATGACCTGGTGCTCCAGCAGCTGGTGGTGCGACTGCGCCGAACATATCCACAAAGTAAGTGCATTTTAGGAGAGATTTTATATGTCCTTTGAAAAGTCCATTAAAGTCCATTATTCCATTAAAATATTATATACTATATACTAGAACTATATAAAATCAAAACTAATATAATAAAAACTTATCTCATTGATTTTCCCGGCAGCCAACATCGATCCCATAGACACTGAGAAGCGGGCCCGACTCTTTCGCCAAAGACCGGTGATCTATACACGATTCATCTTCAACAGCCTGGTTCAGGCGATTGCCAACTGCGTTTCAAGCAACAAGAATCTGAGTGTTCTAAAGCTGGAGGGTCTGCCACTGCAGGATGGCTACATCGAGACCATTGCCAAGGTGAGATGTGAGTTAACCCTGGTCGAGAGCTTCTCCTGAAGAACCTCCATCCACAGTCACTGGCCGACAACGAATGCCTCGAAACAGTGAGTTTTCGCAAGTCCAACATTGGTGATAAGGGCTGCGAGGTGGTCTGCAACACAGCCAAGTACCTGAATCGCATCGAGGTCTTCGATCTCTCCGAGTGCGGACTCACATCCAAGGGCGCCGAGCATGTGGCCGATATGCTCAAGGTAAGAGTTACTTAACATTGTTCAGTATTGTGATTTCATACACCCTACCCCACATATCCAGATGCAAAAGATCACTCGTTTCTCGGAGGGATGGGAGAAGTCGCTGCGCTACCGCAGTGTGGATGTGAACACAATTGGTGGACTACGCACCGTCCTGCTGGCCGACAACCCGGCAATCGGCGACGACGGCATCCGGTGGATCACCGAGGTCCTGAAGGAGGACGCCTGGATAAAGAGTGAGTAGTGTACAAGTAGAGCTATCCATACCCCTCAAATACCCCACAGAAATCGACATGGAGGGGTGCGGCCTGACGGACATTGGCGCCAATCTGATCCTCGATTGCCTGGAGCTGAACACAGCCATCACGGAGTTCAATGTGCGAAACAACGAGGGCATAAGCAAGTTCCTGCAGCGCAGCATTCGCGACCACCTGGGTGGACCGCCCGAGGAGAAACAGGAGCCGGAGTACGACCTGAGTTGCGTCAACGGGCTGCAGAGTCTGCCCAAGAACAAGAAGGTCACCGTGTCCCAGCTGCTGGCCCACACCAAGGCTCTGGAGGAACAGCTCTCCTTCGAGCGGACGCTGCGCAAGAAGGCCGAGAAGCTGAACGAGAAACTCAGCCACCAGCTGATGCGATCCGATTCCAACCACAACGTCCAGGAGAAGGTCGTGCAGGGAGCTTCCCAGACGAACGTTTCCAGGGAGTATGTGGTGCGCAACGAGGTCATGCCGGAAGTCGTCAAGGAGTGAGTTTAATTGGCTCTTTTAGCAGCTTTCCGTATGATTAATTCATTTATTTTCCAGTTCCCAGAGCTATCGGCAAGCTCACTTCAACCGGCTGGTCAACAGCGCTGTCACCAGTACAGAGGTCAGTCCCCGCAGCGAGATAGCCACTTTGCGCAAGGAGCAGCAGCTGCTACAGCAAGCCTCACACATGCAGATCAAGCACCCATCCATGGAGCAGCAGCTGAGGCATCTCCGCGAGGTACAAGAGGAGGAGCAGGAGGAGGATGAAGTGGAGGAGCTGGCGGAGGCCAGCCTTTCGGAGTCGGAACCAATAAACGAGGAGGAGCAGTATCAGCAGCAAAAGCAGGTACAACGCAAACAGCTCCAGGTGCGCAAGGTGCGCAGCGAGATAAAGTATGTTGAGAACAATCCCAAGGAGGACAAGAACAAGAACCGGGAGTCAAAGTCGGATCACGAGTTTGCCAACGAGCGCGATGTAAGTATCTTGAATACGTTTTCCGCCTTAACGTTTATATACCTTTCCCCAGTTCAAGCTGAATCCTGCTGTGCAGTTCGAGACAGACATTGGCGATAGTTCTATGATGAATCCTGGCCAGCGTTACGAGGTCGAGGGTGACACTAGCTATGGTTATAACTACAATTACGAGCAAGAGCAGCCGGTGAAGCGGGGCTACGAGAAGGGCTATACGGTGGGCGTGGGCGATGGCTCCCACCGAAGGCAGAAACCCTCTACCCTGGTCGAGGCTTTGTCACAGAAACGTGGCGGCGGGGGCGCTGGCGATGGTCATGTGGCGCAGTTTGTCAGCTGCCTGGAGCGCAAGGCGAACGCTGGCAAACCGGCGAAAAAGCGCCTCAAACCCCGGCCTGAAGACAGTCCCCAGGTGCCACTCAACGAAATGCATATGGAGTCGTACATGTCCAGCTACGAGGAGATCTCCTCCACCGATGCCACGCTGGAGAACTCCGACTTTGAGGCAGAAACCACGGACTCCACGTTGCGGGCCAGTTCCAAGTACTCCTCCATGCAGGTCTTTGTGCGGCACAAGCACTCCGAATCCTTGTCGCTGGCGGACGAGTCCGGCGGCGGCGGTGGAGATGGGGATGCAGGTGGTGGTGGCGATGCGCAAGATGAAGAAGGCAAACTCATCTCCCCGCGTGAATTTTACCTGCAGCTCAAGAAGCAGCAGGAGCAGAGCTCCTAGGAGCCAGGACTTTAGGTTTCCCCACTCAAAATCCCAGCAGCCGTTCGTAGTAGGTGCAGCGACACCTCTGCCGGCTCTTCCGAGGAGCAGTACCACCATAAACCAGCCAACACGATTCGATGGGATCCCCACTGGGAGCGCTAAATTTCCAGTCGTACTCCCGGGCAGTACCAGTACAAAATGGAACCTCCTCCTCTTTGCAAGTGTCCTGCCTTCTGCGAATACAAGCTGCGCCAAAAATGTACAAAAATATAAATTGGTCTTACTGATTGCCATTAAAGGCTTAGCATTTGTGTGCTCCCTGCGCGAATTACTAAGATGTTTCTATTCGGAATGTTGAATTAACCTCCGGTTAGGTCTCAGCTGTATACATACATAGCGATTTGCTTATCCTTTAATCTTGAGAAATCAAGAGAACCTTATGGTTAACCTCTACTTATTTTAACCGCCAGAACCATTAAGGATGCCCAACTTTTGTGCTCTCTACGCGATATCTTTTGATTTATTTAGTCCGTATATTTGTGGAATTATTGAATATGCGTCTGATTAAGTGTATGGTGAATACTACTGATTAAGATTCAATTGGATCAAGTAATTTGAATGTAGTTAGGTTAACCCATGGTTAGTGATTAAGTAGAGGCATGGGCGGGCGCTTAACCGCCAAAACCGTAGAGGGTGCGTCCCTGGCGCTTGAGGGCGTAGACCACGTCCATGGCGGTCACGGTTTTGCGCTTGGCGTGCTCGGTGTAGGTGACCGCATCACGGATGACGTTCTCAAGGAAGACCTGTGGATTGTCGCAGGGATTACAACTGGTTTTCGGAGCCCCACCCACCTGGAGTCACATACCTTGAGCACACCGCGAGTTTCCTCGTAAATCAGGCCAGAGATACGCTTCACACCGCCGCGACGGGCCAGACGGCGAATGGCGGGCTTGGTGATACCCTGGATGTTATCACGGAGCACCTTGCGATGGCGCTTGGCGCCTCCCTTTCCCAATCCCTTGCCTCCCTTGCCGCGTCCAGTCATTTTTCACTCGATTGATTTGCTTTGCGAAATTGCCTGCGAAAAGAGAAGACGCAATTAACTGTAGAGCGACGCCATGTTTGTGGGGGCAAGGGAAGCAGGTAATTTTCGAGACGAAAACTCTGTTTAAACACTCTCTTTTTATCAGACAACTGAGTGTATACCTCTGCTAATATACTGCTATCGACAAACTTAATGTTTTAATGCTTATTTCTCTATTATTTACTTAATTTTCCAGCAGCAACACTCACCTCAAGAAAAATCCAGAATTTGTTTGCGAGTGTGAACAGCTTTCACGCAGCTGAAAATACCTGCCACAAAATACTGGTATTTAGTATTTTTCTTCAGCCAGCCCTGGTTGCCTATCGAAGTTATCGACCAACTGCCATCGCTATCGCCGCCCCGCTGCGACAAAAAAGAACCCGAAGTCGTGCTCGCTTGTAAAAAAAACGCCTAAAAAACAGGCCGCAAACCTGTGAAAAACGCAAGAGTGCATCGCGTTGCCAAATAACCTTTAGCCCCAGAGACCCACGATCGAATTGCTGTGAAAAGTCGAGGAAAGGCCGCGAAAAATGCGCATGCAAACGGCGTGTGGCCAGCAAAATCGCTGCAGCAGCACCGCACACACACTCGGCCACCCACACATACACACCTAGTATACACGAGAATAGGTGCGCGGAGAGGAGACAGCAGGAACTCAGTGCCAAAATAAAACCCACAGCTCCGCCAGTGGCCCTTCGAGAAGCGCCAGAACCGCATTACGTATACGCAGCGCGAGTGCTGGCAAACAAGTTGGCCCTGTGGCGATGGCAACAATGT
Source organism: Drosophila biarmipes (assembly GCF_025231255.1). Lineage (NCBI taxonomy): Eukaryota > Metazoa > Arthropoda > Insecta > Diptera > Drosophilidae > Drosophila > Drosophila biarmipes. The sequence goes on along the minus strand of NC_066616.1, from coordinate 28,708,554 downwards.
CCAAAAACGATCTGCTTTATCTAACGGCGCAGCTACTGCTGGGTATGTACACACGCTGGCACCTATGTATGTGCTGCCCCGCGGCTGTGTGCGTGCACACTTATTGGCGCCTTAATTCCCAGTCGCCATTATTGACAATACTATATTTTGTTATTTCTTCAACACCTCCCGACTCTGGCGTGTTATTCCGTAGGCCTTCGATTCCCCACTTGCATATTGCCCCTCGTGCGTGATTTTGTACAGCCTGAGGCGTGGGATTACTGCCTTAATATCACATGGCGCCTGAGAATGATATGGGGTGTATTCGTTCTGTGATAACCCAGTTTTCCCCCTTCTAATCTCAGCCCTATAAACATGGTAACCCTTGAGATAGTTGGGTATCTACAAGATACTCTTCATTACTATAATGTACCTACAAATCACCACTTTAAGTATCCGAAAAATGTGTATGATAAATCTTCAGAAAAAACATTTTGATTTTTGTTTTTTTTATTATATACTTGATGGAAAATGGGAACCTTTAAATGAGATATGTATTTACAGGATACTCAATAGAAAAGAATGAAATTCTTACGAAATTTTTAAACAGAGTAGTGCTACCTTTATCACCATATGCTTACTTAAGATCAACCTTTCAAAGATCCCAAAAAAGTATCTTATAAGTACAGAAGTCAGATTTGGTATACCAAATTCATAATGGGTATTAATCGATCGCATAACCCATCCCCCATCTTGATCCATGTGTGTGTACGCAGAGCATTTCTTTGAATGGATTTCGCTGCATTAGGAACTTGTTGTATGACAGGTTCTGGTTTTCCCTCTCTCTCACCCCTCCCCAACGCCTGCCTTCTCTCTCTTTCCCTGTCCATATCCCTCTCTCTTTCTGCGGCGCTGTGGGCTCCCTTCCCTGTTGCTGTTGTTGTTGTTTCTGCTGCTGCTGTTTCCTTTTTCCCCACAAGCGCCACTTTAAACCCATCCCTTTCTGTGTGCATAATGTGCCTGCTTATGTATCTACTTTACTATAAAGCATGCACGCTTGCGAGCATACACACTCGTACATCTGGCGATCCGATTACCCGCAGGACAGTGGGGCAAAAGTGCAGCTGGGGAAACAAAAAAGTTGGGATAGGATTAATGTATCTTTTGTAAACAACCTTGAGATTGTGGGCAAGTAATAGGAGAGAAAGAAAAAAACAGTTAAAAGACTTATTATTTTATAAATTTGTTTAAATTTGAATACATAATATATTCAAAATTTATTAGTTATAATTATAACATTCTACATTAAATACATTTTGCTTATTGTTTTAAACCGCAAGAATTACATTTCATAATAGCCTTATCATCCCAATTTGTATTTCAGTTATGAAATCATTATCTGGGAATTTTTTGTCTAGTGCTAATTAATGTTGAGACCATTTAAATTAGTCTAATTTGTTGTGACTGTCGTTAAATTAGAACCTCTGACGCGATTATATCTTAGGCAGTGACCCAGATGACTCATTCACCCACAGTCAGGCCCACTGTGCACTGCATATCCGTGCATTGGGGCCATGCCCACTCAAAAGCTGGTGTGTGGCCAGTGGGGCTAATTCCGTGCCCGAATGGGGTGGCTTTCAGTGGCATAGGCCCCAGTTTAGGACCCGACTCCTGCTGTTGGGCATGCGATATGTGTACAAAGGATAGCGCCCACAAAGAGCTCGCTCAGCGGCCTCGCTTTAAAAGCCCATTTCCCAAATGCACTAGGCTGTATTTGCCCACCCCCTCGAAGCACTGTGCACTTGCAACCAATAACTCCATTAGCTTTGATCCCTCACCAGGTTTGTGCCAAGGCACAGGGCACTCAATGTGCTTTATATATTTTAAAATTGCTAAACTAAACAAATATTAATAAGCAATATTTTATCTACTTCCGTTTAGCCGGCTGCCTGATTGGGGCCCAAGGATCCATCCTGCCAACTGAAATAGAATGTGAGCACTTTGACGAGAAGATGTGCAACACAACCCAGCCATGTGAAACACGGATCGAGAGATGCAAGCCGGAGGCGGATAAGTTTCCCAGCTGCTATGTCCTCTGGTCGGTCAGCGAGACAACGGGTGAGCCTGCCAAGGGAGTTATCCCTATTTTCGGGCATACTGATTGATTTGGGTACTCTCTCCTTCCCTCGCCATAGGCGACCTGCGAATCAAGATGAAGGGCTGCTTCACGGACATGCACGAATGCAATCAGACGGAGTGCGTGACCAGCGCAGAGCCGCGGCAGGGAAACATACACTTCTGCTGCTGCAAGGGATCGCGCTGCAACTCCAACCAGAAGTATATTAGAAGCACCACGGAGGCCACTACACAAGGTGGGTTCAGTTTCCGTTTCGTATTTGGATTCGAATTGCTGCTTCGGGGATTTGTCTTTGGAGTGTTTACCCCAATTTCGTTATTTTTTCGTTTGCATATATTTTTTTGTTTGCGTTTTTGCCTCGCTTTTTATTGCATCTTCAAGTTGCAAAAGGAGAAGGCGTGCGCTTCGCCTACCAAATCCCTCTCCTGCCAACCGAGGCAACGTTTTTCGTGTTAACGAACTCTCGACGCGAAGTGGCACCCGCTCCCCCATCACTCTCGCCATTCGCAGGCCCCATCAACCCCCTTTTGGAGCCGCATGTGTTGCAATTTCTGCCCTCCTGTGCACGTTCACTGGTTCGTTTTTATTTTTATAGTAAGGTGCCCCTAAAGGTACGGGTATACGGCGTTTGTTCAAGGGGATGTAACAAAATTAAGTAATTTTACCATGATTAGGTAAGGTCGAGTTCCAACTATTAAATTACATCAATTAAATACAATTCTTGGAATATTTTATGTTATGTTTTACATATACGGTTAGTACCTTGTCCTTATTTAACAGGTAAACAAAACCGTTTTCTTCTGAGAAATCTAAAAAATAATCATGATAGATATAAAAGACAGGTAAGTAGTCTCTCGAAGACATATGAATGATTTGTAGCACTTAAGATTGTATCTAATACTGGGTATCCCCGAGTCGGTTGACTGCCCTTTTGCCGTTCTTCTTGCTTTTATTTTGGGATGTTGCTGCTGCCTTTGACTTCGGAGCCCTGTGCTGCCAGGGCGTCTTTTGTGCCCCGCTCTTTGTTGTTTTGTTCTTGGGCCTAGCTCGCTTTTATCTCGAAACAAAATGAGGGGAAAAAGAGATGCGAAATTGGGGGCGAACTTTCGTTTTTTGGTTTTCGTTTTGCCTTTCACAGCAACCCCCCAGCAGCAGCTGCAGGTGCATGCCGCTGCCTGCCACTCGAGATGTTGTTCACCTGTGGCCAAGCCAGGCCGGGCCAGGCAGCGTTTAAAGCCCTCTTTAATGTTCGCTCCCGTGTGTGTCCTTGTATCGTTGCAGTGCCCAAGGAGAAGACGCAGGACGGCAGCAATTCCATATATATCTACATCGGCACCTCCGTCTTCAGCGTGCTCATGGTCATCGTCGGCATGGGCCTGCTGCTCTACCGACGCCGCAAGCAGGCGCATTTCAACGAGATACCCACGGTGAGTATTCCTTTTTTCGCTTTTTAAAAACACAAATTTTAATTATGCCAAATTCAAACCTTCAGCACGAGGCTGAGATCACCAACTCATCGCCGTTGCTGAGCAACCGTCCCATTCAACTGCTGGAGCAGAAGGCCAGTGGCAGATTCGGTGATGTGTGGCAGGCCAAGCTGCACGGCCAGGATGTGGCCGTTAAGATCTTCCGCATGCAGGAGAAGGAGTCGTGGACCACGGAGCACGATATCTACAAGTTGCCCCGCATGCGTCACCCCAACATCCTGGAGTTTCTGGGCGTGGAGAAGCACATGGACAAGCCAGAGTACTGGCTGATATCCACCTATCAGCACAATGGATCGCTGTGCGATTACCTCAAGTCGCACACCATCACATGGCCAGAGCTGTGTCGCATTGCCGAGTCCATGGCCAATGGATTGGCCCATTTGCACGAGGAGATCCCTGCCTCAAAGACGGATGGACTTAAGCCATCAATAGCTCACCGAGATTTCAAGTCCAAGAATGTGCTGCTCAAGAGCGATTTGACGGCATGTATAGCTGACTTTGGCCTAGCCATGATCTTCCAGCCAGGCAAGTCCTGTGGCGACACACACGGCCAAGTGGGCACCCGTCGTTATATGGCCCCTGAGGTGCTCGAGGGTGCGATAAACTTCAACAGAGACGCCTTCTTGCGCATAGATGTATATGCCTGCGGTTTGGTCCTGTGGGAGATGGTGTCGAGGTGTGACATTGCCGGACCCGTAGGCGAGTTCCAGCTGCCGTTCGAGGCGGAACTCGGCCAGAGGCCGACGCTAGACGAAGTTCAAGAAAGTGTGGTAATGAAAAAGCTGCGTCCTCGCTTGCTGAGCTCCTGGCGCGCCCATCCGGTATGTCACATCCTTAAATCTAAACCAATTCAGTAGTTAATAATAGTTTTTCTTTCGGCACAGGGTCTTAATGTGTTCTGCGACACAATGGAGGAGTGCTGGGACCACGACGCCGAGGCCCGTCTCAGCTCGTCGTGCGTGATGGAACGCTTTGCGCAGCTCAACAAGTATCCCTCGGCCCAGCTGCTGATCAAGAACCACACCAACATTGACGACGCTAAAGAGTCGACGAACTGCTTATAGAAGCGGTACTAAGCCACAGACAAGGATAGCAGCTGTGGCTTAAAAGCAATTCAGTCGAAGCCTCTTGCCTAGCAGCGGTTAGTTTGATAAGCAGGCGCGGTCGTGAGACGTTTCACTTGTAGTTTAATAGTTTGTAGTACCATCATCAGCAGCTATAGCTCAAAATTTAGTAGGGTGGGTCGATTAATTTAATAGAAGTCTGTTAGAGGTCCCTCGAGAGCTTGCTAAGGGAATATAACACATTTCTTTAGATCAGGTATCTTTCCATCAATTTTTCGTTTATTTTCGGCAGTTAGAAATTGACCCAAACCGAACAAAGAGCATTAGATGTGGTGCTATGTGCATAAATGTGTAGCTACTCATCCGACATTGACTTCATTGACTGATAACCATAAACTGATAAATATAAACCAAGCATATAACGTACAATTTGTTTGCCCCCAGACAGTAGTTTGTGTGCAAAGTAATCTGTTGAACATTATTGTCAAGCCTTTTAACTATAATTTTATTTGTGAGTTATCGAATGCCTCCATATAGTAATAGTTATACTTACTCGATAAGAATTAAGGTATTTTCATTATGATTTGAGTAATTTTAGTTTTAATTTTACTTTGTAGTCGTAACGTTTTTATTTCGCGCACTAGAGTGCATGTGTTTCAATGTTGTATTTTGAATAAAAAATACTTTTAACTCCATCCTAACCAAACGATTTTATATTTTATTTTGTAATATTTAGTTTCGATTTTTAGTTTTCAAACCTAGTGCCAATGACCCTCAGAAATCACTTAATCATAACAAATGTGTAATTGTATAATTGTATTCTAACTCTACTGGACAGTACAAGCAACACCTGAAGTTTTCAAAAGAAAGTTTCTTTTTAACGAGAACCTAATTTAAGCGCATATACAATATAAAATATGAACTATACTCTTTATATACACACCACACACACGCATAGCAGGTTTATATGAAGCACACGCTGCGACTCACTGTCAGCATTAAATCTAAAAATCAAATCGAACATTAAACCCGAGAGGACAGCACACACACTGCAAGAAACTTAGATCTAAAAACCATGAGTAAGTATGTTAAATATTGTTAAAAATATAGTAAGTCTTGTCATGTTAGCACAGGTGCAACTGATTAACCGCGGAAGGTGTATCTTGGTCTATAGGTAGTTTAAGAGAGTCTTGGCAATATGTATTTCCGTTCGAGTTACTTGAAACTTTTTTGCGCAGCACCAGTTCTCATCATGAAATATTTCTGGATTGTCACTTGAGACACCAACTAAACACAATACACAACACGAAACAAAACAAACAAAGCTTCATTACCTGATTTTTTTGAGCAACTTACAACAAAAATAGTTTATTACGCTAAAACAAAACGAAAAAAAACAAAATAATCTTAAACATAGAACGAATTTTGTTATGCTGTATTTGATTTGTATAATTTTCATTGGTGCTGAAAGATCATTACGCCGTGAACGACGATGATAATGATGATAATAAGAAACGAATTCAAAAACAAACAGTATTTAAAGAGCGAAGAAAATATGAAATATTTAATCAAAGTAGTTTGTTACATATCAGAATGCTACACGGCGAAGTGGAAGATAATATACGTAGCTCATTTCGAAACGAGGGCAGAGAAATTTTTTATAATATTATACAAGGCCATAAGAGGCCCACAGCAATTTTGGTATATTTTTTATGCATTTCATAGGTAAAACAAAAACGAGTTTATAAAAAATCTTTTTAAAACACCCCATTTTCGATTATCATCAGCAAAGTTTTATAAAAACCAGTAAGCGAAAAATATATACGAAATGATAGCGAGTCGTGTTAATTAGAAGTTTACGATTAACAATGAGATCTTTGATAATAATGGATTTAAAATAAATAAGCAAATGTTTGATAAATCAAATCGCAAGTGTGTTTTCTCTTCCCCCCATAAAAATACAGATCTTTTCCAGCTTTCTTGCCTCGTTTTATTACAAGTGTCCTCCATAAACATACAGACCAACTGGATTATATATTTCAACAATACGGTTAGGAAAACTTAGCCAAGAGCTACACATATCAGATACAAATATTTATACGAATAATAATACATGGCTATAGGGTTTATTACTGGGGGAGTTTTTAGAGTTATGTCCCTCGTATAACTTACTAAACGAAATCGAACGTATATAGAGACCCTAGTACAGGCTTAATCGATACAAAATATATATATTTACACTCTTCTACGTAGTTTGTGACTTTGGACCATTTCAGTTGTAGTTCTACGTTCGTTCGTTCGCTCCTCCACAGTCTGTTCCATAGACTCATCAGACTTATCCTTAGCTCCGCAGCTCTCCATCTGTTTCTCGGGGAAAAAATCGATCTCTATCAAATGCGAATATATAAAGCATTCCGAGTCCTGTGCGTTCTGAATGGGTGTCTTACTAAAATATATACGTGTAAATCTATATATTGATTCTGTCTCGCCTTTCGTGTGTGTGTATATAATCACCTAAACCCTAATGCCTCGCCAAGTTCAGCTTACCTTATCGAGTATATCTTTATTGGGCTCTGGGACTACGTCTCTAGGCTAAACATGTACAGTATATATGTGGTATAAATAGGTATTGATGTATATATAAGTACTTATAGAGTTTGTACGATATGTTTGTCCTAGGGAGAAAACTTTGCAAGTGGAGATACAAGATACGATATACGAGAGTATGCAGTTAGGGACGGTTTCTAGGTTCGTAAAGCGATCGCACTAGTGGACTGGACTAGCCGGGCAAGGGGGTGGAGTGTCTTTATAGAGTTATACAAGAATATATGGATGCCGCTGTGCAGCAGGTAAAAAATCAAACTCTCTGTTGTCCATCTGTAAGCAGTTCGCCAGTATAAGCCACACCCAAATAATTCCTGCACAGCGTCGGATTAAGCTTATACAAGATGCATAGTTTAGTAGGTCTCATCGGAGCCCCCGCCACCGGATACGCCGCACTTGGAGCGCAGGATGGCCGCCAGGCGCTGGGTGAGCGGTTCTGTTGGGGACTCGGAGTCGCTGCAGGAGGCGGAGGGTACTTTGTTGCCTGAATTGCAGACAGGTGGGAAGTTATTAATATATACAGACATTAATTCAATTATTAACTTGCCATTGCTCACGTCCAGGTCGGCTGATGGATTATCCTTCAGGCCAAAGTTGAGACTGACGGGCACGATGTCGTCCTCCTCCTCCAGCAGCAGGCTGGAGTAGGAGTGCGTTGTGTTGTCGCTGCGCCCGCCTCCGCCGCTCGACGAGTTCCTGGACGATCCCGAGTCATTGTGGGAATGGGAATGGCTATGAGAGTGGTGGTTGTGCACGGCCAGAGCAACTGGATCCTGTCCTGCATCGTCGATGGGCAGCTCGAAGTCATCGCCACTGCTGCTGCTCTCCTCCTCATCCTCCTCGCCATCCATCACATCCACGTTGTCAATCTCGTCGTCACCCCATCCATTATCCTCCTCCTCGGAGCAGTTGTTGCTGCTCTCGCTGCCATCGCCATCGCCATCTGCATCCACATCCGCATCCGCATCCTCGTCTGCCTCTGCAGCCTCGTCGCCGTCCACATCCGCCTCCACATCGGAGGCATGCAGATCCAGAGCCAAGTCGGGTGATGAAGATTTATTGTAGTTCTCGTCGCTGTCGCTGGATGTGGTCACTGGGGCAAACAGATAAGGATTAATTGAGTGCGCCCGCCATTCATCAGCCCACTTACCTGCCCTCAACTTTTCCAGGATGAGCGGGTAGAACTCCTTGGCCGTGGCGTTGTTGGGCTCGTATTGCAGGACTATATATGTGGAAATGGAAAAAATACTGTAAGTTATGGGAATTTAATTTAATTTTATTTAATGTATCAAGGACATGACAAAAATCGAAACCATTTTAAAAAGTATTTCCAGTGAAATACACAAGAGGTATTAATAGCAATATAGTATTTAAGATAATCTCTGGATTGATTTTGAATTTTTTATTTTATTTATAATGCTTTTACTTATCTTATTTAGTTAAGTAGTGTATTAAAAAAGTTGTTCATTAAATATCAATATGCTTTTTTGGCAACACGTTGTCTCAAAATTATAAAAAATAATATTCAACTTCAGGAGGCACCTACTTTAGTTGTAGTGATTTCTGTGCCATTTCTGAACTCAATAAAATTGTAAATGCAGATCTTGAAAGCACAGTGACACACTTTGGTAGCTGATTTTCATTCTACTCACTCAATTTGCAATATTTCAATGCCTTTTTGTAGTCCTTCAGCATCACGGCAGATAGGAACTGCGGGAGAAACAAGAAACGCACAGTGAAGTAAGGTGGATATGGCACAGTACACGTTTAAGGGAATGCTATTAAGTCCTTTTGAAATTCTCATAACATTTCAACAACAAAAGGCTTATATATGTGCCTATATATACAACCACCCCCTCGATCCACTGGCCCACTTTTGTGGGACGCACAAAAAGTTGACTCTGCTGAAAGTTGAATGCGCTCGAAAGCAATTTATTAGCAATCAATAAGCTGGCCAAGTGCGCTCGGTGCCGTAATCCTTCCGAAAGGACTTTGACTTAAATCCGCAATCTCCGTTGGCAGCACAGCAATTTGCATTTGCATAAGGTCCTGCCAAGGATCCCCATTGTTGTTGGCGTTGGGCAACAAAGGGGAACTGGGCCGCGCTTAGATAATGATTATGGATGGAAGGGGGGCTCTTTTGTAGTAGCCAACAGCTGTTGTTCAAATAAAAGTTACAAAAGATTAGAATAAATTAAGCGAATTAATATTTTTGTAAAGAAAAAATAATAAAACTTTATGAAGTAAAAAAACACTTGAGAAATCATAAAAAACTAAATTATGACAGAATTTGTAATATTATTTTGAAGACAATATCTAAATTAAATGAAAATGAATGAGGAATCATATAAAACTAAATTATGACAGAATTTATAATATTATTTTGAAGATATTCTAAAGATATTCTAAATTAAATGAAAATGAATTAATAAAGACTACAACTTTTCAATTTTGTAATGCCTAAGATTGTTTAAATGGAACCATTTATTAAATTTTTATTAATTAATAATGTGACCCATCTCAAAAACAGCAGATTTTCTGTATGCATACCTCCATCTCTCTCGCACTACCTTTCACTGAGCAATGAGTATATCTAAAGCGTTCATACTTGATTTAAAAAATATTCGTATATTCGTCATTCTTTAGCTTACTGTTTGGTTTGAAACAATCCAATTTAAGGATAAGAAATAGCAGCCATCCCCTATAAATTTTTCATTCCTAAAAAAATCCCACGGGAAACCTAAAACTTTGGCTGTTTGTACCATATATAAACTTTAGTTGGCTCTCTCGGGTTAAGTTTTTCTTTTCTATTTTTTAGGACTTGGGTAACCTGAATGGCTCCTACCTCGGCCAGAAACTCAGTGGGCGCGGATATGCTCTCGTCGGCATCCGTGTACTCGGAAAGGCTCTGGCTGAGGTCCTCGCTGGAGGCGGAAGTGGGCAGACCGGAAGCGGAAGCTGCGGCTGCGGCGGCAGCCCCGTTCATTATGCTTATGTTGTTTGTCGTGGCCATCATGGCTGCCGCAGATGCACCTGTTCCAGCCGTTCCTGTTGCGGTTGAGGTGGTGGCTCCGTTTAGGCCATTATCGTTGTCCATGTGGCCATTGCTGCTGTTCGGCCTGACCGCATAGACCCCATTGCCATTCGACTTGTCCATGGAGAGAAGCTGCAAGAGCTGATTTAGGTTCCTGACCCCTTGGACTGTAGGTTTTCAACAAATACTCACGTTTGACATGATCTCCGATAGCAGTTTTAGCAGAATTTTGCAATCCTCAATTCAGCATTGTCGTTGGCTTGTCTGAAATGGCAATTAGAAAAGGGGAATAAATTTGAATTTCCATTGATCTAGATGCAAGATTGCCAGAGACCGCAGTGCAGCAACGGTATCGATTTCGATGCTTATCCCTAATTGGATTGAATCCCATTGCCCCACCTTCGACCTTCAGTTTCTGGACAAGTTGGTAAGAAAAAGGCAGGCCACAAAGAGCGCTGGAAATTCGTTAAATGTCAAATGCTAATGCCACTTCCGCTGGATGAGCGCAGACATTCGCTTTCCAGCTAGCCTTACAGATAAATTTAGACTTACTGCACTACATCAAAAATATACCTACTTTATTTTTACCCATAAATAATATACTTTTTTTAGTCTTTCAGAAACTATCCAAAATGAAACAATAATGTTATTTATAATATATATTACTTCCTAAATAAACTTGGATTTTTTATGCATTAAAAAATCTATTAAAATTAAAATTAATTAAATCTAAAAAGATAGGCTTTTTATAATATTTTTCGACAGTGCACTTTCCCGAGTGTTTCGTACAAAAAGCTAAATTCAATGATGCGGTTGATGGGCTGTTGGGGGATGGATTTTCGCCAGCGGCTTTTCTTTGGCCAACTAGTTGAATAGGCCAACTCGACACGCGAACATACTAGAATTTGCCGGCTGCGAAAGCCAAGTGTGAGGAGGGCAAATGAGCGGAATCGTCGGCGTTCTTCGCTGGCAACGGGCGTTTAATTGGCGAGCGACATGCACCACGCCTCGGGGTATGCAATGAATTTTTCGGTTATATATGCAGCATTCGCAGACAGCCAACGAGAATGTATCTGTGTGTGGTGTGTGCGTGTGTGTGCCGGCTGTCTGCTCCTTTCAATAATTGAAAGCACTCGCCGTCAAGGACTCGAGGGCCGTCATTAAAAACAATAAATTTGCTTTAATGCTCGACAGGCGAATGATTTACTCAATGGGTTTCTGGTTTCTGGTGTGCAGATAGAAAAAAAAAACCATTTACTGGATTTCTTACATCTTACTAGTGCTAAGAATAAAATATTCAGGATCTGATTGACATAAAAAATTAGTTTAGAGGTTGTTGAAGTATAACTTACTGGCAAAGCATTCTAACATATTATAACTCAAATATTCTCTATCATAATATAATAATATTGTATACATCTAAAAAAATAATCTCTTTGGTACCTCAATTTCTTTCTCTGCACTTCTCGTTCGTCTGCAAAATCAATACCAATAATTGCAGTAATAATAATAATAATAATAATAATCTTTGCGACGTGCTGAAGCCATAACTGACATGGCTTTTGCTGCTGACTGGTTGTTTACTGCCCGGAATGGACCCTTAATTGTATTTTATACCCCATCCCAGTGCACTGAATCCTAATTGCCGGCTGCCCGTCTCTGTCACTCGGAGGCAGGCTCTCTCTTTCTGTGTCTCTGCAAACAGCACGTCAGTCAGTCAATTGTCTGCGATTTGTTTACTCGTCGGTTGATCCTTTCTGGCATTTCCAAATGTCAGACATGTCTAGGTCCATCCTGTCACGCAACTCTATCGTATATCTGCATTTTTTGCTAATTTTCAGCCCAGACTTTTACAAGGTTGCGAAAGAAAAAAGAAAAAACATGTTGCTGTTTTGTGGATAAAAGCTTTTAAAAGTACTTTGCGACTACTCGCCATGTGCCACAATTCTCATGACAGCTTTAATTTTTCTTCACGTAAACCCTTTAGTTTTCCGGTCTTAAGCACTAACTTATTCATTGGAGCTCAATTAACACGAGTGGAAAAACTAATTTCAAAACAAGTTTCCCTCTGAGTGATTCAACGTTTCGAAAGTTGCTAAAGCAGTTAAAAACTAAAGTTTCGTGCTTGCCAGTCACAAGATTTTGAACCAGCTTAAGAAATAAGAAAGCAGAACCATGCTGTCTGTGGCCTAAAAGTCATGTGTGGAATTAAGCAAAATAATTTTATTTAACTTTAATGCCAATTTTTAATGCTTTAAACGAATAAACTCAGAGCATTTTCTACACAATTTATGGACATAGCCTATGCTTTCAACCAATTATAACGATAATGATGGCCCCCATTAATTAGTTGAAAGTGTTTTTCACAGGCTTTGATTTATGCAACAGCAGCTGCAACATTGTCGATACCTGGAATTGGAATCTAATGGAAAAACTTTTTATCCACCATGAGACCACAAACAGGTGCTGGCAACAAGCTCAAATCATTTTCATTTGCATAATTAAAATGTCTACTGGCAAATTGAATTTCCATCCTAGGGCCGGGCCTGCTACCTGGCCTTAACCGGAAACCCCCTTGGGGTTGAACCAAATCTAAAGTCGGCGAACCGGAAAGTTATGTATGTGAGCAACGTGTGCCACAAACGTGTATATACATATGCTCTATGCGTCATGGGGTCAGATGGCGGCCACAGTGCAGTAAAATTGCATAAAAAGCCATTGCTGTTACTGCATTTCGGTTGTCCAGTTTGAAAATGCGCCGAATAATTTATAACAAACACTTAAATGCGACGGCGATACCAATCCCCAGCCAGGCCCATTCGAATGTTGCCAAATTGCCGGCCTGTTGGGGCTTATTTGAGCCAAAACAACATGCAATATGTAGTCGATGTCCCAACGCCTGCCAACAACTAACCAAAACCGACCGACCAAGAGACCACTAGACCAACCGAAGGAGCAGAGGATTCCGAGCCGAAGGTCCTTGCCTTTGGTCAGTAACAGCACGAGCCGTTAATGAGTTTTCCTTTAATACATTTTTTAGCCGGCCCACACAGACGACGAGCCCATCTGGCCAGGCCCATTGATGCAGATAGAAAAAATTATAGAGGTGGATTTATAAAATCGAACCGAACATGAAAATGGGTTTAAATTTTGACCGTCGTATAACAGAAATATTTGAATGTAGATTATAAGAGAATTTCACCACAAATTGATAGAGGTATCCCACGTACAAATCAAGTTCCAATTACCCAAAATATGGAAGTTAGGAGTGTAGTTTTAGGTTCCCATTCAAGAAGCCTTGGGAAATACGAAAAAATCGAACATGAAAATGCGTTAAAATTATATAACAGAGTATAACAGAGATATTTAAATGCAGATTGTTAGAGAATTTCACTACAAATTCAAAGAGGTATCCCACGCATAAATCAAGATTTATTTACCCAAGTTATGCAAGTTAGAAGTGGAGTTTTGGGTTCCCATTCTTAAAACCCTTGGAAATACGAAAAAATCCAACATGAAAATGGGCTAAAATTTTGACCCTCGTAAAACATAAATATTTGAATGTAGATTACTAGAAAATTCGACCACAAATTCATGGAGATATCCCACATTGAAATCGGTATACAATTAGTCAAGTTATGAAAGTTAGAAGTGCAGTTTTGGGGACCTATTTTGTAAGTCATTGGAATTACGAAAAAATCGAGCATGAAAATGGGTTAAAATTTCGACCCTCGTAAAACATGAATATTTGAATGTTGATCATTAGAGAATTCCACCACAAATTCAAAGAGGTATGCCACATTGAAATCGGTATACAATTAGTAAAGTTATGAAAGTTAGAAATGCAGTTTTGGAGACCTATTTTGGAAGTCATTGGAATTACGAAAAAATCGAACATGAAAATGGGTTAAAATTTCGACCCTCGTATAAAAAAAATTTTTAAATGTAGATTACTAAAAAATGCCACTACAAATTCATAGAGGTATCCCACATAAAGGTTGGGATCCAATTAGTCCAGTTATGAAAATTAGAAGTGCAGTTTTGGGTAGTTATAGTACCAAGAATTGCAGTTTTGTGACCCGATACTAAAATCCCTTGGAAATACGTAAAAATCAATCCAGAACAATTGATTTTTAAATAGACTTATCCAATACCTGTAGAATTTGAGACATATTTTTTCTTTCTGTAGAGTCACTTGGCTAAATGTCATCAATAAAAGGCGAATTTATGATAGAGCATAAATATATGTGTGTGTTTGTTCAGCAAAAACGACTTTGGGAACTGTAATAACAATTCTTGGTATATATTGTATATAGTCCCTCCCTTTGGCTGGACGACGGTACATTGCAGTACTTGAAAGGACGTGGGCCAAATTGCATGATTATAATGATCGTCCTAAAAACGTTGTTATCGCTTACATCCAGTGCAATTACGGTTGCTGCACTTTGAGCAGCTGCCAAGCGTTGGCCATTTAACTCGTCCGCCGTTGCCCAAATATTATGGTAATAGTGTTCAAAAAGTACCTTTCGTTTGCCATGGACCGCTGAATTTTCATCGAAAGTTTGGCTCTTTGAATCAGGCTAAATTGGCTTGTGTAAGCTGCTTTCTATGCAGTCTATGCAGGCCCACTTATGAAAGAGGGCTTAGGAATTCCTGGCAGTCCAAAGGAATAGATGAAAATAGCATTGCAATTTTTTTTATTAAATTCCAGGCAATTGAATCCACAACTAATAACATAAAGTAGGGCAAAACTTTGCAGGGAAACTTGCTTAAAGCTGTTTAATATTAGTCTGGAACGTCTTCAACAGTTTTATTTCCAAACTTAAATGTCTTCTTTGAACATAAGTATATCACAATAAGGCTAAACTCATATTTTATCGCTCTAGAGGTATTATAATTCGGCAAAGAAAAGTTTCTGCAGAGCTAAAAACTTGACTATGGAAAGTTTAATTTGGCACCACCCTTCGAAAAACCTCCTCCCACCACCCAAGGACGGGCAGTGGGTGGTGGCTCGCTGTGGTCATTGGCTTTGCATGGATTACAATCGATATTGGGCGGAAGGGGCGGAGGGTTATCTATTCGTCTGTGCGGTTTAGTTCGCCACCGAAGCGGCAAATAAGCAATTATGCTGTGTGTTACATTTTCCAAAACACACCGCCATACGCGGCGTATGCGCAATATTTTCCATTCGACTCCGAGGCTTTGCCTTATAACAATGCGGCTTTGCTCGGGAATTTTTGGCATTGTATTGCCAGGCTATTGTTTGTCGTGCCCGCATTATACCTAAACAGGAATTTCTATATGCCCACATGTGCATTCTGCTCCTCAGATGCTTTCTAGCCGCCACTCAGCCATTCTGTCTGCTGCCATTCATTCATTCATTCACTCAGTCAGTCACTCACTCGCCGTCTTACGGCGCAAAAGTCACCCGAGTGGTAATTAAAATTATAGCAACAATGCGACGGCTTCTAGGCCAAGAAAACGATGAGGAACGGTTGCAAAAGCCGCTGGCTGGCACAGAAAACAGAAGGCGATGCGGAAACGTTGGCTGTTTGTGCAGCACACACGCTAACAAGTTGCGGCTGCTTACATATTTGCTACAAAAAGGACACTCTTTCACACAGGCCAGCCTTGACAACTTGAAATATTTATGAGTGCCCGCCAACTCGACCCAAAGACGCTGGTGACAAGCCAAGAGGAGGCTGAAACAAAAACCCAGCACCAGAAAAAGTACTATATGCGTTGAGTCGGCAGAGTGCTGAATGTAGGTCTTTAAACCAAATTACACATTTCCAGATTTTTCTCTTACATCTTTAGTTGGGATATATTTGATAATCATTTAATGAACAAGAATAGCTTAAAGTACCCCTATACACATAATCATATTCGGTATAATCTACAGTCTCATTTGAAACATATAACTTTTTCTTATGTTTCTTGTCTATATAATCATGTTCTCTGTAATCAGATGCCTCATATAAGACGGTTTTATCGGTTACTACTACTATGAAACTTATTCCCTTTTTGGTATAGTCGGTAGTTTTATTTTAAACGGTTCGATACGTAGTAGACTCATCGTAGAATTCCTCCTCCACCACGTAACCGGTATAGGCATAATACTCGCTGCTATCGGATTTGCCGTTAATATACTCCTCCACATCGTAGATAGTGTCCTCTTTTGTTGTTGTGCGGACGGTGGTGGTTCTTCTGGGAGGACGCTTCTCAATTTTTTTGGCATAGATACAGGTCTTTTCGCAAGCTGTCTTGGTATCGTAAGCATTAAAACCGATTATGCCGCACTTGAGTTTAATCATGCGGCATTTTCTTATCGAAGTGGAATAATAAAATACGTAGTTTGTCATGAGGCAGTTGCCATATCCTCTGGGCTTTACGCGACAATACTTTCTAACCTTGGCCATCTTTATACCAGAGATCAGCAGGAGGATCACAATCACTTTAAGAATCATTTAGCTTTGTTGAGGGCTGCACAACTGAAGTAAAAGCGAATCAATATTTTGAAATGCAATCGATTTGCGATTCGATTTGCACGTTATGACATTTTTATTATGTGAAAATAATTGTTAACGCTTTTAAATTAAGAGAGGAACAGCCATTCAATTTTTAGTTTCTTCATATGTGATTAAAACTCCATAAGTGATAAAAGTCCGGTAAAAATTCGGTCTTTACAATAAATAAAACAACAATAAAATAACAATAAAATGTAAAACAAGTCTAGTATTTGGTTTTTAGTCATTCTTTATATTGTTAAAGTTAATTTATATCACTTTATATCACAATAAAAGAAGTAAAAGTCTCTCTTATGCACTTCCTGAGCCTGCTAAAATAAATATGGTTTCCTTCAGCTGAGTACTGCCAACGGTTTTTGGCTTATACCGACATTGTCATTTTTTGTCTTAACTAACTTTCTATGTGGAACTCATTTGTAAATAGATTTCAACGCTCTTTAGACTAATGGGTAACAAAGTGGAAAAAATATTTTAAAATATTTTGACACTCTTTAAAAAACCTACAAAACACAAAGGTAGTTTCTAATAAACAGAGGACTATATCCTTAATTTTAAAAACTCATTTCTGTGTTCTCATTGCCAACCAACATCCTGTATATGCCTAGAAAACCCAGAGGATTAACATCTGCATTGCTAGGTGAGGACTTACGGACTTACGGGGGTCTCGAGTTGATCGTTTAGCACATCATTAAAAATGCTTTGCTGTGCAGAAAGTTTCGAGTACTCGGCACTCTCGTGTGGCAACGGTTGCCGCTCTCGAGTGGCAGAAATAAATAATTAAAATTTACAAAAATCCCAACCAGAAGAGCACACAATTCCCGCCAAGGACGAGGGTTAATGCGTCCTCTTCGTGGCGGCAAAGGTGACGGTGATGCAGGGGGAAATGTGGCATAAATTTGACGGGCCTGCTGACGGGCCAGCTTCTTCGCCACCTACCTGCAATTATTTACGAGCAGTGTCTCCTCCACCTGGTTAACGCATATCCAGCCTCTTGGATTTTTCCGAGCTGTGGTTTGGAGCCAGCAGGTTCTAGGATTAATTAGCACAGAGTCCCCGGACTTCACTCGAATCAAAGATTCTGCGGCGTGGGTAAAACTAATTAACTTGTGTTTTCCCTGGCTTCTACGCAGTTGAAGCTGCACAAATGCCTGCAAGAGTTTGCTGAGTTTGCACACACGCACAACACGATCCCTTCGAAAGTGGTCCTGTGATTACGCGGTTATATTCAATTTTAGGATGCACAATCTCTGGCTATTTATCCAAATGGGAAACGGCAATTTGAACTTTAAACACTTTGTTGCAGCGGAAAATGAAAACGTTTTCCTCCCAAGTGAAGTAAAATTCGTTCCGCCTTTTTGCGTCGCAGTTTCGCTTAATTAACAGAGTCGACGACTGAACGAAATGTCCTTTTTATACACACTTGTTCGCTTTTACCTTGCCCAGAGGAGAGCTTTCTCCTCTCTCCGGCGCTCTTTGGCCAGCTTTCTCTCTTTCCCAGTCAGCTTTGCTCTCGCTTTTGGGAATACCTTGCTTATAAGGTATGGAGGGCTATGATATGATGAGCATTCAACAGTTATTCATATAAAGCTATCGTACTAAAAAATTATATTAAATCAATAAATAATAAATAGTAAGGAAATTACAGATATCTTATGGTTAGTTTTTGATTTGTGTGTTTCATTTTTGGAGTATTTTATTGTAAACTAGATTAAAGTTTCTTTACTAATTTATCCTTTTCACGTTTCATTTATTTTTTTAAGATTTCAAATATTATTTTTTTTTAAATTTCAATTTTGGTATTAAATCACTTTTATTGGTATTTTAAATAAAGGCAGTCTTAATGCTCAGCTCTCCAAAAGCTCTTCTCTCACCTTGCGAGCTTTCCCCTCTCTCTCTCTCCCACTCTCTCTCCCGCTGCGTTACAGTACGAAAACAAAACAAACAACAGAGCGGAGCGGATCCGGAAATGGTGCAGGCCAAGAGACTGATGGCCGACTGATTCTGGCCATGTTGTCTGCCCTGCAACTGTGTGTGCACATCGGTGTGTGTTTCTGTGAGCGAAAGTGTGAGTGTGAGAGTGGGAGTGGGTGTTCATGTAACGCGAGTGGCCAAGTCAGCTGGGAAAAATACTATGCAGAGCGTACGCATCGGGAGCGGAGCGAGAGATTTTTGCGGCCCATTGAGTGTGAATTAAGAGATGCCGGCTTAATGCGAATCCATGCACATACGTATCTGTTTTTTTTACTTTTTCATATTTTTCATGTGCAGTTTGTGGATGCATGTATGCCCTCGAGTGGCAATGGCAGCTCAACGAGGATGGATGCTGGGTACAGGCTGCTCCCATGAGGTTTCCACATTTCGCATTTCAGCATTTTTGTGGCATGCTTTTGAAGGCGAGCAAAGTGAATATCCCTGTCTTTATTGCTTCAGTCAGCGTATATGCAATTTTTAATCGGAATATTAAATATTGTTATGTGAAAAGTAAATACATACCTCGCTGAGGTCAGACTCTAATTACCATGTGACTTATGCTGAACAAAAATATTAAAATTGCTTATTATATTTTGTAGTTTTTCCGAGCTCTTCATTTCATGCTTTGCTTAAATTTCCTGTTTTTAATAAACTGAAATAATTCCACTGCACATAAATCCCTTAGCGGCCATTAGATTGTCAGCAGAAAAGTGTGCTACAAACATTTCAGTTACTTTTTAAACATTTTCACTTTTGCCATTTCCCTTTGCCATCATTTAAGCGGGCAGCGCGAGAAACTCGTTCCAGTCAGCAGGTCCTTATGAATGCAAACTCGCATTTGTTTCCCGAAAAGGGAAATTTACGCTGGCAGTTGCAATCCCATTTTGCGTGTTGCAGGGGATTCCGCACGATTTCCTGTTCGCCACGGACACTTTGGCCTCCCACACAGCCCACATACACATCCGCATCCCGATTTCCACCCAAAACACCACGTCCTTCGCACGTGGCAAATGAAAACAGGTTTGGCTCTGCTTATATATAAAAAATTTATTGCGTTTAACTTTGTGGGGTTGGGCTGAGGATAGTAGAATGAACGAGTTTTTCATGCTTAGCGGCATGCCAAAGATGGGAATCTTAAAACTAAATGGGTTAATCTTAAACTTGAATGAATCGCTCTGATATTTCAGCCGCTTGGTTCGTTGGTATCGACTTAGGATCTACATTTATGCCTAATGATATGTTGATTTGGTTGCTTGCAATCGTTTCACAAATGTACAATTAGTTGCTGAAACCGAAGACTACAGAGATAATACAAATAATCCGAAGCGATTTACATTAGAACTTTCAATTTTAGTTTTGAAAATTTCAAAGATCTAAGGACCACTTTCGAATGTCTTAAAAGTATAATTAGAATAACGATAACTAGTTCATACTCATTTCATCCTCTCATTTAGTATGCCAAGGAATGAGCTTACAGACTAAGCAAATATCAAGGTTTCCGAATCAGATCAAAATTTTATGAAATATGATGGATCAATAGATCGCTTTTATAATCGGAATTGGGTGCTTAGGTATATGAATCTTTCTGTCGAATCTTTCGATTTCGATATGTGTCGTTTGGATGGCCTAGCAGTTCATGTAGTTGGGCGCCTGCTCCTCTGCCTTGGCCTCACTTTCGGGGGCAATGTCTCCCACATTCTGGTAGACCTCGGCCTGGACCTCGATGCTGCCCACCTGGGGACAGGGGACTGGGATCTGCTTGGGCTTGAAGGAGCTGCATCCGCTGGCGGAGCTGCTCTTGGTCAGCTTGCCGTAGATGATGTTGGAGCGCTCGTTCAGCTTGATGGGCTGCAGGGTCACTCCGTTGTGATTCTGGTAGTGCTGGCTCTCCGCCTGCTCCTTGGCCTCCTCGATGGTGTTCAGGTAGTTGTTGCTCTGGGACTGGGCCAGCGGTTGGCTGCCCACGCCGTACACGGGTATGTTCGAGGGGAACATCTGGTAGTGCTCGGATCCCGTGGGACTGGTGGGTGTATTCAGGCGCTGGCAACTGAACATGGGCGAGGGGAAGACGATCTGGTGGCGCTCGTCACCGGGCGTGGAGCTGGGCGTGAAGACGGGCCGCGGAGCAGGTGGCACCATGTAGTTGTCCATCATGCGGCAGTGGGGAAAACGACGGTCCTCGTGATCCGAGTGGGTGCCCGAATCTCCCAGAGAGGCACCACTGCAATTGCTGCCGGTACTCAGTCTTCCGGAGGAGGAACTCGAGCTGGACACGCTCTGCAGGCTCAGCGAGCTGATGGGTCGTCCTGCTCCCACGCCGGAGCTCACTCCGCCACTGGACTTGAAGCTACAGCTGGTGGCTATCGAGGACTTGGTCTCATCCAGCAGGCTATCATTGCCACCCGGCGTCTTGGATCGCGAGAAGAACTTCTTGATCCGTTCGAAGGGAGTCTCCCGCTTCAGGTGCGTCCTCACCTGCTCCTGGATGCGCTCGTACTCGCGGCGCAGCTGGTCAATCTGCTCCTGCTTCTCCCGGAAGCTCTGCTGGACATCGTTGCGGTGCTTCCAGCGCTCCACCAGCTGCTCTACATCCCGAATGGAGAGCACATTGTTCTTAAAATCATGCATAATCTCGGCCAGCTCGTCGTCCGCATTGGAACGTGCATGGCTGGCGGCGGAGGCATCGCTGGCACTGCGCTTGAGGGTTCCGTAGCCTGGCTGCTGCTGCTGATGGTGGCTTCTGGCGCTGGTTGACCGACTCAGCCTGAGGGGCTCCTCCACGGGTCGATTGGAGGGCTGGAACAGGTAGTTGCCATCATCCTGGACCACCGGCACATTGGAGGGCTGCAGCACATAGTCGTTGCCTGGCTGGTTCTCCAGCAGCTGGGAGCACTCCTGGCTGAACTTGTCGGTCTGGTAGAGAGGAGCACCGTCCACTTCATCCAGGGATTTGGCTACATCCTTGGGTTTCTGGTTCTGCTCCTTGGACTGGTAGTAGGGTGGCTCATTGATCCTCAGCTCATTGGTGGTCTTCTCGGGACCCGGTTGGCCTCCGGCTTCTGGTAGCTTCTTCTCGGACTCCACCTTCTTTTCGGCCACGGAGGCCTGCAGGTTCTCATCCTCCGTCTCCACACTGATGTAGTTGAGATTCGAGATGGCCAGCGTCTCTGTTTTGGGCCTGACCTCGGGTGTGTTCTCCCGCTCCGATCCACTGGACATCTCCATGTACTCCGCCGCGGGCAGTTGCTTGGGTGGCTTGCCCTTGCCGGGATGAGCTTCGATGACCACATTTGCATTCGGCTTGGGACTGCTCTCGCCAGGTGGTGTCACTCCCTTGAAGTAGTGGTACATGGTGGTCAGCTCATGGAACTCGGCGAAGCTGACAATGTTCTGCGCCAGCTTGTGGTGATTCTCCTGCTCGGCCAACTCGGCCGGGGTGCGTCCGGCGCAGTTCCTCACGCCGCAGGCGGTGTCGCCGCCTGGGCACTCCATCAGCTGGATGCAGAGCCGGTTGAGGCCCCACCTGGCGGCAAAGTGCAGCAGGGTGGGATACTCCTCCGGGCTGGACTCCAGGCGGGTGAAGAAGTGCGGCTGCCGCTCGCTGGGACCGCTGAGCAGGTGGAAATTGGGCGGCATGTTGCGCTGGAAGCACTGCAGCAAGTGCTGATCCAGGGCATCCCGCTCCACGGGTCCAATGCCCAAGGCATGGCACATGAACTCTATGGGCGAGTCCTCGATGCGCAGCAGCTGCTCCATTTCCCGCAGACGACTCTCGCACTTGATGGGCCTGGCGCCCAGACTCTTATTGTTCTTCTCGATCCGGATCTCGATCATGGTGGAGATCTCCATGCAGGCCTCCGGGATGTTGAACTGCAGGGTGTAGGGATTGCGGCACTTGAAGTTGCGCAGCTCAATCAGCTCGCCGGATTTCTCCACCAGCAGCTTCAGGGTGTCATTCTTCTCCAGCGGCTCTGCCAGCAGGGCCACCACCTTGTTCTGACCCAGTTTCACCTTCTTGGGCAGCACGGTGAAGCCCTCGGTGCAGCTGGAGAAGCTGCGCGATAGACCACCACCTCCTCCGCCGGAGTTATCTTGGCATGGAGGGCGCTGGCATAGGGCTCGACCCAGGATATCGGTGGCTATGCCCAGGATGTTGCTGATCTGCACCTGGTCATTGTCCCTCACCACACACCGCCGCCACTTGTAGTAGCTGGGCAGCGCCGTCTTG
Organism: Drosophila biarmipes; assembly: GCF_025231255.1. Taxonomy (NCBI): domain Eukaryota; kingdom Metazoa; phylum Arthropoda; class Insecta; order Diptera; family Drosophilidae; genus Drosophila; species Drosophila biarmipes. The sequence goes on along the minus strand of NC_066616.1, from coordinate 28,685,523 downwards.
TGCATCTCCTTCACCTTGTCCTCGCTGACGTCCAGCAGGATGGCCAGGACCTTCTCCACCCGGATGATCGCCGACAGCTGGGTCATCAGGAAGCTGTGGGGAAGGGCCAACAGGGCGGGACACAGGATCACTATCTGCAGCGCTGTGTTCTGGTACTTCTGGGCAATTTCCTCGCTGAAGGGACCATCGTCAATTTTGATGTGCAGAAAACTGGAAAATTAGATTAAATATATTAGATATATTTTATAAATATTATGAAATGTGTTAACTAACTATGGAAAGCGATTAAGGCACTTCGAGAGCTCCAACTTATTTTATGAAATTAATCACATTTAAAATTGGGAACATTTAAAGTTCTCTCTAGATTTTATATTTAACTCATTTAAATTTAAATAATTTATTTTTTATGGAACTTTAAACTTACTTGAATGGTTTCCGTCCGCGCTGTTTGGTGATCTTGTCGAAGTGGTTCTTCAGGAAAGTGGCCCTCAGATAGGCCCGCTCGCTGTGCTTGGCGGTGATGATCAGGATGTCGTCCATATTGTAGCCGGTGGGACTCAGGAACCCGGATGCACTCGCTCCACTTGCGTTGTTCACGTTGCCGCAGTTGTCTGCAAAATGAGCGGAAAAGATCGTGGGACGGTCAGCGAGAATGACTCGAAAACTCAAATAAAACGGAGGAGTTGCTGATAAGAAACCCATGGCCCAAGGCGACCTCCTGAATAATCTCCCATTATGTACACAGAAACTCATATATGCAGTGCGTGTGTATGCGATAAATAATGTGTTTACTTAGGATTTGACCAACTTGATTTGTAACCTCTTCAAACAGTCCCCACTCCCGGAAGAAATCCTATTTGACTTTGCCCTGGGGAATGTGACTTTTTGCCCCATTCAAGCGCCGCTATTCTTCAAAATGCGATAGTCAAGGACGCAGTGGGAAAGTGTGGGTATACTTGAGTGAGGCACTGTGTCACCTGAATCAAAATTGTCACTTATCTTTGTTTTGGGTCAGGTATTTGAGAATAGTTTTGATTACTGAGAAACATCTGGAAGTTGATAGTCAGGTGAAGGTATATTTTTTTTTTTAAATATTTATGATTGATTTTTAAAAATGTATATTAAGTGTAAATATGTCAAGTAAGTCATTATTTTTGAAAGCACAGATTAAAAATTTTATAATTTCCAAATTCTTTTGAAAGTTACAGCCACAATGTAGCTTTTTCACTAGACTTCTTTCACACCATAAATTTTTATTTTCATTTCTCATCAATATATGCCACATACTTCACACTCACTCACTCACGATTTGTAATCCCCAAATATTTAGTTTGGATCAGTTATGTTGTAATACACCAAAGATCTTGCTTAACACTAGAGGAACTCAGAGATAATGCCAGGAATCTGTTGAACTTTCCACACAGCCACATTCCGCAGTGACAATCTCATCGCGACTGACCGAAGATACATAGATGGATTTGGATTTTAGTGGAAGGAAAACAAAAGATCTTCGGATGAAACTAAATAAAACAAAATAAATTACCTAGGGGGAAGCTGTTTTCCTACTCTCTCCCGTTTTAGCCAAATAAATTAGGCCGGACTAATCAGTTGTGTTGTCCCAGCGACACTTTTCCCGCCGCCGGCTTCAGGTTGCCCCATAAATTTAGTCACGTTTAGCGCATTTAAATAAATCTCCTCGGGGCAAAAAAACACCCAAGCACTCGGCTGATGATGATGAAGATGAGGACGATGCACACGCACATGGAAAGTGGAGACAAAGCGATGCTATCTCCTGGCCAAACCGAAATCCACTGTTGCATTTGCCAGAATCTGAACTTCTTGACACCCACAAATGGCGGCGACGTCAGCAGAAGTATCTCTATCTTTACTTCGCTCTTTCTTCCTGTTGCCTGGTACACTCTGCCTCTTATTTTTCTGCTCTTCCTGCCCGACTTGCCCCCCTTCTCGCCCAGATATTCCCGTCTCCCTGCAGCTGGTGCTCATTATAAGGCAAAGGAACTGGAACTCTCGGTTCTATATGATGTGGAAATGCAAAAAGTAGGGGGAATGTATGGATATATTTTGCTCCATTTCATTTCGGCCTCTCTTCATATGCAAAATTTTGTCAAATTTTATTTGATGCCCTCTAAAAAGACCCCTGACAACATAATTAAGTGGAACTGTTGCGAAAGCTTTGCTTTGGCCCTTTTAAATGATTAATTACTGTGACCGAATACAAGTTTAGCTTGAGCTTCAAATTTTTTTAAATATATAAAAAAAAATTGTTAATTTTCTGTATCATAAAAGTTCTGAAAGCATTTTAAAGCCAAATTTAGTATTTGAAAACAGAAAACCTTTTCTATTCAAGTATCTAAAACTTTTCAAATTCAATTAAATTTAAAGTGAACTTTAAAGTTTGCCTCAAAAACCAAACCATAACTAGGTTTACTTTCGGATATATTTGATTTGTGGGGAACTAGCTTTGTTTTGAGTTGTTGATCCTGCTCCACCGACTTTGGCCTTAATGGCTTTTGTTTCATTTCAGTTTGCAAACTTTGATTTTGTGACGAGGGAGGAGGAGGCGGCTGTCGCTGCATTGAAATTTATTTCTCAATTACATGGCAGACGACAGTTTTGCGACAGCAGCGCGGCCGTTGAAAATTGCAAGTGAAATGGGAAGGGAATGAAAAGCGCAGTCTGACATTGAGTTGCTCCGTGGACTATATAGTATATTCCGGATTGGCTGAGTGCTGAAACATCTGGTAATTGTTAAATCGCTCCTCCTTTTGGTTAAGACAAAATGCTCCCTTTGTTCGTGATCATCATCTTTGTGCCTTCTGGCTCGCTTGCAATTTGCAAAAATACTCTGCCTTTTCGGCTGTGATCGATCACAATTTAATGGACCTCTCGTATCGCGCCGCTGCATCCCGAACTCACTCATCTCCATGTCCACATAGTCCTCCTCCCCGGAAGGCCTTCGCTGTCCCGAGGCGCAGCTAAAGAGGCGACAACTGCCCTTCGTTGGCATTTCCACTTCGATTTCGATTTGTTCGCTTCGAAACTTGCTTTAAGATTCCACAAAAGAACAAAAAACCAGCGAAATACAATGTTTTCAATTGTTAAGCGCCGCGAAGCGAGTCAAACATTGCGCTAATTTGTCGTCGCAGCATCCACATTTCGAATGGAACTAACTGCGCGAACCACAATTGTGGGCCAGTGGTTTGACCCACCGCAAATCAGCGGCTGCCTAGGATTACGCCTTTAATTAATTGATTAAAACTAACGCCGCGAGTGGGCAGCTGCGGAATCTGGTTTCAGTCGAGCGGAGGAAAGTATTGGGTTATCTTGAAGATGTCAGTTGGCTTATCAAGCTCAAAAGTGGAACTACTTTCTGTTAAATTTCAAAAACTCTTAGATAAAGCTTTGTTGCCACCATTTCATATATTTATTGTATTATTTTTCTACCAAATGATATATTTTCCTTGAAATCCCATTATATTGAAGAAGAACCCCCATAAATTCCCAAATAATTCATCAAAAACAGCGTTCTTATAAGTGAGTTTAGCCCAGGCTGGCTTGATTTTTATGATGATGTTTTGGGAGAGTGGTAAAATGCAGAGGGGCTGGCCGCACATTTTGGGCAGAGACAATTTGAATAAATGCCAACCGCTGATGGTGACACTTTTTGTATTCATTTCGTTCTTCTTTCTTTTATTTAGCAAGAGGCATAAATCAGCGAAAGGCGAACACAAAAATATGAATGCGGGATTAAATGGACTGCGGCGGAACGCAATGGGTTAAGGCGGGAGGGGCTCTTTCGAGGGGGCCCAGGGGCCACCGGACGACACACAAATTAACCCTCCCCCTCGAGAGGCAAACAAACAAACAGCAAATAACTCAAAATGCCCACATGTATGTGTGCCTACATACCATAACAATTATCATTTAATTATGTCAACTGTAACTTAATTATGCGCATATATATCTTTTAATTTGAGGCCAGCTCTTCCACTGGGATTTGGTTAATTGTCGACTTCCTTATGAAATTGCGAGTATGTGGTACTCCCCATTTATTCCCGAACCGCGAGCAGTCCTTTCTCACAAAAGTCTAACCCAAATTCCGTATGCCGTGCTCGCAGAGATTTGTATTAATTTAGATTTAGTTCGCACTAGGCATAAATCATAAGTGATTTAAATTGTTTTAGCTCTAGTTTCGGTGCCATGTCCAGCCATTTCGCCCCGCCCCCTGGCATCCGAGCTCCCAGATCGTTAAATGGAAATTGCTGTTCTCATTGTCTCTCGGACTGCCTGCCTCAGAGTGTGAGAATTTCTGACAGCTGGACACCGGGGGAAAACGATGTCATGGGGCAGGGAAATCGCACTGAGCATGGGGATGGTCAGTCACAACGATTATAAATGACATTGCATTTGATTTGGCTCTCTGCCTCTGAATGCGCCTGCATTTGTCTCTCGTTTCTGGAGGCAATCTGTGCTTCGGTTTTTGGGTTCGGGAGAGGTCAGTGAATTGGACAATGTACGGATTAATGATAGCTCTGGGCAACTGTGATGCATGAACACTCCAATTAAGTGAAAGATGTCGTCAAAGATGTGTTTATAAATGAAGGTTTTCCTTAGTACTATTTGTTTCTAATATATTTCCAATTTCCATAGAGGTTTAGCTGATATTCTATGATGATGATGTTCTTCACTTTCCTAAACACAAAGCAGATGCGACCAAGATCACTTTTTTCCTCTTCTGGATAACCCCCAAATGGAGTACTCTCTGACCCAGTAAATGAAGAAATTTATTTTCTCATTGAAACGTCTAATAATGAAAACATTTAAAAACACATCATAAAATGTTGCATCGAGTAAGCTCCCTTTTCTACGCATTCCCTCCGAAAACCAACAAGGAATTTCCCGCTAAAAGCAAACATAAACAACATTTTGAAATTTCACTTTCGGCCCTAAATAGCGATACAGCAAAAACTATAGCTACAAGAAAAATGAGGCATCGAACCGTTTTCCAAGCCATAAACATAAGGAAAACAAATACTAAAGCAGGCCGTGTGGCAGGGGAAAATTCCCTGGATGGGGCAGCAGCATTTTCACGCTGCGTGCCGCGTCATGGAAAATGAAGCAATGGCATGCCAGACTCCAGGCCCCGGACCCCAGAATTCCCCCGAATATAGATTTCCAACCATGCAGAGTTCTTTGGTAAACTCTAGATGGGAATGCGAAATGGGAGACGGTAATCAAATCCAGCGAACAAGTGAAATGTGCCAAAGGAAACCGAAGTCCATCGAAGGGAAGTTCATAAAAGGCAGTACTAAGTACTTGCTATAAAACGCATTAAGCTGCCTCGTTAGATGGGCCTTGACATAAGCCAAGTTCAAGAAATGCATAATGCATTTAAATGGCAGTTTTTACTGAATTGTAAACAACTGGGAGGTCCCAGGCAAAAGTTCCTCATATCTGATGTTATTTTTGACGTTTCTGACATTAATGTTTTGTTATTCCGCGCTGTCGCTGTCATAAAAGGGCTTGTGCGCTGGACTTGGATGGGGATTGTCAGCCATATATATAGTGTGCCTTGTGTATATCCCGACTCCGACTCCCACACACATGTTGGCCGCCATAATTCCCTTATAATAACAATGGGCGGCAACTCTTTTTTTTAGGGACTAACTACAAAAATAGATCCAGATACTGGGGATTCGTGGTATTAGGGCATTGAGTAATTGTGCAGCAGGTGTCAAATGTCTCGCCTCATCCGTCAAGATGAACTCGAACCGAGGGATATGGTAATTTCTCAACAAAAATATTAAAAAAATGCTGGGCTTCGTGTTAAACTCAACATTTGTGGTCTTATAAAGGAGGAAAATCCAGCCAACACCTCAGAGTCCCCCCACTAATGTTGATTAATGCCCGCCCCAGTTGGAGCAGCGACAACTTTGTCAAACACTCCATCAAACACAATTCAAATGTTTCGCTCCCGAGGTTTTTGTATTATTTTATTTATTTTCTTATTTATTCGATTCATTTTGATGGGGGAATGGGCAAGGTATTTGTGTCACTCTGGCAGCGATTCCACTGATCTATGCGTTCTGGCTGCCAATAAATGTCGCCATAAATTTCACAACCAACATTTCAGGCATCAGGAGGCGGCTCCTAATATAGTCATAAATATTTTGTTGGCCAATTTAAAACAATGCACACATCGTTTCATGTGAATGCGATGGGGATAACTCGTTGGTTCCTCGGTGTGGGAAATACATTTTTCAAGAGAAGTGTTTAGGGAAATGCTTGGCCTATGGGATAGGTTTTTCAGAATTTTTTAATGCATTTTAAACGAATGTTGCTGTGGTAACAAGACCTCTAGAAAACTTGCCATAAAAACCAATTTAGTACATTAGGATTACAAGAACTTCAAGGTTAATAGGCGTGAGTACAAGTCCTAAATAAATCAAGTCGTTAAATATAAAAAGCCCGCATTTTTTCTGGCTAGTGTAAACAAGAGCGTTATTTTTTATGGCAAGCGTACATCAAAAAATTAAAAAAAAAACAAAACAACCACGATGATAACTTGACAATAATCAAGTCAAATTTTTCGTTTCCGTTTAATAAACAAGACCGAGGGAGCGAAAGGGACGGCAGAGGGTGGGAGTGAGAGCGAGCACGAGCGTCTCCATGTGTGTTGTTTTTGTTTCCTGCATGCAATTTATGCTGCAAGCTTCGGCTGTCGCAGCCGCACGCACACATGGACAGCCTTCTATGAGGGATTTCCGGTGCGTGCGTCGCTGCCGCAGTCGCTGCCATGGGCTACACTGAGAGAAAGTGCTAATACGAAATATAGAAAACCATAGAAACAAAAATAAAGCTATAAAACAAATAAATACTAAAGATTAGTTAAACAATTTTAAATATTTAGTAATACAGTGATCAACTTACTTTTTTTAATAACTGTACGATTCAAAGAATTGAAAAAATGTACATTATTTACAATAGGTTCTATTTAAACTAAAACAAAACATATATTCTTAAACAACAAAATAACGTGGACTTTAAATCATTAATTTAAGAAATTAAACTAGATTTGAATAAACGTTTATTTCAAAAATATCCAGCATATATATACCCAGTTTAGAAATAGTTAAACTGACAGCTCTGAGTTATTTTTAAGAAAATATTCAGCACCATTAAGCTGAGTTCTCCTCAGCATGTTTACTTAGCGTCTGCGCCTGCGCATTGTTTTTTTTTGCGCCAACTGCAAATTGTACGTTACTTTCTGCACATTCTGCTCGCTGGCCCGTTGTTATTGTTATTATTGTCTGGTGGGGGCTGGTGTTTGTGCTAGTATTTGTATTTGTATTTATGTTGCCTGCAGGACGGCACCTGCTGCCCTTTTACCGTCCCGGCCCGCCCACCTCGCCCCAGCCCTCGCAGCCGATCCGCGATTGTTACTCAGCATTAACATCACGCACAGCCCTTTCAATTCAGTTTATAATTGCTGTTTGCTTTTTTGCTATTTTTAAACACGCACGAGGAAGGGCAGGGAACTGAGTGTACATGGCATCCAGAAATATGAGCATTATTTTGAAGCCTAGTCGAAGAAGGGCACGCGCTCTGCCCCAGCACATCTGCGTTTTTGGGGTAGCACAGCTGCCCCTGGTTTTCCCCCTCAATGTCCCGCTTTTTATGTCTGGCTTTACATTTTCCTTTCCGCGTTTTTTTTTTGTGATATTAATTAGAAAATAGGGGAGCAGCAGGGAAATGAACCCAAAGTCTAGACGGTTTTAAGCGGAAACTCAATCTGTGCTCTATTTTTGAAGCCGTGTCCCTCATCTTTCCAAACACGTGCCCCCAGTGGAGTGTGGTTCAAATGAAAAAAAAAGGTAAAAAACGAAAAGGGAAATTGCTTATTTCAAAAGGTCCTTCAATTACCATACAAAAGTTTCTTCCACTCGAAGAACCCTTTTTTTCTATTTTCAATCACTTTTTGTTGGGGAGTTCAGGGCCTGCATTTTAAGTGGCGAAGAGCCACTTTGAAGATTCCGCGCCTTAGAGTTTTCTACATTCCTGTCTTGGTTGCATAATTGAGATTCGGTCTCACAGGGTATGGATACATTTCATTGTATCTGGGAGATAAACTGCTACTCACCGCAACAGAACGTCTCCATTTCAATGTCTTCCACTTTCAGCAGCATGTTGTTATTAATTCCAAAACCTCAGCACGACGCGGCACAAAACTTCATTATCAGAGGGTTTTTCGGCTATAATATATCAACTCTTCACTGCAGCTGGAGGCGATTTATTTTTGTTTAGAGTTCTCAACTGCGCATGCGCAACGCTGGGAGCGTCAAGTTGCCACAGTCCTTCAACTTCGACTGGCAAAAGCTCGGCTTTCGACTTGGCTTTGGGCCTGCTACCGACTTTACTGAATGCCAAGAATATCAATTAGCTCTCTCTCTTTCTCTCTCGGCGATAGCCCTCTCTTTCCCACCCCGGGTAAACACAATGCATTGGTAGATTATAAAATAATAAAAGCCAACGCGCCTTGCTTGTTGTTTTTGTACGTGCCCGTGACGTTTAATCAACGCATTCTCCATTTTAAACAACCTATGGGCACCCGATCCTCCAGCCCCCCAGGGCTATAAACGGAGTTATGGCATTTTAAGCGATCAACAGATCTCCAATTGTCTTTGCTTTTCGCCAGCTTTAAAGAACTCCCGTGGAACCCCCTTTATGGTAGCCCCTAACAGTTAGGTATCATATAGGGCCTGGAACTGGCAAAAACTTGTAAACATATAAAAATATAATTTTTATTTACTGCCATTTAAATGGCAGCAGCTGGAACGCCAGACAAGGGCAGCCATAACAGCAATAAAATAAGAAATCATCATAAAACTTAATGTGGCGAGAAATATAATTTTGTAAATGGCTAAGCTAAGATGGCAAGCTAAGACTTGCTTCTGGCAGGTTAATTGGACATAAATCTTAAAGGGGAGAGGGAACTTAAGCGGACCTGGATTGCCATCGAAGAAGTATATAGAAAATTGCAATTTTGATTTATGATTTCAATAAAGATTTGATGGTTTTTATATAAGTCTTAAGATCCTTTATCTCCCTCCACTCAACTTCTGCCAAATAGTAGCCAACAAAGAAGAAAGGGAAACGTGAGCAAACTTCTTGAAATATTTTTCTTGAACATGATTATTTTTTCGGCTGGAGTGGGCCTTATTATCCTACCAAAAATTATGTTAATTACGCCGACCCTGCCGAAATCCCAGCTTAGTATTTATGCATGCAACAGGTGTTGGTCTCAGCCGCCAAGGAAGACACTTGAGCTCCTCGATAGGATTTCTGTTTTCGGCTGCCTGACTATTTTCCTCGTTTTTCGGCCTGTTTGATATGCGCAGCGAGGAAGGGAAAGACCTAACCCCCAAGGCAGAGGGCCCAAGTGTATTGAACCCCCATTGAAGTGGCTGGATGTGGGCAGCACACTCTGCGTAATCTGATGAGCAGATGTTCCGGGAATTGGAAACAGAAGCCAGACGCTGGGGGAGTCCGAAATGGGGTAAACAAGTGCATTTATGCATCGGCAGAATGCACTTCTTCTGTCTTGGATTCGGAACTCTGAATGCTGAATTCTGAATACTGGATGGCTGACCCCAAATCACCTGCCACATTCCGCGGCGACGGCAGCAATTAAAACAGTGTGCAATTGATAGATGGCATACTGCAGCCTACTTGGAGTGTTATTGACTGGAAGCTCTTTCGATGGGGAAACCCGATGAGGAGGAAACATGGCCAGCGTAAACAGCACAACGGACTACGGATTGCTTTGATGTATTCACAGTTTGTGCTGCCAATTTCTCGGTATGGCCGAGGCAGGGCCAAATTTGGCCAATCGTTTTGGTTGGCACGCGCCATATGCAAAGCAGTTGGTGGCCACCCAACTCCCCGTTCCTCCCCCCTCCTTTTCGCTTCCGTGCCATTAACACGTTTGAAGCCCTCCCATATGTACAATACACCGTACTGCGGCCATCAATTATGCAGAGTTCCGTTCCAGCCAGTTGATTCGATGTGCCTTATTGGCCGTGCAGTTCTTCAATTTCAATTTATGCTCGTCATGCGGCCACACCCACCGCCCCCCAGCGTTTATTGACTCCTCCAGGTTGCCCATCCGCCATGTTGCCAGCGACATAATAACAAACTGCAATTGCTAATGCCATTGGAAAAGCGGAAATGCGTTTAACTCCTGCCCCCCGGGCAAATATGGCTTTGTTTTTCAGTTCCAGTTGATTTTAGCTTGCCATAAATTTAGGTGTTACGACTGAAGTGCTCGTGGGTGTAGTGGGTTAATTGCCGCTTGAGGAGAATTGCCTAGTTTTCTGCATATGGCGCATAGATTCGAATAGATTGCAAGTGACCATAGCTACAAAGTGGGTCAACTTGCCCGTTAATCGCTTGACATTATAATACAAAATAACCCGAACGCAATTTCTTCAAGAATTTGCTGTTATGAAGTAAACAAAGAAGGCAAGAAAACTACACGAAATCTGGCTTTAATTCTCTCACACAAATGAATCCACGTACTGCCTTAAATCAACTCCAGATTATCCATCATATCGCCATGTCACGAAAGCGAAACCTTGAAAACGTTCTGATGAATACACAATGATCGTGCAAAGGAGTCCTGAGCGACTCATAAACCATAAACCTCTGACTTTTGCTGGATAAACGAGTGTGTGGGTGAGGCACAAACCAGGAGGCATTTGCATCTGGCATGCAGCTACCCGCTCTGGGGGCATCCATCACCCGGCGGAGGACTGTCAATGTCAGGCCAATCAGCCAGGAAGGCGCGTTGCCAACAATCCCCTATATACAGTCCACGATCGCCTCATTACGCCGCAAAACAGCAGCTCCAGCTACACTAGACTGCAAGGGAAAACAATGCCAAAACAAAGAGATTGGCGACGCTCTGGCGACAAAACACGATTACAATTATCACTTGCGTAAACATTGCAATGTTGTTAACGTGGCTCAAATGAGGGGGCTCAGATCCATGGCGCCTGGCAGGCCAAACAAATGAAAATAAAAGGCAACTGAGGAGCTGGCAGTAGCGCTTAATATGCAAACGTGATGCAGAGCTTCGAGGTACAGGTTGCTCGAGGAGTTTAGGGGGGAAAACCCCAGAAGGGTGGGGAAATGCGGGGAAAAACAGGGCAGCGAACGCCTGTCAGCCGCCAAAGTGCAGAAATGCGAACGCAAAACGAGGGCAGGGAATGCAATTTGCCCAACACTTTGTCTTTGTCAATGCGGCAGCTGAGCTTGTAGGGTAAATTAAAATAACTACATGGGCATATTCGACTTATAGAATTGTTGTAACAATAAAAATAGATACCTAGAATCTATGAAGTTCCCATAAAAGTATGATATTATTCCTAAGATATACATCTTCTAATGAAGAGGGGGTTCTTAGCTAAACGATTTGCATTTACATGCATTTGCTGTACCTGTTGAACCCAGATTAGCATAGGAATTCGCGACTGCCCCCCGGCATACTGAGCAGATGGGAAATGCAAGTGTCAACGCCAACTCACCTCTTCGTCGATGCGAGCCGCTGCGGAATTTGTTGGGCGAGAGGAGCGGTGGGCGGGGCGCCATCATGCTGGGCACCTCATCCGGCGAGCCCAGGCCCATGGTTCCCTGGTTCTGATGGTGCTGCTGCTGCTGATGCTGGGCCCAGTTTCCCAGGGAATGGCGACGAGATCCGCCACTTGGCAGGGTGTGATGTCGATGGGATTTGCTGCTGAAGATCGAGCGGAGGAAAAAAAAGAAAGGGGTGGAGAAAGGAGAAGACCAACGATTAGCACGGGCGGAAAAGGGGGCGGTTCGAAACTGTCAACAGCTGCAATCGCATCCTGTCATCAGCGCAGCCCCCACTTGAGTGTTCGATTCCCGGGATTGCTCACCTTGTTGGCGATGTCAGCGGATTGAAGACCTCGTCGTGGTCCCCAGCCACCGAACCAGCGCCTCCTCCTCCGGGACACTGGGAGCTGTGTGTCTCGTTGCAGGAATTCAGGCGTTCCCGGAACTCCGAGTGCGAATTGGAAGATCGCTGGCGGTACATGTGCATCGGTTGCATCTCGAACGAGTGCTGAAAAACGCAAAACGGAAGAGGGCGGCGCATTAGAAGGGCACTCTACGCCTTCCTAACAGGAAGTGCCAGATTCAGCCGATAAATCCGAATCAGTACTCCGAAATCGGTTCGGAATATGCTCCATTAACTCTACATTTATCATCCACTCACTTGTGTGAAGCCGCCGAGGGAATTGAAGCTGCCCCGGGGACTTCCGAGGGCCATGGAGGCCGTTGTGTCCAGATTGGCGGATGTCATCAGGCGCTTCTGTTCCGGATTGGTCACCACCACGGGCCGGGGACTGCTGCCCTTCGAGTTGCGCCGCTTGAAGATCGAGAAGCCCCGGCTGGAGGACTGGGAGTCCGGAGTGCGCGGGGACTTGGTGTCATTGCAAAAATAATACGGGTTGTCTGGGGAGTTAAATTAGAGGAAATTAGATTTAAGAGGGTTTTAAATATTGTGATTTACGCAGCCAGAAAAATAAAAGTTAACGTTTGACATTGCTTTTAATTGCTTCATTAAGTTAGATAAATATTTTAAAACCTTTGCCCTAAGCCCTATTTAAAATAAATCCAGATTGGAACTTCTGAAAACAAAGATGGAATATCTTTCCCCATTTTGAGAATCTTTATAATCATAAACACTTCTTAGCATTTTATAAGTTTTTTATGGAAGGTTTTTTAATGTTTAAACAATCCAGGAGAAACACATACACCATATTATGAACTCGTTCAAAGTTAGGAATAAACTTTAGTAAAATGTTCTTTATTTTTATTTTCCTGCTTCCCCTATTTTTACCTGAGAAGAAGGCGTTTGTGTTATCCACAGTGACAAACATCTTGAGATCTTGTGGGCAGTATATTTTCCTTAGTTTATAAGCTTTTCGTCGAGTCTCTCACAATTCAGAGCTCGGATTTGCGATGCATTGGCACTTTCACTGGCTGCGCATGCGCACGCGCCAAAAGTTGCGCTTGGGGCGCGAAGAGCAGAACACACAGCGTGGAGTGCCAAAAATGGCAGGCGAACAGCACTATTGTCAGTTGATTAACGCGGCAAATAAATCTCAATTCAAATTCGATGCGAAATTCAAATTCAGGCGGTAATGTTTGTTTGGGTCGACTTGGAATTTAACTTCACTTTGGATCGCGCAGCGCGTGCGTCTGCATTGACATCCCGAAACGGAATAAATTCTAAAACTTCAACGAGAACAAAACACTCCGCGCCGTCTGCATTTTCCTCTGCCACCGCCGATGGCGATGCCGATGCCTCTGCCACCGCCTCTGCCGGCGCAGAGAATCCCTCCTCATGTTTTGGTTTTTATTTACCATACGCTCGCTTCTTCGCCCATTCCCTCAACGTGCATGGTACACTGAGAAAAATCCTACGAATTTACCAAAACCTCTTTCGATCCAACATTTTTCTTACTTTTTTAAAGACTTTAATCAATTGTTAGTGGCTTAACTTCACTCAAGTCACTATAAGTTTTCTATAAATATATTTATAAAATGTATATTTCTCAAAATATATTTAAGATAAAAAAAAGTTTTTTATGAACAAATTTGTGTTGTTGTTGTTTTTTATAAAATATTGTGGGTACCTGATACACTTGACCTACATAAATACACGATGTTTTAAAGAAGTATATTATAAAGTTCAAGGAATTTTCTAAAATATGAGGACATGTCACCTACATATATACTTAATGTTTTTAAAATAAAGTATTAATCGATTTTTTATAAAAGATGTGACACCAGGTACACTTTAGCTTTAGAAATACTGTATGTTTTACATAATTATAGATCAGGTCATAAGCAATTGTACATATTTATAAAAAAATATATAAAATTAAGTTGAAAGAATTTTTTAAAAATATATCTTTGAAAAATATTAATGTTATGTCAGTGAGTTTTTCTAGATGTAAAGTAACCATTAAAATACCCTGCTTCATAATGCAACTTCTTCTTGATTTTTCTCCCAGTGCAGCGACATCAGCAGCGGCATAAAAACATTCCCCCTCTCCCTCGCTCTCTCGCCCCCTCTCGCTCCCTCCCGCGCACGCACTCGCACACACGCATACGGGATCAGTGTTCAAATATGGTTGCCATATTGCCATCACCCACTCGTAGAACCCCCTCTCGAAACCCCTGACCAGCCAGGCGATCGGCGATCAGGAAAAACTCACTTTTCCTCGACTGCCACCACTTTGTTGTTGTACCTGCGCATGTTTTTCTTTTGCGTGCGCTTTTCGCATGATCAAATTATCATCGCCAACGTTCTGAGTCCGTGATTTCGAGTCCCTTTCCCATTTTCCTAGCGTACGTTTTGTCTTGGCCTCGTCGTGCATATTTGATGAGTTCCGATAGCAGAAATAGAAGACCCATCTACCCCATAGCGCATAACGTGTAGCATCTGAGGTGAGCTCCCGCCTTAGTATTCCCCATGTCCTATCAGTGTCAAAGTTTGAGTTGGCCCGCCGACTGTGGTTGCCTGTGGTTGGGTTCGTCGTCGCAGCGATGATGTTCTCTGTCAGGAAGCATTTATGAGACGGTTTTCGGGAGGGACCCTGAGAACTGAACCCACCTTCCCCAAGCGGTGGGAGAATTATTCTTTTGATATGTCATGGGAAAGAACACGAAATCAATAAAACCAAACAAATTAGTCTTGGAATCTTATTTATTCTTGGTTTTCCACTGACCTCTATAATATAATTCCCATACTTTTAAACATCCTACATAGCATTTTATTTTTCATTCCCCTCCCTCCCCTTGTCCCAAAAACATTGGCAACATTTCCCTTTTTGCCAACATGAAAATGTTCATCAATGATGGTCTGAAAATAGAAGGCCATAATAAGAACTATGGCCAGGCGACATATTCCAGCCACATTAGGGGAAACTCGAGAGCATCAAAGGCAAGGCAAAAAACAAAAACCAACATCGGGAAAGGCACATTAAAAATTGCAGCCAGAGGAGAGCAACAATTGTGCTAAGGGAACACATTTTCACTTTTCTCCAGAGCAGCTAGGAAAACTGAAAAACTGAAGTGCCAAAAGGCGAGCGACTCCATGTGGTCTGTCCAGGAATTCCTAAGTGGACTGACTCTAGAAACGTCGAAGCCATCGATACTGGGCCAACAGTCCGACCCAAGCAGACAGATGCCCGGCACATTGGGACCTATGGAAAAATCGTAAAAGTCGGGACCCGGGGAGAAATTGCACATTTCGTAGTTCATAAAGGCGAGGGGCTGCCAGCGAGGGTTGATCTTTGAGTGGCCCTCTGAAGAGCAAGTGAGTTACACTGGAAAATAAGTGTCTTTTTAATTCTTAAACAAGTTTACTTTAACCCTACTGTAAAAACAAGATTTTAGTAGTATTTAAGTACTATTTATAGATTAATTAAGATTAATTATGATTCAATGGAAATTTTTGAATCTTGCAAATGTATCTAAATTCAGTTGAATTTAGACCTAAAAAACCTAGTTTTTATTTTTTCCCAATTTTTTTCTAGTGCCTCTGTACTTTTTTCGGCTGCTGGTGGATGCAAATGATCTTGAACCGTACTTCGGGTACTTGTACTTGCAGCGGATTGCCTTCTGCGCGTACTTGGGGAAGTGCATTTGCCTGCACATAAATGTCAAACGCTTGTCTTCGCCAGCACGCTCCACGTGTTCCGGGGACAAAGAGGCGATCCAGGGGGATCTGGATTCAACTGTCGAGTCGTAAATCTGTAGACGCTCTACTGGCGGGCCAGGCAGCTTTGTCTAGTTAGTCAGAGAGGAGTATGGCAGCCCGGCTTTGGGTTTGGGCGCCAATTGTGGCACTCTAGCTGATTGTTCTGCGGCGTTGACAGGTTAATTGCTCCTACGCACCGTCTATAGTTCAATATATAGTCCTCTTTTATTCCTATTCTCTGGGGTCAGTTTTGGCACACTTCAATGAAAGGGGAAAGGTCTTTAAAAATAAGTACCTGTGTTTAAATGTAGGTTCATATGTAGGTAAAGGAGAAGAAGTATCTCAAAGATACTTTACAATGCACGGATTTATTATATTCTAAATCTTTATTTTAATATCTGAAATGTTTTAATTTTTAAGAGATACATATTTTAGTTAGGAACCTGGCTTAATAAAGAAACTATGTTATTTTTCGGTTACTAGAATGATGTTATTTTATATCTGGAAAACCAGGCATGCTACAAGTACCTCAATTTATTTATTCTACCTTAATTCCCTGTAAGTTCCGACTTGATCAAAGACAATATTGAACAAGTAATTACAGGGTAATAAAACCGATTTGAAAGGCGGCCCTAAATGGCCTGAACAAATATACAGCCATGTATGCATAATGCCACCAATCGATTGGAAATCCGACCAGGAAGGTCTTTGGCCAAACAGGAAGACAGAAAGCGTTGGAAAACACGGTGAGTGGGGGAAATGCGTAATTGTGAATTTTTGATTTGCTGTATTCTGGCCGTAAATTGTCTTGCCATCGATTGGCCAGACAAGACCTTCCTCACTGGCACTCCCCATATTATGCAGATATATGTTATTATACACATGCAAGGAAGGAAGGGCTCCTAACATTTGTTTGCCACTTGCAGGAATATTGCGTGCATTGCTTTATTTATTTTGTTGAATTTATTTCGCTGCCCTAGCTTGTGCTCCTATTTACTCAGACATTTTCATTCGAATTCCGAGTAGTCATACCATTACCATCTACGCCCCCTCATGGTACACAAATTTTGAATCATTTATGTGCACTACGAGTTTTCCTTCACGTTCAATTGAATCTTTTTGTTTATTATTTTCCAGTTTTTATGATTTAACCCCAAAGGCGGGGGAGACGAAAACGCACCGATTTCGAGGGGGAAAAAGGGAAATGCAGGGAAATGTCTGCCCGGAAGTTTGGCAACATGGCGCGACACAATGTCAGCAGGGGGCCCATAATCATAATTGTTATTATGTTATGAAAAATTATTCATGCCCGTGCCGGGGCAGGTGCTCACAATCGTTTTCCCCAGCGAAAATTTATAAGAAGCATTTTTTAGTTCTTAGAATTCATAAAAATGCTCAGAACCAAACCATTTGCCAAGTTTTGTTTGCACAAACAAATGGAATAGATCTTGGCTCATAAAATGTTTGGTAAGAAAAGTTTTGCAGGCTGTATCATTTAGAAATTTTGTTTGGGCCATGCAGAAGGTGGGTGTTTCTTTTATAATGAGAGTGGTTTATAGCTTATTTAGCAGGTGCTCAGTCGATGGTTTTCCGCTTTTTTATCGCACGATTAACAAAATTTTTAAAACTTACGATTTCTTTGGAATGATACAATCTGTTTGTGCAAATATTTGCTTTTTTTATTAATGAAGAAGTGATTTAGGAAATGTTTTGAACACTTTTTGCACACCTTTGGATATGTTTGGGATTATATCAGCCTGCCGGTGATTTCTACACCATTTTCAGTGGACTTTTTACCAAAGACAGTACTAGCTAATTCGATTTAATTTTGTTTCTTTCAAAACTATAGGTTTTTGGTACTTTCCGGTGTTTGATATATTCTTGTACAGATCATAAAATGTGCTGCGGACCAAGTCGCCTGCTTTAAAAACCTATAAAACTCATATCCCAAAGTGTTATTTTAGTTTTCCCCCATCCGCATGTCAGAGAACTACCAAAAAATAACAAAAGTCCATAAAATAGTTGTTAAGAGTTCCGCCCACGGATGCCGAATCCGTTTCTCCGGCATGACGGCGGCCCAGCGGAAGTAAAGTGGCCTGAAAATTGAGAAGCCGCCCTCTCGAGGGACAAACAACTTGCGAAATGAAGGATGCGCCCAAGGATTAGTAATTAAAAATTCCAAAACAACATTCGATAGTTGTCCACGAAAGGGGATTTCGGGGATTCGGGCACGTGCACTCCATGCTAATGGCCACTCGAGAAAAATCCACAACGGAAATGCCAAAGACAAAGGGAAGAATGTTACCAAAACACAGGCCCTCGAGCGTCGCAGGGCAGGCAAGGAATATGTGTATGTGATCAGGAAGTGAAAGCAGGGAGAAAGGTGAGAGGTGAGGGCTGGGAAGATGTCTCTTTCGCTACCTGCGAAGTGCGTGGTGCGCAGTGCTACTGGAGGTGTTGGAGATGCAATCAGAAATCAAATAAACACTTTTATGATCTTGGTTTTATGGCCCGGCCTGTCTTGTATTTGTCGCCTCTTGCGGTTGACACGATCGAAATTCCGGCGAGGGCGGCGGACTTTTAACCCATTGTTGCCAAATACCAAATGCTATTTATAAGCCCTGTACGGAAAGGTGTTTGGAAATGCATAAAATGCGCTGCGCCCCCGTTCATAAATCCGCCGCAGCAACAACAAGAGCAGCAGGAGCGGCCACATCTGTTCAACAGATTTCAATTCGATACCATACCAAAGTCGGGACCCGTCAGTCTCCCGAACAGCTCGGGCTTTGGACAACGGCAAATGTTTAATTATTTTCTTAATGGAAACTCGCACCGAGCACATGACAACGTGGTCTTCCGTGAAAAACAAAAAACTCGCAGCCAAAAAAAGAAAAGTCGGAGACTACACCAAGAGAAAAATAGTGATTTTATATGATATTTAAGAGTGGTATTTTAGAAAATAAAAAAATCTTTATAAAAAACTATAGTTTTTGTTAGATATTGGTAGGATTTAAGATTACAATATTGTAAACTACTACTACTATGAAAACTACTGCATAGTTAAAATTGAGGTTGACTGTACTTTTTACTACGAAAACCTAACCTCAAAATGGTTTTTGAAAATATTATGGTTTTTGATATAATAATGAGATTTTCTCTGTGCAACATCCCCGTGCCAAGTCCGTGTACCATGTGCATCCCCTGTTGCCCTCATAAAGCGCGTGTCTTTTTAGTTTTTTACCTACTTCGCTTACTCGCGGAGAAGGAAGCGATTTATTCAGGGAATCTTTCTGCGCAGTTGCTCCAAGGCATCCAAGTCGGGGTGAACGAATCTCTGGGAGATTACACAACTTTATGGGGTCCATTGTGGTGGCAATGGAGCTAGCCACAGGTTGATGTTAAATGTCAATTGGGATACCCCAGAGGATCAGCGGAGCATTAATTACCGCACTCTCCTATTCCCATTGCGATCCCCCAGTCTCGGCTCTTGAAATTTTTTACAGAGTGTCTCCGATGACGTTTATAATGACGTTGTTGATCTTGTAACGCTTTGCACTTAGGATCGTTTTTTCTACTTTCGGGCAGCCCCAAAAGGAAAGTACAATTTTGATTTATTTAGCTAGGACTGCACTTGTAATAGGAGATCCTCAAGCGGACTATGACACTCTCTTGGAGGAGTTTCGGTGAGTTAGGATCTCTTAAACTATCTTAAGGGTATAGACCTTTTTAAAAGTATAATGATATAATAAAATCTAATTTCATCTAAACCATATATTAACAAAAGTTTCTGCAATTTATTCACCTCATATGAAAACTCTTTACTTCCTTGAAACTGTCCACATAAATTTGCTTTGTTCAGTTTGGAATTAGGGATAGTTTTAGGAAGACGTAGGCCAGCTAAAACCACGCATCTTGCACTAAGTCTCGACATGCATCTTTGGATTTCCCCCACGAAATTTGGGGCCGGACTCCCAGTCTTCCTATGCCCTAGACCACATTTTCTTATACCCCGATTATTTTCCAACCCAACTCCCACTCACTTGGCTCCTTTGCACTCAACACTCCTGTTCTGCGGCTTGATTATGAGGTGTGTAATTAAAATTTTTACGCTCTTGTCTCTGGCCATGTAATTCAATTATGAAGAATCATTTGTAGCAGATGAATGTCTGGCGACATCTAATGTGTGTTTATATTTTTAGAGCGGCATAGTCTGGCTGCATTTTCAGCTGGCGTGTGGAAAGCCATAAGTTAGCCAGCTCACGAATGATTCGCAGAAGAAATTGAGCCATAAAATAATCAACGATATCCATCAGACCAACGGCTGGTACTCACAATTAAGCACATGACAGGGGAATTTGCGTAAACAATATATGGGAACCAGTATATATTGAGTGATATGACGTCGTCACTGGCAATGAGAGACACCATGGAGCGACCAACTGGGTCTCTGGTCCACTTTTCCCATGTCTGGCCGACGGACTTAATAGATTTCTTTATCTTCGACCGCCACAAGTTGCCAGACAAGTCGCGAGGAATGTTGGCGAAACAAAAGGCAATTCCGCGGACAAGTGAAAATTAATTTGCGTAAATATTTACGCAAAGTATAATTGGTATTTTAGGTGCGTCTGCCTCACAACAGAACAAGGTATGGATCAGCAATCGAATGCAGTGACTCAATATTATTGTAAAATTCGAAAAAGTAATGTATTTGCGCTTGCATTTTCAATTATTTGCGTCAAGGATAGTGACGCAGGCGAAAAAAAGGGGAATGAGTGTGTTAGACTGTGAAATATTATCAGATTATGGGGTGTATATATGGTTTAAGAACAATAAATACGAAAATCATATTTTGCAAATGACTCAAAGCAGTTTATTAAATTTGATTTATGAACGCTTTGATCTTTTCATAATAGTTTTTAAATTTTTGATGATTTACTAAGGACAAATCATTATTTATTAGTAGATAATTTAAAGATTCTTCTTACTACTCCAAAGCTTAAATACAGTCAATGAAGAGAGGAAAACCCAGGCATTTTCCATTCACCCTAAGCCTGCCAATACTGAATGAAAGGAATTTGAGTGAGTAACCATAAAAATCACCCTATAGAGCACACAAACAGCCGGTACTCCACTCTCAATGGGTGCAATTAAAAAGCGCAAATAAGCCGAATGAATGGACGAAATTCAATGCAGATTTAATGAATGATTTACATAGACACCGGCGACAAAAACTATTTATAAGAATGTTTTATGGATGCGGGCAGCGGACCCCGACGACTGAAGAGAGGACCCAATGTATCTCGTTCTCTCCTCGAATCTCCCGGGGAGTTTGTGTTTTGTACTTTAATTGCGCCATTTCCCATATCAGCTGCCCGATTATTTGTTCTAGTCAACAGACATAAATAAAAATAACAAAGAAATCCGAAAGAAATGTGAAGGGTGAGTTGCAGATACATAAACATTGTTTCAGGGCACAAAAATCTGACTAATTAGATGGTGCCCGACATTTGATTTGTTATTCGCTTCCAACTCCATTATGACTGCTTGGCACACAAATTGACGGATGACCTACGACAGCCTCGATGTGGATATCTTCTACCTAATAGATACACTTAGCTAGTATTTTCCCTGGGAAAATATATCGCACTTTGCCGATTTTAGGTGGGCCTGCCAGACTCCAAGACCAGCAGACTAACCCCAGAACACGATCTTGGCCCCGCCCGGTTGTTTGTTTGGGTTTCGTCTCCGCTTGGGGACAACCTTAAGTGGATTGCTCTAGTTCGCTGGCCCCCGGACTAATCGTTCGCATTCGAAAGATAAATGCGTTGGCGTTCTGGGAAATTGCCAATGCGTGCTGGTGTGTGCGCCCTGAAGTGCATCTCATTCAGTCCACTTTCACAGTAGCCTCGCCGTTTCGTGGGCCGATCGTGATCATTAGGAATTCCACGGGGGAGGAGTGGAAAACTCCTCCGACTAAACCGAATAGCTCGGCTTGATTTGGTGTCAAGTGATCCCGGGGCGTGAACGAGTTTGTCATGTTTATGTCGTGTTCTGGACATGCTTCTCTATAAAGAGGGTCTCCAGGAGAAAAGGTATCGAAGTACCCAAGTCTTGTTCTCTGGGGCATGGACAACTCCATTTAGTTTATCACTTTTTATAGAGGGGTTTGTATATAATAGAGTTGAAACCAAAGTACCTTTCATACCAGTTTTATTTATAGGATAGTATTATACCATTATTATACAAAATCAAAGTATTTTTAAAATATACCTCTCAAAAAGATCAATTAGATTAGATTAGATCTATAAGAGTACTTCTATATTTCAAGAATGGTCTTAATTTTAGATTGTTCCTATGACATCTATAGTGCATATGTAGGATTCTGATTAAAATATAATTTAATTTGAAAATTATAATAACTTAAGATCAATATAGTTATAGTACACAGTTTATAAGAAAAATCCATTTTCATACAAATTTTCTGCTTATAATTCCCACATCATAAATTCCCATTGACACTTCATACGAGCTTCCAATTATCCGCGTACTCACCCACAGACATTATGCTTCCTTCCTTATAATAATCGCTGGAAAAGTCTTCAGTGGGCTATGGCAGTGTCTTTCTGTTTATTTCCCACTCGATTTGGGTAGTCCCTCCACCTGCTGGGCTCTGCACTTGTTATGGCCAGTTAAGGCGCTTCCGGCGGATACGTCAAAGTTTTGGACACATTTATAGAGTGGAGACCTGCGGACCATAGAAAATAGATAGGTGGGCACAACAATTAATATTAAACAAATTTATTTGATTAAATATGCGCATGGCAAAGCACGAAAAGCAGCAGAAACCATAAATATGGTTGGGAAGGGGAGGAATTTAAACTAAAGTACAGAGCGTGGGCTTATGGCTAACGGTCTGAGAAGGAAACTCTATAGAGAATTCCCAGCGGAAGCAGCAACTTTTCCGATTTCCCCCCAAAAATCACGCCCGGAAGTGCACCTCCCCCAAACACCCATATTATTAATTATTTTTAGAGATGCACTCGCAGAGTTTGGGGCTTTGTTTTTTTCGAGCACTGGAATACTGCCAGTTTACAACTTCCTTTTTAGCCCAGTTGAAAGTGCGACAGGCGGCGGTGACCACAAACCGCAATTAGTCCATTAAATTATTAAGTACAAGGGCCATAAAATTGCCACAGAATGAACACACATTTGCCCAGGGGCAATTTGTACTTGGCTCCCTAGTTGGGAGTCTCGTTCGTGGCTCGTTCCGAAATGCCACAGATACTTTTATTGGCATATTTCTTATTTATAAGTCAATTCACATTCGTGCCGCATATTGATTTCAATTCTGATTTGGCGCGAGAAACTCCTCCCCGCCCCAGAAAGTCCCCAGCCCCAGCCCCTTTAATGAACTTCGCAATCGTTTGGCATCAATACATCAACGCTACACCATTTTACTCGTCTCGAAGCGAATTGAATTTGTGTCGAAACCTTGATAAAAAGTTTTCGTTTTGCGGCCAGGCAAATGTATTAAAGAATTTTTTGTGTATTTTCCTGATTTCTCCCGAAAAAATACGAGTTGATTTATCTCAAGTCTGTATAATATGAATTGTGAATTTCTATGGTGTGTCAGCTATATTTAAATATTTACATTTTTTCTTGTTCTTAAAAGCAAATTAAATTTAATAAATAAAATCTATTGTTTTGAAAAGTGATGATAAATACGATGTATTTTTAGCTTTCCCAGAATGTTATGACTAAATGTGAATTTTTAAATATCATTTTTTATAAACTGGATTTATGTACTTATTATTTTATCAAAACAAAATCCGCAGTGCTAAAACTTTTACCCAAAAAGCATTCACTTCATATACACAGAACTGATTTGTTTACAACATTGTAACCCAATTAGACTTCTTGGAAATGTTCATCGAGTCGGAAAATAGTTTAAAGTTTTCGCTGCTCTCCAAGTTTTGTTTACTTAGAAATTCTAAATATAGTGTATTTCATATTTGAACGACTGGATGACATTGAAAATGGTATGGAGTATATTAGATGCTTTTGACAAGCCATTAAAGATGGAATTATTAAGTAAATAAGTCATTAAAAACCTCGTAAAAGGCTACGTTTTTCTCTTTCTCTGCGCAGCACACTGAGAAAAGCAATTAAAGCATATCGTTTGGGGATCGTAATCGTAATCGGAATCGGGGAATGGGATTGGGTTTGGGATTGGGATCGGGCCTCTGGCTGGGGCAGCTGCTCTGCCTTCGTTTAAGACGATTATTCCATTTAAGATGGTGACATTCATTTGCATATCAATGTGAGAGAGAGCTGCCCCCTGTGTGTGTGTGTTTTCGGCTTGATTGCTACGATTTTCATTACGTTTTACCGGATATTCCAATTTAGGTAAATGCGCCGTTGCCAGCGGCAGCAGCAACATCGGCCTCAGCAGTGCCCAGCGACATCATTTTGAGCATGAAGCGGGATTAATGTGCCCATGCTCGTGCCCGTGGCGACATCCATCAGCAGCCATCCCATCCCATCCCGAAAAAATAACCCAAGATCAAGTGGAGCACGGCCGTCCGCGGAGACAGTTGTCCCGGGGGATTGCACTGCCAAGATTCCCCATCCGACATTGAAATCCACTGCCATTGGCACCTGTCTGCGGATTCATGTGAAACTACCATTGTTCTTCTTTAGTTGTGCTTAATTAATCTCACTTGGGTGGAAGTAAACAAATTCGAAAGAAGAAATGCTAAAAGTATTTTTTAATATAAAATGTATCTATAGGTACTAGAAATGAATTAGTCCAGAAAAATGGAATGCCTATTGAAAGATGTATTATCTTTTTGAATATTTATATTAAAATAATATCCCATATTTATAAAACTATGGGTAAACCATTTTTTTAAATGTTCTTATGTTCATTTATTATTCTAATATAATATTTAATTTCAGAAATTTATTTTATATTTTATTTTGTACTGTAAGCAACATGACAAAATTCAATAAAAAAAAAGTTCTTAAAAAAATATTTTATGTTATTCCAGTTCTGATTTTAATACTAATCCTTACGTATATTTCAACTACTATTTTTAAGCGACCAAAAATAAATGTACTTTACTTTTCGGCTTTTCAGTTCCCTAAAAGTCCAGCCTAATGTTTTGTTTTTAATAGTTTATCACATTTATTTTCGAATAATATTATTCATCACGTATGACTCGCTTGGAACTGCACTTACACAGGGAGAAAAACGGGGCGAGTCCGCAGACTGATGATTGATGTTTGACGAGCGAGCAATTTACAAGATCGTTTGCGCCGCGTCGGTCGAGGGTTTTGCAATCGAGCGCCACGCGATACGGAATACAATCGAATAAATCAATTGAAGCGTTCGCAGCGCGCTTTTCGCTTTTCGAATTTGTCAAACGGCCAATAAAGAAGCACAAAAAAAATTAAGTTATTCAAAAATTGAAATCGCTGGCCGCTCAGCTGGCAAACGATGCCAATAAAATGTATAATAAATATGCCCCAGCCAAAAGAAATACGTCAGCGTCAAAGAGAAGGCAATGTGTATGCGCAACAACAATAGGATCGTTTGTAAACAATTAAAATAATTTGCTGGACAAAAACAAAAAATTTCAATTAAAAAAGAGAAGGAGAAAGCTGCATAAGAGTAAACAAAAATAGCAAAGAGCGAGCTAAGAGAGTTGCTAAGTGAAAGAGGCAAAACAGTTCTTGATAGTTTATTTATAAAAAAAGAGTACATTCCTTTAGTGAATTCTTTAAATTGCTTTCAGTGGATGTACTATATATATTTATTAAAATTGGAGCAAATTGAAAGACAGCTGTGGAAAATGTAGCACAGCAAACAGCTGACACAAAATGAGAGCAAAATTGACAAAAGAGAAGGAAAAGTTAAAGACAACACGCATACGCAGTGTTGTACCGCGAAAACCAATTTTCATTCCACCCACACAGATATGGCATTTTTAAGCAGAAAACATGTTTGGTTTTGAACAAATCATTGCGCTAAAATTAAAATTTATCAAGCTGGCTAGTAATTTGAGCATAATGAGTCGTATATCTAAAAGGATTAGGCATAAATAACCGAGGTTTATCATCATAAAGTATTTTTGAGTGAATTCATATGTTTCTAATTAAAATTTAGTTTATAAAAAGGTGAATTTCAAAGAAATAAATACATTCACCAGCTTTAAAAACAATTGAAATGGTTTTTCTTAGTATAAGACAGATTCCCTACTATTAAAAATCCGTTTTGTTGTCAGCTTTCCCTGTCTTAAAATTCTGAAACGTACTGTATATTTGCGAAATTCCCAGGAATCGAGTGTGCTGTCTGACATTTTGATGGATTTCACTCTGACATTTCTCATGTTCGCAATGTTAAATGCGCTTTTTGGCGTCCCCCTCTTCATTTTCAGCATTTGTGTCGCCGGTGTTTTTAGTTTTATTCGGTTTTTCGCTTATCGCGATCGGTCGACCGTACGAATTTGTGCCAAAAAAATATGCGATATATGTGGGTGCACCTCCAACCGAAAGCAGGAGCACCACCAGTAGTGAAGCACCAAAACCGAAACCGCGACCGAACCCGTCGAAACCACCGACTTTGTGGCGCTGCCACGCACGTTTTACGAGCCTCGCTTTTTGGCCACTTACAGCACATAAATACAAAGTTGTTGACAAGCGCATGAAGACCTCGATGAGATCGTTAAATGGCTGAATTTTCATAGACCCCCGAGCGACAATGAATATGGCCAACAATTAAAATTTAGTTCAATTGTTTTCATTTGTCAGAAGTCTGTCGTCGGCTCATCGCCTGCAACCTGTTGATTTTGCATTTGCATTTGAAAAGACCTCAATTATTGTACATCCCCCCTCGTTTTTTATCTCTAACGCCCCATTTGAAACATCTGGGTATGGTTTTTCATGTGTTCTTCAGGTGCTTTCGAGCAGTCGAATTAATGGCATTTGCTGGCGAGGAATTCGAACAGATGGCATGAACGAGAAATGCAAATGAACAGGCCAATGATAAGCGGGCTAAGAATTTGGCACAGAGAAAGTCAGGTGTTTAGTTGGGGAAATAGTTGGAATTGATGGCTGAAAAAGGCATTGACAATATATTAGTTAAATTACAAATACGTAGGTTCAATTTAATAATATTTTGTAATATATTCAAAAAGGAATAGATGTTCAAGATCTTTATCAGCTCTCTAGAATTTAATAAATATTTTAATTGACTTAAAAGTTATTGACATCTCGTTCGGTCAAAATCCATTTAATTAAAATAAATTCCTTCCAAACATTTATTTTTAGCACTTTCAAATATCAGTTATATACTTTATCTTCAAGTCACATAAATCGTAAAAATCTCAATCGATTTTGCATAAATTCCTGCCGAGAATAGCCCAAATTTATTCACGTTTCTTACAGTATTCACACCGGTATGACGGATTGCCTCACGGATTGCTCTCCATAAGAAGCCCAGTTTATCCCCGACCGAGTCGTGTGCCAAGCCAACTCCGATACAATAACTTATGCGATCGGTACCAAAACACAAAATAGCCAAGAAATAAAAGCAGTGAAATGCAGTAAAATAAATCTATGCATTCCCATTTGCTGGCCAGCACAAAAACAACATTTTTCAGTGTGTGTGTGTATACATTTGTGGGGCAGTGTGTGGAATATTAATTAAAGTTGCGAGCTTTGATTTCTTCCCAACGACTGGGATTCAGGCGGACAAGTGTTTTGCGTTGTAAAAACAAGCGAAAGCAAAACACCAGCAGCCTCGGGAAGAATAAGCAGACACTGAGAGAAAATGTTAGCAACAACATACCATGTTAACAAAGTTGTTCCAATAGGAATTCAGGTCATTACAAAACAAACATTTATTAAATACTTTCAAAGTGGTTTTTAGAACAATGCATTTTTTTTAATTTGAAGACATTTAATAAATTTAGATTTTCAAAAGTTTTTAAAACAATTTTTTATTTATGGTATGCTCAACTTTTTTGAATCTGTACTACAATAAATATTTTTAATTGATTTAAATGATTTAAATATCTAAAAAGAAAACAATTCATTTTAAATCTGAATATTTCACCGCAACGTGTTGGGACCTTTACTCACAACTTTTCAGTATTAGTTAATCTACAGGTTTTTTTCAGTGCTCCTCGCACAAGCGATGAAATTCAAATTTGAATTAAACGCATTCCAGAGAAGAGCAGGCATGCAAAACGCGTAGCCGAAGATCAGCATCGCGATTAAAAAGGGGCAGGAATGGAGGGGATTGCGCAGATTGCATAAATGGCGACCATTTGCAACAGCATTTAGCAGGCAGCATTATGAGGCCCTCCTTTGCATTTAAGACACGCATCTTGCATATTTCGCCTTGATGTTGATCGACAGTTTGACAATTTATGTCGTCGCCGCCTGTCAAAAGAGCGGCGGTTACTTTTTCCTTGTACCCCATGTGGATTTTTACAGTCCCATTTTTGTTATCATTATACTAGTTGTTAAATAAAAAAAATATTAATTTTCAAAAAATCATTATTTTTAATTTATAAAACATTTAAAAAAAGAATAAAAAAAATGTCCAATCCATGAAACGAACAGCTCCCATCCACACAAAACTCACCCAATCGAGCGCTAGGTGGCGCTGCAATCTTGTTGATCCAATCTCGATTGTTTTCCCTTTTTCAGAGCATAGTACACAAACAGAAACACGAAAACACACAAATGGTAAACAAATGCGGAATTCCAGTCACGAGCACTTTCCTCGACTTTTTCAGTTTCAGTTTTTCCGCTGCACTCGCACCGTCCGAAATCCGGCGTATAAATATATATAGACGTGCATATGTGTATTTTCGGGGAGGCTATGGCCAACCGATCCGATCCACGAACGAAAATTAAATAGCTGTCAGTTTGCTGTTTGCTTTTCTGCTTTTTCTGCCCAGCGGACCAAAGAGAAGCCGAGCGGATCGCTTTGGATCGCAGAGCAATAAAAATAAAAGCAGAGCAATCGAAAAGGCAACAAAAAGCAAAAGCAACACTCGGGGAGGGGGTGGAAAAAGTTTGGCGCGCTTTGGCGCTCGTTTGCATATGTGTATGTACA
The DNA here is from genome assembly GCF_025231255.1 of Drosophila biarmipes. Lineage (NCBI taxonomy): Eukaryota > Metazoa > Arthropoda > Insecta > Diptera > Drosophilidae > Drosophila > Drosophila biarmipes. The sequence goes on along the minus strand of NC_066616.1, from coordinate 28,656,580 downwards.
TTGCTGCTCTTCAAATTGAAGGGAAAAAGAGAGAGGCGAATGGAAGAGAACCACTCTCTTGGGGGAAATAGTTAGGATCTGAAATCAAAGATATTACTTTAATATGTTTCAACGAAATGTTGAAAATAACGATGATTACTGTCGATTTAATTAAATACTTAAATATTATGGATCCATTTATCTGAATATGGAGTATTTTTTATTTTATATCTGACTTAAATCATAATCTATACTTATCTAAGTCTACATTGCGTATGAGTAATCATACCCCTTAATATGAGAGTAAAAAGTTGGATTGAATAATTCCCTCTAATATCAAAAGTGTTAGTTCTGTCCGCAAAAAACACCTGAGCAAACCTTGATCTTGAAATTGGCTTATAAGTCTATGATTTAGTCACATTTCTTCAGTCGTCTTGGAGTGAATGTCCACAATGGTGTCTTTGAGGTATATCTTGCTTTTCCTGGCTCTCTACTATTTCCTGGACGGCGTTGCGGCTGTGACCTGCGATGTAGCCCCCACGGATGCCTCTTGCATTGACTGTCGAGCTTATCCCACCCATATAGAGTGCTTGCACAAACTTTTGTATCCAGTCACAACTGCAGCCCCGATCACGACGTCCACCACCAGAAGATCACGAATCGGCAGAATGCGCAACTTCTTCAGCAACTTCTTTGCGAGAGTTAGGAGTAAGAGCTGGTTTTAAGGAATAAAAAACAAATGTCATGAACGAAATACAAAAAATAACTTTCGTTTTTGAAGAATTGTAATAAAAATTAACTTTAAAACCAATAAGTATATTTTAAAATCAGTTTTCCTAATCAAATACAGCTGAACTAACACTGTTCAATACAACGAGGCTCGTATTTTGCTTGGTTATATAGTATCAGGTGTCTAGATTATAATAGATTGATTACCAAGTCAGCTAAAATTAATAAAACTAAGGTTCGGAAAATATTGTTTTTCCAATGCTAAACACATAAAAGTAAGACCCATTTCTCCAGTTTTGTGGTTCATAAAATTATACGCCGATAAGTATGCAATGGTTTTCCCCTGTATTGTGAACCCGATTTTATTTTTGATTAGTACAAAATTCTAGTGTATTTTTCCTTTCATTTATTATGCTTCATTATATATTTAACCAGATTTGTTAACCTTAATTTTCCTTTTAACTGTATACCGCATGTTTTTAATGGTAACCCTCTTCCTGTTCCCCGATTTTTTCGTCGCGGCAGCTTTGGTTGTTGCTGCTGTGGTTGTGGATGTTGAAGTTGGAGCCGCCGTGGTTGTTGTTGTTGTAGTTGTGGTGCATTCAGCGTTGGTGGTGTCGGTGGTGCAATCGATGCAATCGGCGTCTGTGGGATCATCCGCGCAGGTGACAGCGAGAGCTCCACTCAAAAAGCAGCAAATCGCTGCGATCAGGATAAGATACTTCGATGCCAGCATGGTGACTACTTTAACCGCTCTTCTTGTTTTTCAATTTGCAATATTAGAGTTCCTCAATCGCTAGGCTTATTTATACGAACGGAAGCCTAGTTTGTTTAATCAGTTGTTTAAATTGTTAGCGAAAATTGGCAAAAGACTCTGATCAAATTGCTTACTAACTTTTGAAGATTGTTTAGTTAACGGAGAATCATGATTGTTGATCTGAAACCAACAGATGTTGCAAAAAAAACAGGGGGAATCAATGGGCCGAAGGACAAAACAAGTAACAAAAGGTTCAAATTTATTACGCACAACATTTTTTTTTATTTTTATTTGCAATTAAATAATAATAACAATACCTGTTGCTCAAACAAACGAATGATGCAAAAAACATATTGGGAAAATTTATTATTTATTTATTTTTTTTTTTTCTTAAAATGTGTAACAATATTTTTTTTACGAACTATTTAACGTATTAAAAATATCAAATGTAAGAAAGAGCAACGATAAATTGATTAAAATAACCATTTTTTAATAAGTATAGCTTGCGGAATTGTCTAATTTACGCAAAGGAAATAAAATATTCAATTTAAGTTAAGTCAAAAAATATAGACAGTGAAACAAATATATTACATTCGTTAGTTTTTTAAGCACTAAATTACAATTTAAAGTGTCTTAATTAAAAATGCTTTTTGCGCCAATTTTCCAACACTAATTGCCGTTAACAGTGAACTATTTCCGGCGATGTGGCAGCGCCGTCGAACACCGTGTGGCAACCCTGGGCGGGCCAGGGCGAATAGCGCGGGAAGAAGAACAAGAAGAGGGCGACGAAATGGCAATTCCTCTTTCTCCGGTCGTTCATGGGCATTTTGCGAGAAAACTTATCGCTGCATTTAAAAACCAATTAAGCGAAGAATGCGCACGGCATAAGGATTGGATTTAAGGTAAACTAATGCACCAGCACCGCTCGGTGGTCCGCAGACCAATTTAACCTCAAAATGACACCGAGAACCTCGGCGAAAATTAAAATAAAATAATCCAAAGTGTCCGGCTGTGCAAGAATTTCGGGCGTGTGATGTGTGATGTAATCGTCTGGCCGCAAACGCGACGGCCGTCTGTCGCAATTTGTGATTAAAACTATTTATCCAGCCACTTTGTTTACGTTTACGCCGAGCTTGTCGTCTGGAATATAAATAAAACGCCGACTTAACCTCATTTATGGTCCAAATTGGTGTTTATAAGTTGGAATATTTTGCATTGAAAAAGCTTGGACACGAACAAAGCGCGCAGAATGGGCGAGTGCCGGCAGTGCGAGCGAGACGACTGGTGTGCGCGGCGGTTGGAAGTCAGTGATGTGCATTTTAAAAGCCAAAAAAGCTAGATGCGAGAATTAAAGCGAAATATTTATTATTCAAAAGTAAATTATTAAGATTTTTTGATCTAAAATCAATAGATTTAAATACTACAAATTTTCAAGATAAAAATATGTAGATTGTAATCGAAAAACAACTCACACTAAATGTCTCAATAGGAAGTTAGATATATAATCGAAATAAATTCTGTTTTATATTTATGTATTGAAAGTGATGTTGCGAAATAATTATATTAAGTTCAAGTTGACAATATATGTTTTAAAAAAACGGAAAGATAAAGTAGCAGTAGCCGAGAACATTTTGATTATCATTGTTGGAACCCTTCAAGAGGCTGCCACTTCTGAGAAAATAAAAACAATATCTTTATATCTATATATATCTATCTATATATATCTATATATCTTGGCCTCTATAAACAAAAGTGATTAAAACTAGCAGTTGTATTTTTGTTTTAGTTTGAATTAAAATCTTAGCTAGCTAGGCTTGCTTTTTCTCTCGATTATAGCGCTCTGTTGCACTCCGATCCACCGTCTGGCAACGCCGTAGTCGCTCTCTCCCTCTCCCACCGTCTTCGGTCTTGCGGAGCACATGTGCCACCAATTGTTGCTCGCTCCGGTTATTTTTGTGCAACCCATTTGTTTATGCGCGCCGCGGACTGAGGAAACTGCATTCTTTGCAGGGCTAGCGAGTGATGAACAACCAGCGATATGGCGGAATCCAGTGGATACAGCACCACGTCTCCGCGGGCGACTCCTCCGAGGTGGACATCCTGGAGTCGGACGGCGGAGCGGTGCCAACGGGCGAGGATCTGGACCATATGGCAGCCGAGAATCTGATCTTCATGGCGCGCGACGGCCAGCTGAGCGAGATAATGGCGGCCAACGAAGCGGGCGGCACAGTCCTGGTCACCGCCGATGGCACCACAGTGGCCTACGCGGAGTCCTTCGACGACGAGGCTCAAGTGGTCACCGAGGAGGTCATCACGGACGACTGGGTGCAGCACCAGGGCGCCGAGCGGTGAGTAGAGCTGCGTTCCTTCATTCCAGAGGTTTTTTTTAAACCATTTGTTTGATCCTCTCCCCTCCTGGCAGTGTGGAAATAGCCGCCGATCAGATAGCTGGGATCAGTAGCTCCCAGGAACTGCTGGACATGGAGCAGGACGAGTATACTGCGCTGAGGCCCTATCCCTGCGACTTCTGCAGCCGTCGCTTTCGAAAGAAGGCCACGTTGAACAACCACATGCTGGCCCACCAGAATGATCGACCGCATCTCTGCAAGCTGTGTGGAGCGCGCTTCTCACGCCGGGCCGAGCTCATCAGTCACTTTAAGGCCCACGCAGAGGCCCAGGATGCAGCCGATGCCGAGGCAGCGGCCGCCGCAGCCGATTCCTCTTCCGCCATTAAGTTTGAGCACCAGTCGCAGCGACAGCTTGATGATCACTATTACGAGCACGACTGGCCACTGTACCAGCAGCATCAGCAGCAGCAGGAACAGGAGCAGGCGCAAAAAGAGATGCAGCAGCATCATCAGATCGTGGACGAGGGCGAGGTTCAGCTGGTGGCCAGCTACCCGGCCACCGTGGCTCCACCAGCAGCTCCTTCTCGGGGCAGAATCAGTCGACTAAAGCCGAAGGAGGAGAGCAGCCAATTCATCGTGATTTCCGAAAAGCCAGCGGTCGCAGAATTGAGGCAGTACATGGAGGCTGAGGCGTCTCAGCCTGTGGTCACCACGTCGCAGCCCATCGCCGTCGACCCGCCTCCTCAGCCAAACTTCCCGGTGCTGGACGACAGCAAACCCTTTGTTTGCCAGCAGTGTGGATTGGCCTTTGCGCGGGAAAAGGCGCTCATCTCACATACGAAGGTACAGAGGATAACCATGAATGTCTTTAAATGAAATGTGACAGCATTACCTTAAACTGGCTTAACCAGTTTATTGCCAAAATCATCCACTAATTGTTTCCTTTATTCTTCACTAGAACCACCGCGTGGACTCGCCCTTCGAGTGCAACCAGTGCCAGGAGATGTTCTGGGACAACAACAGCCTGCAGGAGCACCAGAAGACGCATCAGTTCGAGGAGAGTAACTCGGAGTACGATCCGGCCTCGGCAGAGGATAGTGCCAGCGAGTCTGAGAACGAGGAGCAGCTGTACGGCGAGTTCTATTGCTACGATTGCGGGATCTCTTTCCATCGCCAGGACCTGCTGCGACGCCATGCCAAGCTGCACAACAAGCAAACGGATCAGGTGGTCGGCGAAAGCAATTCCGATGTCACTGCTGGCGGTGATGTAGAGGTTGCCAAAGATTCAGCGGGTCACAGTTGTAGCACATGCGGGAAGACCTTCCCCAGCGCTTTGGAGATGCTGGCCCATGCCGAGATCCATGCTCGGTTCCCGCCTTTCAAGTAAGTGTAGAATGATCACAGCTCTAATGACTTGCTAAATGCTTTTACTTTTTAAGATGCGTTCTATGCGGAATAAGCTTTTACGAGGAGCAGGCCATCAAGCGGCACCTGCACACCCGCCACCCCACGGAACTGAAGGCCAACTCCTGCGTGCTGTGCGGCAAGGAGTGCCGTGATCGCAAGGCTCTGATTAAGCACGCATGGGACCATTCGCGCGAGAAGTGCCACTCGTGCTCCAAATGCGGCAAGAACTTCCACAACAAGGCGCGCCTGAAGCGGCACATGGCCTCGCATCGCGACAAGTCGGTGGTGTGCGAGGTGTGCCACGAGGAATTTCCCGACGGACGGACGCTCTCCAACCACCGGCACTCGCACAGCACCACCTCGCCGGGCAAGCTGTTTCCGTGCCACGAGTGCGGCAAGACCTTTGGATCGCGTAGCTCCCAGCAGATCCACGTTCGCATCCACACTGGGGAGCGTCCGTATGGCTGTCGCTACTGCTGGAAGGCCTTCGCTGATGGTGGCACGCTGCGCAAGCATGAGCGGATACACACGGGCGAGAAGCCCTACGCCTGTTCCGTCTGTCCGCGTGCGTTTAATCAACGGGTGGTGCTGCGGGAACACATCCGCTCTCATCATTCTGGTCTGGATGTAGCGCGTAATACGTACCATTGCACGGTCTGCTCCGAGGACCTGGCCTCGTCCAATGACCTCATCCAGCACCTCATCCAACACAGTGACTCAAACACCGCCAAACAGCGGCAACCCATTGTAAGTACTATTTGGCCTTCACGTGGTTTCTTTACTAAATATAATATTTTGTAGACGGGACCGCGCAAGTACAAGCGTCGACGTAAACTGCAGCCCTTCGAGATTGCTCACATGCGTGCAGAGCACAAGGACGCCAACGGCGAAGAGGAGGAGGCCACAGGAGATGGCGAAGCCGAGGAGTACGCCAGTGACATAGACCTTTGCGACTTTGATGTCGAGAATGTGGACGATCTCTTTGACATGGCCGAGTCGCCCAAGAAGGAGAAGCGAAAGAGGGGATCGACAGCCCCGAAGGCCGATTCTAAGCCCGCGACCAATGGCAAAGCAGTAAAACCTGCCCAGGAAAAGAGCAAAGCCAAGCCAAGATATGACTCCACCAGCAGTCAGCAATCGGATCGAATCTGGGAGGAGAAGTTTCTGCAGGACAGCCAGGTGTCTCTCTTTCAAATCGATTCCCTGGTGGTGGTCAATGATACTCATCTGCAGCCCGCCACCCCCACTGGTTTAGCCGCACCCAACACAAGATCTGGGGCCAAGCAGCAAGGAAAACTTCAGGCAAAGCCTGGAGAAGGAGCTGGAAGTTTAAACCACTCTGCTGCCGCATCTGTTTCCACATCGTCCGCCTCAACTTCTAGCAGTCGCAGCAGGAAGAAGGCAGCAACCAACAAGACTGCTAACAAAGCTCCACCTGTCAGTAATTCGCGACCCCGAATGATTCACACTGAAAAGGCCAAGATGACGAGGGGCGCTAGCGGAGAATCCTCTGGCAGTGCGACGAAGAAGTCTCGCTCCAAGACCTACATTAGTCGCACGGAGACCAGTAATTTGGGCCTGGACAAGACCCGCAGCAGTGCCTCAAACATTGTCGATGACTACGAGATCATTTCTCCAGCCACTCATCCACCAAATCAAATAAGCTCCAGTCCCTTGCACATAAAACAGGAGCAGGAGCAACAGCAGCGGGTGCAGCTTATGTACGATGATAATCTGCTGATAGATTCGGCCTTGCTTAGGGAGAAGACGTACGATAAGTTCAACCCCAGCATGGTTAACGATCTGGACGATATTTTGCGCTCGCCACTAAAACACGAGAGGAATTCCCGTCTACGCTTTACCAGTGAATCCTCGACCACGCCACAGTTTTTGCCCGAGGAAGAGCAAAATCTGATCAAGATCGAACCAACGTCCCCGGACTTGCGGGAGATGGTGGAGAGCCAGCAGAGGGTCACGGCTCATGGTGGGAGCACTCCGTCGTCCTCCTCTGCCAGGACTTCCAGACATCTGCGTCAGATCACTGCCAATGGAACAAGGGCAGGGAGCAAAAGAACGGCCGGAGGCGTGGCCAGCAAATCTTCACCATCTCCGGGAGTGGCGGCCAAAAAAGCGAACACTGCCACCAAGGTCAGCAGTAGCTCATCCTCTTACCTCGGTTACGGGGTAGATTCTTACAACGTGAACGTACCTGCCAGCGCCAACAATGCCGATGTAGGCAGTGGATTCTTTTCCATCTCGGAGGTCGTGTCCGCAGCCGATGCCGCAGATGCGGCTGCCAAGGCGGCGGCAGCTGGTAAAACGGAGCGGAAAAGCCGCAGTTTCGAGTGCGAAATGTGCTCGGCCATCTTTTATGATCGAGCCCAACTGCTGGAACATGTACACATCCACATTTAGATGGAAGCTACCTAAACCACTCGCCCGAAGACTTGTATTTTTGAAACGTCTTATCCTAATATACACAAATAATCGGAGTAAATTACCTCATGGTATCGAGCATCGAAAAATATCGTTGATTTATGCGTTATTTAAAAACTGAACATAAATATATATTGTAGAGAGCATAGTTCGTAAGGCTTTTAAGTTTGTACCTCAGCTTTTGTTTGAAGAATTGGTATGCTGGAATAAATACATCATTAAATGGTTTTTCATTGCCTTAAATTGTGTTGTAAAGATCTAATCTGAGATTGGAAGATGCTCCCAAGTTCCGTGATAAGATACGTTTATGTAATATCTGATACTTTTTGAAACTCTATCTAAAAATCATACATTTGTAATTACAGGGAGCCAAACTGTGAATTTACGTTGACTGTCAATGTATTGCTTGTTCAATTCTCCGAAAAATTACCAATTTTATAATAATTTTCACAGAACTCAGTTGCTCTGTTCAATGCTACTCGAGCATCATTATTTTCCACGTGCAAATAATTAATTTTGAATTTGACAATGCTTTAATTTATTAATAATTAATTGAGCTTTGTTATTTAGTCGCTGTCATACGCGCTAAACATGACAAATAGTTGGGCAAGTAATTGCAATCAAATTATTTCTAATGTAATCGCTAGAATATAGAAATGACTTATGTACTTGCACATAGGAACTTGTTTGTCTCCAATCATATCGGCCGACCTCATAGTAACACTGATAACAGGTGATTTCCCGCAAACCAGATGTTTGTCTTTGCTTTGAAGCCATGTTTATGAATATGTATGTATAGTTTTTGTATTGAGATAGAGGCGTGTGGTTTGCTTTCGGCTTATTTGCACAGCTTTCCAATCAAAACAGCAACTGCTCTCTAAATTAAAGATCGCTGGGGTCCTCTTCTACTGGGAAGCACCGTGTCCCCGCTTGAAAAATCAATTAATTAACGCCCATGGGTTATATGACCCTAAATAGAATAATTTTGAACGGTTTTGTTTGTTGGCAATTTAGCACAAATACATTCTCATCCAACGTAAATATATGCTAATTCGAATGGGCGGACCTTTGAATATAAACTATCAATATTTAGATAAGAAGCGACTAGAAAGCTAGACTTGCTAATACCCAAGATAGGTAGAATTCTAGAAAATATTGATGACTCTAAACTGTGAACAACAATTTTTGGACAAAAATTGTATATCATAATTTATTTATTTAAATTTTTATTTCTTTTGGTTTTTCTACTAATGATAGTTCTGATCGCCAGTCTAATATACCCCTCATCATGCCATCTGGCGATTGTGTTTTTCCGCTGTTGATCTCCCACGGAGATGGCAGGTATAAAATGGCCCACTTTGCCGGCTGTTCATCAGTCTTCTCACAATCGTCGAGCAATCAACATGACCGGAGTGAAATCGTTGTACTTCTTGGGCCTGGTTCTCATGGGCCTGGCTGCCATCCAGGCAGCCGATGCAGAGCAGGTTGTCGGAGGAGTCTCTCAGCTGGAGGGCGACCGCAGGAAGGAGGCCCTCACCCTCCTGGACACCACCCTGAGCCAGTTGGCCACCGGAGATGGTCCCGACTACAAGTGAGTACCAAACATATGACCAGCAGCCGACTGTTACTAACCACTGATTTTTGTTTCACCCGATTTCAGGGCTGTAAATGTGACCTCTGTGACCGGCCAGACTGTTTCCGGAACCAAGTACACCTACGAGGTGGAGCTGAACAATGGATCCGACAAGAAGCAGTGCACCGTGCAGATCTGGTCCCAGCCCTGGCTGCCTAAGGACGGCACCAACATCAAGATCAAGTGCGCCGGCGACGAGGGCGAGCTGGACCGCACCTGGTAGAGGGTTCTTCCCCCTCGGCAGTCGAGTTTACGGCCCACAACAACTCCACTTCCTATGAAAAAGGTTTCCCTTCGAAATAAACAAAGCTCATGGCTGTATAAACCCGACTTTTACAAAAACAAACCTTTTTATCTTTGAGGTTTTCAGAATGGTATAATAGTTACAAATTAGTTGGATCAATTATATAGTATTCGGTAGATCTTTATTACTATCGCTGCTGGTTCTATAACCAAGTAGTTTATCATATTTAATTTTGGAATGGAAATCAGAACTTGTGGTGTGTAATGTATTTTCTTTGTTATCGAACTGCCTCTCTTACTCATTATAATTCTCACAGTTCCATTGTTATCTGAAACCATATAAGCTTTTACTTTACGAAAAGCTTCAGTAGTCGTCTCTCAGTCGTCGAGACCGGAACATAAACAGAGGGATATAGATTATAATTTTGTTGTGAATACCTCGTTGAATTTTGCTGCCATAACCATGTCCACCGGGCCAATTGTAGGAGGTATCACCCAGCTGGAGGGGGATAGGAGGAAGGAAGCTCTGGATCTCCTAGATGCCACCCTCAGCCAGTTGGCCGCCGGAGATGGTCCCATCTACAAGTGAGTTAAGATTATGTTTTCGCCGAGAACCTACCCTAATATGTTGGACATTCCGTTTATAAGGGTAATCAAAGTGACCTCTGTGACGGGTCAGGTTGTGGCTGGTACCCTCAACACCTACGAGGTCGAACTGGACAATGGTTCGGTCAAAAAGCAGGCTACTGTTAAGATCTGGTCCCAGCCCTGGTTGAAGGAGGACGGCACCAACATCAAGATCAAGTTCGCCGGCGAAGTTGGCGAGCTGGATCGCACTTTTTAACTAATATATGACTGAATATTACCTACTGTGAAATATGTGTACACTTGAGGTATCGAATACTCGTTTACTCCTACGAAATACATAAGTATTATATTACAGCTTACCTGAAAAGGTTTTCCTGCCTTATTTCGGCCATTAAGATTCTATTTATTTTGAGGCTTCAGCCCCTACCTAGGGTGAATCCCTTATACTTACAAAAAACTGACCATGAAAAGGCTGTTTAGGGATCAGCAGGTCCATGAAGTAGATTAAAAACCAAGATTACCTGTGAGTTCATTGTTGGTTAACCAGTTCTATTATCAGAACCAGTTTGTTTCTATATATCAGAAACTAAATCGAGCTCTCTTTCTCTGTCCCTTATAGTGGAAATTCAATTAGTCAACGTCGATATCATCGGGTGGGGCTTTGGATGTTACGAAATATAATTCCCTCAGCGCTTTAATTACTGAGTGGTTCAAAATAGAACTGGCTATCTCCGCGTGGGAGCAGCAAAGTTTTTTATTATTAATATAGTTTCCTAACTTATCGGATTCATATTGTTCTGCAATGGCTATTGATAAGGCAAGACATGAGTAACATAACTATTATTTTTTTGTTATTCTTAATCATACCAAACGTGTGGGGGAACCCCACCCACTAAAATAGACAAGAATGAATTTTAAATACTTTTGTAATTCGTTCCTAACTTGCATTTGTTAAATATATGACAGTTAATTATCGGAGCGTTATTCACTTTGTCGCGAACTCATTTCTCACACTAATTTAGTTATTGCTCAGCTCTGGAATTACCCATATGTAAAGAGTAGATATCTGGACTGCTTTCCGGACATTCGTTTTGCAAATTCTTAAATAAATATAAAGTATATCCCAACGAAAAATGGCATAATTTTTGCTGATAGGGAAATGGTATATGTTTCCTCAGCCCTGATCAGAACTCAAGTACTGACAGATGGATGGACTGACAAAAACGTGATGAATACCATATTTAATATTTAAAAAATGAATTGAGCTGCTGTATAAGAAAGTTGACATTTTGTGAGCTGTATTTGTTTGTTTTTCTCAGAGTTCTTTGTGTCTGTTGACACAAAGACCGGCTTAAATAAAGACATTACCTTAGGGCGACGTTGAACCGATATATACCGACCACTCCTGACCTGGGCAAACAAGTAAAATAAAATCATAAAACCGCAGTAAAGTCCAAAAGCCAATAAAATGGAAGGCAATAAACTAAAAATTAAGTAAAAAGATGCTAAACGAGCCGCTTCATTGTCGCCGGGTTCAGGTTTAGATGCACACTAGCTTCTCTCTTACCTCAGCGGCCGGTTGGTGCTAATCGCGAATAAATAAAGAAATATTCTCACCGTACTCGCCGACAATATCGGTTTCCTATAAAAGCGGTCTCTAAGCACCGTGTTTACTCAGTTTAAAACAAGTGGTTCGAGGAAAATGCAGGCCGCGAAAGTGATCTTTGTTCTGAGTTTGACCCTGGCCCTTGCCTGCGGTGTGAGTTTTAACTGTTTCTTATACTAAATAAATATTATTTAATAATAAAATACTGTAAATTTGTAATAAAACACAATCAGAGAAGGCCGATTGGTGCTCCGAATCCCCTAGAAGGAGATGACCTAGCAAAGGCAAAGGACCTTCTGACCACCACCCTCAACAAACTAGCCGCAGGAGCTGGTCCTAAGTACGAGTAAGTAAAGAACATGTATTTTCTTATAGATAGTGATAAAAGCAGCATTGAAAAAGAGGTGATATCATAAGCAAAAAATAGAGGGAATTTGTCAAAGTATTTTGAGAACTGTGGACTGCTTATGGGTAACGTAAAATTATAAATATATGGTACACATATTCTTCGTAGTGTCGAATTAAAAATAAATATATTGTATAGCGCTAATAAATTAAATTTATAACAATTATTTAACTAAAATCCCACTTATTCCAGAGTGGTGAATGTGACCTCTGCATCCAGCCAGCTGGTGGCTGGTTCCCTGTACAAATTCGAGGTGGAACTGTCCAACGGATCTGACAACAAGGAGTGCACCGTGAATATCTGGGACAGACCTTGGCTGCTGGAGAAGGGTGAGAGTACCAATATCAAGATCCAGTGCAAAGATGAGGCTGAGGTCGACACCACTTGGTAGATCAGGTTTCTTGAGCTTAGTCAAATAAATGTGATCTAATAAAAAGTGCGAGAATTATAACTTGTTATTTTCTAAAAATAAGCCAATGAATCTTCCAGAAGTAAAGTAAATAAATTGATTTTATATAGTAAACAAACTTTGATCTGTGATAATTAAGTTCTACTGATTGTGAACTAACCAGTTTCAGAAGCGGGTTTAAATCGGGAATTATTATGGCTTATAAATCTCAATTGGTCAAGGGAAATAAAGTGTTTTAATGGATAATCACGTTAAAATGGGTTTATTAAACTGGAGAGTCTGTGTGCATAACTGATAAGCAAATGTCATAAAAAGGCAGAACTGCGAGTACGGAAGATTTCAACAACAAAATTTAAGTGAAATGCAAATTCGATGTTAGATATTTTCATGTGACTAAAAAGTTTTCTGGCTTTAAGATTTATTTTCGGATCAGTTATAGAATGAAAAACAACACATAAGACTTTTTAGGAATTCCATTTTTTAATGCTTTTTTCTTTGAGTAAATTAACAAACACCGTTATGACCGCTCAGCCGTTCCTGGTGACACTGTTCCTCCTGCGGTTCCTGCGGTTCCTCCTGCGCTGATTTTGACGGCGACGACGACGCTGTGCCCGCAGGCGACGTCGGCGGTTCCGGCGGTTCCTGTTAGCCCTATTGCCACTGCTTCCGCTTCCGGTGCTGGTGCTGTCCGCAGAGGAGTTGTCCGTGGATCCTGTCGCAGCACTAGTGGAATCACCTGTCGAGGGAGAGGTGCTGCCACCAGTCGAAGGAGAGGTGGTGCCATCTGTGGGGGTGGTGGAGCTGCCATCTGTGGGGGTGGTGGAGCTGCCATCCGTGGGAGTGGTGCTGCCATCAGTGGGATTAGTGCTGCCATCAGTGGGAGTAGTGCTGCCATCAGTGGGGGTAGTGCTGCCATCTGTAGGAGTGGTGCTGCCATCAGTTGGAGTGGTGCTGCCATCAGTTGGAGTGGTGCTGCCGTCAGTTGGGGTGGTGCTGCCATCAGTCGGATCGTCTTCAGCATAGATGCGGCTCGAAAAGCAGAGGACCAAAAGGCCCAGGCCCAAAAGTAGAGTGGTTGTCCTCATGGTTGATATCAGTTCAAACAGATGGGTTTGGATGATGATCTTTGGATCTCCAGCGATGGTTTTTATACCACTTGTACAGTTCACGGTTCTTTTGTGAGAGCGGTCGACAGCTGCGCCAACAAATCGATAGAATGGCCATTTTCCTTTTGCCAAATATCGACAGCTGTCAAAATACTAAGCGAGTAGTACAAAAAGCCTTAAGTTAATAACTTTGTTATTCAGTTCTTATTAGAAAATTAGTTAGTTAAATACCAGCCCCTCATATCGTTAAGATCTGGGATGATATTGTCGATAGTCGAAAGCTGGTTGGTAGGAAATTGGGCTGAGCGTTGGTAAAGATTTCGTTGCTCGATCTTAGGCGCTGTTGAAAAATATGAAATCTTAAAATGCACTTGAATAACAATATTTAGAAAAAATAATATTTATGTTTAGTGATCATATCCTTTAGTATATCCTTTAATTTCTGAATAAATATAAACTTTGTAGAAAAAAATTTGTTGGCGTTCCTTTTGAGTGCTTACTCCAAAAATAAATCGAAAACTTAATTGGTAAAATATTCCCTAAGCAAGAAAAATTCGACTAATAAAAATTATCAAGCACTCGCAACAGTTTTTTAAGTGAGTTTTGCTATATCTTAATAAACAATATTTTTTCTTTCCAATCGTTATGGCAAATTCTCGGTAAAAAGGGGAATAATGCAACATTTCTAAGAACCAGCTGGGTAAATTTGCCAATAATCTTTGGCTGAAGAGCTGCGTGCCTATAAAAGTCGATTCTGCCAGATGGTTAAACCAACCCGAAATCAGACATTCCAAGATGAGAGCAGCAACCATTCTATCCGTAATTCTCCTCCTGGCAGTCGGGCTTCCGAGGAGCAGCGATGCGGTGACCTGCACCGCCGACCCCACCGTCTCAGGATGCATCAACTGCACCACCAATCCCACCGATGCCGAGTGCGTGGCCGAGGCAGCTGCTTCCTCCAGCACCTCCACCACAACCACAGCGGCGCCCACTACCACTCCCTCGGCAGCGAGTGCTGATACAGTGGCCTCCACTTCTGCCTCCAAAACCTCAGGCGGAAAACCGAAGTACTTTCGTATAAGCAATTTGCGTTTTAACAGAACCAGTCGCATCCGCATCAAGGGCAAGAGAAACCGCTCCAGCAGCAGCACATCCCAACGCAACCGAAGGCGTCGGAACAATTTCAGGCGCTCTAATCTGAGGAGGGCCAACGGAAATGTTATTATCATCGGTTAGGTATCTGGATTTAAGCAAGAGCAGCTCTCAATTAAAGTACATTACTTCAGTTAACAATTAAGTTTGTTTTTTATGAAATTTATATTTCCCTAGCAGTACAAATTTATTTATTACCTATGCTAAGATCTGGGATGATTTTGTCAATGGTCGAAAGGTGGTTAATAGCAGAGATCGTAATAATTTCGTTGCTCGAATTTAGGCGCTATCCAAAAATATGGAATTTACTGATAAATTGATGAAGTATTCTCATCCACATATTTACTTCGTCTTAATGAACAATTTATTTTTCTTCCCAGTCGTTATTGCCTATAAGCAAATAATGCAATATTTCTAAGAACCAGCTGCTTAAATTTGGCAATAGCTTTTGGCTGAAAAGTTGCGTGCCTATAAAGGCCGAATCTACCACATGGTAGGCGCAGCTCGAGATCAGGCGTTCCAAGATGAGAGCAGCTACCATCCTATCCGTAATTCTCCTTCTGGCAGTTGGCATTTTCCGCATCTGCATGGCTGTGACC
This sequence comes from Drosophila biarmipes, assembly GCF_025231255.1. NCBI lineage: Eukaryota > Metazoa > Arthropoda > Insecta > Diptera > Drosophilidae > Drosophila > Drosophila biarmipes. Next base: position 28,641,182 of record NC_066616.1, on the reverse strand, counting down.
TGCTCCGAAGATCCCACCCTCAAAAGATGCATCGATTGCATCGGCAATCCCACCGGTGAGGGGTGTGTGCTCGAGGCAGTCGCTGTGGCAGCAGCAAGTGATGATCCTTTGACCACCACCACCACCACCACTACCACCACGCGCACCCCCAGCACAACCAAAAAATATATAACAATTTGTAATATGAGATATGGGAACACTCGTCGGATCAATAGAACACGCAGAAACTTCACCGAAGAAATAGAATGCGAGTTAGAGATTCACCTTGCACTCGATAACGTTGATGAGAGTGCTTAGGAACCACAATTACCAACGGTTATAAATCTGGATTCAAAATTCCAAGTAAAACCATTTAGGTTTACTATATAAATATATTTGGACTCATATTATGTTTATCTACAGCTGAAAATATAATATAATATGGCATCGTTTATTGCCAATTTTTTTGGGAGCGAAATTCAGTCAGATATTTTCCGAGTATCAGTAATCTGAAGAAACTTGTGGGGTCTTAAAATAAAGTAACCTTTTTCGAACTATGGACACAAACTTCCAGTACTTGAGAATAATTCCATTCCAGTAGATATATTTTAGATATTAAATATTTGATTTTAAAGTAGAGAGCTTAAAAAAAATAATAATTTATATATTCGAATGGATATAAGACCCTCTTTTATTTCAACATTTTTGCGTTCAATCAGGAACATAATTAAAATAATAATTCATATCCAAATTAATTTGTTTAATTAAGACGGATTAACATTTTAAGCAACGAATACGCGAACGTTTCCGCGTCTGTTTCTGGCGTTTCCGCGCCTGGCATTGTTCCTGCTGTTGCGGCTGCGATTGCGGTTGCCGTTGCCGTTGGTGGTGCGTCTTCCGTTGGACCTGCCACTGCGGTTGGTGGATCCGGATGTGGTGGGATTGAGGCGGATGCGTCGGGTGACGGAGTAGTTAAGGTCGGTGACGCGCACGATCTTTCGTTTTCCGCCCGAGGAGATGGGCGACGTGGTGGTCGTAGTTGGAGCCGCTGTGGTTGTGGTGGAGGTGCTGGAGGAAGCGGCTGCCTCGGCCACGCACTCCGCGTTGGTGGGATTGGTGCTGCAGTTGATGCACCCTGTGACGGTGGGGTCGGCGGTGCAGGTCACCGCATCGCCGCTCCTCAGGAGGCAGGTTGCCAGGACGAAGATGGTGGATGCAATAGTGGCTGGTCTCATTGTGGATTTGCTGACTGGGGTTTGTTGATTGATGGTGATTTGGTTTCTTCCAAGACTTATATAGTGGGTCGATCGAGGTCGAGAGGCTCTTCCTCCGATTATTGGAAGAATTTACGCAGCTGTTTCTACACAAATTTGTATGCTAAGAATTTGCCAACTATCGGTTCTTTTTTTTGTACTGCCATTTTTCCACTGGTATTTAAGTTGTTAGAAGAAGAGTACTGAATTGAAAAGCTTTCGTTGATATTACCCTGGAGTACTGTTTATTATTGACATTCTATCCACAAGATGGTCAATGCCATCTGTCAACACGTTCTAACTTTTAGATTGAAGGTTGAAACTTATCTGCTCGACTGGTATTCCTTTGCCTTTATTAGTTTTTTCAGAGATTATTAGAAATAAAGAGTTCAACTTATTTATTTAATTATTTAAGAGGGAAAACCAAGTTAACCCATGAATTTAAGAAGACAAAGATGCATTTGTAGCATTGACAAACAATTTTAGAGTTTAATAACTTGAAAACAATATTAGGAAAAAAAAATGTATTAAAATTGTGCTGGTATCTATGCATCAATTTGATATTGTAATGTAATATTATAATATCTTACGCAAAAACGTGGTGTTCCGGAACAGATACTATAAATGGTTAATAATGATAATACCAAAACTTACATTTTAAGAGGTTATTCCTCCCATTTTAAGAATAAACACAAGGAGTACTTTTTTGGAATGCACTTTGGAATTTTATTGTTAAACAAATTGTCACAAATAAGTTGAAAGTAATAACGATTTTATAAGATCAGCTTGCCATTTCAGAGCTGTAAATGGTTTTGTTGTCGAGGATGTTTCCTAGGGGGATCGTTCGTTCTGACGCCTTCGTTGCTGACGCTTTCGTTCCTGACGCCTTCGTTCCTGACGCCTTCGATCCCGTCTCATCCTCCTTCCTTTCTGCCTCCTTCTGTTAGCCCTTCTTCTCCTTCTTTGGGCCCTCTTATTCTTACCCGCCCTCTTCTTAGCCTTGCTGTCGTCAGTGTCCTCAGATGATACTGCACTTCCTGAGGTGTCTGTGGAATCCTTGCTTACAGCACTTGTATCTGCCGAAGGATCCACGGAGACTGGGCTGCTCGTTGTGGTGGTGGTGGTGGTGGACGAACTGGACGAACTGGACGACGAGGAGCTGGAGAGACCAGTGGACGGGGTTTCGGTAGAGGAGCTGGAACTGGAGTCTGCCGTGGACGCAGTGGAACTGGAGACTGCGCCGGACGAGGATTCGGTCGAACTGGAATCCGCAGAAGACGATGTGGACCCCGAACCGTAAGCCATGCCAAAAATGGTCAAAATCAACCAGCTCCACAAAATGAAAGCTCTCATTTTCGGTTTGTTTTCAGCAATATACTTGAACTTGCTCTGTTCAATGATCCTCTGCTCCAGATGCACTGCGTTTTATAGCTCCCCGGCTTTTGTTTACTCTAGATCATCCCAATTAATTACGAATTTATGCAGCTTGCCCCTTTGTTAGACACATAATAAATGCAATTTGAAAATATTTGCCTAGACTGGGGTGCAAATAAATGTGTTTTTGGCTGCAAATATGCGTCAATTGAATTTAGCCGAAAACAACTCATTTGAGTGACAAATATTCGTTTGAGTGCAAAATATGTTAATGAAAAATGGGTAGCTTCGCGTGTGAGATTTACTTGATTTTATGAGTCCCCAATTGTTTGCTAATGTATAGTTTTTTGTTTGTATTTTCTAATTATCATGACGTCACATCTTACACCGAAGCGAAGCGAGAACAATGAACGAGAATATTTTATACTCATAATTCGCAATTGTATTTGCGATCCGCTGACCAGCTCTGGTTTTTGAATTAGTTTGCTTTTGGCCGATCAGCGAACGGTTTAGCCATGGCTTTGTCCAGATTTTTGCTGCTCTGTCTGGGATTTACTTGGATGTCTAATGTTGGGGTGGGTATATATATGAACATTCGAGTATATAATAGATATTTTATAATTTTAAATCCAATTACAGTTTGCGATATGCATTCCGCCCGATCACTGCATAGAAGAGGCAAGTATGATATGAATTTTATCTAAAATTTTTTAAAGAATTAACAATATACAATCCAACAAAAATTATAAAGTTTGATCCTTACCTTTATTGCTCTTAAACTCTTGTTAAAATAGTATGCAAATGTTGCACAAACTCATGAACTTTAAACACATTTCGGTATTTTGCTCCTCTTAACTGCTTCCCCCAGTTAATGAAATCTTTTTCGCCCAAATGAACCCGATTTTCAATCCCACAGATGGAGGACGCAGAGGCCAAAGAGCGATTCGACTACGTGCTGGGCAAATATGAGGAGCTGGAAATGAAAATTCCCGGAAAGCCAGTTGGGTGAGATGGGTTTTCGCGTGTGCCTGGTAATCCGCTAATTGGCTTTTCATTTGCCCCGCCGGCAGTTTGCATGGCAAAGTGGTTACGCATGGCGAGGCGGAGGAGCAGCACTTGGTGTTCCAGTACATGGACAACACGCTGCATGACATCATCCAGACCTGTGCGTTTGTGGTCAGCCGGACGCCCGGCGAGTGCGAGATCATCCGGACCTACTGCTCGGCCTTCCTAAGTCGCCTGCCACGCCCCCTACTGGAGCGCCAGCCCATCGCCGTCTGTGAGGATGGGGTGCGGGTGGCGGAGGAGGAGGAGGAGCCGGAACCGGAGGCGGAAGACAACCCGGATGGGGATGACCAGGCGGATCAGGAGCAGGGAGTTGGTCAAGCGGAGACCACAACGACGGAGCCAGCCAGCTCAAAGTTGAGCGAGTTCTACTAATGCGCCGAAGGGATTATCAAACAGCGGTGGGATTATCCCCCTTCTGCATTTGACACGCACTTAATTTAGTTTGCATAAAGTGGCTGGGATTAACTCGCTTTACAGGAAATTGGTTTTGGTGCGGACTTTTAATTAGATAGTTGTGAAATCGTTTAAAACATTTTTGTACACATATACTTCACCGAACATATATCTTATTTATTTATAGAATAAAAAGAGCGTTATTAAACTGGCTTTCAAGAATTATTATTTTTAATTCTTTTTACTTAAATAAAACTGTTACTATAGTTTTGTTTAAGTAAAACGAATTATTTTTATTTGTTTTCTCTTTTTATGGAAGTATTATCTTTGAAATATTAAAATAACGAGTTAATGTTAAATTTAGCGCCCAAAAGTAGGCTTTTACTTCTGCCTACTAACATTTCCTCTTGGGCACTCAATGTCATGGCTCCCCAAGATTGAGTTAGGAAGCTCTGACAGCAACAACTATGCGGCTTTTAGCTCAAAAACTGAAGGACCAAACCCCAGACCAGAACAAGTCCGGCGCCTGCGCATATTCCACAGTGCACAGTGGTCAAAGTGCGGTAGTCTATCCTACGAAAGCTTAGAGGATAATTTATGAAGCTTGTAAAAATAGTTTTCCATAATTTATAAAGCTATTTAAATAACATTCAGAATGTAGTAAAAATAATATCACTATTTTTATTAAAGAAATTGATAGAATAGGAATGATAAAATAATATAAAGAGTATCAGAATTCCTTTTTAATAATTCTAATATTTTTTTTAAATTATTTTGTGAGAATTTAAAAGGAAAATTAGGTTTGTAAAGACCTGCTTAATATTTTGGTTAGCAAGATCTTAAGTAATGCGAGTACATACAAATTATTTAATTATAAATTTAAAATTGATCGGCTTAAGCTTTCTGTGAAGAAGAGCTTGTGGATAAAATATCTTTAACTAACTGCACAGTCATGAGTACTTCACAGATAATTACAGCTTTTTAACTTCACAGTATTTCCTTACTTTGGAGCTACTGTGGGTCTCTCCACTGCGTGAGAGCTCTCTCTTCCCCAAAAATCGAGAGAAAAGAGAGTTCTTGCGCCAAATAACAGTAAACAAAGCCCAGCTGCTTCTGCTGGCGGCACAATTTCAGTTTTCAGTTGTTAACGGGGCGCCAAGGCGAACTGGAGCAGCGAAAACGAAGCGCCGGAGCTGGGCAAAAGCTCCAAAAACGCTGCAGAGCCCAAATTCAGAAGGAGAGAGGGAGAAAGAGGAACGAGCGAGAGCCAGGGAGAGAGATAAACAGGGGCAGAGAGCGCTATCGCTTACAGGGAGAGCCACCTTGTGGCGAGAGTATCCCCGAGATATTTAGATTGTTATTTGGCGACACTGACAGCGACAGTCCCGCACAGAATTATCTGCTCAGTGCTAAAGTTGTACTCGTGCTGCGTAGCTCGTGTGGGCAAGAGGCAAGGACGTTTCTCGACACGCCCACTCGCCACCTGCCGCCCGCCACCGCCCCTGGCGCCTGCCGCCCGCCACGCCCCCCGCCAGCTGGAGGAAGCAGCTGCTTTTCAGTAGTGAAGTGGAAGTGTGCGTGCGCGTTTCGCGGCAAACGGAACTGCCGCCGGTCGTAAGGCAAGAAACGCGCAGGATAAACGCGAATTAGAATCTAGTGCTACGAAAATCCAGTCACTTTTTGCATAATACGGGGTGGAAACTGAAATTCAAGCGGCGCGTAAATATACTATTTACTTTCTCGTGTGCACCCCCCTTTTATCAACGAACGTGTTATCAGCAACCGAAGCGCGACAAAAACACAGAAACGTACTAAAAAACAAACAAAAAAATATACAAAAAACCGAAATGAAAAGAAAAGGCATTTGAATGCGTGAGTGTGTGTTTAGGTGAGTATTAGCGCTGCGCTGGTGTGGGTGCTTGAGGGCCTGCGGCCCAGCTGAGTGCTGAGTAAACAAACAAAAACCAACCGAAGCCAAACACAGACCCCAGCACAAATACCAGCGCAAATACCATCACCTCTGTACGTACAAGCACCCCCCCACACACACTCGCCCCTCCGCACACTCACACACTCGCACGCAATTATTAGCGTTCCCCAAATCCCCCAGAAATGTGCGAATTATGAAATATTTTACCCTTGAATGTCATACGTATTAGAATTAGCAGCGGGCGCTACAGAGCGTTACTTTTTAGCAACTTTGTAGTACCGCTATAAGGTGGGGTATGCCCAGTTTCTATCTATAAAGAATCTTTTCATGTTATACTACTCCGTTCTCAGAAGAACCAAGGCCCTGATATTTCATATTCTTGTAATGTACCAATTTGTCTATCCTGTAAAAGCTCGCAACCATTTTAAAGTATTTTCTTTTATAGTTATACTGTATCATTGTACCATAATGATTCCCATAATTCAAGAAAAATTGCAGTTGCTTTTAGGATTTACAATGTCGTAAATGACCAAAAGCTATTGTGGAAAACACTTAAGGCGACTTAAGTTTACATCTGTTCATCCAAAATACAAAATATTCTATCTAATGCATTGCAGCACATGGCAAGTATTAAATTTAATGAGACATTGTTTTTGATACTATATTGCAACTTAATAGAAAGCGGTATTTTTGAAGAATTGAAAAGGCTAGATCTCCTAGGTTAGATAGATAAGCTTAGATATAATAAAGGGTTATGGCAGTCATGCAAGTAAAAAAATAGGGTTTCTTTGCACAGGAGCGTGAACAGAAATTCCATCAGATATTTTCTGATAGATATCCCTAAGTCGGCACCCTCGAATAAAGAACTTGGAGTGATTTTTTCGGATCGCCCCACGGGGAATCGCGAGCAACAACCCGGCATGGCCTCAAAAACTTTCCCGTGACGTGCGATGCCTAACGCAAATTATTTGAGAGCTTCCTCAGCGCATTTTGCCACTTTTCTTCTCGCGCGCAATTTTCTTCTCGGCCGCCCTTTTGGAGACCCGCCAAAGTGTCTGTGAAATCCATTAAGTTTTGTTTTCGTTTTTTATGAACAACATTGACTTTGTCAACGGTTCGTTCGCCATCATCCCCTGGACCCGAGCCCGCTGAACTCCCCCACTCCCCCACTCACGCACTCTTCCAAAGAGCAACTGTCTGAGCAAGTCTTTTATTTTATTTTAATGCCCTCACTTTGGCCAACCACTCCTTGCCCCGGCAGCTTCCCCTTTGGAGGATTTTTTACAAAAATGTTGTCAAATTTATTGACTCACTTTCGTCTTTGTATTATCCGGCTTTATCCGTCTGCTGTTGGCTCTTTGTTGTGCCACCAGCGAACGTGACAAGTTATTTCAAATTGAACAGGAGCTTTTAGGGTCATAAACTCGACTCTTGACAACTTTCGAGAACTCCAATTACGTTAATTATTAGTCTGGCATAGTAATATGTGGGTGCTATCTTCTGGAACGGAACTTGTTTCTAGATTGTTAAGAAACTATTTCGTTACATACCTTTGCCAAGAAATTCAGGGGAAAGAAGGTTTAAATTGTCTTTAAAATTTTTTACTCATTTTTCAATTTTATTTTCTACATAAAGGTAAAATAGGCATTACAGATCATTATAAAGATATAAAAAAATTTTAATTTGACTTAAAACATTAGTATTTTTATAGAACCAAGATATCTTAGAAATCTTAATATGAAAATGTGCCCTGATGTCCCACCTAATGCCTCACATCCACTTACTCAGCAATTGTTTTTCGGTCGCCCTCGCCCCTAATGAAGATCTGTATTAGCTAAATGCCCAGGGAGGTGTATTGCAAAGTAAATGGAAGAGCCGGCTAAAAGCTTTCAAAGTGCCGCGCCGCACCTGTCTTTAGTGGGCCGCTCTGAATCTCGTGGGAATCCCCTTGTTTTCTGTTTGTCTTTGGGTTTTCCGCGTGTATGGCGGATAAGGTTAAGGTCGCGCGGATTTATAGTATATGAAGTCCCGATTTTCGTGGGGGCCCGCTTATAAATAGTCCCCGTTCTCGGCGATTACCCTTCGCATGCAATTTTCCCCGGCATTTGTTTGCCCTCCTTCGTATCTCTCTTTTTTCCTATCTTACTCTTTGGGGCCCGGCACGTGCCTTTCACTTGGTGGGAAAATGGAACATTTTCGCCAGAAAACCCAAGGCTCAAAAATTCGCTCTCGGCCATGTTTATGGCGTCTGCCGCTGACTGACGTTCATTGGCTTTTGTGCGGATATTTGTTTTTGTTATTATTCCGCCATGTCCGTGGTCCTGCGTCCTTCATCATTGGCCATAAAACGGTGTCTCCGAGCACATTTCGCTGGTCGCGTCGGCATCTGTACTCAGGATCCAGCAGGACCTTCTCCACATCCTTCCTCCGTTTTCACAAGTTTATTTTGCTCCCCAAATTCTGGGGAATTCTTTGCATTTTATTCTCTGGGAACTCCTCTTCCTTTTTGCCCATCTGTCAAGTCGCTTCCTTTCCTTCCTTTTCCGACTTCATTTAATCAGCCATTCATTTATTTAAACGCCTTGGAGAAAATCATTTTTGTTTATTGATTAACAGAGAGCGAGAAGGATTTCATTGGCAAGGGAATATTTAAGGGAATGCAAAGGACCCACACTCTCGGACAGGAAAGGACACTAATTCGATTTGCTCCTTTTGAAATTAGAACGGAATTAGTCATAAATCCAAGTCTACTTAATTACATTTGACGTCCAGTTTGCTTAATTTATTTATAGGCCCAGTTAAAGCAACTTTGTTTTTGCGGTAAAAAAAATCCTCATTATCAAACACTAAAAATTCCACTCAATTAGAGCATTTATTTTTATAATTTCCTAAAAATACTAAAGTTAAAATTTTTTTATTATAAAAGTTAACATATATATAGCAAAAAAATAGGATACATATACTTCCTTTTGCTTTCATTTTCCTCGAGATCTCATTTAAAACTTTAAATAAAAAATTACATTTGCTAAAAACTAATTAACTTTTTCCCAATTTCCTTGCAGTAAAAAGCCCGAAAAACTTAGGCTCACCGAAAAAAAGGAACTGGTAAGTCATGTTACGTATACGCCACGTTGCCGTTTAAAATCGCTTACAAACTACATAAACAAACTCTGCAAGAAAGAGGGAAAGATGGAGTTCGATCTATTAATAGCTGCCCCAAAGGATAGTTGCAAACTTTTGCTCCAGCTGGGGAATCTTTGCAGAAGACACTATCGAAGACGGATGACACGGGCACGCCCCCAATCGCTTTTTCTTATTTTTTCTTTACTTTTTTGGGAGGGCAGGGCAACTGGTTCCGCTGCAGCTGTCGTCGGACTTTTAGCTGCCACTTTTGGGGGTACGAAACCACAGTGGCAGCGAAAAAACAACCTTTATAGAACGAAATTGGGGGAAAACTTCACCGTTAGCCGTTTTGTGCGGCGCTTATCCGTCTTAGCCATTTTGAGTCGCGATTCAGCCGCCACTCGGCGATATTTTTCGCAAAGTTTTTGGCCACGTTTACATGGTTCCCTCTTCCTCTTGCCCGATTTCTTGGTCGCTTTGGTGGCTTTTTGCCGGAAATAACACACGAGTGCGGCTGAGATAAGGGGTGTACTCTATGTGTGTGCTGGCCAAGTTCGCTTTTTGCCGACTCCCTGGGCGAAAATTATTGTCTAGGTTGTGTCGCTGGTCCCACCAACGCATAAATTTGACTGTCCCACATGTCCTGCGATTCCAATTTTCCCTCCTTTTCCCGGCGCTCTCGTATATCCTGTTACCGCTTTCTGTATGTTTTTCCCCCTTTGTTTTTTCTTCCATTGTTCGGTCCTTGCCTTTTAGTTTTTCCAACGTCGTCTATTTGCTCTATTTTTAGACCAACACTTTTATTTTGGCTGATATTTTTGTTCTGGCATTTGTGGTGCAAAAAGTTGACCGTGTTGTTTTCACATCACTGGTTGTGGTGGCCCCAAAGCCAAAGCCAAACCCGAATTGTTTACAAATTCGAATTCCCAATTAAAAGCTCTCGACTTTGCTTTTGCTACCGACTTCCGCCCGCTATCGATTATATAATAATAAACCTGCCTGGCCACGTGGCGCCCGAACTTGCCACGTAATTATACTTTCACTGGGTCGCAAGTGCCACTCGGCTAGAACTCGTTGTGGCCGGAAGGCAATTACAGGTAATTTTAATAACGTAGATTACGCATACGCCGCGTGCGCCACTCGATAGTAGCTGAAAATGGGTCAGGCATGGGGCCAAATGTTTGGTATGATAATATTTATAAGTATCTCTGGTGATAATATAATTATAAGTTGTGCCATGCATATTTAGCACCAATCATAAATCAATTCATGAGAAATCGTCATTGGGTGGGAGACAAATAAAAGAACAGGCTAAAAGCAATTGAGCCAGTTTAAACAAAACTCGTTTGATTCTGCACATTTATATCAGCAATAATAATAATTTCAGCTGTCAAAACTACTAGCAAAGTTCTTAAAGTTGCCAAATATTATAAGCCTGGGAGTTTCAGACGTTGAAAGAACAGGTTTTAATTAATCGGAGTCTTTGGTTAATCTGCGAAACTGTTCACTTTGAAGCCCGCACACACTGACTCAATTACTTAGCCCGACATTTCGAGGAGCCACGTAGCTTCGGGGCTGGAAAATCGTTAGCCTGGTTTTAAGGCACGCCCACACACGGGGAAAATGCCCTTTCGGGGAACCCAGTGACCGAGCAGCGTCGGCGTAATTAAATTATTCCACAACAATTGCCGCTGGAACAAGAGTCGCTCATTGAGTTAATTTGCGACAAGTAGAGGTGGTGATGTCGACGATTTCACTGCCCCCAAAGTTTTTCCCCCGACCGTTGGTCATTTGGGCTGAACATTTCGCAGAAAAGGATTAATTAGGATTAAAAGTGTGTCGAGTGGTGGACAAAAAACGACCAGAACGGTTAGCCCTTAGACTACAAAGAGGCCAGCAGCAGCGGTGGTCTCGAAAAGGCTGGGAAACTCGGAAGGAAAATAAAATAAAATGAAATAAAAATGGCTGGATGCTTTCTGGCGGTTGGCGTAATCGTGCGGCATAAATAAGTCAACCAGTTGGCCAACAATTTCAACTTGGCTGCCTTATGACGATAATGAAGATGATGATTATGATGACTTCTCATTTTGTGCATGTCGCATTTAATTAACATTTTTCGACTTAATTCTTGGTTCCCTGGCCTGCCGGTTTGTTGTTTAAAGTAAAGTACCATTTACTGCACAGGTAGGAATAATTTCAGAGTTTCTTGTTCTTGTTGATCTGGCCAAATTCAATTGAAAAGCAGTTTGAAAATTAACTCAACCCGTTTCCCAGCGCAACCCGAATTCAATTAAAACTAACAGCATTTATCGGTTTCCAATGCAATCAGTCGGGGTATCGTGTTAAAATTCTTCACCTGGCTTATAACCGAGTTACGAAGGTTTGATTGCCTGACAGAGCAGAAATTGAAATCAGTTTTATGGCAATAAATAAATGAGTTTAGCTGTCAAATCCACTGGCCAGCTGCCCCGTTCCCACTGAAAGTATTGATCCCATCGACGTTTGAAAACATGGTTACAGTCTGCGACTGTTTTTTATGAATCGGTCATTTCGTTTGTATGTCCCATGAATGCGTCGCTAATCTAATGAAATCATTCTCATTCCATTTTGCTGACATTAAAGTTTTAAAACCCTGAATGGCCGACGGCAACCCTTTTGCGTTCTCGACCTTTTCGTAGGACTGCCGGCGGACACTATAAACTGCCAGTGATATTAGTTAATGCCCTGCTGCGGTCGTCCATGCGGAATTGTTATTATTTAAATGGCCTATTCATTCCGGTCCCCGTTTGCGGTGAATTTTGCGCAGGGTAAAGTAGATGGTTAGGTTTAAACCAGCTCTACATGGTACTACTAATCTGATTTTCATACCCGTTACTGGTGCAGTAAAAGGGTATACTAAATTCGTCGTACTCTGTAATAGTGTAAATGGTATTTTATTCTGATTATAAATACCCATCTACATGCCAAAAACTGTTAAAATCGAACAGCTCATTCAAAAGTTATAAGCAAATAATGCAATCTCGAAAAAACCCGATTTTCTGCATGCATATCTCCATCTCCCTCGCACAACCTTTAGCTGAGTAACGTGCATTTAACAAGCAAGGCCGTCGACAAAAGCGTTCTTCCTTGTTTTCAATTTATAATATTTCGAGATTTTTAGGGTATATAATCCGTTTATACCCCCAAAACAGTCAGCATCAACTGCAGAACGCATTTGTTTGGCCAGCAAACTGAGTGGAAAAACTTTTAACTAAAATGGAACCCAAGTACACACAAACATGTTAGCACACATTCAGAAAAGGATAACTGGGTGGATATGGCAGGCTGGGATGCGAAACGGTGAATATCGCACTAGAAAAGTTGAAAATTCTGAAATGTAAGCAAATTGTAAATGCCAAGGGACGGGTAAGGGAGATTATATCCGTATAGAAGAAGGGGGTGTACTACCCCGTTATAGTCACGGTTTTGGGGGCGGAAGTACACGACTTCCAAGTAAATGCACACGAATGTATGAATATTTCATTTGGCAAATGTAACTAAATACATAAGCCAGGCCGCAGGACATGTCTCTCATCTTCGTTTCGCCATCAAATCTGCAAAAGGACATGTGTAAAGTGTCGATGTGGGTGTACACTGTGTGTGGTAGCTGCGGTTTTGCAATTGAATACGAGGGTCTGTTCTACCATCTTGGTCCTCGCTTCCTTTTGAGGTCTTGGGGTCTTGAGTCGAGTGCCTCTCCTTGGGTTGCTGCCACAAACGCTCCACGCTGTTTATGCTAAAAATCTATGCCACATTAGTTCGTTGCCATCCAGGCCCAAGTTTGTTGTCGTTCGTTTTGTTTCGAGGGTCGTGTTCCTTCTGCCTGCGTTGTTGCGCTTTTGTTTGGCCCATGTGCTTGGCTTTTTGAGCGGCGGTGAAGAGGTGAAGAGCGCTTGAGGTTGCCAGCGAGCGAACAGGAAGCCGGCGGACAGACACGCATTCAGTTAGACAGCCAAGACAAGGGGCAAATAAAGGGATAAACACTGGGAGAAACGGGAATTTAGTTGAATAGATTTCAAAACATGTCCATGATCCAAGGTTTTTCTTTAATCCCCAATATTAACCTAAAAGGTTTGGACTTGACAGATAAAACTTGGTACATTGTAAGACGTTCACCACAAACAGAGGTGCCTCAGATTATGTTTTTTAAAATTCCAAACAAATATAAACACATATTAAGTTCATAGTTCCTCAATATATTTCTACAATCCTTTTTAAACACCTCTTTTGGCTTTAAAGAAGTTAACTTAAATAGTCTAATGATTTGAATTTTTTCTACGAATTTCTTTCTTCCAATATAAAAATCAAATATTTAAGAAAGTCTGATTTTCTACTGATATCCTTAGACATAGAAAATAAGGTGTGCCACCAATCTCTTAAAAGTTATATAACAACTTATAAAGGTGCCCAAAAGTATGCAATGATTGAACATTTTTACTCCAAAAGAACAAAATATTTTTATATTTTTTGTTGCACACTTTTAGACTGAGGTTCAAATATTTGTTCTCTACCCTACTGCGTGTTTTGTTTATTTTTCTCAGTGCGGTCCCATTCCAAAGCAGTTACGATTTCGTTAGCCGGCAAGGCCGCACAAATGGGACAAAAGAGCATCAGCGTAAGCGGCCATAAACAGGCCACCAACAACACATGGAACACGGAACATGGAGCCGTGTTCATGTAATTATGCGCCCGAGTGCTTCTTGTCAAGGCAGCTCATGTTGATGCTTAACTCCGCTCGGGTTTATTTCCCTGCTCCTGCTGCTGTCAGTGGGCCCTCAGGCTGCAAGTTGCTCCGAGTTGAGTTATTATCTCCGGCCAGTGTGTGTGTGGGAGTATTATTCCTAACGCCCCAGCACCTGGAGCAGGATTCCACACACATAACACTAACAGCTTGCCAACTTTGAGCTAATTAATAACCGTAATTAAGTTGACTTAATCTAAATTGCCGTTTTTACATTCTTGTCTTTGCAAAATGTGCCACAATGTGCGATTAATGTGGGCCATCAGCATCAGCTGCTCTGGGCTCACTTAACAGGTCTTAAAAGCCAACTTAAAGACGCTGCTATATGCAAATGGCAAAGTGGAAATCGCAGTGCCCTTCAGCCTCGTAAATTTCCGACGATGAGTAAAGCGTTTGCTGCGAGTCCTGGCAGACTCCTTCTGGCTGCTGCACACGTTGCGTATGAGCAATTAAACGGAAACGGAAACGCGACCCATGTCACGTATGCGCCATGTGACACTAGTTCCTCGTGTTTAATTACACTTTTTATGGCTTCAATGGACACGAAAACCGATTCGCAAGTCTGGCCCAGCCAGAAAAACTGACTAACGGTCAGCTTTTCAAGGGTCTTCAAGGGGACAGGAAAAGGCGCATGCAATAAAAAGGAAATTAATTACTGCCGGGAAAACGGAAAATACGTTGGAGGGTTGAAGAGGCGCCTGAAAGTATGCCCCAAGTACTATTGGCCAAACTTTAAGGCTCTGCACAAGTTCAAGGTGCACGCGGCAAGGGATAACTCATAAAAGTGAAAGAAATATTGCTTTTACTTGAGCACACAGCCCACCCACATACCAGCACTCACACACACCTGCACCCATACACACGGAAGTACACCCACGCACACAGAAACAAACATAAGCAACAATAAACGTGTGCATAAATTTCGTGTCGAGTTGCGATGTGCACGCAATGCGCGGGGGAGGGGGGCTAAAAAAAGGAATGGCGTCAGCCAAACATTTGAATAGCACGCACACACGCATATGTCTCGACGGCATAAGGTACAGTGAAGATTCTTAGAAAAAAACAGCAGATAAAATTAGGCCTACTTTCAAATAATTTCATATATATTCATGCTAAAAATACCAAACAAATAGTAAAACAAAGGATTCAACAAATCCTAAAGAGACGAAAATAGGTTAATATTTTAATATAGTTTAAAAAATATCTGAAATATTTTGCACAACAATAAAGGATTTCAAAACAAAGGTTATTAGAATGACCAAGATAATTATATTGAAACAATATCTTAAAAATATGTATATGTATAACATTCTTTGGCATTCTTAGAAATGGAAAAATAATTATTATTGATATACAATACAATTTGTTCAATCTTAGTTCCTTTTACCTTTTTTATATTATTTAATTTAAGCTGAGTATAAAGAAGACAAAGTAATCCATTAAATTAAAGCAAGGATTTCCCTAAGTGCTTCAGATTTTTTAACTGAGTGCCATCTGTAGCAGCTGAATAGTTGAATATTCCGTTTACGTGCCGTTGCCGCCGTCACTGCTGTTTGCTTTCCATTTTACTCAGCGCTTGTTATCGTCACTTCTGGATTCAATCAATCTTCCTTCTGCGGCGAGCGGCTCCAGCACGCACCGCCAGCTGAGTGCCACTCTCGGTCGGCCTCAGCGCGCCACGCGGCGTATGCGTAATGTGTTGATATTTGATACACATCTTGTCACTTTAAAGGGAATTCGCCGGGCTCTGACCCGCGGAGGCTATTTCGATCACCCCTTGCCCAAGCAGGGCAAACAAGATACTAATCTATTAGCTGCTAATCGTTTATCCATATGTAAATTGACCGCTCAAAGGGCAATCATCATGGGCCACAAACGGCAATCACAAATATTAGACTTGTGTAGGTGGAAGGAAGCCAGGGCAATTGTTTGGGCAAGGCTAAGCATCCTTGCTTTCATTGGCCGCAATGTGTGTCTAAGCTTGAGCTAGAAGTCACAAGATCACTTTGGCCTAGACACAATAGATTATTAATTCCAAAAAAATATTAAGCACACATTACATTATTATTATATGTGCCTAAAGGTATGCAGTGACTAAATGACGGCCATCTTTCTGAATAAACTCATTGTATTGGTGAGTTTCAAATATATTGTTGCATACTTTTAGACACATAAAATAACATTTTAAAGTGATTGTAAAGTCCCATTGCTTTCTGTGGCACCCCTGTATAAATAATTTATACATCAAGTCAATACTTGATATACATTTTCCCCCCAGGGCAAGGTAGAAATTCTTCAAGCATAACTGCCTGCCTATTCATGTTGCTGGCCAATAAAATTCAAAAAAATTCAGCCCCCCGCCACACACATACCACACACATAATACCGGCAATCAATCTGTGACCCACCACAACATTAGAGCATGGCGAATGGAACGTAAATCATAAAAATTGCACACACTCTTGGCAAATATGCGAGCTGATTTTTCAAAGCGTGCAATTTACTTGTAGTTTTTTTCCCCCACAACCCTATCGCAAAGTTTTGCCTAATGGTGGAAATAGAGAAAAAAAAAGCGGGGCTACTCAACAAATGGCTGGATTTTAATATTCACTTTTTTTGTGCCCAGGGTCGCTGATGACCATGATGTATGCTACGAATTGTGCGGCCTCCGTGGAGCGTAAAAATTGAAATTCCTCCGCTGCCATACGCAGCATTGAAGCAATTTCCATTTCCATTCATAGTTGATAATGCCATCGAAGCCTGGTAGCATAAATAGTTGGCGTTGCGGTTGGCCGCTCGTTGGCCTGGCCAGCAGGGCGTATGAATAATATTTCTACGGCCATATGTAACCAAATTCGAAGCGCATTCAAGCCTGCAGTCTATTTCTGGTCTGGTCTTTTATAAGTTCCAGAAGGGAGTGTAACGCTTGAGACGTTTTTCTGGGAAAAGATATTTTTAAACGTAGTTCTTTCTTCCATTTTTCCGGGAAAGCATCGATTTCAAACATCAACCGACTGCGATTGCTTCGCCCGGGGAAATGCAAACAGTGTCGGCATGCAACAATAACATTTGCCAAGTGCATTCCGAAAAACAAATGCTGGGAAATTACGAACATTGAAGAGTGCCGCTGGCGAATCACTGGAAAAGAAATCAATGTATGCCACAATCAAGTTAAAAGTTCTCCATGTATATTCTACTGATTTGCGACACGTCGAGCATTTTAATTGAGTTTCCTTATCGGAAGGCAAATAGAATTTTCCACCTCCGCAACAGAAAATGTAGCATTCACATGGGCTGGCAGAAAAACGCATGATAAATATGCAAAACGTGAACGATTCATATTTTTCAAGAGCAGAAGCACAAAAAGCCAGCGGAAAACCGGACACGAAGCAACTCCTGCCAGGATTCTCACACGCCGGGAAATGTGACAGAAGAGTGACAGCCCTGTGGCATCTGATTGATATGCAGATGGTGCGTATACGTGTTCGAATACCTACAGCCATATATATATATCTCTGTGCGAAAAAAGGAAGCCACAGGACACAACTAACATAAACGCTTGACATGACAGCGGTTAAGGATAGTGAGACGGATGTGGCAAAATCATCAGGAGGGGGAAGCCAACTCAACCGCCATCAAAAGATTCTGATTCCGCTGATGGGAAAATTTGTGTCAAGCACTCAGCGATTTATGCAAAATTATTTAATCAACCAGACAGAGACTTCATTAGGAGCATTAAATCAGAGTTTAAACAACGCGGCGAGTCACGCGTTTAAGCTCTCACTTTGGTCTGAATTAGCAGCCATTTAGCACCTTTTCATGCACCTCACACGATCAGCATAAAAATAAATCATGTTAAATATTTATCAATAAACGTATGCTTACACAATACAGAATTTGTGAAGCCCAGTGGGAAATTATCGAACACTTCTGCTGTAACTTAACTGCGTTGGATGTACACAGGGCGTATGCGTAATTTGCCTGGGGACACTGCGACTGCGACAAGTGTGAAAAATAGTTTTGTCTAACGAAGAATTGTAAATACGCAATATTATATTGGCTTTGGGAATTTTCGACTGCTTTTGTTTTTCAAAAATACTGTATATTAAAGTACTTATTTTTCAATAACAAGTAATGGTTTTCTAAAAATATAAAATTGTGGTTTTTATATTTATTAAGAAACTTGTATACCCTCAGCTGAGATCAAAAATTATTTAATTAGGGACCTATAAAATACTTCTATTATTTAAGTTTAATTCATTGATTTTACAAAGTCCTAAATACTCCTAAGAAGCACTATTCCCATGCCATTAATCTGGTAGCCCTTTGACCTGCCTTCAGCTCACCTGTCACCCTACAACACCTGATTATGTGACTCCTCGCAAACCAACTTATGGCTACCTGCCACTGCTTTCGTTGCACTTCAGGCAAGGATGTCTGCTAAAGGTGCCAGATTGCAACTTGTCCTGGCTGAATTATTGGAGGTTTTTACTTCGCTGGCACTTGACGATTTATTTGCCAAACTTTGTGCTTGCGCTCTTGGCACAAATTGCTCCGATGTTTTGGCAATTCGTCAAACAAATTTGGCCCCTAACGGCTGGCTCGAGATGCACTCCACTTGGCTGGCAGAGGCATTCGTGGGGGCATTAACACATCAGTGTTAAAATTTAACGACCTATCCTGGCACTCGAGTGGGTGGTTGGGGCGGGGACTGAGGTCGTAAAAGATGGCCGGAAGTTGTAAAATATCCGCCATGTGCGAGGCGGAAACGGAAAGCCGACATTTGTACGAACTGCCGCGAGGAAAACGAGCTTGGGAACTGTTTGTCTGCCGGCCTGGCCTCCTCTGCCCTGGCCTGTCCTGTCCTTATAAAATTATATGCTCGAGCATCAAAATTTTTATCGTCCTTCGGTTTCGGGCTGAAATATAATGAAAACATTGCAAGCACCGCCGCCCAAGTTGCAGTTTATATCGCTCTTGCCAGGGTCTCACGTACATCCTCGCCCACATCCCCAAACATCATCATCATCGCCGTCTTCGGTTATCCGCAACGATGATTTGGAGTGGGTAGAAGACTCTACTTGACAGACCTCCCCCTTATCGATTGGGTCTGTGCGCCTGCATGCTTGTCTATTTGGCCATTCTGCAATATTTATACAAGTTGCCAACCGAATGTAAGTCACTTGCAGTCCGTTCCGTTTGGCAGACACCTGCGGGCTACGTGCTGGACTTTTGAATGCGGCAAACATTGACTTTTATTAAGTGTCAGGGGAATAGTAACCAACAGTAACCAAGTGTTATCCCTTTTTTTGGCAGGCTCTCGTTTTATACTATTAAAATTCTGGACACTTTCTACGAGGCAAGTGTGAATCTCGTCGGAAAAATTGCATAAACAAATATAAAAAATAGTTTTTCATGAAAGCACAACAATGTATGCAAATTTCGATATGCATATTTACTACGCCTTGTGGAAAAAATATCTTACAATGCAATGATGGCACTAGATAACAAAAGTTGCATTTCCCTAAATACAAACAGAAGAACATACTAAACATATTTTCTTGTAGTTAAGGAATGTTTAGAGGGCTTTTTAAAATATAAAAAGTATTTTATTTTTTAAATCACATTTCTTTAGTTCCAGTTTTTCTCCCATGTCGCGTAGTGTAGTTTTACGGCAGCAGAAACTTTTGCTTTATGGAAAATACCTTGGCTTTCACTTTGTAGCTGCAGAGTAACTCTGGCGGAAATGTGCATTAAATGGAAACTGCAAATTCCTGGCATTCCTCAAATATTCATAGGGCAAACATCAAGTAATAAAATGGGAACTCGCAACTGGCAGCCGAGCATTCCGAAAGCTCTGCAGTCTGATGAGCTTGTCTCGGGGTCCCCGGGGCGGAAAGTAACATCTACAGGAATGGGGAAAAGGGCCAAATCAGTGGGGAGAACCAGAGCCGCAGTGGCCAAGGAAACCGCAAAATATCCATCACCATCAACAAGTGAAGCTGCAGATGCGCTTTATTAAATTTTTCACCTTCAGCTGTGGGGAGGGCTAACTTTTGCCTTTGCACTGGTAAAACAAATGGAACTGGAGACTCATACGCCCCGTGGTCCAAGCCCCTGACTTTGTACGGTTGTACTATATTTTTTCCCGGCTTACACGACTCCGGCTTGTTCGTGCTGTAGCCGTAACCAGCAGCTGCTGTTACCTCGCCGGATCCGTCTCCGTCTCCGCATCCTGCTCCTGGTCCCAGCTCCTCGTTTTGTTTCCGGATTGCCATTGTAAAACTTTTGCGCCAGTTGTGCAATACATAAGTTGGGCCATTTTAAAGCGAAGGTTGTTACAACTTGAACACGGAGTCAGTAATGGATAGGACGGGCGAAAACGGTGGCAGAAAATAAGAAATCATGTAATCCGGGGATTGGCTACAGTGTCTGGGTAAATACCTTCATGTCGCCAACTGGGCACCAAAGTTGGAAAATCTATTTTTGGGGAATGAGGAGGCTCATGAAATATTTATTAAAAAGTTAAAGCATAAATATGAAGTGTAATTTCTAGATATTTTTTCCTACACAAGTCATCAAAATTTTGAAATCGCTTTTAAGGAGCCTAAAAGTATGCAGTGAAATATAGATTGCCACTTTTCTGATTTTATAAAACATTGAGGCATACTTTTAGACATCTATACATTGACACCGAAACCCTAGTGCTTTGTGAGAGTCCCCGAATATGTAATTCCTAGATGTAGATACTTAAACTCCTCAATTTTTCTCCGCTTTTCTTAAGTGCCTTCCTTGCTTCGATTGGCACATGATACTTATTCCGGGTCCCCATAACATTTACTGTCGATAATGCTCACATATCGAGGTATATGACGCGAAATAAATATATATTTAATGGCTGTCGCTGGCAAAGACTTTCTTTCTCGTCCCCGCAAAGTTGGTTTCCGCTTACAGGCAATTGAGTCACTGTGAGTCACAGTCAACATTTGACTTTGGTTAAGCCGAACTCCATATTTGACTGTGCGAAAAGTGCAGGGTTACAGGCCAGCGCAGTTGATTGCAATTAATTGAGCCGAACCGGAGTGCAAAGTCAGTCTCAATTAGCTGCCATCAAGGGCGAATGAAAGTCAACATGCGGTCAGCCGGCTAAATGGATTTTTTGGCTTTAAACGAAATTAATTCGCTTAGCAACTTTCGCCCGAACGGAGAACTTTGACGTGTTCGTTGTTAATATAAATTTATTTGGATTTTCACTTTTCAAAACTTTTCTCTTGATAAATGACCACCCGAGGCGATCGCCCTTGTGCCGTCATAAACTATTCCTTTGATGAATGGTGGAAAGTGAAGAGAGTGGAAAGTGGAAAGAAAAAGTGAGGACTCTGCATGCCATCAAAATGCAACAGGAAAGCAGGAAATTCCAAAAAACTTTTCACTCAGCCAAAGTTTTCTCCATGGAATGTTTGTACTTCAGATTTGCTGTGCTTCCTTTTTTTAATTTATTTATCAAAATATGTTTTAGGCTACTTGATGAAAAGCCAAAAACTTGACAAAGCCAAGTTTTAGTTTATTAATAATTGAAGCCAAGTGTTGGGCATTAAAGTCCACAGCTAAATGGGATTAAATTACCTCAAGTCCGGCCAGAACGCAGACTTAATTAAAGCGAATTGTGGCCATTACAATTATGCCATTGTCACGCCCCTCGGACATCCAATTCTAGTTCACAATTAATGCTAATAAGCTGCCGACAGACGCGCTAAAACGTGGTCAAGAGCGCCTGGTAAGTAATCCTGGGGTGGGAAATTCCGATCCCCGGGGGAAGGGACTACAACAATGCCCGTTGTTGACCCAGTTAGATGCGCGGCTCCGATAAAATTCCCAGGAAACCGGGTAGCCCCGCAAACACAGAGACACATAAAAAGGCGATAATAACAGTGGCAGAAGCGTGCGGGCCATGAAAACTTAAACAAGAATGCAAATCCACTTGACTTGATTGAAATCATAAAAGGAAGCCAACGAAACAGCCGAAATTGCCAATGCAAAGGCACACAAACGGGCGACATAAAAATAAACGCAGGAGGCGGTTGGGCAGGCGGTTCTCGAACACATCAATCATAAGCGACGCACACGATACAGTACAGAGCAATCAGCTCAATCACACTGAGAGAAACGAATGAGGATACAAAGTAGTAAAGGGCATTGATAAACAAAATAGTCGGTCCCTTAAATAATATTAGTTTAAGAACAGAAATATTATTTTTAAGAACTTTAATGGAAATGTTATTATTTTCTTAAATATAAAAAATATTCGGATCTAATTTTTAATACTAAAATATTTATTTCAACAGCCCTAGTAAATTTTATTTTTTGGGATTTTGGGATTAAGATAGGACATTTTTAATTTTAAAATCAATTTATTTTTGTATTCCTTTCTTTTTACTATTAATAGCAAAAATTTTTTCTCCGTGTGCACAACTAGTTGACACAATGCTCATACGCACTGTTGCCAACGAACATTTTTGTAGCATACTTTTCGGATGGCGAAGTTTGTGCAAATGATTTTCATAAATGAAATTTATGTACGCTGAAATTGTTTCGCCGCTTGGTGCAAAGAGCATAAAGCAGCCCACTTAATGTGCTGCCTGGGACCTTTGGCGTTCCGAAGGGCGGGGCCATGCCCCCCGGGAAATGCCAAGGGGCGGTGGTATGGGCAGGGCGTGCCGAAAAAGGGGTTGGATGACAAACGTGC
Source organism: Drosophila biarmipes (assembly GCF_025231255.1). Lineage (NCBI taxonomy): Eukaryota > Metazoa > Arthropoda > Insecta > Diptera > Drosophilidae > Drosophila > Drosophila biarmipes. The sequence continues at coordinate 28,618,536 of NC_066616.1, read as the reverse complement.
CATGGTTGCATGATAAATAGCAGCAGGAGCAGAGCGGGAGCAAACAAACTAACACAGGGCCACAAACAAACTGACAGCAAAGGACACACGCAGTTGGGAGGACCGAGGACTGTGAACCAGGACGAGGACCAGGTCCTGTGGGATCCGTGGGCAGCCGCAACTGAGTGACACACTGACTCCTGGACTGCACATTCCGAGCCGGGGCATAAATACCAAATGCCAATTGGTCTGGCCCACTGGTTCTGTTTCTGGTCCAATATGAAGTTACACAATTGTTTATTCAGGCCTACCACCCCCAGCTCCTTTGGGTTAGTGAATTTGTGGGCTCGGCGACCATTTTCCAGCTGATTTATGTTAATTAGCCCCACAATTAACTGGTCAGTGGCAGCGACAGGTCGGTAAAATGCATTATACCAAAGTGGAATTATATATATTCCATTCGGTAACAAGAAATGAGATTAACACCCAAGTTTGGCTTAATTTTCGTCTCTGTTCTTTGCCCTTCTCCCCTGATAATGGCCACCGCCGGCCATAATAATCTTTAGCATTTATTTCGCTATTAATCTCAATCAAATTTAATGTTTGAGCCAAAGTCTCTGCCTCATTTCTGGCAATTCTTTGCGTTTCCTTGGCCCTTTTGTTTTCGTATTCGGCTAATCTGAGGCCCTTTAGTTTTATTGGCAACGCTTCGGTTTTACTTTGTCAGTTCAGACAATATGGTTAATTAATATATGGCAGGCTTGGGTGGGTTTCTGGCTAACCGAGGGTTCTGTTTGGGCACTCAACTTTAACTCTTTAATTTGTGATTATTCTAATTACATTATTATATGGGATATTAACGTTGAATGTTTTTTTGCTTTTAAACCCAAAGGTTGTAACCGAAGGTTTAATAACATTGCTAGTAGGAGAATTATTTAGTAGCTTTTTAAAAGTAAAATCTTAGTTATAGTATATTACCTCAGGGGGTTTGATAACCTCTGTTGTTTTTATAAGCAGAGCAAAAATCCTTATGCAAATTTTAGTTTGACCTTTTAAAAGGTAAGTGTGTGTACCTACCCAAACTTACGTGCACTGCCTGTGGAAAACTCTTCTCCCCCCCAGTTGGCCATGAAGATTTCCCTGCTTTTTGGCTGGCTTCCTTTTCCAGAAATGGCTGGCCGACCATTAAATTAACCTTGACTTGGTATCGTGTCCATGGACACCTTCCCAGTCGATTCGCCGATGCTCCATGCTGTTGAATGTCCAATTACTGCTAACGTGCATAAATCACAGCTGTCAATTATATTTGGGTCCTGCCTCCACGTCCATCCATTACACACATGTATCCCCGCCGAAAGGACACTCGTGCATGTGGCATTAATGTGTGTTTCGCAGGCGGCAGCTGCGACACTTAAACATGGAGCCTAACTAACGTTTAATTAATTAATTCGCATGTTATTCCTTCTACGTGTGGCACGAACAAGTTTTTTTGTAAAACATTTATGCCCGTTTACCTACGATGGGGGGTAAAACTCATTCTGCCAGCTGCCTCCGAAACACCCATGTATGTATGGGAAAGCCAGCACGTATCGTATCTGCTGGATTCCTTGGCAGCGGCCAGCACATGCGGCACTTTTTGCAGATCTCATAAATTCTGCACCCCCACCGAATGGCTGACAAAAATCATAAAAAATACGTCGCTGCCATGCAGTTCTCGTATGTTCAACCATATTTTCCCTGTTGTCCGGGATCTTCCCACTGAATTTCACATTTTTTTCCCCATTTTCAGTTTCGATACTTGCTGTTTCTTTTGATAATACAAGCTACATCGTGCGAGCGAATTTAATTGCATTTTTAAACCAGTTCCGCCAGTGCCCTGTTATGCTTGTATGGGCTCCGAAAAAAATCCACAAAATTTCCTTGTTGGTTTTTTAACTGAAAAGAAAACAGAATTTAAAGTAGAAATAGTTACGTTTACAAGTTTATTTCCCTTTACACACAGTGTACTACATTTTTTAACTGACTTACCAACCAATTTCCTTACATCAAATTGACAGAAGATTTTTAAACATGTTCAATGTTAATTGCTGTTAAATAAAAGATATAAATCCTTATTAAAATTGTCTCCATTAACTACAGCCAAAGCCTATTCAGTCAAACTGCATATGTGATGATGAAGGAGTTCCATAAATACTCTTATAGCTCTGCCACAGTTGCCAATCGAAATCGCATTAAAAATCCCATTGATTCCAATCGAATGGCGGCAATTTAAATGGCCGGCGTAACGCCAGGAAGTAATAAAAAAGTTTCATTAAATGAGTGCTCGCAGTTAATGCCAAGCAGCTTATCTGGCGCGTAATACAATTCCACGCCGCCAAAAGATCTGAGCACTTACCAGTATATATGTTTCACCGAGTGTATGTGTGCCTCTATATATATTGGCCTGCTGGGAAAGCAATTTACATGTACAGCGCCAACATTATAAACATTTTAGCGACAATTCGCAGTCATTATTGGTATAAAAATAGAAGGCATAAGCGCCTGCCAAATGACAAATCGATAGCCTGAGAAGCTCCCCAACTCGCGGAATCCTTAAGCTCCATGTGGCAAGCAAGTCCCGAAATCAACAACTTATGATTCCCCGCCGCTGGAATATAAGTGCACCTCCATGGCAGCTTTTCGCAAACAGAGTGCAGCTGACTAAGCTGATGAAGCCATTTACAAACAGCCGGGAAAATGCGGAAAATGGTTGAAGTTCAGGGGGAAATGTTAAGGAAAATGGCGGATGCAAGGGAACAGATAAAAATTATCAACTCAATTGGTCATAAAGTTTTTGATAGAGGATTTGAACATTTTTAAAGTAGAAAATGAAGCATTAATATTCTGAAAGTGGTGGATAATGTGCTTGGGGGCATAAAGTGTTGCATACTTGTGGGTGCATTAAGAAATGGTAACTTTAAATTTAAGAGTAAATTGTTCTTAATAAAATTTTAAAACACTGAAAACTATTTAAAATGCACCACCATAATACATCCCTTTTTAAATAATTACAATTGAGAGGTATGAGAGAGAGGTATTACGTTTATAGAATCTACTTCTTTGAAGTCCTGATTATTACACTCTACCTTTCGCTGAGTCTGCGACTGACTAACAGGCAGACCTGGTGTTTAATTAATGAAACACTACAGACGGCTGCCACTTAAAAGCTGCGAAAATCCCCACGAGAGCCAAAAACTTTCGACAGCATTTAGTGGCTGGAGCTCAGGTGGAAAAGGCTTTTAAAACTTTCCATTTTGACCTTTTGTGGGGCGAACAATGCGGCGAGCGTTTCATTATGTTGCCACGAGGCGACAGAAAGCTGCATAAAATTAAACATTTATGGGTCACAAGTGTGTGCGAAGTAGTCTCCTGCATATATACGTATATATCCCGACAATTGCCAAACACGGCACCCCACGGCGTATGAGCAACGCCGCAAATCGCAAAAAATGTATTATTCAAATGGGGTGAGTGAAGGGAAGTGGGTGTGTGCGAATAGGACTTTAATTAGTTTTCAGCGATGCGGTATTGTGGTCTCGGGCTGTCCTGTTTTGTCCTGTCCCGTGTCCTTTCCACGTTTTGACCACAGTTGTTGCGGTTCCCAAGCACGGACACGCTAATGGCATTTCAATGTCCATCGCCGGCGGTTGAGTCACGGCGGCATTGATTGAATGATTGCATCGAACTATTTGAATATGAATACCTTGTTCTACTTGCTGACCACAGACTTTGCTTAATATATTTGTATTATAATCAATTTCTGCAAAATTTATGAAAGGAAATATGGTTTAAGAAAGTAAGGGAACTAGGCATGGGAACTGTTTACAGAACTAGAAAAAACATGATTTAAATAGATGAGGAAATTAAATTTATTTCGGTTTTATAAGAACTTTTACTAGCCTTACCAAAAATACTCTCTAAAAATTATTGTATATTGAGTAAATGAGCTAAAATATGTCCCCTTACGACTTTTGAAACTTATAAAGTTGAAGTTTAACTTAAAGCAAATGACATATATATTCTTAAGTTATTACAGCCTAAACCAAAAACCTTCCATTACCCACATATTTTAGCTTCATTACCTTATGAAAACACTTGACAATACACATTTGTGCTCCATTTTGCTTGGCCGAGTAAATGTGTTTGAATGCCACCAAGTCAGGCCTGCAATCACAGACTAATTTCATTCCATATGAATACCTCTGAAAAGCCAATTAATTGCCGTCTTGACTCCGAATCTAAAGCTCACCGCCCTCTGGCCGTGCACAAAGGACATCGAATGGGGCTCAAGTCAGCTGTGAAAATGCTGGATAATCAGCAGAGCTGATCCTTGGGATGCACACACCCGCTCATGGTCGCTTGGCTTAGGTCAACCGATGCACTCGAATCGGTTTAGACTTAATTTTACCTTCGACCGAGTCCTGTGATTGCAACTCACACACTGATTTGGCTTCACTTCGCAAGGGCTTCGAGTGCGGTATTTACGAAACCGGGATTTGGGAACTGGAATTTGCGATTTGGGATTTGCCTGGTAAGCCGGGGCTAATGTCATTTGCAGCTTAGCTACATAACAGCAGCATTTTGTCATTCAAGGAAATCAAAGGATTTCTCGATTGTTTCTGCTGAGTCAGTGAGTGGCTTAGGGTGCTCGAATTATTTGCACAAAATTCGGCAAATACAAGAGCAAAGCTCAGCCAAAAGAATATGTGAACACACTGTCTATGTATAGTTGTATACTTTATATATTGCAGAAAAACTTGAGTTCATGTGAAAAATGACAACCGACGGCTGGCCGTGATTTGGTTTATGAAGCATTCACTGCGGATGTCACAGCGCCGATGTCCTTGCCCTCGTTGAGTGTCGATTTCAGGACCCTCGAGTGCGGGCTGAATAGTAATGAGTCAGAGCTAAATTGACATCGAGCATTTCTTGTGCCCGATGGCGAGCAATTAATGTGCTTTATGTCCTGTCATATTTCCTCGGCTTCCAACGACGAATCATCCTGACAGTCGTCTCTTTATTCCATTCAACTTGGGCCTCCCAGTTTGGTTTGGACTTTGACATTGTCTGGGCTAAAAACTCTTGACTTGCTGCGCAAAAGTTCTGTGTAATTTCCCATCTCCACTCTCTAATCGAATTAAAGTCGCATTTACAAAACCGCCCCCCTTGAAAAACTTTTAACTGCAGCGTAAAACAATTTATTATTCAATATTTGTTTGCCGAAAGTTTTAATTGCAAAGTTTGGCTGGTGGGCCGCAAATTCGTTTACTCGTGTACAATCCGCAAAATTAGAATTCAACTCAGCCTGGCCAAGGAAAATGAGCTAATTAAAGTGCGGCAATGGGCGAATGTCAGGCGATTCCTGCGAAACGGATAGAAACAACAAGTGCGCTTAATCAATCAATGCAATCAGCCATAAATTGTCTTGAAACAAAACCAGGGCTAAATATTGTGATGCCATTAAGAGGCACTGTCAATAGAGGTTACTCTCCGCCGAGGTGCCGAGCCACCGGAAGTGGGTGAGGGTGGTTGGAGCGGAAACGGAAGCAGCGACAGGAGCAGAGACAAGGAGAGCGAGAAAGCGACTGTGGCAGACACAAAAGCCAAAGCCAATGCCACTTAAGCTTGTGCAAACACAAAATGCCTGACAGAATCTCCGTCTCCGTGTGACAATACATGGGGGAAGATACGATATGGTGTATTTTATATATATAGATAGATAGGGAACCCATCAAAACACCAGTCTTCAACGGCCCCTCAATGGTGTGTTATCAAATTATGCAGCAACGTTATTATTGCGGCTTGTTTCGTAGAATATTTCGTGTGTTTTCGATGGCAAAATTGAATAACAAACACGCCGGCAGACAAAGTGGTATTAAATTGCCACTTCAAGCTCAAAACCTCGCCGGGCACAGCCACGGGGTTTTGTGATGTGTGTGTCACCCGAGAGAGAGAGCAATGAAATCAATTTCACTCCAGTTCCTCACATGAAACGTCGGAAATCATATTTAAATTGTTTAAATTGGTAACGGGATGCGGTGTGGCAGCCGAACTTTTATCTAGGACCGTGACTTTATTTGATTTTGGACTTCCAGGGTGATTATTATGAGTTTGACATGTGATTTTGCGAAAGAAGTACATTGGTTGCCTAAAATTAAAGGTCCCAAGAGCCGGTTTCTCAAAGTCAGGTTAACGTTCGGCTTTACTGCTTCCCAGAAATTGTATTCAGTTTAACTTGAGGTTAAGGCTTGCTTAATTTAATTTGTAGGTTAAACAAATAAAACTGACAGAATATGTTATATTGTTAAATTGACAACACATTGAGAAATCAAAAATCCCTTTCTAAGCAATTTAACTGCAACTTAGTTTTTTCTGACATGACACTGAGAAATCGGACGTTGAGAAAGGGCAAGTGTCTTTCTGAACAGTTTAACTGCATCTTAATGTTCTCTTTCAGCCAGCAAGTTAAATCTTAACATGACATTGAAAAATCGGTCGAAGGCAATGTCAAAAATGATTAAATCAATTTTCCTTGTGGGATTACATCTCTCCCCGTTCGACGGCCTGAAGAGGCCATTTCGCCAGGGCCAGCCCGCAAAATTCCGGCCACTGAAGAGCAGATGGGCACAAAAAAGCCCAGGACACAATGCACCCAGTGCCGAGCCGTCCCATTCACTTTGCCGAGCTGCTGAGCGGTTGAGTCGCCGCTGCATTATTCTGTCAGCGGGCCACTATTTTCAGTCAACATTGTTGACATTTATGCGCCTTGTTGGCCCGCCGGAGCCGTTTGGAGCAGTTGGCCTTGTTTGGACCCGGCGGACCGGATTCAAGAGGTGCTGTCAGGGCGGCTTACACTCGGAGCGCCTGGGATTGCAGTGCCAAGGAGCTGAATGCTGAAAGCTAAGTGGTAAATTGGTTATTGTGTTGCATTAATGGACGGACACTGCACAGACCACAGGCCCCTGGCACTCACTTAGCTTCTGGTTGGGGGTTTTTCAAAGAGGAGCCCACTACTCCTTGAGTTTTCCCCATTTTAATTAAAGCCGGAATGCCTTGGAGCATCACAGCTTACTTTGTCTTCGCCTTGACTTTGTTTCGGGGCCAGCCGAAAGTTTTTCAATTATTTTGCCATGACTAGATTTCAGCTTTCCACCATAAAAAAAACAGGGAAAAACTAAACTGAGTCTCTGTGGATGCGACAAGTATTAATGATGCTACGGTGGGTGGAAAGTTGATCTGCTGAAAAGCTTTTGGCGATTTGAATTTCCCCCCTGATGCTGACACGCTTGCAAGAGGAGAATATTGTGGCTGGCCAAGAAACTTTGTGCATTTGACTGGGTCCATTCATCATTTCGTACGAAATTGCATTTTAATTGAATTTTATGGTTTGTTAAATGACCAACGGCAAAAATATTGGCAGCCAGGAATTTTCTGCTGCCGTGCTTTAAGGACTTTCAAGTGAACTCTGAGGTGAGCCAATATTGCTGGTAATTGCTGTGTAAACATTGCACAAAGCCAGGCATCTATGGAGCTCTTCAAATAAATAAATAAATAGAATGAAATCAGAGTTTCTTTAATGGTAAACATTCGGTTGCTGGATTCTGACACACGCTCTGAAAACCATCCGCAGGCAAATAGATTCGCCAATTTTCGATTGCAGTTTACCTCCAATAAATAGCAAATTTTTGACATCTGCAGTATGGGAAGCACATGGCCACTGACAATAAATTCCAATTTGCATGCCCAGGGCAAACATTTCCAGTTCGACAGAGGAATTTCTGGCACAATGAAAGGCAATCACAAGGTGGGGTTGAGGTTGAGGGATTCTCCATGTCATGTCATTTTATTTGTGGCCGGTACACATTTGGTCTAATGTCAGGAGCCACTTGAATGGCAACTTCAGGTGGATTACATGTCGACTTATCCGGCAAACGACCGAAGGTTCAGAAATGTTCTTCTCATCTCCAAGTGTAATTAATTTGTAATACAAAAAAAAGTTTTGATCAATTGGCTTTGATAAATTTCGAATGGGAAACAATGGCCAAACAAATTATACCAAAAATATATTATTGGTTAAAATATAAGTTTTTACAGCACCTAAACATATTCGAAATATTTTACATATTTAATTTTAATTTAATTTAATGGATTATCTTTTAATATTTATATTTAATTCTTAATTTAAGATCTTCTGAAAACATAAACAGCATAATCAGTGCACTCCTTGTGGTTCCCTTTAAATATATAGTTTTAATTTTCCACTGAAATTCCTTAGAAAATCCAGCCGAAGGTTCCTCGCAACTAGCCGAGGCATGCAAACATTTATTATGCAACAAGTATTGTCTAAGAAAATGTTTCGGGGAGGCCTCTTGCTCATGTGGGAAATGTAAATTTTGAATTACCACAACATGAGCAGGGCTTCGAGAGGGGGTTGTGGGGTGTTTGGCTTTGGAGAGATGTCAGCACCAGGATTTTCCACCCCCTTCCCGCCCATCATTTCGCCTTGGGCGCATTTTCCACTGTTAAGCCAAAAAGGCAAAATTTCCTCTGGGATGCGGCAGCCGTTGAAAGCTTATAAAGTGCAACAGCAATGCGGCAGACTTTGTGCATGTGCATTGGGCCGCTACGTGACTGTCCTGCCAATGCCTTAAATGCAAAAGGGGGCCAAAAAGGGGGTCTAACGGCCAAGAGCACCGCTAAGAGCCACTGATGAAGTCGCGTCCAAAATGCAACGCTGCAATTTGGCAAATTGAAAACATGCGACGGGAGGCGCTGACATGGCCAGCTCGGCTGCAGAGCAACAAACTAGCCGCAAAGTTAATTTACCAGCTCCTTCTCGAGCTCCCTGAAAGTGCCCCCCTGCCACTTACCCCGTTTCGGCCATTTCCACTGCACGCACGTCGTGTAATAGGCACTTCCGCTTGCAAAATGGCAACAATGTGGCGGTGGCCGTGGGTTTGGCGACGGGGTGATTGGGGGTGTTTGGGGGTGGTTGCAACTGTTTGCGTGTGCTGCTCGCCACTAATTCCGTAATTTCAAACGTGCTGGCCCCAGTGCCCCAACACCATTGAATGGACCCACACTGAAAGTCTCAAGAGGATTTTCCAATTAATATGCTAATTTTTACCTAGTTGATTACGCAATGAAATTAATTTAAAATCCTAATAAGCAAAAAAATTAGTTTTAAATTAATCTGTTGTATAAAATTAAAGAGCACAACATTTCATAAATTTAATATTGATTAAATGTTATTTTAGAATGATTTATTAATTTTCAAATCTAGGAGGTATAAATCTAAATTTAAATCTAGGAGATACATTTTATTTTGTTTTCTATAATGCAAAAATTAAATTTTTACGAAATTAACTAAAATTAATATAGCTCACATTTTATAATTAGGAATCTTTAACTACAATTAAATTGCTGCTTATAATATGGAAACACTGTAAAGTGTATTAGCTTTAATTAAGGTTTATATCCCTTTGTATATCACAAGTTCATGTCAAAGAATCACTTTCTCAGTAGATTTTAGGACACAGTTTTACAATTCTTCAAAACATACATATGTATATGTATACAACTTTTTGTTATAGTTTTTATATTTGCTTTAAAAAATCACCAAGAGTCAAACGATTTTCTATTTAGAATATTCTGTTAAAGTTGCCTTAAAGCTGGAAACTTAATGTAGTTAATGCTAATTTGTTTTCTAAATTTTCTGCGAGTGCCCCCTCGCTGTTTGCCTTTTATTTATGGTCTCCGCTGGGCGATGCAGGTGTCCTGCTGTCCTGCTGGGCGGTGGAGGTGGTTCGGTTGGGCAGCGGTGACCGCAGGACCCGTTCAGTCATTTGCATGCCCCGCCTTCGGAAAGTGACGTGGCCCCAACCGCAAAGCGTCCTGCAACCTGCAGCCTGAAAACCTGCAACCTACAACCTGCAGACTGCATCCTGTAAGCCGGGAGAGCCACGGATCCTGCGTCCCTGACACGTTTTCGGGGCGCACTTTAATTAAAAATAACTACTGCCTCTGGTTAAGTGTACATGAGCACCGAAGCCAACTTACACATATTTTTTTAATTAAGGCAAATATGAGTGAGGCGAGGCTCTGCTGTTTGTTTTCGGCTGATTTGACTGGCTGATTGCAATTTGCAATAAACACCGGCGATTTTAATGCGAGCTGCAGTCGCAACTATTTCGCATGCTAGCGGAACATTACAAAGGGCTTGTAATCCCCGGTTTATACTAATTATTTTGGTGGTTTCATGCAGAAAGTAATGCCACAAAATGCGCTACATTTTATGCAAAGCGAAGGCCATAACCGAGGCGGAGCTTTAGATATGCATGAGTTGGGCTTACTTTCTCCCCCCCTGAATTTCTTTTTAATAACAATTTTTATTACCATCTTAGTAGAAAACACAATTGCCAGGAGTTACGGGAGTTCAAGTTCATTCATTTATAATATTCTTTAAATTTAAAACAAAATTTCGGAAATACTTCTAAATAATTTATTGAGAAAAAGTTTTTTCGAGTTGAAGATATATGTTATTATTATTAAAAAATACTTCCCTTTGTTTTACAACATGAAAAATAAATCTCTAAAATTGTACGCTTTTAGAACTGAGATGATCTAATTTAACACATATTCAGATATTCAATATTTAATGTTGAATACTTCATGCTTCTTCGAATGAGAATACAAGTTGGGCAAGGCAGTGCATACAGAAACTTATTAGAACTAGGCTTGGTGGTGCTATTAATATAATCGCAACTACATAGTATATACGGCCCCCACATATGGGTCCCATTTTACCATTTTGTATGCGCCGTCGACGGTGATTTCCGCTGCTCATTTCCGGAAGCGAGTGCGTGACCCGCAGGACAGGCCTATTCCCCATCCCCAAGCCGAAGCCCATTCCCATCCCCATCCTCATCCTCGTCCTCATCCTGCTCATGACCAGCTCTAATTGCTCTGCCGTCGAATTAGGAAACAAACTATCTGCTGAAGGCATCCGGGCGACCGCAGCGTCAGTGCTCCATTTTAAATTATGCAAATGTTGACTTGGTTGATGGACAGGCGCGGTGGGACGGATGGATTGTGGCGGTGGTGGTGGCATTGTCGATTCCACCGGGATTTCGGTGGGTGATTCGGGTGCCTCAATGGCAGCTAAACGCTTTGGCAAATGCAGATTTTGCATGGGTTTAATTACGTCTAATTGTTTGCATTTTGCAGTGAAATATATTTGCATGGCTCAGGCAAATGCTAGATATTTCCGCTGGCACGCTATGTTATACTAATGTAAATTTGATGAATTTCTAAATGAGTTTCTTGTTTGGCCAGAGGTCGCACGGCATAACTGATTCCTTTATGGCGCATTTGCCCAATTAAATTGCACTTTAAAATGGTTCCAATTAAATCAGGCTTAATTCACTTCAAGTTCTCGTTTGCTCCTTATTTTATCAACTTAATTGTGCTCGAGAGCAGCGCCACTAAGCTTATAATTTCGCCAACTTAATGTTCGATTTATGGCACTTCGAGCAAGGTCGACTGGCCATAAAAGGGGGAACAAAAAATTTGTTTGCCAAAGTGCGCATTAAACTCTTAATCTTTAGTGTTGACATTAAATTTACAGCAGCAACTAAGCCGGGGGGGTCGAAAGTATCGCCCACGAAAGCCCCGGCGAGAACAAAGCAATTTTACAGGCCACCCAGGGCAAACAAGAGGACAAAACCCATCTGCAGAGCGGAGTTCAGGAATTTATTACCCAATTTGAAATTGCAAACGAGTGCGTGATAAAGTCCTGGCCACTGTGGCCTGTCCTCTCGCTCAGTGTTTTATTCAAAACACCATTGTTTATGCCGCAGGAAGAGGTCGAGAGTCCGAGCAAGTGCAGGCTGCACGGGAAGTCATCGCCGCCGGTGGTCAAGGTGGCATGTTCAAAGGACAAAGGACCCTCACAGGATGTACTAAACGTACAGAAATAAACCGGACTGGCCCACTTTGATGCTGCTTTATGACGAGCAGATGGGATTGGCTTCGTTCGGTACAGCATATTTCGATGCAAGTGGCAAGTTGCAAGTTGCTAGTTGCACGTGGCAAGCGCCGAAAGTGTTTACCATGCAAATGTCGAGGGCCATTTCAATGCAAATGTGCACAAATGGCAACGTTGTTTCACCACCCCGCCTCCACCAGCCACCCCCTTTTTCATTTTAAACATTTTTCCTCTTTTGTTTGCGGCTCTATGCTCTCGGAAATGTGAATGCAAGCCACCTATCGAGTCCTGGCTTTTGCATTTGACGTCAGCTGAAATTACCTATGCCCCTGCCCTCGGTTTCGGGGGCGGGCGGGCCATAAATTTGTGTCCCATTGAAGCATTTAAATTTATTTCCATTCCGCATTCGGGCCGAGATTCCAAGAGATTTCCCCACTCCGCCGGGGGATCTGCGAATTTATTACCCGCAAATAAATTCTATGTGATACATTCGCATTTTCGGAATTGAAAAGGCAGGCGAGAAGGACACTTGAGTTGTATAAAAAATCTTGATTCGGAATTCAAATTGGTAGAGAGCTGTGAAATTTATGTTTCCTGCATTCTTGGGCCGAACCTTTAGTAAAATAAAAGATTTTTGGAGTTATTCGTTCAGGTATTTGCTAATATGCGTGGAATATCACTTCTTTATAGATAGGGTTTTGAAAGAAAGTATGGAATGCGCTTTAAAAAACTTGAAAAAAACTAGTATAGCAAGTATTTTTGATTAATAATTTCAAAATATTTTGTTTAATTAAATACTATATTTTTGTAAAACCATCTTAAAAGAACCTTTATATCTTTATTGGCTATAATATATGTTTTATCAAAACATCTTTAGCCAAATTCAGTGAAAGTGCTAGGTCGTAAGAACCTGCAAGAATTTCTAATATCCTGGCAAACTTCCCGGCAACTCATTAATTTTTAAGCAACTGATAAGGAGATACGTGGGAGGACCTCCGCACTCAGAGTTAATGGCTCGGCTAGGCCACGCCCTGCTCATCTAGAATTTCGAAAGCGATTCGCTTAATGGCAGCCAGCCATTAGCCTCAAGTGGCAATGTGGCAAAGTTGCGTCTAAACTTTCCATTTGTTCCATTTAAGCTGGCCCCTAATCCGCCATCAAATACTAACTTTCTCCGTTTCTTTCTCTCTGTTTCAGATTTTCCTCAATCAAAGGGAAAAATCAACGGTTAACCGGCGAGTGGACGCATTTAAAGCCGCTCGAAAAAGACAAACAAAGGGGCAGACGTGCGTGAAGCGAAATCTGGCGGCTAACCGATGAGACTGGCCTATCATCAATTACCCCATTGCCACGCACCTGGCCATTAAAGTGGTGGTGTGTGCAGAGCAACAGGTTGGCCGGGAAAATCCCCCAGGATTCCAGGAGCACCGGGCACCGCCATAAGTGGGCGAGTACGTGACTTAATCAGCGGACGCAGCAGGATTCGGAGTCTGGCTAACGAGGCAAAGGCTACCAGAAGGATCAGAAAAACTAGGAGAAAGAGTAGCAGGAGCAGGAGCAGCAGCAGGAGGAGGAGGAGCTGCCTCCCATTTGGCCCGCAATGATTTCAGGCACGGCACACTGAGCAGCAGCAGCAACATGACAGATGTGTCATCGCCAGCTGGCGGCGCCGCAGCTCCGGTTGAAATGACCACCAGCAGCTCCATAGCCGCCACCCCGTCATCCTCGTCCTTGGCGACATCCTCGACAAAACCGCTGACCAATGGCGCCAACAAGACGGCCACATCAACGGCAGCTGGCAGCTCGGGATCTGGAGCCCTCGCCTCCGCCAGCTCAAGTGGCAATCAGGTCAAGCTGGAGCATCATCACCGGCAGAGCAATAACAATCGACCTGCGGCCAACACCACCACCACCAGTCGCAGTCCGGAAATCAAGCTGAGATCTCCGTCCGGCGAAGGTGATGGTGCCTCCAGGCTGATGGCCACTTCCCCAACCCAATCGCCCTCGCTGACGAGCATGCAAACCCAGACGGGTCAGCCGGATAGGTTGGCCAGGGCGAGCACTTCGACGGTCTCGCAGCAGGATGTGGATGAGGTGGCCCGGCTGTTCGAGGAGAAGCCGGAGGCCTTCGAGAAGTGGCTGACGGAGCGGGCTCCTCCGGAGGCCCTCAGCCGGCTGCAGGAGTTCATCGAGAATCGCAAGCCGCACAAGCGACCCTCGGTCACCTCGGATCTCTTCCAGCAGTGGATGGCCGCCTCGCCCACCGTGCAGCAGGTATGTCTTATTATCATATTATTATTATAAAATAGATCGGAGAGAGATATCAGATAAGGAGGTACCAGATTAATTTGACATAATTTTTAAGTTTATAATCATATTATTTTTAACAGAATAGTTTCTCATGTTCTAGTAGCTAATTATAATATCAATTTCAACTCAGAGGCAAATCCAACTCTTGATTAAAAGTTGTCTTAGCCCTTGTTATTTGACTAAACTAATTTTGCTCGCCAAATCTGAGGTCCTCTACCATCAAATCCATGCCATCTATTTCAGCCATTTCTCTCCTGTCCCCGAAATTTCCCGCCAGACAAAGGCGGCAAGTGCAAATGCAGTTGCATTTGCCAAGTGGCAGTGGCAATTGCAGCGGGTCCCCAGCACTTGGCCACCAACCTTTCAGCCTTTCACACAGCCAGAGCTCTGTTTGCCCACCGACTACCATTCACCAACTACTTTCCGCCATCCAGCGACTGTTTGAGCTGGTATTTGTGTTTGCCCTGCTTTGTTTTGCCCTGTTTTGTTGTACTTTTGGCACTGCTGCTGCCTCGGCGCTGGATTTCCGCTTTTATTTAACTTTGTTCGCCTTCTCGCCGAGCGAATTAACTAAATTGATATTTTCACAAATTTCCTTTGGCTTTTCTTTGGCGTTTTCTGCGTGTGAAGTTCCCTAATTGGAAAAACTCACACAGCCACTTGGCATTGCCTCCGCCATTGCCATTTCAGGACCTTTTCCTACGCTTATGTTTAATTCAGGCACTAAAAATGAGAGTACTCGCCTTCAATCGACAGCAAAAAAGCATGCTTTATACATTTATTGCTTATTTATTGACAACAAGCTCCGCCGGCAGGTTTTTTAAATCGCTGCCTCACGTCGGCGTCAAGTATTTTTCAATTAACTTTTATTTGATATTTCTGTAACGCCGCTTCAGGGGGAAAATAACATAAAATAAAACACGGCGGAATGAATGTGTGACCTGACCTTTTTCGGTGAAGAATGGCCTTTTCGTGAAATGAATTTCGAGTGAGCGATTTTATTGGCACACATGAAAAATGTATGATTCATTATTGCAAAAACTATACATATTTAATAATATTTCACTTTGATTTCATTTCTTGTATAATGATTTTAAATGTAAATTTTTGTGCTGGATTGTGATACATCATTCATAAGAGTACATATATGTTGTCTTTGGCTTAAAATTTTTAAATAAAATGTGTCCAAAATATGGTTAAAAATTTACTAGATCATTGGTATGTTTAATCAATAGGCGTTATAATAGTTTTTGAATTTTTTGAGTGTTATTAGATTTTTTTAATTTATCAAACACTTTAAATAGTTAAAAAATGCGTAAAGTTTCAGATTAAAATCGGAATGGTATAGATAATCAATACTTATATAATATTTTTCGAATGAGTGGATTAGTTTTATTAAGGGGTTACAAATTCCTAATGGGAACACTTAAGACTGTTAAACTCAATTACCTCTGCATACCTTATTTATTTGCCTGTTTATTCGAAATGCTCGTGATGGCCATCGAGCGAGTGCTTGAACTCGATGACTCAATTGAACTCTTTTGAACCACTCATTGCCGTTGGCAACTGTCATCGAGACCCACTCGTGCAGTGCGTTTTCCGAATGTTTACTTTTCTTTTCTGGAAAATCCATCCAAATTATGTTAGATCACAACTTGAACTGCAAATTGCTCTTCAGCTGCAATTGGTTGGGCAAAAACAGAGGAATACTCGCAGCCAAACAAGAAGTGCGCTCGAGTCCCGCATGGAAATCGGCACTCACCTGGGCACTTGTGAATCAAAACTAAAAGTCAGTGGAAAATTCTTTCAGCCAGGCCATCGGCCTGAGTGTGTGTGTGGTTGTGTGTGAAAGGAGGGAAAATGGGGGAAAACTAGGCCAGTGTCCTGGGTAAAACAACAAGCAGCCAACCTTTGAGACCTTTCAGCGATTGTCTGGCTTAGTGAGTGCAGTTTTTCTTCGTTTTTCCCCCCCACTTTTTTCTGCAGCAGGTGTGCAGCACGTGTGCGCCTCCCCCCTTTTGTTGTCGATATTGTCAATTTATTTAAGTGCATGTTACGCAATGCAAACTGCAATCCCCGCTCAGGGTATTTCCAGTTCTTAGCCCCTGTTGTTTATCCGCATTTGTATCGGCAGCATCGGTGTGCCATATATAGGCACTGAAATTTTCATGCCATGCAGGACGTTTTCCCCCATTAAGAGTCATTTCGTTTTCATGTTTTCACTTTCCTTTTGCAAAAAAAAAAATAAGAGTACGAAAAAAAGAACAATAATGAAAACAGCTCGAGTGCTCGACGTCGTTCGTTGATTTTATTGTTGTTTTAAGGGGAACACTCAATGCCACTGGCTGAAGTTCAAATTTACTTAACGCTCCGTCTGGCTTGGCTTTGTTTTCACTTCCCTTTATTTGTCTGCATTTTATTTAATGAATTTGCATTGTTCCCACCCGAACACAAACAGCCATGTTTTTCTAACTTCCAGTTCAATCCAAACAGGGCGGAGATTATTTGACGAGTCTTTTTGCCAGCTTTTTCTGCTAAGTCGGATTTTAATGGCATTTAATTACTTTATTTATCCCCCCTTTTTATATCTTAAGCAAAAAAGGGCATTCGTTAGGGGATTAAAAATACAAAAGGATTGAAATGCAATTCATTTTGTTTTACACAAAGATAATTGAGCATTAAAGAGAATTTTGAATAATAGGATAATAAGGGATACCAAAAGAAAATACAGTGTCTTTAAGTAGTATACTTATTTTCATACACATTGTAGTTATTGATATTTCTGGCCAGGCGCCACATGGGAAAGGGCAGAACCGCCAGTAAATAGCTTTAATTTGTCAGTAAAAATGACGGGGAGGCGGGTGGCAATGGGATGGCCTGTTTTCAGGACCAGGATGAGGACGGCACACGCAATGTAACCAGCTCCCAGTTCGCAGCTCGCAGCTCCCAACTCGGTTAATTGGCCTCTCGCACGCACAGGTCACAGGATCGGGCTACCGGGGTATTCAGAGGGCTTCCAAGGATTCAGGACCAGGGGCCTTTTTCGGTATTCAATTACCACATTGCCGCAGGACGAGGAGCTGGAGCTGGAGCTGGAGCCGGGGAACCGCTTAAAGGCACAACTGCCAACTGCTGCTAATAGTCACCCTTTGAACCGGACCAAGTTAATTTCCAATGAAATTGGGGACCAGGGCTAAATGGCCAGAAATCGAAAACAGAAATAATGGTACGTGAGCGGAGACAATAGCCCTTATTGCCCTAAATGCACTGTTAAATATTTAAAGTGCTCCCTGCTCTCTCGTCCTGCCAAATAATAATGACCAGCTAATAATAAAGCTATTTATATGGAATCTAATTAAATAGCGGAATTATTCCGCTTTCTCATGCCAGACAATAGAATTCAATTACTGTCCAGACACGTACTGGCAGGGCTCAAGAAAACGCTCAAGATGTCCTAGAATGTTTTTGGGAAGGAGTGTAATTTGTGCTTCTATAAATAGGTATGGTTAAATAATATACACTTATAACAAATATGTCGAAAGAATTGCGTCTCTAGGTATCTGACCTTTTTGATAATAAGTAAATCGATTTTCAGCAAATACTAAGGTCTTAATTTTTCACTCAAAACTAATCAGTATTTTGGGCGAAAAAATAAAAGTATTGGTCCAAACACCGAATGCCATACTTTGTTGAACTCACAAACAAATATGCAATCAATTGGCATTCACACTTAAAAAAATTTATTTTTGACCAATTTTTGCAAAAATAGACTATGCTACCCCTTGCAAAAAAGTGAAAATTTGAAAAATTTTTTAGTTTTTAGATTCAGCCAAAAAATTATTGCAATCAAATATCTAGCTTGTTAGCTCTTCAAAACTGTATGAACTTTAGGTTTTGGAGCATTTTTGACCAAGTTACACCAAAAAAGGAAATGAAAACAATTGCATTATGGCCAACAAACGAATTTTTTTTTTAACCGAATTATAATAAGTGTTTTGGGCGAAACAACAAAAATAATAGTCCAAAAATGGAGTGGCATACCTCGTTGAACTCGCAATAAAATTTCGAATCAATTGGCATTTATAACTAAAAAATTTTATTTTTGACCAATTTTTGCAAAAAAAAGACTTTGCTACCCCTTGCAAAAAAAGTGACAATTTGAAAAATTTTTAAGTTTTTAGAACCAGCTAAAAAATTATTGCAATTAATTATATAGCTTGTTAGCTGTCTAAGACAAATCGCCTTTTGGTTTTCGGACTATTTTTGACCAAGTTATACCAAAAAGGGGAAATAAAAAAATTGGTTTTTGGCCAAAAACGAAAGTCTTACTTTTCCAACCAAAAGTAATCAGTATTTTGGTCGAAACAATAAAAGTATTTGTTCTAAAACGGAATGTCATACCTCGTTGAAATCATAATAAAATTTCAAATCAATGGCCATTCACACCCAAAAAATTTTTTTTTTGACACATTTTTGCAAAAGATACGATGGTGTAAAAAGTCAAAATTTGCTACATTTTTTAGTTTTCAGAATTAGTAAGAAAATTACTGCGATTAATTATGGAGCTTGTTAGTCGTCCAAAAACGTCCAACTTTAAGGTTTTTTACCAATTTTTACCAAGTTACGGCAAAAAAGGTCAAAGAAAAATATCGGTTTTTAGCCAAAAAACAAAGGCTTATATATTTTATTTAGATCGTATCTGGATCTCGTTGTGCAAATTTTGTTTTGCTTCAATGAATCCTCAAGCATTCTATTAACGTTAATGGTGTCTGTTTCGTCAATTCGCCCGCAGAAATCCCCTCGGAGTCTCTCGAACTCTTCGGCATCGTCGCTCCCCGAGAGCCGGAGGCACCTAATGGACCTGGACGAGGGCGAGCTCTTCATGGAACTGATTCGCGACGTGGCCAACGAGCTGGACATCGACGTGCTGTGCCACAAGATTCTGGTCAATGTCGGGCTGCTCACCCACGCGGATCGGGGCTCCCTCTTTTTGGCCAAGGGCACGCCCACCAACAAGTATCTGGTGGCCAAGCTATTCGATGTCACTCAAAAGACAGGTGAGCCTGCGATGGAAATGCAACATTTCCATTGGCAATTTTGTTGCCCCACACACTTTGGGTTTTGTAAGGGTGCACTGTGTTTGGGGGCGGAGTCCTTGTGGCACAGGTAATCCCGCTTTAATTAAGGTGAACAATGCACACAACGAACAGTAGCACAATGGCTGAAGAAAGCAAAAATGAATGAAAAATGGGGAAAAGGCGAGACAAGTGAGCTCAGTGATTTCCACAAATGCAGGGGGAATAGACTGAAGGACTCTGTTAAAAGGCAGATAGACTGAGGAAAACATGGTCGAAATCCATGTATAAGAGAGGAGTAGGCAAAAGCAATCAAGGTCGAGGAAAATAGGCATTTTGCATTTTAATTGTTAGATTTTGTCGAATTGTTGTTCAGCATATATGCTTTTCTTAATAGGTTGGATTTCAAAATGAAATAATACATTGTTTCATCATCAGATTTCCTTTGGTTTTACAAATACAAAACCTTGTAATAACATTAAGTTCTTCAGAAATGGAAAAACAATCTAGAAACTACAAAGCTCACTCTTTTCTAAATTTTAACCCTTAAGCAATTTTGAACATGTTTTAGAGGCCAACCCCTTAGACGTATACAAATTGAGACTCATTAGCGGCCGGGTAAATAATTCTTGGCCTGGCCAAAAGGGGCCGGCAAACACATTAGTGAAATTAGGCTGAAAAAGGAGGGGGGCATTAAAAGTTTTCGGCACATAAAACCCAAAAGGTCGCCTTCAAATGTGAAGTGGCTGGTACATTTTCCGAGAACGTGCTCCCGCAGGTTCCGCCCACAAAAACAAACAGCCCGACATATTCATACCGAAGTGCGTTACATTCGTAATGAATCTTTGGCGCAGATCCGTGAGTAAAAGCCACCGCTTCCGCTACATAATTCAGTGGGGAAAATGCGAGAAAGATTAGAGCTGGGAAATGTGGAATGCTGAAAGTGAGGGTGTTGCCCCCAGCCGAAGATACATCTACCATTTCACGGATACGATACGGATACATGTGGCCCAGGTCCACTGAGCTTATGATTGAGGCGGCACTCATGGCGAGCTCATGCAAATTCACATTTGACTTCTTGCCCTCGGATTTCGGATTTTCGGGGGCCCTGTCATTATTTATTTATATATTATTCTCTCTGTGTTTTTTTCGGTGTTGCCGCGAGGGCCCTGCGCTCTTGTATCTTTTGCATGGCAGAGTGAATATTTTGCCTATAAATTTAATATTTACTCAGATGCACGACGGGCTTTATCTGCGTCCTAATACGCTTCGCAACGGTTGAACTAATTTCGAGGCAGTATATGGAAAAAGGTTGGACGTGCTTAAATTTCAATTGTAGCGGCATTAGGAACTTATAAAAAGATACAGGGCAGGCCTAAGGGATTTTTAAAGGGCTTTACTTATAAGCTAAATTTATTAATACTATAAGAAAAGTCTCAGAAAATGTTAAACTAAAGTTGAGTTGAATGCACTTCTTAAACCTAAAGACACAGCTTAAGTAAAAAGAAGCATAATTTCCATTTAAAAAGCGCTGATTCCCACCTAAAGATGTAAATACTCAGAGTGAAGCAATTTTAATTCGGGAATTTTATTCATGATTTTTGATGGCTCTCGCCATCGCTGTGCCGTTTTCCCCTTGATTGACTCGAGTTTGAATCTCGTTTGATTGCAGCACTCAAGGACGCGGTGACTCGGGCCAGTGCCGAGGAGATTATCATTCCCTTTGGCATTGGAATCGCGGGAATGGTGGCCCAGACAAAGCAGATGATTAACATCAAGGAGGCCTACAAGGATGCGCGCTTCAACTGCGAAATCGATCTGAAAACCGGCTACAAGACGAACGCCATCCTCTGCATGCCCATCTGCAATTACGAGGGCGACATCATAGGCGTGGCGCAAATTATCAACAAAACGAATGGTGGGTATGGTAGCCATCTTTTTAAAGCATTTATTAATATATACACTATATCAGGCTGCATGGAGTTCGATGAGCACGACGTGGAAATCTTCCGTCGGTATCTGACCTTCTGCGGGATCGGCATTCAGAATGCCCAGCTCTTTGAGATGTCCGTGCAGGAATACCGGCGCAACCAAATCCTCCTCAATCTGGCCCGCAGCATCTTCGAGGAGCAGAACAATCTCGAGTGCCTCGTCACCAAAATCATGACAGAGGCCCGCGAACTTCTCAAGTGCGAGAGGTGCTCGGTTTTCCTAGTGGACCTCGACTGTTGCGAAGCGGTAAGTGAAATATTTAATAATGAAAAAATGTTATAAGTAATTAATATTATAATATTATTTCTTATTTGGTCGACTAATCTATTAACTATAGTTTATCTCATAGACCAGAGCTTCCAGTTTATTTATACCACGAGTCATAATAGCTAACAAGTTTTGAGTTATAATCTTAAATTCCAGTCGTGGGTACTCCGCCAGCTTCATGGTCATATTATCTACATAGACTAGATCCTCAAATAATTGAGGATATAATCGCTATTTTATTTGAAAGTCCAATGGGTCCAGGTAGACCTAACACGAGCCCATTTACACTTCTTATTGAACACTCAAAAAAGGACACTTTATTAGAAAAAAATAAAAATAAGGTGCTTCTCAATGTAATGGTTAACCCTTATATATAAGTAAGGCCGTGGAGTGAAGTTTATTTAATAATGCAAATTAATCACTATTATCGTTATGAACAAGATTTGCAGGAATTGTATCTGACTTTATCCATACCAACTTAAAGGCTATTACTTATCCCCTTTAACTAAAAGTTGCAATTGCTTTGCTTGATGTAAACTTGTTTTTATAGAACATTTATTTCTTAGTAGACACACTAGTGCACTTTAAAATAAAATTAATCAAGCGCTATTTTGCAGACAACTAAAGTGTATGAATGTATACTATTTGCTTGTCTCAATATGCGCTGTAAATAATAAAAAAAGAAGCCCCACGGTCCCCAGACCATTTAATTTTTTGTGTGCCTGTCGCTTTTATTAAAATTGTTTAAACGCCACCGAGAGGTCCATTTTGTTGGTGTGTTCGTCCACCCCAAGGAAATTAAAGTGTGCAATTTACATTATGTTTTTTGGGGACTCGACTGTGGGCGTTTCCACGTGGCGGGAATTCGGCAATGATGAAGTGTCAGACATCGCCTGGAATTTTGACAGCTCGGTGGTGGTGGCCTTTGGGGGATTTGGGAAAATTATGTACAAGTCTGGACAATTTTCATTAGAGCTGATGTCTCGCTGATTGCCTGTCATTATTTATAGGCTGCCGATTGGACCTATTCGACCTATTCTGAGCCATGTAAAGTAGGTACTGAATTAATTGGCATTTAGAACTGGTTTGAAAATAACTTGAGTCATTATTTGTCTTAATAACTGACCTACGTCATTGTCTCTTAAATAGAATATTACAATAAATTATCAACGCATATAACAAGTACTTCCCAAGCAGTTAAAATTAAAATAGCAGTATTTATACAAAGTGATTAATTGAAGAGTAATTGAAAAATTAAATGCATTAAAAAGTTGTAGTTTTACACAAGCCAATGATAGAAAAATAATAGTTCTTACATTGTTTCTATTGCAAAACAAAAAGCTATAAAAATTGAAGAATTGTTTAATAATAATTAAATTATATTTATTAAAGACAAATATCTATCGAATTGATTTTTGGAGGAATATTTATTCGTTTCAATCATGCTTCTCTGAAATCAATTAAGATGCACTTAAAGTACGTACAATTTACTACGCATATGTACAATTGATTTGCATATTCATCCTTGGCCAACAGGGCGCATTAATATTGCCACAGGTCTTCCTCCAGGGATTACGCATTAAAATTTTAAATGAAACTGCCCGTAAAAGGAGTAAAACAGATGTCCTGGCCTCTGGCATATGAAAGACATTTTGCTCGGCCAATTTGATGAATGCGGATAATTAAACTGCTGCAGGCTGCATTAATTTACGGCCAGCGGTAAACAAACGAAGGCCGTAAATATCGAATTGAGTGACCTTTATGTGAACTAAACAAGAGCCCTTCATTTCTCACAGAAATTATTATTAATTCGATATGTAGCGGACATTCTGGCCAATAAATGCCGTTGATTGCGATGATTGTTTAATTCGGGGAAATGGCAGGGCCAAATTAGCCATTATCTGCTGCCAGCTGATAATGCAAATGCATGTAAGTGTAATGGACAATTTATTAGCCTATAAAGCCCAACTGGCCCCCAGGGGCAGGTCCAGCCGAGTTGGGCCCGCCGGACGGACGGAAGGTCTCTGAAAACTTGGCTGACATGCCCGTCATGTGCAACATGTCAGCTTAATTATGCTCGGGTGGCAAGGGAGTGGGCGGTTTATGTTGCCCGTTTGCGGAGGACTATTACACTGGGACAAAACTCTACAAGAAATAGAAAAAGTTTCCAAAAAACATTTGTTGAAAGAGTGATTATCAAATAGAAAGATAGAACAGAAATTATAGATTTATAAATGTATTTCTTTTTCTAAATTTATTTTTTTAAAAATGTAAAACATTAAACGATGTATTTATAAGAACTTAAATATACACACAAAAAGAAGCCCAAAAAAGTCAGTATCTAAAATATGAGAATGCGTCTCCTTAGTTATTCGAGAAAAAACGTTCTTGAAATCAAGACGAAATCCTCCAAAATTGATTGTTCAAGACAAAAGTTGTCTAGATACCGATATTATTTTATCCCTATTTTCCATTTAGCTTTTAAAAACCAATTTATTTTTTTGTTTGAGGAATGTTTATAAATTGAATTTTATAGTTACTGATTTGATTTCTTTGCAAAAACCTGCACTAATGTTTGTCTAAGTGTTGGGAGGGAAGTGCGATGCAGCGCAATGCAATTTATCAACAAGTTGGCGGCTTGGGGCAGCCGTTACGAGCTCCATTAGTGGCAGCCACTTAATGTTCCCTCTGCCCTTCTTCTCGCCCCTTCCACCGCAGAGCCATTTGGAGAAGATAATTGAGAAGCCCAATCAGCCAGCCACCCGCGCCATCAAATCCGCCGATAGCTTCGAGGAGAAGGTAAGTCCACCTGCGGCCTAGACTCCTTTCCAACCCATTGATTCTGATATTTGTATTTGGCAACCCCTTCAATTGATCGAACAGAAAATGCGCAACCGTTTCACTGTGCTCTTCGAACTCGGCGGCGAGTACCAGGCTGCCAATGTTTCGAGGCCATCTATCAGCGAGCTGAGCTCCTCGACTTTGGCCCAAATTGCCCAGTTTGTGGCCACCACCGGGCAGACAGTCAACATCTGCGATGTGCACGAGTGGGTAAGGGAACACAATCAGATTCGGGCGGAGGATGAAATAGACAGCACCCAGGCCATCCTCTGCATGCCCATCATGAATGCCCAGAAGACGGTCATTGGCGTTGCCCAACTTATCAACAAGGTGGGTGATACTACCAAAACAAAAATAGATTATTTTTAAAATACCTTACTAAATATTATTTGATACCCCCCTCCGAAAGGCCAACGGCGTTCCCTTCACCGAGTCGGATGCCTCGATTTTCGAGGCTTTCGCCATCTTCTGCGGCCTGGGCATCCACAACACCCAGATGTACGAGAATGCCTGCAAGTTGATGGCCAAGCAGAAGGTGGCTCTGGAGTGCCTCAGCTACCATGCCACCGCTAGCCAGGATCAGACGGAGAAGCTCACCCAGGACGCGATTGCGGAGGCGGAGGCCTACAACCTGTACAGCTTCACCTTCACTGGTAAGAAATTTCATAAGACTTCTATATCTATCTAGAGATTACTTAAAAAAACCTATAATAACTGAGTTTTATTATTTTGTATTCATTTTTATTATATTCAGACTTTGAATTGGTGGATGATGATACCTGTCGAGCGGTTCTTCGCATGTTTATGCAATGCAATCTGGTATCTCAGTTCCAAATACCTTATGATGTAAGTCCTCTATCAATATAATACAATTTTTTAATCTCTCTAAATTACATCAAATAAAGCTAGAGTGCCGGAAAACTAACAAATATATTTATTTTCCCCATTTAATAACCACTTTGTAGGTCCTCTGCCGTTGGGTCTTGAGTGTTCGAAAGAACTATCGTCCTGTGAAGTACCACAATTGGCGGCATGCCCTTAACGTGGCCCAAACGATGTTTGCCATGCTTAAAACCGGAAAGATGGAGCGCTTCATGACGGACCTGGAGATTTTGGGCCTGTTGGTGGCCTGTTTGTGCCATGATTTGGATCATCGCGGCACCAACAATGCCTTCCAGACCAAAACAGAATCTCCACTGGCTATTTTGTACACCACCAGCACGATGGAGCACCATCACTTCGATCAGTGCGTGATGATACTCAATTCGGAGGGAAATAACATATTCCAGGTAAATAAATCACTTAGGAGATGTTGAAAAAAAGGGTTACAAAAATGGAATATTGTATCTATATATAGAAAGCCATCCTTTAGAATCACAAAGGCTGGTCTATCTATAAATCTTTTAAAAAAGATTAGTTAAATCAGCTGTGCCATACTACCCAATAATTTACCAAAAAATATGGAGACTTTTAATGTATCTTTTAAAACTTGTAACACTTTATTTGGAAAATTTAAACTTGTCTCAGGCTAACGACGAACCACGCGAGCATTGCGGTTCTTCTTGTTGAGTTTTCGGTTGTTGGAGGACTTCCTGTTGCGTTTGTTGGCATTTTGGCGACCCTTGCGAGCATTGGCACGGGAGCTCTTCGACTTGGACTTGGATTTGCTCGAGGAACTGGCGGTCGTGCCCACCCTGATTTTCCTCTTGATGCTGTACTTCAGATTGCTGAGATAAACTTTCTTTCTGTTCTCATCCGAAGTCGAGGAAGAGGACGCCTCTGTGGTTGTTGTGGTGGCCTCCGTGGTGGTGGTTGTTGTGGTGGTTGAGTTGTCTGCAGCCCTCACCTGAGCCACGTACAACACCACCGAGAGGACGAAGAGAACGAGAGACAACTTCATGTTGGATGCTTCAATTGTAAACTGATATGCCTTCTGCTGAGAAATCCGCGTTTTTATAGTATCCCCAAGATTAGATGGCGACCTTCAACCAGCCACATACATTGTCTACCAGAATAGCGTTGAATTAACTCCACCTTGACTCGGATAAGTGGTGAACTTGTGTTTAGGCACATGCCCAATTCTTATTCTAAAGTGACGTCGCCGGTACAGGTGTTTTTTTGGGATAGCAGTTTAAGAATAGAATAGCAATCTTGGCTTTTTGTTTGCGAACTTGACTTGCCGGTAGTAATGTGTTTGCTTTCTTTTTAGGCCCTCTCACCTGAGGACTATCGCTCGGTAATGAAAACAGTGGAAAGCGCCATCCTGTCCACCGATCTGGCCATGTATTTCAAGAAGCGCAACGCTTTCCTCGAGTTGGTGGAAAACGGGGAGTTCGACTGGCAGGGCGAGGAGAAGAAGGATTGTGAGTCTAAATCTTTGCCATACTCGCGATTGTACTCAACAATTTACACCATTTTTTTAAGTTTCTATGTTCCACATTTGGAATTTGTATTTATACAACTTTTAATAATTTTCTTTTAAAGTTTAATATATTTTAAACGATTTCTGATGTGAACTCTCTTGACTTTTATTAAAATATCTTTTGTTTCAGTACTTTGTGGCATGATGATGACAGCCTGCGATGTGAGTGCCATTGCCAAGCCTTGGGAAGTTCAGCACAAGGTGGCCAAGCTGGTGGCCGACGAGTTCTTCGACCAGGGCGATCTCGAGAAGCTGCAGCTCAACACCCAGCCAGTGGCCATGATGGACAGGTGAGTCCCGCCGAAGGTCAAATAAAGTGTGGTTCATAATGTTAATAAAATTCCAGGGAGCGCAAGGACGAGCTGCCCAAGATGCAGGTGGGTTTCATCGATGTTATATGCCTCCCCCTCTACAGAGTGCTCTGCGACACCTTCCCCTGGATCACTCCGCTCTACGAGGGCACCCTGGAGAACCGACGCAACTGGCAGGATCTGGCCGAGAAAGTGGAGATGGGCCTCACCTGGATCGATCACGATACCATTGACAAGCCGGTGGAGGAGTTTGCCGCCTGTGCGGATGAGGAGATCAAGGACATCGAGTTCACGGTGACCACGCTCAACTGCAATCAGCAGTCGCAGCACGGCAGCGAGGACAGTCACACGCCGGAGCACCAACGCAGTGGCTCCCGGCTGAGCATGAAGAAGACCGGAGCCCTGGGCAAGGCGGTGAGATCCAAGCTCTCCTCCAAGCTCTACAACAGCATGGATGGCTCGAAGCCGAAGACCTCGCTCAAGCTCCTGGAGTCCCATGTCAGCGAGGACATGGACGACAAGAGTCCCACGAGTCCTTCGCAGCCGCAGGCCTCCGGCAGCATGGGTCGCATGTCCGCCTCGTCATCCACCTCCTCGGCCGGGGGTCAGATGGTGGACAAGTCCAAGAAGCGATCCAAGCTGTGCGCGTTGTTATGACGAAAGCCCTCCAATTAGAATATGGCGACTCCCTCCAGCACGACGGGCAGTGAGACTGACCACAAGTGCGGAGGGGGGATGACCGAGTTCTAATTGGATTTTGGGTTTGCGAATTCACAAAAACTTGTTGTGCTCTACCTGTATATATTACAGTGTTTGGCATTCGATTTAGGTTGAATTTGGGAAGAGTTTTTATTGATGAAATTATTGTTTTAAAAAAAGCAGCGAATGCTGCTTAAATTTCAATTTAATGTGGTTGATTATAAGAATATCAAAAAGGCGTTATTGTATTGCGTTCTGTTTATTAAAAACCTTTCCCTATAACAATGTCAAAAACATTTTATTATTATAATCCATAAAAGTATAATTTCATGAACAAAACCCCCATCAAATTCAATCGAAATCGAAGACAAATGCAGGGGTATATGTATATGTTTGAAATATGTTTTAAGTACTATAACTATCCATATACAAGCGGAGGAGCATTAAGCAGAAGCAAATGCAGTTGCAATATTAAGCATAAGTGAATGTCAAAATATGTGATCTATTTAAGGTCCCGAAGGTGCGAAGCCCCCGGGTTGAACCTTTTGTCGGATACTATCCCTTCTCTCTATCTATCTGTCTTTCGCCTATAGGTGATCGAAAACCGCGAAACTAAACTAAACTAACTAAGTAGATCGAATCCAAACAACTAGCTAAGCGTGTACGTAGTTACCCCAACCAAATCGTGCTAGTCAACGTATGAAATACTATATGAAAACTACTAAGTTAAGAATTTTTGAGGCTACAGTCCAGGCATCGGACATCAGGAGTCGCAAGGGACGGAAGAAGGATCACCACTAGTCCTCGCCTGTGATCGATCAGCTTGAAACCTACTTTATAGCTAACTAATAGACATATATGTATGCACAGAGGTGTGTATTTACGTAGCAAACTATAGCAATATTATATGATATTTCCCACACGATTGTGAGCACAGCACAAACATAGAGAAATCGAACAGAAGGCAGAAGACGAGGCAACTGATGGGGAATGAGTAATACCTTTCGTACTGTGTTTGATTGTATAAATATAAATATTAGCCTAAAGATACACAGCAGTCAATTTTTGAACTCGAACTCAAGCAAAATACGAATACGATAGATATTTGGCAAATATTCGCACTCGGTCAATACGAATAATCCGGTCCCACACACTCTCCTAGTTGTTGCAATCAAGTTTACTTTATCTGTGTGTACGTGTACAAAGAAAACTATATACTATAGGGCATATATATAAACAAAATATTTATAAACATACGGAAACTATATAAAATATTTACATGTGACTAATGTAACTATAACTGAATTGCTTAGAATTAAATGTTTAAGGGCATCTTGTTTAAAGTTTTCATTGGTCTGTGTGTGCTAATCAAATTTTGGCTAAAAGAGAGTCAACATAAATAAATATTGAAAACTATTTTTCTAGTTACTCTGCCGCTCGCTTCAAAATCAAAATCCAGACAACTTTATCAGCCGGTTTAAATCCTCTTCTGGACTTAGTTGTGACAATTAATTGTGTATATTTCTCGATCTTTTCGTTGCTTGTTTCTGTTCCCCAACGATTTAAGAATAATTCACATTTGTTTACCTAACTATGTAAGACTTGCAATTAAATCAAAAATAAATCACACCATTGAGAATTACTCTAAACTATATGGGTTTATTTTTATGGGATCTGGTGTTGTATCTATGGTTTTTCAATTAGAATTGCCTAGTTAATTGAAATTCAAGTATTTTTGAAAACTTACTATCAAACTAAATTTCAAATATGGCGCCTAACTTAAATAAGTGTTGGGTAACTCTTACCGATACGACCAATCGTTATCGAAATCAGAGAACAGCTGTTTGAAAACAAAACAATAACACGTGAAATTCTTTTAGAGGCAAATAAATATAGTTTTGCAGGAAATTTAGGCAGGATATGTCCTCTTCCAGTGAAGCCTCATCAGCCTCTGAGCACGAGGCAAGCAGCGATGATGAAACCCAGGTAAATATTACCCAATTGAGCAAAGAACTGGTATATAGAAAACCACCTTCAGAATGCTATTCGCGAGGACCTCAAGGGAATGTCCTTCGAGGAGATAATGAAGCTCAAAGAGCAACTGGGCGCCAAGGTGTACAAAGAGGCTGTTCTGGGGGGCAAGAGCTCCAGACCCCAGAAGCCCAAAAGCAAAACCGACCTAAAACGCCTAAACAAAAACCGTCCCCGTGAAATGAGCACCCGACGACAGGTTCCATTTCTGGGAGCAGAACACCGAGTGGAGCGCAAGAAAACCGTAGAACTCCGAGATCCTCGTTTCGATGAAAAGTCAGGGACATACAATGCGGAAACCTTCAAGAAGAACTACCAGTTTGTAGCCCAAATTCGCTCTAAGGAGGTCGGACAGCTGAAGAAGCAACTGGACGAGGTGGAGGACGATGAGGAGAAGCACAAAATAAAGGACACCATGCAGCGGCTGATCAACAAGAATGTGGAGGATAAGAAGTGGCACACCAAGCAGAAGAAACTGAAAAAGGAGCGGGCCAACATTCAAAAGAAACACAATTTAGGACAGCAGCCTCACTACCTAACAAAGAGTATGTTTGTAGCACTTAAAGATTTACAAAATTCTGTCATTAAAATATGTTTTCTATCCCCCACAGAGGAGCGTCGTGCCAAGGAGTTGGTGGCCCAGTTCGAGAAGCTGAAAAGCGAGGGAAAACTCAACAAGCATCTGGAAAAGCGCCGCAAGAAGAACGCCGCCAAGGACCGCAAACGCATTGGCATAGATTAGTTCTTTCACTTTAAGTATAAATGTATTTTAACAATTAAAAGCAGTGTGCAGAATAGCAAACCTATCCCGTGCGCAACATCTTGGCCTCCCGCTTCTCCTGCAACTCGCGCCGCTGCTGCTCCACAATGGTCTTGCGCTCCTCGAGGAACTCGCCATAGGCCGCCGGGTCTATTTCCCTGACCACCTTGATGCCACAGGTGCGGGCAATGCTGATGAGCATCTCACACATTTGCTGAAGAAAATCAAATGGTTAAAGAACTGAGCCAGATTCCCATTTCGGAAGGACTTACCTGCATGGTGAGCAGGGCATTGGGCGGATCCTGGATCTTGATTGCCGCAATCTCGTACAAATGCTTGAGGGTGATCATGCCGGCGACCTCCTTGCCGGGCGTCATGGTGCCCCTTTGGATACCCGCCGCCTGTTTCAGGAAGAAGGTGGCCGGCGGATGATGGATGACCAGGTCGTAGCTGCGATCGCTGTTCACGGATATGCGGCAGGGCAGCGGCACGCCCTCCTTCATTTCCGCAGTCTTGGCGTTGAAGTCCTTGCAAAAGGCGGCTATGTTGATGGCTCTCTGGGGGATTTGGGATTGGATATAGTTAGGATATCAAATTTAAAGCCGGCTTACTCACCTGTCCCAACATGGGACCCAATGGCGGTCCTGCAGCGGCCATGCCCGCGGGAATATTCGTCTTCAGCTTGCTCGTGTGCGTCACGCGTTCCACTGTCTTCTTCAGGGACTTCAGTTTGCCAGCCGCCTTGGACATTTTAATTGATTTAATTTAACTAAACAATTGACTGCAACTGTTATGCAAAGCGAAATGTGTTGGTGGGAGGAAGAAGAAGCGGCAGCAACAGCTGTGACAGTGCGGGAAAACCAGCTATAAATTAGCTAGATAGTAATTTACTTATTTAAACAGGGAAAACAAAATTCGCTTTCAATTAGATATTTTTCAGATAGCAGGCTTTTGAATAGTAATACTACAATAAGCACCTGATGAATCGACTGCCTTTTGCTCCAATGAAAGCTGTTTAAATGCCCAGTAGCCAAATTCCCGTGAAGCATAGCCGAACGGCCACCTCTAATGCGAGTGCGAAGAAGAAGCATCGCGGCCAACAGCTGTTCGCACTGCCTATCGCCTATCGATAGCCGTGGGTGTCGCAGCAGGCAGCCCTTGTGGCAGTGTGCCAAATTGAAATCAGCTGCCAGCTGAGAAGTGAGAAATTAAATAACAATAACAAACTAGGAATAATCACAGAAATCGATGGCTTTGCGCGGTACGCACCGCCTGGAAGTGATCCTCAGACGCTGTCTAGCCTCCCCAGTGCTCCACAGCCATGCCCCCAAGAGGACGAGCAGCCACGTAACGTCTAAAGATGAAGATCCCAAAAGTAACAGTGACAGTGGGCAGGATCGGCAAAATGGCGGGCAAAAGGAGAAAGGCTGGCGGAGATTGGTGCGCTTCTTTGTGCCCTTCTCGCTGGGCGCCGTGGTCAGTGCTGTGGTCATCCAGCGCGAGGATCTCACGCCCACGATCACCGCCTCCAAGATGACCGGCCGGCGGCGGGACTTTAACTTTATAGCGGACGTGGTGGCGGGATGCGCGGACTCGGTGGTCTACATCGAGATCAAGGACACCCGCCACTTTGACTACTTCAGCGGCCAGCCGATCACGGCCTCCAATGGCTCTGGTTTCATCATCGAGCAGAACGGTCTTATACTAACCAACGCCCATGTGGTGATCAACAAGCCGCACACGATGGTTCAGGTGCGCCTGTCCGACGGCAGGACCTTTCCCGCCACCATCGAGGACGTGGATCAGACCTCTGACCTGGCCACGCTGCGCATACAGGTGAAAGGCTCCTTTAGAGCTCAGAGAAACCTTTAATCCATGACCATCTATCCCAACAGGTCAACAATCTCTCTGTAATGCGTCTGGGCAAGAGCAGTACCCTGCGTTCCGGCGAGTGGGTAGTGGCCCTGGGCAGCCCACTGGCTCTGAGCAATACCGTCACCGCTGGCGTCATTAGCTCCACGCAACGGGCCTCCCAGGAACTTGGCCTCCGCAACAGGGACATCAACTATCTGCAAACGGATGCTGCCATCACCTTTGGCAACTCCGGCGGCCCTTTGGTCAATCTGGATGGCGAGGCCATTGGGGTTAACTCGATGAAGGTCACTGCTGGCATCAGCTTCGCCATACCCATTGACTATGTGAAGGTCTTTCTGGAGCGGGCGGCCGAGCGGCGCAAGAAGGGTTCGGCCTACAAGACAGGCTATCCGGTGAAGCGGTACATGGGAATCACCATGCTGACGCTCACGCCGGACATCTTGTTCGAGCTGAAGTCAAGGAGCCAGAACATGCCCAGCAATCTCACGCACGGCGTGCTGGTGTGGAAGGTCATCGTGGGCTCACCGGCGCACAGGTGAGTCCATTTCTTAGGTTTTTTAAATATATATAATATATATTATATTTCCCCTGAATTCCAGTGGTGGTCTGCAACCCGGCGACATAGTGACCCACATCAACAAGAAGGAGATCAAGAACTCCTCGGATGTCTACGACGCCCTGGCGGACAATAGCAAAAACCTGGACATGGTCATCCTGCGGGGTGTGAAGCAGATGCATGTGACCATAACGCCAGAAGATCCCTAATGAAACCTGGAAGCCGCACCTGCTTGCCTCGATCTACGTTTTATCGTGTTCGCCTGATTTGCAATATACATAGATACATATATTTGTAAGAGAAACAGACCGATCCTGGGAAGAAATCGCTGACAATCCCACCCCACACACGCGCTCCTATTCCAAATCGAGTGCCTGCCTATATTTGTCTCTGACTAACGAGTAGGGAAATTTGCATAGATCGCCAGCTCGTTATCAGCGGGCATTATTAACGGCGACACGACCATAAGTTAATCTACGCATCGTACGGCACAAAAACGTATCTCCGACTGGGTCGATTGGGTCGTCTGTCCGTTTCTGTTTCCGAACATCATCGATTTCTCTTTCATGGAGCGCTGTGCGTGTCCCCAGTCCGTCTGCCCGTCCGTCCGGCTGTCCGATTGTCCCCATCCAACAACGGCAAAAATGTATTTACGCTAATTGAAATATCTTGCGTTGCGATCAATCGATGCCATATTTTTTATAGGCCAAACCTCGGCGGCGCAGAAAATGCAGCAGCGGGGCAGCAGCAGCAACAACATCATCGGCAAAACCTCGAAAACCGAAATGCAAATTTCAATAAATTTATGCAACTGTATTCCCAGCGCTTCACTTGGCCCCAGCTGTTCATACCCTCGATGGGGGTACATCGATTGTCTTTAAACTTAGCTTTTTATTTTTTGTTAGTTAAAATTATGATGGATTCCTAAAGTAAACTTGATAAAAAAATTAATTTCTTTAATAAAAGTGGAAATGAGATATAAGATTCCTAAATAGACTAGAAATTATATTAAATGAAATATATATGTTTGGTTCCACTTGAATAGACCATTATAAAACAATGTTATATTAATAATCTCCAGACGGAGATGTATACTCATTTTATAAGCAAGGCAAATCCAAATTTTTGTAAATCGAAATCAGGTTTGTTTTTAATAGTAATTTGATAATAGTTTGAAAATAATTCAGATTATATATTGTACATCTCAAAAGACCATGCACAAATCTATAATTTATATCCCTTTAAAAATATTTTACAATACTAGAACGAATTTTAAATAATAAAATGTGTAAAAATGAAAATATAGAGTTCTATCTTTTGAAATGAGCATAAAGAGTATACAAACTTTGCATAGACAGGTTGGGATTCCTTTCCCCGGTTTATTTGTGGGTGACAAGGCATGCGAAGCCGATGATGATGTTGCCGCTGCTGCTGTCGTTGCGTGAAAAGTGAAATTCTTGTGATTATTAATTTTGTTTTCGCTTTTGGCGCTCTCGGGGATGCTACGCTTTTTAGTTTCTGCATATAAATTCGCATATTGATTCCGACGGACTTCCATTGTGGCCGCGCTGCCGAAGCCGTCGTGGTTTATGTGACAGCGGCCTTTATGACATTGTTGGCACTAAGTTACCTTTATTGCTTATAAGCCGCACGCATAAATGCAGCTTAAAGTTCATAAATTTGCCAATATTCACTCGGCGCAGGGGTTAAGCAAACGGACCTCTCCTCTGCGCTCGTGTAAACACATTTTACTTCATTCGCTGGCGCCCCACGCTTTTGGCACTTTCTTTCTGCCATTTCCTCCATTTCAGCCACCTCGGCCTTTCGTTTCCATTTCGGTTTTCAATCTGCCATCTGCCATCTGCCATCTGCCAGCCGCACTCTGTGCCAGCTAATTGAAATATTTAAAATGCATAAAAGTATCGCATTTAAACTTTGCAATTAGTTTGTGGTGATCGCCGCAGTTCGCCGTCGTCGTGGGCTCGGATACGTATATGTTGTAAATGCTGTAGTCGCCGGCTGTTGTGGGGCTCTTAAATTACAAACCTGTGAGAAATTTAGACGCTGTTTTGGTTGCTTTTGCCAGCGACTAAGTTGAGCCATACACTAGTGAAAAGATGGGCAATGAGACTACCTTAGGCGCTGGTAAAATAGCTGAAGAAAGTGAATTAGGTGGGTGAAAAGTGGTAGGGAGTTTATAGGACTTTACCATGTCATTTCAAGGTTCCTAGGAGGAAACATAAAGTTAAATTTAATAAGTTATGAAGAATTGTTTCCCTTAAAAATACTACCGCTCAATTTCTAACAATGTTGTGTAGCAGTTAGGTTTGTATAGGTTTTTACTATATCAAGAAAATTTAAGAATATTATTCTGAAAGAAAAACTTATTGAAAATTAAAAAATAAATTAAAGTTAAAATATTTTTAATATATTTTGGTAAATTTATGTTATATAGTAAACATGATTTATCAACTTACGAAGATCATAACTAATAACTAAGGGAATAAATGTAGTTCAGTATGGTATATTTGTTGGTTGGGGGTTATTTTTAAAACTAAATATTTATAAACCCTTTTAGTCCAGTAAAAGTGTAAAAGGGCATTTGTCCCTCCATTGGAACCCCCTCGCAACTCGCGGACATTGTTGTGAATTAAGATCACAAAGTTGCCTTTGCGGTGAGCAGCGTTTTGTGGCTGTGATCATGTTCACACGCTGCGGCAATGGGCCTGAAAACCCAGAGGCGGTTCGGTACGGTAAGTGTCGTGATTTGGCCGGGCTTACACTTTCATAAAGGCGGCAATTAATAATGGAGCTGGTCAAAGGCCGGTCCAGAGGCAGATCCATCAATCGAACACGTTTTGACGCGGGTCGTTGGGGGGTTTGAAAATTTGGCGATTTCGATTGAGTTATTAAACGTGCGCTTAATTGCAGCCACTGACACCCTGGGTCAAAAGTCCGCAAATTGTCGTATTAACCCAGAAATGTCAGTCCGAGCATCTTTGTATTTTCCCCTGCTCTGCTGGTCTTTATTTCCATTTCGGGGTGACCCCATCGGACACCTAAATCAACGACTTTCTCGTGCGCTGTTCCCATGAACTGCTCACATTTAAACATATTGGCAGGCGCATTGGAAAAGTGCATAGAGCAAAAAAAAAAAAGCCAGCCAAACACCTACAGCTTTTGTATTGGCAACAACATTAAAGTTCATGACACACAACTGTAAAATGTTTCAGTCAGGAAAAGCAAAAAAAATGGCAAGAAAAAACTTTTACCGCCGATAATAAATGGCTGCGACTTTGCGCCCCCAAAAGTTCAAGACATCATCGCCTCGTCCCGCATGTGAAAAGTTCTCCTCTAAAGACGGACAGATGGACAGAGGACCATGGACAGGAAGTCAGAGGCTGGCCTGGCATACACAAAAACAAACAGAAAGTTTAGATTTATGTTTTCAATATTTAACAATCTTGAATATGTATTTCAGTTATTATTTTTAAACCTAAAAATTTTGCTTTAATACTTTGAAAAGTGTTCATTTAATACTCATCCTATCGACACCAAATTGATTCCCAATAGCTTAGAATTAATGTAACAATAGTAGCTTTTCTTTGACCATATTTTCTTTCGGTGTGCCTGAAAACGAAGCCAAGAGCAAGAGATCTCGGGCCCGATGGCCAATCCAATGCTCCAATGCCACGGGCCATAAATCACTCGAGTCTGCCAAAAGTTACATAATAATTCTGCGCAGATCATCTTCCTCTTGGCGGCATTAATCAATAATAAATAAAGCCATCGTCATCCGTTGTCCAAATTGAAATGTGTTTTAATGTGCCATTTTATTTCTCCCACATTTTTATCGTTGAATATTTTTTTGGGGGGCCCGGCTCGATTGCCTTAAATCAACAGATTCATAAAAATGAAAAACACGGAAAAATTATGATGATTACGCGGAAATGTGTGGCAACTGTGCTTTTTTATTTCGTGGCCACTGGGCTAAAATGCTTTATGAAATTGCACAAGTGTGTTGGCCATTTGCTGAATTATGGCGCCCAGGTTTTTCTCCTGCTTATTTTTCATATTTCCATATTTTTTTTTTGGATTTTGGGTCGCCGCAGGGCGCTGTTGCATTGCAGTTTTCATTAAACGCTTGGGAAACTGTCCAACCGGGAGACCAGTGGGTCGGAGCCAGGCTTTTTGTGGGTCAGTTTACACATCTGGCTTTTGGCTTGGTTTTGTAGTGTTGGTCAAATATTTGCGGCGGCGCAAAGAGTCATCATCATTAATAACGATGGAAATTTCACCTGCTGGAAAAGCGTTTTGCGTTTTGCGCACTACTATTGCCCCGCGATGTTTATGTTTTCTTTATTTAGGCAAATCCATCAATTACGCTCGAGTGTGCGGCGTGTATGGCCCACTGGGAACTGGAAGCCATTTTTTTTGGTGGCTCGGAAAACGCTGTCGAGCGTGACGAAAACAAGCTTCTAATCTGGCCCAGCCGAACTGGCAACTTTTGCGATTCGATCTGTCCCCCGAATTGATTGATTTGTCAGCGGCCGGCCACTGACAATCCCACAAATCCCAAGATTTATGTCCACTTTTAATGGCCGAATGTCTTCTGACCATTTTCAGACAAATTATGCATGGGATTGAGAGCCGATGTAATATTGAAATGATGTCATCGCGGCGATCAGTCGCTAAATAGAGATCAATTACAAATGGATATACCTCTGGGAAGTGTGAGATATATTTTGTAGATTTTTGTATTTAATTTGTAATCATTTTTGTAATATTTCTTCATGTTTATAATCTAATTTTTGCTTATGCAAACTCTTCTTTTATTGCTTCACGTCTAGTTGGATAACAATAATAATAAGCGTTTAAAATACGATAGCTTTTAAAAGTACAGCCTCTTAAAAACAATTAAAGCGCAATCGATCACCATTGAGATCGCTTTTTCTTGCTGTGTGGCTAAGGCGGCCACAATGATTACAGAGTAGAAATCGGGCCACCTGAATCATTTAATTGTTGCGATTTTTCACAAAATTGAAACATCTTCCGGCATGGAGAGCCGAGACAAACGATGTGTGCACCGAAATTAGTTTTTCGCATGTTGCCTGGCCCGAGGCGTGAAAAGATTTTCGCATGCAAGGTGCGGCGGTAGCTGCAACAAAAACAACTACGACAGCAAAAACTGAAGCTTAAGCGGTAGAAACAACAGCACCTGAAATAACAAAAACAACAGGGAAAACAGCCACTGGCAGCGCGGCAAGTGTTGCTCTAATTTATAAAATGCTTTTCGCTACCAACTGAAAAGCCGCTGAAAAGCAACAAAAAGTCTGGAAGAAGGTTCGACCCCTAAGATACCCTAAAATATTAGTTATTATGGTCATATTTTTGATATAAGGCTTCGTATGTTTCAAGCTGACACGATACTTCCTAAGGACTTCTTAAATCAATACCAAAATACCTCTTACAAATTAATGTATCTATGTTATGAAAATCAGGATCAAGAAGAATTTAAATCAAACAAAAATTAGATATTTAAAAATACATTTAGTTAAAGGATAGATATTAAATTAGGATCAATGACAATCGATTTTATAAAACAATAATCATGGTGTTATTTATTCTTTCTGTGCAAAAATCTAAAACTTCTATACAGTTTTAATTGAGCTACTAGCCCAGGCCATCTTCTTGAAAGTCGAGGGTATTTCCCACAAATTAATTGCCTTGCGGTTCTCACACACTCACACTCGTCGTAGGCATGGCAGAAATTTCACTTCTATAGAAATTCCGGAGCTCGGCGATCGCAGAGCCTGGGGCTTTTCTTTCACACTTTTTCCCACTACCGCCGCTGCTGTCACTTGCTTTAGTTGCTGATGTTGCTGCTGTGCCGCTGATGTTGCTGTTGTGCCGCTGATGTTGCTGCTGCTGCCATTGCCATTGCCTTTGTTTATTACGCATGACACGCCACACTCGCCCACCCATCATAAATGCCGTCACATGTTTTAATTAAATGCCAGCTCAGCGAGGCCTTAAAAACTTTATACTTCTTGAGCCATTAATTGAAATTACAAAGCAACGCGATAATATCCGTCTCTCGGCCAGGCACTGTTTTTGTTTTGTTTTAGCAATAATTTTGATTTTTACTATTTTCCCCAAGATGTTACCATGTTGACAATGCGTCGGCAAGATGGGGGAGCGACTTTCACTCCTTTGCAGCACGGAAGGTAAGTTTATTGCCCATCGGCCAGGTAGTTCGGATTTTATGTTCTATTGGGGCCATAAAGCAGGCCAGTAAAACATATTCCGCGGTTCGATGGGCTGTCGATGGATTTCCATTGTATCGATGGCTCAAGTTCGTTGCTTGAGTCTTTTGTTTCATTGCCGGGTGCGAAGAAAAGAGACGCAGAAGTCTGAGAAGTGTATGTGCGTGGGTCGCTTTTTTCTGGTTGGCAGTCCCATCTCGAACCACTTTCGTTGCTGCCATCAATCAATTGCCAATTGCTAATGCAAATTGAATGCTGTTTTTATAAACAACATCCAAATACACGCGAAATGTCATTAATTTCAGCGGCGCAGCGCCAGAAAAAGCTCGACCAAATCAAGTCGAGCATTTGTCTCATCGCTTAAACATTTCAATTTCACTCGCAGCGCGCAGTCCGTAGTTTCTTTTATTTATGGCTACTAAATTACGTATCCGTGCTGTGGTCCCGATGCCGGCCAGGCTGTGATTAATGATCTCGCCCGGCACACTGACTCAGAAAGCATTGGAAAAGCGCTGGGATATGGTCCATGGTGTATGGTATATGGTATATGGGCTATGGGAGTGGGAAGTGCGGAGTTCGGGCGGTACGGGTGGCTTGTGGAGTTGTATCGCATCGGTTTGGAGCGGAACTGGGCCCACTAACGATACAAATGTACCGCTATCGCCGCACAGTAGTCGCTGTGACACGAAAGTTGCCAAGCACACGCTAATCAGGTTAATTGTCTCTCAATTTCCTGCAACTTGCCGCAAATGCATTTCAATGAGCTGCCAATTTGCGCGGGAGGCCATGAGATGCTGGAAAAGGGTGAGGCGGTGCACTGAGGGAAAATGGGTGAAGGAATATGCATTTAGAAAAAAAAAGTTATTCTAAAACCAAGAATGTATCTTAGGTTTTGAGTAGCATAATAATTTGGCTTTGAAACCCAAGACTTTCTGATATAAAACCAATAACAGATTATATATTTTTAAATAATACTTTATTATTTAACTTAAAATTAAGCTCTAATCCAAGCCTTTTTTAAAAACCGTTTTTCTTTTAAATTTCTTATAAGGGGACTAAGATCTTATCTTTGAATCGTATCCTGATTATTTAAAGTAACAAAGGATAAC
The DNA here is from genome assembly GCF_025231255.1 of Drosophila biarmipes. Taxonomy (NCBI): domain Eukaryota; kingdom Metazoa; phylum Arthropoda; class Insecta; order Diptera; family Drosophilidae; genus Drosophila; species Drosophila biarmipes. Next base: position 28,578,018 of record NC_066616.1, on the reverse strand, counting down.
ATCAAGATAAGAAAATAACCTTTTCTTGTAATACATTTTGGACCGTGCAATTATTCTGCGACAGAGACGTTTTGAAAAAGGAAAGCCAACTTCAGCCACCTCCGAATTACGGCAATTTGAAAGCAGCCAGCACTGCAAGGCCGGCAAAAAGTGCATCAGCATTAACGAGCTGTTCATATTTCAGTCGTTTATCTCTCTCGCCCGGCGAAAATCCTTAAAGAAAAATGCACATATTTAACTAATGATGGCCACTTAACACAAACCCCGCGACAAATCAACAAAAATACGCTTCATAAAGTCGCCGGCGAGCCCAGCTTTCCCAGACATTCGGTCGACAGTTCGGCGTGGGTGAGCGACGAACAATATTGTACAGGTATATAAATATATAAACATAAAAATTATTAAATGCCTTGCTGATTATGCGCAGGCAGATCCGCGGATCCGTGGATCCGTGCCTCTGTGGATCCGTCGGATTCGGATTCGCTGGTGAGATGGCTCTTTTGGTCCGTGGGTTTGTTTGTCCGTCTGTTTATCTGTTTATTTGTTTGTTTGTTTGTTGTGCTTGCTGATGATGTTACCCCCCAGCAGCAGATGTTGCACAGATGCAGATGCAGATGCCTCTGCACCTCCGCTGCTGACAACAACAATAATATTGTTAATGATAATGCTTATGAGTTTTCCTTGTAACCGCCGTCTGCTTTGCCGTTGGTCGAGTGATAAACGTTGTGCATGTGCAATTAGTAAATGTGTTTCACCAAAAGCCCAGGCTTAGTGCTGCAGTATATTTGAGAGGAAAATATCAAAAATCTGGACAGGAGACACAGCAGTTGCTGGCCAACTTTCCATCACATTTCACATGTGGTCTGGCAAACGTATTGACAGTTGCAAATCAAATCGTACATTTGAGTGCATAATCTACATATAAATTATGGATATCCATTCGGCGCCCGCTCCCCGTTTCCCTGGGAGCCATAGATCGGATCCATTTCCCGCTCCAGTTTGCTGAACATGTCTTTCAGAGCTTGTTCAGTGAATCATGGCAAGCATTTCGCGGAAATCGCAACCAGCCACAACAATAACAACATGAGTAACAAGCACCTAAGGAAACAAGAAAGAAAGGCTGTCTGGGGGATTGGGATCTTCAAATACGCTTACCTTAAAATTATTGCTACTAAGGGTTAATAGTTCTATGGATACATTACGTATTATAAATACAATGGGTTTTATTTTCCAAGATGCATTTATTGGTATTAAAGGTATTGTAAGGTTAGTCATAGCCCGTTTCACAATTGTTTTTCAATCACTAACTATGGCTTAGAATATCCTAAAATATACTATAAATTCCTAAGTCATTATCATGATTCATCTATTCAGTAGGAAAATTACGCAATGCTGCTTACCTCGATAAAAAAATAATTACACCCCCATTAAGTGTATTTACAGCCGGAGAGTCGTGTACTTTCCAAAAGCCTGGATACATTTCATTTCACTGCGACTCATTTCGTTTAGTTAGATATCATTGCCCGTCCCAGTTGGCTGGCTAGTCAGCACTTTGTATTTGATTCAATTGGCTGTTCGATGAGCAGCAAATTAACCCAAATTCAAGGGGTTCTAGAACAAAGATAGAGACTCATAATCCAAAGGCCAACACTCTATTCTCAGGCAGCACGTGCTGGCCAATAATGAAGATACATGGCCAACTGGGCTGGCCTGGCCTAACCATTCAAATGGCAAATTGAAATGCCAACTTGTGTGGCTCTGGCCGATTGCAATCAGCTGGCTCGGTTTGTCTTCATCAGCTGCAAAAATAAGTTAATTGCTTGGCCAAGACAAAGTTGTAACTACTTCGAGTCGGAGCTGGGGCTGGAGTTGGCTTAGTGGCACTCCGGTGGGGAATTGGGAATGGAAACTCCGTGACAAGGTCAACAACCTTCTTTCGCCTTGATTAAGACATTTTATGGCTGCGGTCCAGTGGATATGGGTTGCGGAATGGGTTTGGGAACGGGAATGCCAGGGGAAATGGAGGCGGGATCGGGATCGGGATCGGAAACGGGAATGCGAATGCGTGCCAATGAATGGGGCTTTCTTTCTCTGTGGGGCGGTCGGGGCTTTGAAATGTCGAACAAATGTTTTAAACTGCATGAATTGGCATTATTTGTTATTTCTCCCTCATTGTGGCTTCTTTCACTCGATTGGTTTTTATATATGTGTGTTTTTTGTTTTGGCCCAGTCTCAAGCGGTGAGAATTCGCGTGGCCAACACAGACACACACACACGACTTGGCAACAAATTGAAATTACCTTACATAAAAATTGTTTGACCGAAATTGTTTTTTGGGCACTTTGCCTGCAAATGAAGGCGAATTATGTTGTTCGAGACAATTAAGCTGCAACACGCGGAAACAATTTGCTGGAGGCCCAGAGCTAGGCACCAACAACTTGGCCACAAAAGCCAAATGACTCTTTTGGCCAAAAGAAACAACAAGCGAACAACGAACACAACAATAACAAGTACGCGCAATTTCAACGCATTGCGCAACATAATTGAAATGGAATGGAATCGAGCAACAACTAGCCACAATTTGCAAATCGACATTTAAATATGCATTAACGTTGCTCTTTGAATTGCCTTGGAAAGTGGTTGCCCTTACACTCGAAAAAGGTCCTAAAATAAGCAAATGGGTGTTTGGTTTAAGCTTTCAAGACCTGTAAAAATAAGCAAATCGATCAATTACAAATAATAAATCACAAAATCAAATATAACTCGAAAGAATATACTTAGTTTTAATTTTTGTATGTAAACTAGTCCACAAATTGATAATAATCTGATTTATGGAAATAACCGAAATATAATACTTTTCTAGTCTCATAGTTTGATAATTTCTTTTATATATATTTTCTAGTGTTAAAGGAAACCCCCAACTACCCATTCTCGTGGTTAATTTTTTCCAAGTGCCCAACTCCGCCTCGAAAAGTGAGAGTCATGTAGACACACTCGAGACCTGGGCTAAGTACTTTCGCAGACAGCGTTTGGACCCTGTGCTAACAACCAGGACCCAGCCCTTTTTCTTCATGACTTAATCTTATCAGACAAGCACTGGCATTAAAAATGCACTTCAAGGTTCTGTACTGTTCGGCTCCGTTCGGTTCTGGCCATGATTATGGCCTGTGTGCCTGCGCGCAGCTCATTTCGTTAAATGTTTTCTGTGGCGGAGCATAATTCATGGTTGCGGGATTACTGGAAGGGTGAAGGAGGAGCCATTGTGGAAAATCAGCAACGCTTGTTTGGCCAGCTCAGAAGGAGCGAATAAAAATAAAGCAGCTAGCAGGAATTAAGTTGTTTTGCGTGGACATCAAGGTCGAGGAGCCACAGTGCCTGCGACCAGTCGACGCACACCACATCATACCTCGCCTTGACCTCGCCGGAGTTAACTTTTCATTTTCCAACTGCCCACATCGCATTAATGCCCAAGTTTATGACGCTGCTCCTCACAAATAGAAAAGCCAACAAAAAGCCAAGAAAAGGCCTACAAAAAGCCATCGAAAAGCCGGCTACTGTGCCGCATTTAAGCCGCTTTGGTTCTGGGGCGAACAAATGCGATTTGGCCCATAAAGTTTTGTATTAGCGTGGCCGGGCGGCAACAACAAGTCAATTGGCGGGCGGGCAGCATTTACCAAAATCCCGAACAAATCACATAAATCGCCGCTCAAATCCAGCGCCATATTTGGCCAAAATGCCAAACTCACGGCTAATGCTCATAAGTTTGCCGCGATAGCTTCGAAAAGCCGTTTTCGCTTGCCGCGCGATTGACGGGCCTGAGAATACTTGCGGTCGACAGCAAATCCATCGAGCGATCGCCGACCATTAGCGACATGTGGTTTCTATAATTTTTCGTAATTACACAAATTGGTAAACGGCGATGGGAAGTTCTGGAAACGAAACTGCAGTCGAGAGGCTCACAGTTTAGCAATGTTAATTGCTGCACTTAGGTTGAAGTTCGGGGGGAAAAAAACTAAAAACCTAAAAATAACTAACTAACTTACTATTTAAAGTACTTAAATATTACTAATATATTATTATTTTATAAGAAAAACATCTTTAAAACTCATAGAGAAAGTTAAGAATTGATTTTCCCATTTTCCTCTCTGCATGATTGCCTGGAAACTGCTAAATATTTATGCCAGTGAATGTCTATTGCCTTGAGATTGGCGAGTTAGTCAGCAAATGCTGCTGATGAAATACGCAAACGGGCATCTCCACATTGCGATGACAATCGAATTGAATCGCAGCGATCGAAACCCAGGGACTTCTGGCCCGGCAATAAATTCGATTTAAACGAAGCTCATTCGGTGCTGCGCAGTGCGCACAACTTAATGAAAGTGAGGCTGCTGGGCCAACAATTTATTAACATATTACCAACAATTGTTGCAATTTGATTTGCTTTATGGCCGCAACGTGCCCGCGATGCGCCGCCAGCGATAAGCAGCATCTACATCTGCGTGGCCCCGCCTTTCGCAAGATGCAGATCTGGTGGGGGGGGATGTGATGTGTTGGATCCCTGGAGATTCCGCCAGAAAGGAGGAAAACGGGAACGGGGGACGTGGGGACGTGGGGACGGCTTCTGCCCACGACCAAAAACAAGAAAATTCGCGTTAACTCGCCCTGTGTGTGAGTGCCTTGTACTGTTTCTGCGGCCCGAGAAGCCAAGTCATTCCGGGCACAACAGCGAAAAAAAAGGTTACACAATTCATTTCATTTGGTGCAAGGCATAAATCAAGCCAACAACAAGCGGCGAACCGGCTGGAGGCATCTTCCATCTTCCTGCTGCTAGCTGGGAGGTCGCCCGAGCTGACCAAGCGCCCGGTGATATATGATTTTGTTAATTTAGTCCATTGAAGTAAGCTGCAGCAGCAGATACTGCAGCGGCAGCATGGGTCAGCCGAAACGAGTTCGTTGCCTAAGTCTTTTGTTTTGCATGCACAGAACTTTTTCCGCCGGCCCGCTTGCGTAATCGAACTTGAAACGAAATCACTCACGCAGCCAAAAATAAATGCGGTTAATTGAACGAGTGTCCAGTGGTCAATTCGCTGACAGATCTGGGAGAGATGTGCAACATGCCGCGGCGGCATCTCAAGGTTGCAGTGAAAGTGTTTTTACTTTTGTTTTGCTCGCTGTTTTATGACCTTTTTTTCCGAGACGGGCACTGCATTTCGCAGGCTTCCAGGCTGCTGCACTCGGCTGACGAATTGCATGCTGTAAAAGTGGCCAGCGCCAGTTGCGGTAACAGCAAATAAAACAGAAGTACAGCAGAGGGCAGTAAAATAGAGTTGGTTACCAATAAAAATATAAACTCAAGGTTTGAGTTAGCAAATAAAAATTCATTTGTAATATAAATAATTACAATCCATTACCAAATATATGATCCAGAGTTCCTACTTTATTTTTTTAATATTCTATAACAGCTCAACGTACTTTTTTAAGGCTATCCCACACTCAAGCCTGAAACCTGCTAAGATCCTGATTTAACTTGTACTAGCACAATATTTTCCACCTCTGCTGTTTATGTGCCTGTGCATATGCGAAGCCAATTAATGGGCGTGAAAGTTTATTATCATTTGCTCAAGTTTTTGCTGCAGCTGAGCCTGGCTTTTTGGCGGGCTACTCGGCTTTGCAGTGTGTTTTTTTTCTGTTTCGTGTTTTTTTAGCACGAGGGTTATCTCACCGTGGCGAGATACTCACATCGATATGCAAGTATTTATCACTTTCTGTTTGCTCTGTGTGGCAGCTGCGATAATCGCTGAAATGTGCTGAAAAATTGCAGCATTTTAATTGTTTAAGGCGAGGGCAACTTTGTTGCCTCCTCGAGGTGAAGGCGAGGGAGAAAGACAGACCGCCTGGCAACTTTCAACGTTTCGGCATCAAGGCGTTGCACAATGGCTGTGCAAAACGCATCATCAACACATTTGAGGCATACGCTCTATGGCCAATTATAAGTTCATTTACCTGACAGCACGGTATGCAAAACAAAAAGCGGGAAGAAACGTGCGCAGGCATGTGAAAAACATCGCCACCGCATTATTATCAATTTTTTAACACTTTCCATTTGGTTTTGCACGGCAAAAAAGGTTTGTGGCTTTGATTAAATTAATTGGATTTTTTAATAGCAATAAATGCAACTTTTTCTATTATTTTAGGGTACATTTTTGGTATTTTAAATAATCTTCTGTCGTCTTCGAAAAATATACAAAAGTATTAGGTATGAAGTCATTATAATTCATGAATGTGATAAATTACACATTAAATATATATTTTTTATTTAAACATTTTAAATATATTTTATTATTTCATTTTTGAGTGTGTCGTCTTAGTAATGATTTTTCGCAGTGCCTTGGTAGTTTGTCGTCTGTTGCTATTACATTACTGTGGCACTGCTGGCGTTGCATTTGATTTGATTAAAAACCGCAGTTATCTGCCTCACTTTGTCGCCGGCTTGATGTTAACATCGACACTTTGTTGCTGCTCCGGTCAGCGAGCTCCTTCGACTCAGGTGGGGATTGCGGGGGAGGTGGCGATTCCGGCTGGTTGACTACAATGTAAATCGTAAGCCCCTTGTCCACCGACCATGTTATCCCGCTGCATTATGTGACACTTGCATGTGTTTTCCATGGCAAGGTCAGCTCATGGCCGGCGTCAACGAATTATTATTATTAATGGCCTAGCCTAGCGGCCGATTTAATTAGCATTTAAATATTGGTAATCGAAATTTATTCATCCGACTCATCGCCGCACCGAAAATTGCTTTTGAATCCGAGCAGTATCAGAAAATTGTTTAATACGATTTCGCGACATATCAGAAATGTATAATCTCAGCCTTGCAGCTTAAAGCCAAATTGCGGCCGCTGCTGCCCCGCAGCCAAGTCGTGAGTCAGGCAGCAATTTATTTTCGCCGAATTAAATGCAAATTGACAGTTCCAATTGCATTCTAAAGGCAAAAAATAAAATTAAGCAGCATACGGCAAAATCGAAAATCCAAAATCGAAATCCAAATGCAAATCGTGTTTCGTTGTTGTTTTGCAATTAATCAATTAGGCGCAGCCTCGGCTTCAGATTCAGTCAGTCTCCGTTGAAGCTTGGGGACAACACTGGGGAAAACAAATCACCATGAATATAATTAACTTAGATTTTTACACCAAAGAAACAATTTCAAATTAAGGTTTAAAATTGCTCAAAATTAAATAGTATTTATTAAATAGTCGTTAAACTGTCGTTAAACTAGGTTGAAAGATAGAAGTGTGAAATACCTAGTATTACTTTAATAAATATTTTTGATATTGGCATTTATTTAAAATAGAAATTAAAATCCTATGATATTATATAATAATAAAAACTAATAATAAAAACTGCATAAAATAATCAGAACAGCATAGGTTTTTCTGATCATATGACCTAAATTCTAACAAAAAGTTATCTGTCAGTTTGTTATCGGACTTAAGTGGTGTATAATTTCTATTAATTCTATTGAGGACACCAAATTTTTTCGAGTGCACTAGTCTGCTCAATACCAGTCAGTGTCAGTGTGTCAGGCATCAATGCCCGCGAATCCAGCTCCGTCGATCCGCTGGATTCGTTGTCACCTCGAGGGAGCTGCAAGAACCGATCGGCACTCCCCAACTTTCGGCGGAGCCTTGTATGCAAATGGGCTCTTGATTTTTGCAATTTTTTGTGGGCCTCTAGATTTTTTGTGGGCCTTTTTTTGCTTGGGCAATTGCCCGCTGTTCTGGCGATATGACGCCGCATGCATAATGAGCCTGGGTATTCAAATGAGAGTTTTTACGCTTTGTTTTATTGGTCTTAAATTGCATTTAGCGTCAAATGTCCCGCGCAGCGAACGTAAATAACGCCAAAGAAATATACTCGAATGCATTATTTTTGTTTTTTTTTTTGGCATTTTGCATAGCGGCATGAATAAATCTTCAAACGAGCCATCACTCAACGGCGACGGGAACTCTGCCAAAGGTGTGACTCACCTCACGAGATCCCCGTCATCATCATCATCATCGGCAGTGGAATCGGCTCATTATTACGATCATCCGGCGGTCTTGAGAGCTCTAAAAATATCTGCGGGGGATAAATTTAAGCGCTCGCCAATTCAAATTGACAATTTGGGGCATGTTGATGTTGATAGTATAATTCGTTTTGATTGCCGATCGTCGAGCGTTTCTATCTATAGAGCGACCTTGGGGATGCAATTGCCAGGGATCGGGATTGCACAATTTTGCATGTACTTGAGACTTCGCACTCGATTGCCAGAAGTAAAAGTTTGCACAGTTTGCCTTTCCCATCGCAACCTTAATTATTGTTTATGCAAACAATCAATAAATACGAAAAATATCCGGGGGGAGATCTTCAAGGCGATGGATGAGCAGGGGGCGCGTTAATTGGATTACAAAAAGAAACGCCCCCTTCGAAAAGCGGCAGAAAGCCGAAAGCTACGTGCACGAGATGCAGTATCTCGGAGATACAGATACGATACCCCGATACAGATAGGGGCAATGTAAATAGATACAGAGTGGCACATTAGCTGCAGTTTGCCGCAGCCGCAGCCGCTGAGTGTTGAATCATGCAATTCAAATAGACACGAACGAAAAACGAGAAATCATCATTAATATATCAACGGCGAGCGCCTGCATCTTGCAGATACTCGGATAGTCGTACTTTTGGCTGCACGCGCCTTCGGTTGAAAGGCGTATGAATGACTTTGATGATTGGGAAAGTGTTTTCGCACATTGGCAGCCCCTCTATGCGTCATGCGTTTCGAGTTAATCCAGTGGCAATTTATTAAATTAATGATTTAATTAATAACTCTACCAGATGGCCCATCTGCAAGTACTGCGCTGACATTAACTGTTGTTAAGCGTGTCTCCGTTTTGTATCTTTCAATCTCATGAGCTGCCTTGGCAAACCCTTTCGGTCACTTAACTTCATTAATTTGCGCCGCAGCGGCTTAATGGTTTTTAAACGGCCCTTTAAAAGGCATGTGGTGTGGATATAGGGGCCTGGTGAAATTCGATAGCCGCAAACTCCGTGCAGTTGCTGAAAAAGTGCACAGCATGTATCGATCCCCCAGTCCTGTTCAATTGCGTAAGCCGCAAAGGGCGAAAATTCCCAAAAATCCACAAAAATTACCCAAGAATGTTGATTAAACGACGGCTGTATTGAGTTACACTGATAAGCCCGAAAGGAATGCCAGTTTTCGGCAAGAATCCATCGATAAGACGGATCAGCTTTCCTGGGGTGGAACAATATACAATTTTTTTGTGGGCGCCTGTTTTTAGAACTCGCTTTATGCATCGCCTTTGATTTATGGATGGAAACCAGCCACATGGTCATTGGTTTTCCTGCCTCGCTGCCGGGATTGGCAATCATCGACGGGTAAAAACCAATTTATTTTATGCTGGCCCACAGTTCAAGACCCCGCCGGACTTTCAACTTAATATATTCGGATTTTAATGCACTTTCTGCCCGGCCGCATGCTGCAACATAATTAAAAACGCTGCCCCAGCGACACCCGAAAAATTATCAAGACCAACTGGGAGGGACTCCGCCGCACCACCGAACCACCGAGGGGAAACCACCACATTGCACCCATAAATGACGTGCGGCTGTTGCATTATTTGCCTTTCCTTTGGCCAACAGCAGCCGGGGCATGTCGTTAATATTATTCGGCTTGATAAACTTCTGCCACAAGACAATCGAAATTACTCAATCACGTCGGGCAGGCAGGAGATACTGCACTGGGAGAAATTCAATTACCACAAGGCTAAAAGTTTCTGTTTTTGTGAAGGTTTTTAATAAAGTTTATTAAATTTAGCAAATTCTATTTTTTAAATAAATACATCCATTAAATATATCATAAAAGTATCTTATACATATTTATATTTTAATTCTTTTAAAGGTACAAGAGCATATTACCGATTTTCAAATGTAAATAGCTTCGAGATATATAATCGATTTTGGATAAATTATTTTTTAGTACAGAACTAACTAAGTTCCCATTATGTTTTCTCTTGGTGTATCTGCAGCTTGGGCTTGGGAGAGTTTTGGCTTAGTTGTTGCAACTGTTATTGTTGCTAGTACAACGGGCGTGCGTCAAATTGCGGCCCAAAAAGCTGTCAGAGCCGCGCCTTTTTCGGGGGGAACTTGATGCCTGGGGGCCAGGGCTGCTCCTCCGGGCTGCTCCCGTCGGATCCCGGAGGAACGGCTCCAGGAGTCGCCTGTCGTGTAATTGATGTCAATTGCCGTTGGTGGTGCACCCACCTCGCTTCGTTAAATGCCAAATATAATTTAATAGGAAGTGAAAACAAGCAAGGGGTACAAATTACACTGCCGGCAAGTATAATGATTGATTTGTATCGGCTCTGAACGAGCTATGAAAAAGTTTGCCATTAACATATTACATATATCTGTAAGAGTATGTATCTATGTATCTGCTGGGCGAGCGAACGAGATGGTGCGATAGTCGGCTGCCAATTTTCTGCGCCCAATTTCGTAAGAGCTTGCAGTTTGATATCCCCCCAAAGTCCCCCCTCAATTTGTTAGCTATCTCCGGGGCTGTTTTCTTTTTTTCGGCCATTTCCGCATAATAACAATAATTTGGCGGACTGTTTGCCCAAATCGAGTTAGCATAATAGAGGGGGCCAGAAAGCGTCTTTATTGTGTGGCAGTGGCAGGACCGCGCAATTGCAGTTATTTGGGTCCCGGCAATTGCATCATAACAATCATCATTGGCCCTGGCCAAAATTTGCATCATTACGCTCACTCTCCTTCTGCCTTCTTTTTATTGGAATGAAAAATCCACATAGGTGGCTTATTAGCCGAGGATCGCATGGCAGTTGGCTTTTTCCCTTGGCGACTTTGGAAAGTTGCAACTTTTGGCCGATATGGCTGACTAACCTGCAGCAATGTGGCCAAGAGGGAAAGGTGTTGGCGAATTTTCGGCCTCGGATCGCTGGGTTTTACGAAAGTTGTTTGAAGGTTGCGGACCGACCACTTCCACGGAGTTGGGTCATAACTTCCCATTTCCCATGTGTCCAGGTTGAGTCATCGCGGGTCACTGGCCTCTGCCTCCATACGAACCCAACTGCAGCTCCCATTGATCGGCTAACTGCCTAACCGCCTCTTAATGATGACTGCCAACTTCTGCACTCCGAATTGCACGCGCACAACTCATTTATTTCAAATTGAGCTCGGTTGCCCAGCCCCGCGTGCACTGAGAAAACGCGAAAGCAATCACTCAATTCTGGGTTATATGTTTCTATTATGTCTAGCATCATTGATACACAGAAATAAATGCATTGTAAGTTAAAGTATTTTATCTAACATTAAAAAATAAACAAGTACTAGAAACACTTTATTATTTCCTTTATTGAAAATTGTTGCTAGTTCCACTATCTTAATAAACTTTTAAAAATACAGATGTTACTCTTTAGTTTTAAAACCACTTATGTATATATATTTTATAGTTTCTAAATAAATTTCTGAGGTATCCAAATAAAAATTAAATCTTCAAGATACTTGACTTGTATTAAATACTTCATAAAAAGAAGTCCTTAAAAAACGTACTAGTTTATTGTCATTATACCCAGGAATGCTTGTAAAATCTATTCTTTACCTCAATGTATTTCTTTACCAAATGGTTAGAGTTACATAATTTTTTCGAACCTAGCACTGATTTTTTTCTGCGTGCATCTGAATGTGTGCACGCGCCCACAACAAAGTAAGAAACCCTCATGAGTTTCTAATTGAAATAAATTGCCGGCAACTCCGGCAGCGGTGCCAGCATGCCCTTGAATTAGCAGCCAACTAACTTAAATTCGTTTCAATTGCCTTGTTTATGCTGGGGCTGGATGGCCGAAACAAAGCCCGGGGGAATTAATGAGCCAGCAAGCACAGCTTGGTGACCTTGGGCAAACCCAGCCACCCACCTTACCTCCCTCCATCTGGATTTCCATCTTGTATCGAATATACAGCATCCAATCTCCATCTACCAGTCGATTCGAATGTGTGTCAAATGCAACATGCGGCAGGCTGCAGACGTGACTAACCGACTTTCATGTCATAACTTTTGTGAAGTTCAAGTTGCTGAGCCAAAAAGCCAGCACCCCCTTTTCGGGCCCACCGATCCGCTCAATTAAGGCGCATAAATTATGTGCCGCTCTTGCAACGGCCGCCAAATTGAAATCGTAAATTAACATTTGCCAGACGTTGCAGTTGCAGTTGCCGCTTGGGCTTGCGTTTGGCCATAACTTTTACATTTTGACCAAATATTTTTGCCAATTTTCACTAAGCTCCAGCCCACGCAAGCGACGCCGCCCGATGGGTGAATGTTGAATGCTGAATGCAGCAAATGCTGGAAATGCAGCAAATGCTGGAAATACTGAAAATGCCAGAGAGCTGGAAAAATTGTCAACGCCGCGAAACGAAATGAAAATGGTAGCAATTGCCGTGGACATGCAACTTGGCCAAAAGTGACAGTTGCCAGTCAGTCAGTTGGCTTTCTGTGCCCGTGTGTGTGTGTGTGTGTGTGTGTGTGTGTCTCAGCCCCATTTCGGCTCCCTCCGAAAGCTAGTTTGATAGTTTTATGTGTGACAGTTGCTTTATGTTACAATTTCCAGGCATTACTTTTTATTTCAAGTGCAAAATTTATTGCCATTTGCCAAGGTGCCAGTGCCAGCCGAGTTTCCACGGGCAACAGGATTCCCGGCCATTCCAGTGGCTAATCAGTGGCACTGTTTGTCGTTGTTGGCCAAGTCGGCGGAGTTGCTGGAGCTGCTGATGTGGCTACCTTAGTGCTTGTCGCTGTCACTGCCTTCTTGGCTTTCACTACCAGAAATTAGAAACACATTTTGTGTCTCTTCGCCCGGCATAACTCTGAATTAGTTCGGCCTCCGAAGCCTGGGTGGCATTGTGGGCTGTGCTACACAAAGGAATCTAGCCAGAGGACCAGACTTTCAAATGTAGCTGCCTGGATTTATGGAATGCTTAAAAAAAATAAATAAAAAAAACTCTTCTGTTCTGAAAACCACATCTTGTGATGTATCCACCACCCACCCATTAACCAACTGGAGCTGGAAGTGGAGCTTCTTCAGGTGGGATCTCGTAACTCCCTCATCTGCTAATTGCTTGATGGAGCTCTCGGATTTCGCTGGCCTCCCATTGCCCGCGGCGAAGGAGGAAAGCCGAAATTAGCCTGGAAAAGCGACGACATTGCATAATGCATAAATTTCTTAGGCCAAATACTCCTGCGAATGGCCTGGCTCTCGGGCCATTTGTATTTGTGTTTTCCGCAGAGCAGAGCGGCTTTTCCCGTAACGAGCCGCCAAACTGCAGTTGGTAATATGAGACCGAGTTGGCCCGGTCGTTTTGTTGCTGTTTTTATCCGCCTTTGGCCGCTAGAGGTTGTTGCTTGGTAATAATGACAGTATGTGTCACATTGCAACCCACACGCATTCAATTTTACTGCCTCTGCAGCGGCGACAAAGAGGAGCCTGCACCTTTATGAGCCTGGGAGTTGGGCTCTCGGCTCTTGGTCCTCGGTTTTGGCCAGGGTTTCTTTTTCAGCCCGACGACTGTGGCGCAAATTTGATCCAATTGTGCACTCATTTAATCGTGATCTTTATGCGAGTGTACAGTTGGATGTGTTTAGCCTTTTATGTCCATCGCTCGCCTGATCTCCTTTACATTTGGCCTGCGGTGGGTGACCCACATAATTTGCTTGGCTCCCTTGCTCTTTAGTTCAGCTCCAGTTCGCTGTCATTGTTTCATTCAATCGGCTGTTGGCCTCAGCTGCCGCTGCTCTGCGGAGGCAGTGCGCAATAATTATGTAAAAACATGTTAAACATTTAAGGAAGTTAATTAAATGGAAAATATATGTTTATTAAACGAGCCGGGACAGCCTTAATTGCCGAGTGCTCGGGGTGCCACAGAAAACAGGACCGCGCCGCAGAGCCTTTGTCTGATGGACTGGCAGCCTTGTGTTTGCGATCAAGTGCTTTCCGGGTTCAAGATTTGATTGCTTGAGGAATGACTGGTGGGATTCGGCCCTGACTGGCCAAGAAAATATGCAAATTGGTCGGTGTCCTTGTGGGGAGGGGTTATGGCAAGAAAAAATACCTTCACCTATGCGATTTATTTTGTAAGAGAACTTTACTTATAAAAAGGTTCTTCCAATCCCCCTATATTATCTTTATAATTACTCAACATTAAATTAAGCAAGTAAAGCAAATGCTTGAGCATATGCCCTTTCAAATCTTTTAAATTAATCTCTAAAAATCATATTTACAGGCATTCATTATTTACTCAAATATTTTGCTTATTATTGGCTAATTCAACCTTCGTTGTCGTACATTTTCCCACAGTTTGTCCCAGTTTATTTGACCAAATTAGCATTGGCAAATCGCAAATCAGCTTAATGGCATACCTCGTCAGATTCGTTTTTATCTTCACAAATTTTAGACAGCTTTTTTGTTCAGTCTCTTTTCTATATTTACCTTACGCGGGCAAGACCCTCGAAAATCGGTTTTGACATCAAGGCGTACTTCAAGTTAATTTCATGCCGCATCACGAACCCGCAAATTGTACGGAGACACTCGGGTTATATAATTAAGCCAGTTACTGTAATTACCATAAAGATAGGCAATAATTTGGCCGCTCATAAAAAGATTGTAGTTAAGAGGTGGCCGGAAGTGGCCGCACCAGGGGGTACCTTTGCCCAAGTGCGGTTCTCTAAACAATGTCAAGGACATCGGTTCAAATGAGGTTTTAGATATGAGTTTGATTTTTTTTTTAATTTTTTCAGTAATTTTTTGGGACGGGGAAAAGCTGTACACACAGTTGGCGATGCATTTTCGTTATGGCTGGAGTTTCGCAATGAATAAAACATTACGAAGGCGGTGCTCTGAACCAGCAGAAACAATAACTAAAGGCGTTGCTGCTACCTCAGCCTGTCTCCCGGTTTTCTTCGCTGGATGTTGGCCAAGCGGTAATACGTCAATAACCGTTTAGCGTACAAATTGAAATTTTTATTAGTTACGGACGCCGGCCAGGGAAACAAAAAAAAAAAATACAAAAAATGAGGAAAAACGGCTGGAAAAAAGAGCAAACTAAGCCATAGGCCCGCCGGCGATGCAACGGAAAGCGAGGGAAAAATAATAAAAACAAACCAGCTACTTAGACAGTTGCTGAGGGGGGTAAGGGGCGGCTGCAGGGGGGTGGGTGGTGCAGCCGGGCAGGTGGTGCAGGGGGTGGTGGTGCTGGCCCGGCCAAGGAAGCCACACGAATGCCGCTGCTGAGATATCGCCGGAGATTATGTTTTGTGGCGGCGGTAGCAGCTGCCACCATTGTTTTTGTTTTTGCCCCATGTTGCTGTTGTGCTGCAGCAGATACTGCCGATGTTGCTGTTGTGCTGCAGCAGATATTGCTGCTGCTGGCCTTTTGGCTTTGTATCACGGCTGTGGCATCTGTGCGATGTGCAACACTTGCAGACATCTTGGCGCGCGCGTTTTTATAACCCAGCTTCATATATATATACTTTTTTTTAAATATTTTTTCTCTAACTGTACATCAGCGGATGGGTAAATTTGTGTTTAGAAATTAGCCAGGCGGCACTCCGACCACGCCCCAAACTGTCTGACCCCGCTCCCGATCCCCGCCAGACTGTCCCTGGCCAGTTGCCTGCCCGCAGGTGATGAAGCCGTTGTCGTTTTGGTGGGGGACACCCAACTGCATTTGCATTTGCATTCGCATGTGCCCGTGCTTCCTGTGCGGCTACTGTGGCCGCCACTCTTGCATCCTGCTGTCATTCCGGCTACCGCACTTGGGCCACCCTCGCAGCATAGGGGCCACCGCGCGATAAGGCTGCGTTTCCAGGTGGGTCTTGGGCACTATCTGCTGCCCACCTGAAGAAACGCTTTTAGGTAGACCTTATCCCAAGAAGTATAAGGGTATTATTGCACAGCCCAAGCCGTAAGAGATAGGAAGCTAACTTTTTGCTCAACAACAGCGACCCCATGCAGCTCCAAAACTAAATTCGAGAAGAAAAATAAATTGCTTTTAATATCCCATAACTAAGAAGTTTTCTTGAGAGTTTGGGTCCTGAATCTCAGTTATGTTTATTTTCGATTTTAATGTGGAATACGTCCATGAATTTGAAGTGGAATTTTCTAATATTCTACATTGCAATATTTATGTTATTCGAGGGTCGAAATTATAACCCATTTTCATATTCGGTTTTTCCATATTTTCAATGGTTTTCAGAATGGGAACCCGAAACTTCTATCTTCATAACTTGACTAGTTGGATACCGATTTAAATTGAATCTATGAATTTTTGGTAGATTTCTCTAATGATCTGCATTAAAATATTTATGTTTTACGAGGTTCGAAATTTTAGCCCATTTTCATGTTCGATTTTTCCGCCTTTCCAAGGGTTTTCATAGTGGGATCCCGAAACTGCACTTCTAACTTTCATAACTTGACTAAATTTATCCCGATTTTAATGTGGGATACCTTTTTGAATTTGTAGAAGAATTCTCTAATAATCTGCATTAAAATATTTATGTTTTACGAGGGTCGAAATTTTAGCCCATTTTTATGTTCGATTTTTCCGCCTTTCCAAGGGTTTTCATAATGGGATCCCGAAACTGCACTTCTAACTTTCATAACTTGACTAATTCTATCCCGATTTTAATGTGGGATACCTTTTTGAATTTGTAGAAGAATTCTCTAATAATCTGCATTAAAATATTTATGTTTTACGAGGGTCGAAATTTTAGCCCATTTTTATGTTCGATTTTTCCGCCTTTCCAAGGGTTTTCATAATGGGATCCCGAAACTGCACTTCTAACTTTCATAACTTGACTAAATGTATACCGATTTTAATGTGGGATACCTTTTTGAATTTGTGGAAGAATTCTCTAATAATCTGCATTAAAATATTTATGTTTTACGAGGGTCGAAATTTTAGCCCATTTTCATGTTCGATTTTTCCGCCTTTCCAAGGGTTTTCATAGTGGGATCCCGAAACTGCACTTCTAACTTTCATAACTTGACTAAATTTATCCCGATTTTAATGTGGGATACCTTTTTGAATTTGTAGAAGAATTCTCTAATAATCTGCATTAAAATATTTATGTTTTACGAGGGTCGAAATTTTAGCCCATTTTTATGTTCGATTTTTCCGCCTTTCCAAGGGTTTTCATAATGGGATCCCGAAACTGCACTTCTAACTTTCATAACTTGACTAATTCTATCCCGATTTTAATGTGGGATACCTTTTTGAATTTGTAGAAGAATTCTCTAATAATCTGCATTAAAATATTTATGTTTTACGAGGGTCGAAATTTTAGCCCATTTTTATGTTCGATTTTTCCGCCTTTCCAAGGGTTTTCATAATGGGATCCCGAAACTGCACTTCTAACTTTCATAACTTGACTAATTCTATCCCGATTTTAATGTGGGATACCTTTTTGAATTTGTAGAAGAATTCTTTAATAATCTGCATTAAAATATTTATGTTTTACGAGGGTCGAAATTTTAGCCCATTTTCATGTTCGATTTTTCCGCCTTTCCAAGGGTTTTCATAATGGGATCCCGAAACTGCACTTCTAACTTTCATAACTTGACTAATTGTATCCCGATTTTAATGTGGGATACCTTTTTAAATTTGTGGAATAATTCTCTAATAATCTGCATTAAAATATTTATGTTTTACGAGGGTCGAATTTTTAGCCCATTTTCATGTTCGATTTTTCCGCCTTTCCAAGGGTTTTCACAATGGAATCCCGAAACTGCACTTTTATCTTTTATAACTTGAGTAAATTTATCCCGATTTTAATGTGGGATACCTTTATGAATTTGTGGAAGAATTCTCTAATAATCTGCATTAAAATATTTATGTTTTACGAGGGTCGAAATTTTAGCCCATTTTCATGTTCGATTTTTCAGTCTTTCCAAGGGTATTCATAATGGGATCCCGAAACTGCACTTCTAACTTTCATAACTTGACTAATTGTATCCCAATTTTAATGTGGGATATCTCTTTGAATTTGTGGTGAAATTCTCTAATAATCTACATTCAAAAATTTACTTTCCACAAGGGTCGAAATTTTAACTCATTTTCATGTTCGAAATTTCGAGCGCAATTTGAACTTCTAGATTCCATAAATAAAGTGATTTTATTTTTATTTGAATGTGGGATACCTCTATGAATTTGTGGATGAACGCTCTAGTAATCCAATTTAAAATATAGCCAATTTCCCCGTTTGAAGCCTTCGTATTCGCAACGGCTTTGTTGAAACCCAACCAAAGTTATTGCCAAAAAGTGAAATTCAGAACAAGCCTAATATTTCAACAAGCTTTAAGCGGTTTCCCTCTTCAGTTTTCTGCAAAGTCTTTGGTTTCCTGGTAAATACCCTAAAATATAATAAATATTTCGAAACTTAAAGGCGATTTCGTGATCTTTTTGCGTGAGCGTGGCAATAAGCGCGCCCTGCACTTGTTGTCACCTTTTCTTGTCTATCTTTTTGCGGCGACGCACCTGAGCCGAGCTTTAAGGCAGTAAGTTGGTTAGTTGGTAGGAGAACAGAGCGGCGGGCTGTGCCTTTGTTTGCCTAGTCAGCGGATCTGAAAACGACGCAATCAATGGACCCGCGACATGCAACGCGGCAGTTGTTAAATGGTAAATAGCAAATGGTAAATGGTAAATGGCGGTACGGCCAGCGAACTGGGTTAAGTGCAGCCTCCGCTGGTTTTTCGCTTTTCGCGGCAGTCGATGCCTCTCGACTTGCAATTTATGCATTTCGTGTTTACAGTTTTATGATTATGTTTTGCCTAACACCAACAAATAAACAAAACAATCAGCAGAACAAACGTTGCAACATTTTCGCTTGGACTCGCTTCGCTGGCGGCGATCAAGGCCGCTCATAGCAGCTCTCTTTTGAGTACTATAAATTACAAGTTTTTCTTATTTTTTTTGGGCCAACGGAAATGGTCATATGCAAAAAAAATCCCCAATAGTCCAGCGTTGGCGTCTAATGAGCTGTGACTGCGCCCAGATCTCCGCTGGCTTTAGATTTTTTTCACCATTTTTTGGGACTGCCTTTCACAATGCCATTGTGTCCGTCGGCCAAAATCTAATTAAATGCTATCGTGCTAATAATCAGCGGATTTGCCAGCGAAACAGGGGAAAATAAAAATAAAAACAAAAACTTTCTAAAGCCCGTGAGAGCAGCGACGCCTTTTCCTATGTTATAAAAAATCGCTCAGCTCGGCTAATTATGATCGCCTAATTACAAAGACGGATGCCCCGAGATGCTGCCACTGCCACTTCCACTGCCACTGCCTCTGCCACGGCCATTCGGCGTGGCGTGCGAAAAGTTCAGCACAAAAGCCAAAAACTGGCTGCCGAGCCAGTCGGAGTGGTCTTGAATTATGATTCCAGAAAGCCAAGTCGCGCGTGGCAAGTACACTGGAAGAATGGTACCTCTAGGGTGGAAAATGAACTAAGGGATTTCAATAATGTTGTACTTCCCAAATAAATTGAGGGAAGGGAATAGTATTTTGAGAAAAGAAAATAGCATTGTTAAATTACTCAGTTCTAGCTGAATTTAATTTATTCAATTTTTGAATGATTTTTTAAAATCAGATTTAAATAAAGTTTTCCAAGACATTTTACAGTAAAGCACTCAGTTATTTTTCCAGGTGCATCCAGCGGCGACCAAACGGCAGCGGTTTCGGCCGGCTGACTGACTTTTCCGCCAGTGGTTTGATTTATGTGGCAACTGTGACACGGCGAGCGTTCTCTATAATTACAGAGCCAGTTGATCCGGCGTAGACACGGCGGCGGCGGCGGCAGCTCCAAGAAAATGCACGAAAATACAATCGAGTGTGGATGCCAGCGAACACACTGTGGGGCATCGCCAGCCGAAGCCTCCCTTTTTCCCTCCGCTTTTCCTTGCGGCGGTCGCTGTTTTCACCACATGCTGTCAGCGCGTTTTCCGGCCGCCCATTTCAGGGTCTAATGTTGTCAGCAAGGTCTTGGCCACAAATTCATGGCGGCTCTGAACTTAGCACCCGCCGCCAGCACTCTCGCACATGGTAAAAATTCTAGAAATATGAGCTTCCTGGAATGCAGCTCGTGGTGTTGATAGCCATTTTTGCACACATCTGGCATTGCAGCTTAACAAGACACAAATAATGCGAATCGGAGGCAAAACAATGGGCTTGGCGGAGCCTCTGTCTTCCTTGTTCAAGAAAATTATAAACAAAGCCAGTGCACAAATAAAAAATACGTGCCTTGATCGATTCAAATACCCTTGCTTTATAATTTTTAATTGTGTCTTATTAATGTCTAGAAGAAAGCCTTCCTTTGATATCAATGGCCTAAGAAAATCTATAACCAAAAGAGAGAGGAATAAAAATAATTAAATTAAATAATAATTTTTTAATATTATAAATAATTTGTACTACTTTTTCTTTTTTTTTATGTGAGTGCAATATTTTAAAATGTAATAAATAGTACTTACATTTGATTTCCAAGTCCCTGCAACATGGAATATATTTTCCAAGAGTAACTTTACGTGTTCGGAGTAAAAAGCAACACTTTCAATGGGGTTCAATGAGTTTGCCCCGGCGGGCGTAACAAGTACACAAAGGCAAAGGTAGGTCCACCGCCGCCGGCGGCAGCTGAATGCTGATCGCTGACCCATTTATGCAGATTTCGTTGGCGCAACAATGGCTTGTAGCAGCATAACAATTACAGCAACAAAGGCAGCCACCGTGCAGTGCAACAAGTACAACAAGAGCAACACTCTTGTGGCCCTTGTTGGTGCTTCAGTGTAGTGTCTTGGTGTCTTTAAAGGCAGCGATGTTGTCGCCGAGAATTTTTGGTCATTTGTCATGTTGATTTATATTTGCTCATTGGCATTAAATGCTTAACAAGATTTTCACGCGGCTCTTGGACCGCTTGACCCAAAGTCGTCGGTAACCTTGAGCGGCTCGGTTCCAGTTCGCTTCGCTTCCTTTGTCGCCTTTGGCCAAAAGCAGCTGACCCGATCCCGCTTTGGGGCCCATGTTGACACAGCTTTGGCTTTGTTTTGGTGCGAAACACTTAGAAGAAAGTCTTATTAAAATTTGCAAAATATTTATACAAAGTATATTAATAAAATGGAGAAAATTTAGGTAAATTTCTTAAATTCCCTTGAGTTTTTGTACAGTTTTATTCCCAGATTTCTCGCTCAGTGCAATTGCAGCTCCGTTTTTAGGGGAGATATGGTCCATATTTACACAGCCCCTGAGTCACTCGTTAAGTCATGAAAGATGTGTCGCTTTATAGCTGACTGGCCTGCCGTCTGGCATTTGTAATCGAAGGACCCGAAAGACTTATCTCCGCGCCTCGACTCCGCTCGCCGCCTCCCGGTCAAAACAAACAGCACTTAAAATGTGTGTTTCTTGTTTGCCCGCCATGTAACAAGTGGCTGGCAGGCGGAAGTGGACTGGCCAAGGATTCCGCAGGCGAAAGGCAAACACGCGCAGAGACGTGACTACCTGTGGCCGGTGAATAGAGCCATAAATACGATCGTTTGTCATAGAACAAGGGTCCTCTATTCTGCGATCCCTGGACGCCATGGACACTCCGGGTATCCGCCCATTAATCATGCAATTGTGGCTGCAACCGAATCCGGCAGCCGATTTCGCGGCCAGGCTCATCAATAAATAATTTGCGGGCAATAGAAAATGCATTGCGTGGGGTGGCGCTTAGATTAATGAAGGCGTCGCGATTAGAATCAATTTGAATTAATGAACATTTAAGGCGGCTCTCGGGTTTGTTTGGCCACAACACGCGCAGCGGGAGTTTTGGCCGGGCGAAAAAATGAAAATACACAAAGCCCGATAGCAAAACAAAAGACTTAGGCAACGAACTTGACGGCGGCGTTGAGATTTTTGGCCAAAATATTGGCCCGCCCGGCTTGGTGGCCTGTCGGCCGGCTTATTAATTTCACATGCCTGGGCCGTAATGAAAAGCGATTTTATATGGCCCGGCCGCCTGCCGTCGTTTATAATCAAGTTAAATGCGCGCGCGCCCATAAAAACTTGACTTATCAGCCAAACGGCAAGGCCAACAAATGGCGCAAATGCATTTAGGGGGGAATCCCCTGCACCACATATATACCATATTATACGAGTACCAAACTGCAAAATCTGCATATCGCTTGGAGACAGTGCGACCATTAACAGAATGATGTCGCTGAGTGAGTGCAAAAGCGACGCGAGCATTGCCTTTTTTATGGCACTTTTCACTCGTTTCGGTTTCGGTTCGGTTTTGGTTTTGGTTTTGGTTTGGTTTTAACTCGGTGCGGCGTATTATGGAAAACCCCATACAACTTTATTGGCCAGCTTCCCGCTGTGTGCAAATATATAACTCTGTTTATCGCATTTCATTCGGCATTATTTATGCCAAAGTGAAAAGTACACCTAGAGAGAGAGAAAATCAAGAAGTGTTTGTGCTATTTTTTAAACAGTTTTTAAATGTGCTAAGCTATAAAGAATAGATAAAAACTTAAATGGATTAAGCAGCAGATAAGCAAATAATACTAAAAAGATTCAAGTATTTGCTATTTTTTTCATTTTCTCCTTGTGGATTAATTAAGCTTACATAAAAGCTAATTGCATTTTTCCCTGTGCACTCTCTAAGCCAAGTTTCTCCTGCTGTCATTGGCATTGAAAACTATTCAAAATATGCCCGAAAATATCTACGTGGCATCTTTTTGTCTCTCGAAATTTTCGCTTTTGTTGTGTTTACCTTTCGCTGGAAATCAAGGAGACCAGACGCTATCGATCAAGCATGCAGCCCATCACATGGAGTTTGGGATCGGGATTGGAACTGGTACTCGGGGATCGGGGATCGGGGACTCGGAGATTCGGGGGACTGGGGATCTCCTCACACGCTCGCTTAGATTTCAACACAATGGGCAGTTTCGATTTCAAAGGCAGCGAGAGAACCCGGGCACGTAGATCGGCTCGGGAATGGTTATGGCTATATGGGTACACGGTGCGGTATCTCTGTGACGTTGATGCGCACCTTCGATAAGGATGAGACCGGCGAACACACCTCAAAACGTTATGAAATGCGAAGGGAAGGTGGAGAAAAACGAAAGAGGAAAGCCAATAGAGTGGGAAAAGGGGAGATGCCACACAAACAGGAAGGAGTTGACACGGCTAATCCTGACGAATTGTTGTTAGCTGTCTGGTTCATTCAGCAATTTGCTCAGGACGAGAGTTCATTCTCCTTTATAGGGATGATTTATTAATTTAAATGGTTTATTCTTGGACCATACAAAATTCTTTGGTTTTCGAAAACATTAATTAGCTGGCAAAAGTATATGTTTTTATAGTTCGAGCTCTTGTATCTTTAATTTGGTGGTTTAGCTGAGTTATGAATGAGTTAAAAACAGGGTTCATTGCTCTCTTAATTTTAGGGTTTACAAATCTTCTCCATTAAGATAAATTCTATGTTTGCGGAACATAATAATAAGTTAAGAGCATTAGAAATTAAAGCTTAAGCTACGAAGCTAAAATCAAAAACAACAACTGTTGCCTTAAGTTCATAAATAGTTCTAATTTTTTTAAAATACTGTTGCCTTAAGTTCATAAATAGTTCTAATTTTTTTAAAATACTTGCGCATTGTAGGTTATATGTTTAAGTAGTAAACAACTCAGTCAATTCCTAATTGTGTCTTGGATAAGTTCATATAACTCATATAGTTTCTCCCTTTCGTCTTGGTCCACAAACTTTATGGATGGAAAAGTGTTAAGCCAATGCAGGCGCTAATCAAATTGAGACAACGAAAGTGTTAAGTCGACTTCCAGGAATCGGGCGATCTTAGGGCTATTAAATGCCCGTTGGGCCATAAATCTGCAGATAAGACAATGCTCCACTGATAAGAACTGAGGGAGATGCGAGCCGATAAACGCTGAAAGAGGCTGCACAAAGATGGGACCGGGTCGTAAAACCCGAAACCCAAACACACTAAATAAGCCATAGAAGACTTTTATCGCCGCTTGTTAGTGTAAATTTACAAACACTTTCGAATCGGTGTGTGAAACCTACGAACACATTCAAAGGGGAGTTTTCCCAACAGTTTTTACTTTCAATGAAAAATTCTAGGGGGATTTCTCGATCGGCTCGAAATGAGCTGTTAGCGCAGTTTGAGCGCAACATTTTCCGCTCTCTCTTTACCCGTTATTGGCCGTTCTTGCCTGTTAGCTCGCACTGTTAACCGGTAATCGTCGGTCTCCCACATGTTAACTCCAAGCGAACATGCCCTCGAACATGTTAACACCCCGTACAAACCGCTCTGTTAACCGCTAAATGTTAGCGCAGCCCCTGTTACCCAACGGCTGTTAGTTTGTGTTCGAAGGCGGTTTTAGTTTGAAAACGATTTTCGACGAAAGCGGTTTTGCTCGCGGATCGTTTTCGTTTTGCCGTTCAAAACATTACACTTTGTAAACGTGCGTAAGAGAATCGAGAGAAATATGGATTTTGAACACATATTTATTTAGTTCAGCGTCAGAAGCAGCGACGAAACTGCGAGTGCGTGACGATCGTATCTTTGGGATACGTTTTATGAATGAGCGCGGGTGTGAACGAATTTCTTCGAGTCAACAAAAAATAAGCAACGCGATAAACAGAGGCACCCTCACTCGATCGCGATTAAAAGCAACACTCTCCATTTAACAATAAAGAAATCGTTTGTTTTTCGGACAACAAACAAGAGAAATTATGGGAAACAAGCGTGGAAATTGCAGTTGCAAATAAAACAAACGCATCGTTTGTCAGCTTGGATTTCGCACGGTTTCAACACATATCCCCCAAAAATGAGAAAATAAACATTCCCTTACCCCTTTCTTCGAAAAAATACAAAAACTATATACAGGAAAATATATATAAAGCTAAATAGTGCATAAAAATCGGTTTTCTTTGCGGTTCGCTTGCGTTCTTACAGAGTGTGCGTGCGTTTCTGCTTCCCCCTATCTATCTCTTTCTCTTTCCTCTGGCCCCACCGCCGTCTCTTTCACTCCCCAGCCAGAGAACAGGGGGAACGCGTGTGCTTTTGTTTTCGATTACGTTTACTAAATTTTTTGTACGCCCCATAGAAAAAAACATGACGAAATGTTGTTGTTGAAACCGAGAAATAAATACAAGTGATTACAAGAAATCTATAAAATAAACGAAGTAACGAAAATAAAAGAGAAATTATACATCTGAAAATATATACGAAAAGAAAAGTATTGTGAGGAAATACACAAAAGCGAAATTCTATTTGGTGTTTATGGAATTTTCAGTGGTGTTGTGAAACCGAAGAATACGAAAGAAGCAAAGTTACAGATACTCTCTTCTCGGGCACCAGCTGCAAACGCATCTAAAAAGGTAAATAGAGCTTCGGGACCCCATGTCGCTTATCTTCGGGGTGGGTAAACAAACCAGCTTATCTCAAAGACCATAATGATCTGCAGATCTCCGGATCCCCGGATCCCCGGATCTCTGTATCTCGGTGGTTTATGACTGGCTTCGGGCTTCCTAGAACAAAACGTCAGAGTTTAGATACATCTTGTGATTGTCGCCGGGCTTGCCACTTACTTTCACTCCCCAAAATTTACCTAAGTTTCTGGGGTTTCTAGTCTCCGGCTCTCCCCCCATTTTTTGTGGCTCAACTTTATCTTGTCAGCTGCGAGCTGAAAATGATAGTGATAACCTATATTATATATGTTTACAGTTAGTTAGTCGCTGGCACTATCTGAGCGACGCGTTTTTAGTCAGTTTCTCGGGTTATCTGAGGTTGCTATTGGGTTTTTCGGTTCTGATCGGTTTTCTTTGGCATTTCCGCTGCTGTTTGATTTGTCAGCGTTTTATTTCGATTCATAAATCATAATCGCTGTGTAGTTTGTTTACACTCTTGTCGAGCGGCGGTTCTGGTTCCGTCCCCTCGGTAGTTTGCTTTCCATTCCATGGGAATAAGCACCGAAAAGTGCACAAACAATTCGATTTGCATGCTTATTGAGAACTCAGCCAAATGACAGCAGGAGAAACAGAATTTCCGGTTCTATGGTGCGTCACCGGTGTAGATCGCTTTTAACCCCCGGGTTCTTTAGCTGGCGACCCGTTTTGTCTGCCATAACAGCACTCTTGATATGGTCCGCCCTTTATAATTTTACAGCATAGCCACCTTATATATAAACTCGTTTTTCATTGTGCCTGCCTTTGTTGTTTATACTCCACATATGTACCGATAAGTATGTAAATACGTTCGCAGCGAAACACTTGTGCTGGGTGGTTGATAAAATAGCGAATTTCAGGTAAATAAGACTGAAACAATATTTCGGCTCGCCTGGCATTCTTCTTCTGGCTGGGAAAGACCCAAAAAAAGGTATATCAAGTAAATATCTTTGAGTTACATGGACTTATAATATAAAATATCTAAGTAAACAAATAGTATTCCCTTTTCGTTTAATTCACAAAAAGTAGGAACATGACTAATTGAAACTACAATTTTAAATATAAAAATAAATAAATAATAAATCCTCCGAG
This sequence comes from Drosophila biarmipes, assembly GCF_025231255.1. Lineage (NCBI taxonomy): Eukaryota > Metazoa > Arthropoda > Insecta > Diptera > Drosophilidae > Drosophila > Drosophila biarmipes. The sequence continues at coordinate 28,551,375 of NC_066616.1, read as the reverse complement.
CTAGCAGCCAATCTCTTCCCCATAATCTCCCCTGATTCTAAATTAAATAAGGCAATGTTACACCCAATTCAGCGGCTTAGAAGCTAATCTCTTCCCCAGATTTCCTCCGGTTTAACTGAATCGCTTTCCCTCCGCCTGGGTGCTCTCAGACATTTATCAGGCGGGGCAGGTTCATCAATTTCTTGTGTGATAAATGTCGTACAAGAATTTACACAAATATGCATGTCTCTTCTCCAGCTGCCGGCTACAAGCTGAGTTGACAAAATGATTTGTTTGGCCGCCCCATGTTCTGTGTTTACTGTCGCCAACCTCATGAGAGCAGGGCATCTTCAAGATCGCTGAGCGCCACCCCGAATCTGGCAGATCCATCTGCAGACTGGGGCCCAAAAACAGCCACTAATTCCAAACAATGTAAGGCATTATTTATTTTTAACTGAGGTCATCAGCGTAGACAGCGTCTATTACAGAAACGCCCGCCGCTCTCGCTCGCCCTCTAGAATTCTTCATCTCATCGTGCTGGGAGCTCCCTCCGGTTCTCCAATTCTCCGCTTCTCAGTGCTCTGTGTGCCCCATTCTCCGTTCTCAGTTTTCCGATCTTTACACAGAAACAAAATGTGATCCAAAGGAACTCCAATCTATATGGTTCTTTGTTCTCAAGTATCGGATCATTGGTTCTCTATTATTGTTCATATGTTAGAGTCTCATAGTGCAATGGATTGTATTTCTTTGTAATAATGTATCTTTTTTATTGTTTACAATCAGGAACATTGATTTATAATACTTTTTTATTACATTTTTAATATTTCATTTAAGAACTATCAAATCAACTGTATCTAACAAAGATTTTGGGAAGTACTACTACAACACTTACCCTAATTTTCCCTGTGTAACGTTTCGAGTTCTATGGTGTTGTTCTTATTTCAAAGTTAATGTGCTTGGTGCTGTTTTTTGTTCAGCTGTTGAACTCGAACTCTCACCAAATTATGCCACACACACACACACTGCGATAGCGGGGGAAAGAGAGGGCGAGCGGTTTTAGTTGGGTTTACAAAGATCCAAGATCCAAGACCCCGGACCCAAGACCCAATGCCAGCGGGGCCAGCAAACATTATTTGAAATATTTATGCTTGACTTTTGCGCCTCAATGACTTTTGAATTGCCTTGCCTTTGGCTGCCCGTTTTTACACACACGTGTTGGTATCTGCATCTGTAAATGTATCTGTGCTGCCTGTCGGTTCTTAAAGATACGCACCGATCATTGTGAACATTTTTACATGCCGGCGCACATATGTTGCATCAATGGAGGCTAGGCCATCTAACCCCACCGGGGAAAACTACACAAACATTAAAGACACATTAACCTGCTTTTAATTTGTCAATATTAGCCGGTCAGAGCCGTTGCGTCCGAGAAGAAAGGCCTTTCTTTCTGGGGTTCTCAGGCCACACTTTTCATTTCTTTCGGCCATCTCTGAATCGCCGGATCGTTGGAAAGTGAGGCAAACGAGGCGAAACGAGGCAATAACTCTGCACGACAGACCCAGCATGTCTGGCTGTCTGAGATGTTGACCTTTTCACAGCTGGAACCATCTCTCACATCATATCATCGTTTGCGGGGTTCTTTTCGGTCCAGCCGGGCATTTTGGCCCATTGCTCGGCCGCTTGTCAATTTCTGTCAGTTGCTTGTCAAAAAATTTGGCTGTAAAAAATGCAGTGAAAACGTTTAACACAGACCACCAAAAAGCCGAGAAAAAGAAAAACAATCTGAAAAACCAAACACGATTTTCATGTAAGCCATCCAGAAAATGATTGACGAACCGCTCTGACAAGCCGACTAACTTCTCTCCCCTCACAATGTGAATGTGTACTCGAGTCTGTGGCATTGTGAATTCCCAGTCGCTGGCTGCATAATTAACCTTTTGGCCGCGCTTTTGAGGTATGTGCTGGAGCACTACACCCATGTCCGTTCGTTTGCCCGGTCTGTTTGCCTTTGTTTACAGCGTAATTTGTTGATAAATAAATGTGAAAATGCAAACAAATCGGTGAAAAACAACCACCGGGCTACGCAATCGACGTCCGCTGACTAATGGCCCCCCGGCTAATCTATGTGGCTGCCCCCGCCTCTATAAGGTGCCTTATAATATATAACCGAAGGGCTCCGTTCCGTTGGACACGTAGAAATATGGGTCGGTTTCTTTCTCGGTCGGGCCTTCCCTTTATGGCATACTTGAAATTTTGCCAATTTGTCTCAAACTGACACGTCTGCTGCGTAGGTTCGGTGGCAATTTTTTTGTCACCTTAGAAATTGAGGTGGAAAAATATGTGAAGGGCGTCGCGTTATGACGCCGTTCGGAATGAGCGAAATTAGCATTTTTTAACGAACTCTCAGCCGCGTTATTAATTTCTGTTTTTGGCCGAAATCACCAATTAATTCACGCCCGCTGGCACGGCAGGTGATCTCTCTCTCTCGCTGTGGGATGATCTAATCCGCAGCACTCAATGGCCGTAATTAGGCCCAATTAATTTGGCATAAAAGCGGAAATGGAAAAGTGCTGGTTCGAGCGGATGCAGAAAAGACAAAAAAATGGCCAAGAAAAGCCAAAAAAAAAATAGAAAATGTGTTGAAAAAATTGTCTTAATGATAGACATTCACTTTTTATGGACGCGCGAGGTGTGTGTCTTAATGGAGTGAAATTTCTGGTAATTGAGCGAGACGAGCTTTTGACTCTTGGGTGCGCATTTGATGAATTCGGAGCCAGTCTATATATTTTCGCAGCAATTTGGCTGGCTTTTGTTTTTGGCACGGCTCGCTGAGTCGGCTTCTACGGCGGCCACAGCCTTCTTCAGCGGATTTCGCCTCTGCCGTTGCCCCGGCTGCTGGTGAGCTGCATTTGTTATGCAAATCAAGTGCCGCCATATGTATGAAGCCGATACACTCGCATACATGTGGACTAAGAAACCGAAACGCTGCCTCAGTCAGTCGGTAGTATACAGAGAGCGAAAAGATGGGATCTATAAGGTATCCGAAACATGAAATATGTTATTTAAAGGAACTAAGGTTCGATAAGGAGGTGTGATCCATGTGGTAAATCCTATGCTAAATAATATGTTTTACTAGAATTTTGTCGTTCTCAAAGATACATTTTTAGGTTTGTAATATAATATCTTTTATTTTATTAGTTTCTTTACTAAATGATCACAGTGATTATATCTTCTGTTAGCAGTAAGGAGAGCATTCAAAATTGTTCAGATTTATTCATCATAAGAAACAAAAGTACAGTTCAAATGATCTTTAAAATATAGAAAAATCTCATTGCTACTTCTATTTTTCCCTGTGCACTGGAGCTATAGCTAAAGCCGGAGATGGAGTTGGCCGGAACGGGCCCAGTCGGTTTGGGCCAGCTCAGACCGGCACACCACACAAAATTGAAATAAACTGAATCCGCGAACTGGTTGTGTAGGCAGCCCACGTACAAGGTCTTCAAATATGGCTCTTTATTTAGCCGTTGTTGCTGCTCTTTTCTAAGCGTTTTTCTTCTATTTCTTGTGTGTTGGATTTTAGACGCTATAATAGCATTAATTTACCATACAATTTCATATTTATGGCCATTGTACGCTGAAGTGCAATTCGTATTTTAAACTTTGTTTCTGTCCCTGCCTCTTTGTATCTTTTTTCAATTTGTGCAGTCGGCAGTCTGCAATCTGCAGTTCCTGAGTGACTGAGTGTCGTGGGCGGTTTGTTTACTTTTGCGCCCCATTTTTTGGTTTTTAATTAAGTTTATTGTTTATTTCAGTTACATGTGCGAATGCAGGCCGCCCTCTCGATTGCTCGATTGCTCGATTGCCAGTCAATAATTGATTAATTCCCAGTTAATTTTTATTGCGAAACCTTTTCTATTTGCCAAAGCCGGGCGATTAGAATTCGTGTGAATCATGACTACGTGATAAACTGGCGTTGGTCGCGGGTAAATAAATGGTGTATATAAATCGTACGTCCTAGGCAGGCGATTAATGCACATAAAAACACACATTCTGAACTGCATATAGACGATAGACTCACGTCCCCTCGTTTTTTGTGTTTTGTTTTTTGCCTTAGTGATGAGATGGCGCCGTAATAAAAAATAATTTTCGATGACCTTAGTGCGGCACTGGGATGATCTCATTGATGATAGTAGAATCGGCTCTAGTTGGGTGAACTTTCAATGGGGCTTGGCATGTGCCTGGGGTTATCATTCCAGTCATTTTCACCTTTTTATGGGCCAATTCTTAACTTTCATTTAACATTCTCTGCCCTGAGATGATCTCATCTATCTATTCTTGTTTAAATCCCCAACTAATTTGATTTGTTCTCGTCCTTGCAGGTTGGTTGACTTTGCCATCCCAGAATCGTAAGTTTAAGGCCCACTTTCTGGCCCCCAACTGAATTGAATATTCTCGTGGACGTGCACTTTTTGCTGAGAGTGCCATCGGGTGTTGTGGCCAATAAGTAGCGCCATATGCCATCGCCAGACTGACTCACAGACACACATTTGTGGGTTCATCAGACGTCTGGCGAATGCAATAAGAAAGTCGCTCCAACTCAAAGTTGTACATATTTTTGACAAGCTGACAGCGCTAAAGACGTTCGCTTCTCCAATGACGTAATTGCCGGGTAAAAGCCGTAAAAAGCGAAATTAAATTGCGAGGTATGAAGAGCAGAGCAGTTTCGAGCGCAGCGCGTGCAAATTTACTTTGTGAACTTTATCACCGCACTGTGCGAATTAGTCATACGATCGAACCCGAACGTAAACACATACGAGTATATGTACCTGGGCTCGGAGTTGCGAATTTCCTGCTGTTATTGGTGATGTTTTGCACGTTTTTTATTGCGGCTGCAGCATTTCCCTCCACAGACAGCTGAGAAGTCCATTAGGCGTGCTCAGAGCATTTTAGCGGCCAGTCAGAACAGCGACTGTTTTCTGTTTATAGTACCTGGTAATTCAGGGGTGTATAAGTTGGATGAGTAGCACCTACCTGAAATGTAGAGATCTTCAATGGTTTTTTCGATTTCTGAAGATAGAACAAGACTGCTATTGAGGATCCCATTGTATCTTAATAATTTCATGTTCTTAACAACTATTTCTTATAGGATTTTAATACACATTTGCAAGAATGTAGAAGTGTTTTTTAGCAATAATAATTTTAAAGATACTTTAGAATCTAATCCATATGCAGATGGAAACCTGCTATAAACCTGCTTCACTTTTGCTCCACCATAAGTAGCAGGTACCCCCCAGTCGCATACCGTTTCCACCACTTCTGGTGGCATGAATGAATAAGTGAATGAGTTCATCGCATTCGGTGTCAGCATTGGCCATTTGCGCCGTCGGAGCTGCCTTGTTGTTTAACCAAATAGTAAAACAAACTCGCAGTGCGTGGGCTCTGCTCTCGAAACTTAGTCATCATCGCCAAGACTCCGAGGGGGAAGTGCAGCCCGATGAGTTGACTGCACTTTGTCAGCCAGCCAACTGCAGTGAACTCGACTGATAAGCCAGCTCAGTGTTTAGTTTGCAACAGCAGCCGCGGCAGCGGCAGCGGCAGGGGCAGTCTTCTCCCCCAAAGACAGACAGCCGTTGCAGATAAGGCAAAGAGTTGCGATCATCGAGGAAAACACATTTTCAATTTGATTTATGGCATGTAAATTTATGGAAATTTACTGCGGCCCGAGCATGATTCTCGGTAGGCCAGGCCAAGCCGGGCCCGATAATGTGTGGAAACCCAGCAGATAGTTTTCCACCGTTGGCATGGTACACCACATGTGCACTCGTGTGTGTGTGTGTGTGTGTGTGTGGCGCATTCCAATTATATTATATCATGTGCTCCCAGCATTATCGCATATGGTAGTGTATATGGTGCTGACTCGCGATTCTAGTCGATATGTAAAGACCAAAACAAGTTGTCGAACAAGTTTTGAAACGCCTTTGGGCATTGCTGCAGAGAGAAAAAACCCTATCAGCTGGAAACTGTTCTTCCAAAAATTATGAAGTACCCAAAAATATTATAAAAACATAATAGAAATGGAATAGAAATTTAATAAATATTTAATTCGGGCTTTGAAAATAAGTATATAGATCAACTTTAACAAGCACATTCTTTCATATTTTCTCTCTGTGCAGGCGTTCATTACGTACATTTAGTGATTTTATTTCGAACACCCAGAACTGGCCAATACAATGTATGAAAGACAAGTCTTAATTACCCAACATTTATTTGTATTTTCATTAAGACTCTGCATATATACAGACAAATGTGTATTCGCTTGCCCGCGGCGCTAATGAACTCGCCGTCGTCTTGTTAATAATTATTGAAATTTTCGGTCGGCTCTTATTTTATTTTGTTTATTTGCTGCCCCTGTGTAGTTGCTTTTAACGCGTTCAACTGGCTTTTGAATTGATTTCGGCAATTAAAGGCCCCCAAATTAAATTGAAAACGCTGAAAGGCATTTGGCTGCGCGCGAAAAAATCGTTTTAAAGTTATTATAAATATTGTTGCTGGACACTCGAGTCTGGTGATTGATGGTCGTTCGATGGTCGAGCGGAAATATTGCCTTTAAATATTTTGTTTCGCACGTGCGCAGCTCTCTCTCTTTCTCCGTTTTCGCTCAATTTACTTTTTTATACCTTATCACAGGCACTCATTAGCTGCTGATAAAAAACAATTGTTGTTGGACCTTCCAGCTGATAATCTTTTTTAAAAAGTCACTCAGATAGCGCCGGGCTAGTTCCATTTGATTTTATTTCTCATTTTTCTTTCGTATTTATATATTTCTCTTTTTTTGTAATTTTTATCTCGTCTGATAAAGGCTGGCGTTATGTATTTGTGACTTAATTAGTTGCCGGCCATATACGAGTAGGTGGGCAGCCGAATGCCCCGCAGACCGGATCTGTGTTGGCCATCGAAAAGTATCGAAACAACAGCAAACAGAACGACCACCGATTTTCAGAGAAGAAAAAATTAATTAGAGACGCCGCCGTGCCGCTGATAAGCAAATACAAATAAATAAATAAACACAGAAAGGCAAACAAATAGGGAAACATATGGTCGATTCCCAGATCCCAAATCCGACTTGGCTGCTTTAATTCGGTGGCTTTAACTATGCGATGTCTTGAGCAGAACTTTCTTCTTGATTAGTGGGTCAGCAGAAAGGAAAGAGATCTAATTATACACTAATGTGACAAGGCAATGCATTAGTCATTGTACAGAGAGGAAAAATATTATGTTTTGTCAAATGTTTCCAAGAAGTAAAGTAAATACTTTTATTTTGGAAGAAAAGCGTTTGGCAGAGAATTATTAAACGAAGTCTTTAAAAATGTACAGGTGAATGTTAAGAAAATATAATTTACCTCTGTGTAGTTTCAAAAATGTTTTTAAAATCCATCCCATTCCCTGACCACCGGTTGACTCGTGCGTCAGCCTTGAACAATTGCCAAATTCGCCCGCGAATTAGTAAATGTTTTTCTTTCTTTTTCGTTGACGCCACGAGAGATTTATAATTTCGTCTCAAAGACGGGAAAAGCAACAATTATGCTTGGACATACATACATGTAGATTTCCTAAGCACTGCTGATCTCGGGCAATAAAATCACAAATCAGTGGCAATCAGCATTTCTTCATCTGGTTGTCTGGTTTGATTTAATTTTCACGTTTTTCATGCGGCCGCTGTTATTTTCTTTTCATCGGATCGTAAAAAGCTTATATTGCGATTGAGTTGCAAAGGCTACAAATGTCGCCATTTATAAATACCCCAATAAATTGGTTAAGGTCGAAACGGGCATAAATCTGTGGGCCAGCATAAGCGGGCATAAATATCGAAGGAGACATGCTCTTGATTTTAACGACTTTCCAAAGTTTTATGAATGAATTTCGGGTTTCCGTGCGAACGCCGGCTGAGCGGGATTAATCCAGGCCCCGAGACAGATATTGAAAGGTATGAAAGGAATGCTTTGTATGCCATATAAATGATGTCACAGATTGCAGTGCTGTTTACATGGGAGCACTGGCTGGGCCATAAATTATCTAGTTATGATTTACAGCGCCGCCAAGTAAATGCAAATATGCAGACATATTTGCATGCCGACAAGTCAATCACCACTTGACGCTGATAAATTTAATCGCCAGTGGGCGAATAAGTACAAAAAAAATGGAAAATGGAAAAGAAAAGCCCAACGCCACTCATTATAGAATTTATAATTAAATGCAATTATTTGCAACTATGGAGGAGGCACTGACCACCGACCAGCGACCATCGGTGATAAAGAGGAGCCTGCGCCGGAGCAGCAACCGCATAATGTAATTACGTTTTTTATTTTTACAAAATGCCCGCGACACGCTCTGTTTGAAATGAACAACGAAAACAAGTGATTAGATGATCCCAGCCAATTTCAGTACGGTTTGTTTTCGTTCTGCGGCCTATGGTATGGGCTATGTCGGACTGCAGATACAGTGTATCTGTATCCGAGAGTACGCTGTGCGGACAGTCGAACAAACGCGTTTGCTGATAGACGAGCCACTGGCCGCCTGACTGACCATTACAAATGTTCACTTAGTCGGGCCAGCGATATGGCCATATGGATATGGCCATTGGCCATTGGCCATTGGCCACCACTAAAACCGCAGTGAAAGAGTTAGAAAAGGGGGGTAGGGGCCTCTGGCTCGTCTGCCGATTGCAGTTTTGCTGTTTTTATTTTCACATTTACTTTTCCTTCGGTTTCTTCTTATTTTTGTCGTTGTTGATTAATTCTACAAAAGCCACTAATGGATTTTGATATACACAACACAGCAGCACCGGCACACACACTGCGCACACACGCATATTTCTATTAAGATGATGCGACTGGCCACTCCAAGCCATTCTGCCATCTTACACTGACGAAAAATATATGCAAATATTTTGAATACGAATATAAAGACAAGTATCTCAATAAGATACTTCTCTGAGAATCATGGAAGGCTAAAATACCTTTCAAAAATTTGGGAACATTTACTTCATGTGACTTGTATTAGTCACATTAGTTCTGGGATTTCTTATAAATAGCACCTATTACTAAATATCTATTTGCTTTCAAGTTCTAACTTTGCTTTTAAGTTAACTTTATTTTAAACTATTTTAGAATAATATTTTTAACCCGATCATATACTTATTGGTTTTCTAAACTGAGTTTATTGGCTTTCTATCTTTTTCCAACAGACCTAGAGATAAGGATTTATTTCTCTCCAATTTTAAGGGTACTTTCTATTATATATTTTTCTCAGTGCATCCACTCCACTCCTCTCTGCTACTTTATTTGCCTGACTGGCGGCAATGTCCAGCGGCATGCCAGATAAAGTTCTTGCGCTTTTCGGTAAAAGTGCAATCGTTAGAATGTGAGTGGTGTGGAGAGGTGCTGGAAAGGGGCTTTCAGGGAACGGGGACCGCGGATCGGGGATGGTCGCTGATCGGCAGCGACGACCCGCTTAATTATCAAAAGACATTTTTCTCAATGGGCTTGGCCGGCCCGCCGATAATGCCCACCATATAACCAGGAGTGGCCGGTCCGATGTTTTCATTTTAGAGGCGGGGTCAAGCGGCCGACTGGCCCGCCTGTCAGCGGAGTGATCTAATGTGCTGTCCAGGAAGTGCGGACAGTCGCAGATGTTTGCCAAAAACAAGGCAACACAGACTCCCGTCCTGGCAGGCAAACAACTTAGGGCTTAGGGGCATTAAAACGGCAATGGCTGAAATAAACAAGAAGGGAGCCGAGTGCAGCCAACACTAAACTAATGGAAGTGGCAGCCACGCCGGCGTAGCACGGTTCAATGAATTACTTCATTAGTGCAGGCGTGTTCCGTGTGGCATGCGTTGTATCTCACAGATACTCTCCTACTCGCCGCCGCGGCAGACAGTCGGCTTCAGCTTGCACTGGTCCGCTGAGCGTTTGCCAACGTCTGCCAGTCAGCCCATGAGGCACTGAAAAAATACCAGGGATTAATGTATATTCTCTAGGTTTATCTTAGGGATACCTAGAACACTATGTGTGTCAGAAAATATATGAAATACATATGAGTTCGATGTTTAATTTTATGTTTTAATCGTAACAAAGTGTTTTATTCTTTCTGTTCCTTACTCATATATTCTCGCAGTGCACTCGCTCTGGGCCCTGGCACTGTGGAGTGCATCTCACAACTCACATGTTGCCATGTTGGCCTCGGATCGCGTCAACTGTGCGTGGAAATTAGCTTGTGCTGCCGCTGATGATGTGGCTCCTCGACTTTCCGGGCTCTTGGCTGTCCTTTAGTGAGCTCCTATAGGACTCCTTGGGCCTCTAGCCGGCTGCCTTAATTGCGGAAGTTATGAGCATGGAATTTTAATTATTTCACTCGAGAAGTTCTCCCCTGTGCGTTTTCGTTAGCTAGCTTACAGTTAGCCAGGCTTGTGTTTTTCTTGGTTTTTTGGGGTCTCCGTCTCGGCAAACATCCGCCAAACCTTTTCACTGTTTGCATTCCTCGGCTGCCGACGAGAAAGTGTCAAGACGAATGATTGCACTCTCTTCTACGCAGCGGAGAATGTTTGTAGTGTTCCCAATTTTCCCCATATTTAGTTCTAGACGTGACACTTTCCTCGCCGCTTTCCAAAGATCCGTCGCCGTCCGTCGCAGCCAAGTTGTTTGGCCCGTTCTGGTTCCTTTGTGTGTTGGCTCATTTGTGGCACAGATGCGTTGGAGTCGCCTAGCATCTGATCCGAGTTACTTAAGAGGGGCTCAGTTCAATGGAGCTCAGTGCGCTCGTCAATTCGTCAACTTCCTGGCTTGCTTTCAAATGCCATGCCACGGCGATGGCAAACAAAAAGCCAAGAGCCCAAGAAGAGTTGGCCAAGAGCAGCTGATGTGGCTGCTGCGGCTGTAGTGGCTGCAGTTGCAGCTTTTGGAGATGGATGGAGACGTCGTTTAAGATTAAGACGACTTCTTTTTACGGCCGTGTGTGAGTTGTAGTTGCTGCGGTGAGTGCGTGTTGCTGCTGCCGCTGTTGCTGCTGCTGCTGCGAGGTGAGTGATGATGATGAATGTGTTACAACGAAGGTTAACGACTTTCAGCTTTATAAACACAGACTTACAGAGCCGCACAGCCTCGCACACAGCTGATGGAGCCAGAGCTCTCTTCTATTGTGGCGATCCAAGAACCCGTCTCGGGGATCGTGTGTGTGCCAACTAATTAAGCCGCCAACAAGCTAATTATAAGTCGCGTCTGGCACTCTAATTGCAATTTAAATAAATGTGGCAGGCGGTCGGGCCACTTTGGCCAACCAGTTTGGCATTTGGCCAAAAAGGAGCGATTTAAATTTCAATTTGTACAAGTCAGCGCGTTGTCACTGCACCAAGAACTCTCTCGCTCTCTCTCTCTCTATCTCGCTTCTCTCTTAACAACTAAATTACACTTGCTAACAATCTGGAGACTCACACACATTCCGGCCAAGCCAGCAGCTAAGATCCAGCAAAGTTAGTCACTTTGGCCCAGTCGGTGTGTCTGAGAGAGCCGAGATTGCAATGGGGTTAGCAGCGCAATCTGCTCAAATATAGATAGCTAGTTAGATGCCAGGCAGGCAAACAAACAAACGGACAAACAAACGGACAAACAACTATTCCGCCAGCAACACAGCAACATGTGTAGCCATGTAGCAACATTGCAACAACAGCTGCAACAGCAACAGCAGCGGCAGCAGCAACAACAACCGGCTTTGGGGCTCGGCATTCGTATTCGTATTCTAATTGCGCACAAGCTTAGCAGCTTTTAGTTACTTTGTAGACTTTTAGTTGCCAGCGATTTTTGCATAGATACATTCTCTACCTCGCCGCGGCACAGAGATGCAAAGATACTCAGATACACAGATACACGGCTCCAGCTGGCCCACAGACGGCTCGGTTAATTTATGCAACGGTCTGTGGTCCGGATAGATACAATAAATTGCTTGCCAAGTGTGGCCGAATAAGTGTTCTATTGATTTCTGCAACACCTTGTCTTCAAAAGGCCAAACTGACTAACTGTTCTGTCAAAATGTTTCGGCCTGCCCACGTTGGTCGTCGGATCGTAGGATCGTTGGTTTGCTAAGAGACAGCCATCAGTGCACAGGGAGAAAATAGCAGAGGGTGTTCCTATAAACATAGGACTACAATTTGTATTGTTTCTACCCAAAAACATTATTTAAAATGCTCAAAAACCCCTTTGAAACAAGTTCAGTTATAGAGTTAGCATTAACCATATAAAGAATGGTATTTAGGATCTTCCAAGCCAACTTTGACAGATAGATACATAGATAAAATCAACTCATGGCAAAATTTCTCTCTGTCTATGCATTGCATGTGGCATGAAATTCAGTTGAAATAATGACACACCCGTTCCGATCCGAAATCCCTGTGTGTGTGCCACATAGATACAGATACAGCCGGAGCCACAGATACACATCTCTTCAGCCCATAGATTTTTTCACTCGAAAATGAAATGAAAATTACCGAACTGTAACCATATGTGGCTTCATGCGGCCTTATGTTTAGTACTCTATGTCAGAGTTGGGTTCGTTTGGCAATGCGAAGAACGTTGTGTGCCCGGGCCCCATTAAAATTCATTTGATTATGCTCGTAAAGCAAGGAAAAAACCACAGACGAGCAATTAATTTGGCAAATAAGTGGGGCCAATTGTTTGCGCATTAAACTTATGGGCGGCCAAATCGTTTTGCCTTTCGGTGGGGTTATCTTTTTTAGGGATTTTGCCATTTTATAGGTATTTTAATGCCAGTTATTGGGATGTTTTTTTTTGCCCAGACCGCCCACAAAAAAAGGTTAATTACAATTTATTGCCAGCGCTTTTGTCGTTACGCTCACTTGATCTCTTTCAAAGTCGCTGTCCTACGATCGCACAATTTTGATTGGGAACAAATGGCGGGCAACGTCAACAATTTAATTGCACATTTGCATTAGAGTGGAAAGTCTGACTCGTGGCCTGTCATCAGGGATTGCTACTGTGGATGTTGCTGCGGTAGATGTTGCTGCTGCTGCCGTTGTGTTGCTCCTGGTGAGCGGTTTTCATTGCAATTGCCCAGCACAGGCCACGTTTGATTTCTTAATTGTCGCTAAATGCGGGACATTGTCTCGCAGCCAGACAATGTTTCTGCAGCTCCTGCTGCCATTGTTTTACCATTATCGTCGATCATTTTGCCTGCAATGAGTTTTTGTGGCCGCCGAGCACACGAAATGAATGTTTGGGTACACACAGCTGTAAAGGAATTGTCGAACGAGCCGCGATCATGGTGGCAATTCCCGAAAACGAATGCTGGTTGTTGGCTGTTGGCTGCCGGCTGAAGTGGGGTTCACATTTTAATTGCTTCCATTTCAATTTATTTTTATTTTCCCCGAGGGGATCTAGAGAGAAGTGCTGAAAACTCACCCCTAGAGTCAGGGATACCTGCATAAATATCCGCCTTAATAGATCGTTGGCTCCGGGGTTGCCTTTCTTTGTTTTCAGGAGAATGCCTAACATCAATAGGGACAACAAAAGCTGTTTGCCACGGTTAAGTGATAAATGCCACTGTGCTACGCCCACATCCGCCCCTTTCTGAGACCCCAATTATGCCCGGCTTACGTAATCCCCTGCAACCCATAATCCTCTGTTCGCACCCACTCCCATTGCCACACTTTCACTACTTAAAACACTAAAATAACTTATATTTAGTAATTTCAAACGCGCCTTATTTACATTTAAATATAATTTCCGAGTTGCCCCTTCTTTTTCAATATTTTCCCAGCCACAGTTTCTAATCTCTTTCGTTGACATCGAAAGGCAGTTTTCGATGGGCTTTTTCCCTCCACTTTTTAATCGCTAAACTGTCTCATAAACCCCGAATTTTATTTGACAACGCGATTGGCATACGAAAGCAGCTGAGTGAGAAAAAAAAGCAATTTCTATCTGATAGAAAACGCGAGTGGAGAGGTCACTCGCGTGGCACATTAGTGGAAATTATGACGATTTTCCCCCATACAATAACTCAAAGTTATGCTGACAGCCATGGACCCGCGTATTATTAATTCAATTTGCCTTCGATTATCGCCGAAGAGCCATCCATTCGATCGAATAAAATCCAATTCGGTTAGCTGAATGCGGCTTTGAGATGTAAATCTGGCCGGCGGTGAGCTAATCTCTGTGATTTAGGTGCCACCGAGCAATACACTTTTGTCTCTCATTATTTATGAGTGTAATTATAATAATTTCTATGCAAACTACGAAATACATTTTACGTAAGCTTTAATTAAACTTCAGGCAGGAAGTTGGGATATATTTTGGAGTGCTACGAATGGGTATACATATAAACTGGACTGGGATTAGAGCCCCTTTTTGGGGCAATTTGGCCGGCGGATGCAAAACGCCATAACTCATGTGGCGGCGAAAATAATTTGAATCAAAGAGCGTCTGTCTGGAGATCGCATAAATTATGAATGCAGTGGTGAGTGGGGAGAGGTGTTAGAACCTTTTAAATGTTTGCTTCTTTTTTATTATTTTTTTTTTCCTTGCCGGAATTTATGGCTGTTTAAACAGACAGATAAAGTTGGTGTCATTAGTGATTTATGGTAGGATAGCCTTTGATTGGGGTTCTGGCCAGAGTTCACCTTTCGGTTTGACATTGAATGGAAAAAGCCAAGCGCCGCTGAAAGTGGCTGCCCCTGCCCCTGCCCCCTGGAGTTCTTCTCTTCCAGCTGGCAGCGTGTGAATTCTGTTTTCGTTGCAACTTTCAAAGTAAAAAGAGACGCGGCAAATTAAGTCAAGGTGGGCTGCTTGGCATTACTCATGATGAACTCAACGCGGAGTATTGAATTACATTCGGCGAGTGCATGAATACCATCCGCAAATGTGGGTGAATGCAACTGGAATGCAGGGTAGGATTTCGGATGTCGGATTTCAAGGCAGCTGACGGCGAACCACTATCTGGCGAACGCAGGCCCCCACTCCTCAGATAAGCGAACTTTCCATGGAAGCCATACGGAATTCCGCGTATGAATGAAAGTATTGGAAAACCTGCGGCCTTTATTTCGCGATAAGATAGGGCGCCCAGATACTATGATAGAACTTTAGCCAGAAAGAAATAAAATAAAGGGTTTGTTCTGTATTCAGACTGTATACGTAGTTCCCAAAGGTTGCTAACATTGCTTCTGTCCTAGTTTTAATCTGAAGCTTAGTCAGGGGAATACTGTGGAATATTAAAAATACAATAAATCCTATTTATTACCCTGGGTGTTGTTCAAGTATAGCTTCTAAGAATCCCAATGCACTAGTGGCTACTAATGGAAAGAAACACTCACGCTCCTGATAAGCCAAGCATAAAAAGAAGCCTATCAGCTGAAGCTGACCTCAATGAACTGGCTTTCAGCTGCTGATAGTGTTACATTGAGTCGCGCTTTTATGTACATTGTGACTAACAATTACAAAAGCTTACAGTAGAGGAGAAGGTTACACTTTACGCATAAATATTATATTTTTAAAAAATTGAAAAATAATATTGATTATTACAATGCGACTGATATATAAAAAATGCTTGCTGATTTATATCCGAAAAGAATCAAACCTCAAAAAAAATATCCCTCTTAAAAATCACAGTCAAGCCCCAAACTATTTTTAATTTTACTAAAAAACAGCCTAATGCAAGGCGTAATCATAGTCCCCAGCAGCCTTGCAGTTATGTAAAATATTTAACCCAAGTTTACGGCCAAAATAAAGTATCGCGTAAATTGAAAATTTAATAGGCCCCTCTTGTTTTAGTTGGATTACCTAAAAATCTCCTTGCCGCCTTTCATCCAAACGAATATTATATGGCTATGGAAGTTTTATTTTTTGTGTTCCCCGGACTGGCAACTCGTTAATGTTAACAACTACGAAAACAACACCGGCAGCAGCAGAAAAAAAGCTAAAACAGGCGCTGGACTTGCCCAAAAAAAGCAGTCGAAAAAATGAAAATAATTTATTTTTTGTTGCTCCCCCTGCTGCTGTAGGTTTTTTGCCCATTTCAAGATGCCGCTGGTGTTGCTGCCGATGTTGTTGTGTAAACAAACTTAGAAGTTTCCAGCTGTGCGCGTTGATTGCCATACGACACGATGCGTTTTCAAATACAACAGCAGCAGCGGCGAAAAGTGAGGGAAAAGCAGCTCGGATTGCGCATACGCCGCGTATGCACTGTGCCGCACTGTGCCGCACTGTTGTCTTGAACAAAAATAGCAAATGCTGTAAACATTTTCGAGGTACGCAATCAAAGCATAGACCCGAACATAAAGCACATTTATTTTGTATTTTTTTCGTATTTTTTCTGCTGTTTCATTACGCATTCCGTGCGTTTTTCCAAGCTTTAAGGTGAATTTCATATTACGGCAAGTTGCTGTGTTATTGTGTCTAGTTTTTCATTAATTTCTCCATGGCTGCGCACGTCAATCATACGCAGCGTTGTACAAACAATCGGAATAGTGAGTTGGCATTTATGGTTTGGGCCACTAAGGATGAATGAAAAGTGAAACCGAGTCCGATTCCGATTCCGATTCCTTGCTCAGATGTATTTTATAACTCTGAACCTTGAACCGCCGAGTGGCAATCATTCACACCAGGCGACAAATGAGCCGAGATTGATAAGCTGTATGTTTTGTAAAAATATATTTATAGGCACTCCTAGGCCTTTCAGACGTCGTGTGTCTTATCGCGCTTCCCCTCGCCCTTTAATTAGCCACTTTTATCGGCCCGCTCGGTGGCTGTCAATTTGGCTAAAAATAAATGATTACTGCTGCTAGAGTGTAGAATATGATATCATGCCGCTACGCTTTGCCAATTAAATCGCAAAAAAAACGCCAGAGCGACGGCTTTTTTTCGTAAATTATGACTAGCGATAATCACAGCGTTGTTTTATTATTTTTCCAGAACTCGGTTTGGTCTAGTAATTAGCTGGGAGTCTGGGCCTGGGCTGCGGTCGTCGCATGCGTAGCTCAAATTTCAAAACTACATGCACTTTGCGCAGATACAAAGCCGGTTGGCCAGTTGCCTAGTTGGCTGGATGGCCAGAGCCTCTCTGGGTGTGAAAAGATTTATGTGCTAGGCGAGAGCACACATCTCCGGTGGTTATCAATGCTGCAAAAGCACAGCAAAAGCAAAAGCAACGGCAGCAAAAGCAACAGCAGCAGCCATTCACCCGGGCAATTCCAGTTTCCAGACTTCAGATTTCATTGTGAGCGGCCTCTTATTTATGGTCTGCTCAGCTTTTTATAACTCTTCGATTTATATTGATTTGTAATGCACATAAAAGCCAAGCTGGAGCTGCAGCCACAGATTTTATGCGCCTGCAGTTGACCTTGTCTGTGGCCAGGATCGCCTCGCTGAGATGGCTTAAATTATCATAGTTACCAAACGCTGAAGGTCGATTGGAAGGCCCAGCAAGTGTGGCCTGCTCCCAGTTGCATGTGCAGCATGTCAACCTGGCGGCCAGGTGACATAACCACCTACAATCCGGACTGGCAGGCATCTGGGCCATATCGCATATCGCTTTTTTCCGCCTGTCCGAAATTCCGAAATTGAAACACTTGTGCTGGCAAATATTTCACCAGCTCGCTGGCAGAATTTGTTAGAAAAGCGCAACGCCAACCGACACTTGGCCAGATAACATAAAGGCGAAAACATGCTGAGAAAAAATAATATCCCACCAAAGAGCCCGGTGCACATGACAATGTGTAAATTTATGGCCGTCGTTGTTGTGCACTCGAATTGCATAAGTTCACTTGGGCTTTAATGCCTTAATGCACAGCGGGCAAATAGCAAAATATTTGTATTTGCTTTATTAATTAAGCTGCGGCGGTGACTTGGCTGCAGTAATATTTGCCTGTGCGGTGAATATTTCCCATAATATTTGGCAACGCATTTGATGCCCGACCAAAAGTGTCAACAGAAAGCCGAGGGGCAAACGAACTTGTAAACTTATTGACCAAAGGCGAGGAAAATTACTGCTCAGCCATAATCAGAATGGCTATCTTTGCGCTGATATTTTCAAATAATCAGTATTATTTTCTATCAGCATATAACGAATATCTTCGATAATGGCCGGTATTTACCTTCAAATTATTCACATTCTGACACTATCGCTCGGGAGATATGAAACACAGGGGTAACCAGATCATCAGATTCGGTTTCTCGACCTGCCGTCAAATGAAATTCCAATTAAAATTCCCCTGTGGCTGTGGGGGCGTTTGTGTGTGGTTTCTGGGCATCCAGACTGAGTGTGTTCGGCTTGGAAATGGGCCACAGTTAGTTAATAGCCGGCCTTTGGGCCATGACTAGACACTTTGCCGCATTTTCCGGGGAAAAATCAAGGCGAAATCCCGCCTGGCTGATTAAAGAGGCTTTCACCGCATATGGGTCAGCATCGTCACCTTTCGCCAGCCGAAATAGGAAATGGAACGGGTATATAGGGCATAAAGTCGTCATATAGCCATGTATAATCTCCATATGCAGATCTGCTCCTAATGAACCTCGTGTGCTGGGGCAAAGCTAACTATTTTTGGCTTTCAAGCGTAGGTGTTTGACCCCCAACCCTAACGATTTTGTTGTTTATTTATGTTAATTTCTGAGGCGGCTTTTCAAAATATTCTTCTACAATTAGTCGACTTTTGGTGGGCTTTTTTCCTCATCCGATTCTTCCTCTTCGGCTCGTTTCGCCTCGCTCAATCAATTTAAATACATTAATCAATTTCCATGGCTGGTTTTTTTTGAACCCAAACATTTCTTTTTTCGTGTTGGGTGCGCTGATCGCAGCGAAAAATAAGAAAAAACAACAATTTAATTATAACAACAAACAGCAACAGCGACAAACACATCGGGTATATCTGAAATTGATATCGTGACTTTGTGTAATTTGTAATTTACGATGAGATCACTTCCTCCAACAATGTATCAAGTCAGTCAGGCCGTTCCATTCCATTCCCGGCCAGCCATCGTCGGTCGCATTGTGCTATTTTCTTTTTGTCCCCTGAGCTTCAAGTCCCGGCATAAATACACTGAGACTTACACTTTTTAGTTGCATTATATTGCAGTTGATTTGGCAAAGTACGGGCATATGCATCCAATAAGTCCTTAGTACTAAATTCTTGAGCTTTCCAGTGACTAGATATTTTTTATGAATTTAAAGCATGATCTATACCTGAAATTTATTCTTTTATTTATGAAGGATTTTTTCTAAAACTAAAATAATATGTGCACATGGTTTTCTGGCCAATAAAAAGTATTTTTAGAATATTCCAAACCACCAAATACTACAGAATTTTCCTAGAATTTCCTTAGAAAACCCCCATCTTTCCCAGTGTACACATACATCAATTCGACGTTAGCTCAGCTATTTTCTGCGAGGAGCAGAGACAAAAACAGGGCAGCAAATCCGAGTTTTCAGTGACAAGATAAGAGTCTACAGCCCCGCTTTTCCCCCCTTTTGGCTTGTGCCCCACACTTTGGGACAGACGAAAACGGAGTCCTCCTGATCGAAAACAAAAAACTCAAAGGGGGAAATTTGCATTCGCAGGCCATTCGAGGAGGAGGCTTTGTTTGTGCGCATACATTAGAATTGGCATTCGGAGCCGGATGAAATCTCAATGGGCAATTGGGGACGGCAAAGCCAAGGGGAATTGCAAATTAATGCCAGCGTTTTCAAATCGCACAGCCAATGGACAATCAAACAAATTATGTCAGCTGGAACGGCTTTTAATAGGGCTTTTTCATCTGCCGTCCGATCTCATTATCCACTTCCACTTCCAGATCTCATCTGGTGGTGGCTTGATTTTTATAATCGCTACCGCCAAGAAAACCTTGATCTAATGACCGACCCATTTCCGTTTCTCGGCTCACGATTCTTTTTGGCCACCAGTCTATTTCCCAAGTCCTTGACCTTAGAGCCGCCGGTTGTAAAATGTGTATTTTCTTACGATCTCCGGTGAGCGCTGCTTGAGGTCTTTGTATTTTTACGTTCGGTCTTTGAACTCATCAAACTTGGTACATTACAAAACGCTTGTCGGTGTCTCATATTTTTCTGGTTTTCAGTTGAGTTTTTTCTCAGTTTTCCTCGTTTTTTTTTTTTTTTTGGTGTGGGGCCATGACAGCAAAGCCGTTTAATTAGCTGCAAAGCTGCAAAGCCCACGCCCCAGTGGAGATTCTCGATCATGTCGCAATATCAACTGGCAGCCAGCTTGGGCAGTGAGCGAGAGATATGTGCTTTATAGCTGATTACCGGGGGACAGATTTCCAGGTGTCAGCAGCATATTTAATGCCTACACTCGATGGCGTTCGGAATCCGGAGACTGCAGTCTGCGGTTCTCGAGTCCCGAGGAGTCTGCTTCTGCTCCTGGGGCTCTGCCTACGTTGGGGCCTATTGATTTGTCACCCGATGGCCAGCTGTCACCCAGTTGGGCGGCTGCCTGGGACTCCTTAAACCGTTCTGACAGCCGCCGGCGGAGCGTGTGGGCAACGCCCAGCTGACTGGCCAGTTGGAGTCGCCGGGCCGAGCGGACTGACAGCCCAGAAAATGCCGCCATAACTCCGCAAATGTCGCGCGTAGGTCGCTAATCAGATTTCCCTCGCGATTCTGCAGCGGCAGCAGATGCTCTGCGATTGCGAGAGGCCATAGCCACCATGCCGATTTTAATTACCCATCGGGATCGGCAATTAAAGTCTGGGTGGCCCAGTCAGTATGCACACAAAAAAATGAGTTTCCAGTGGGTTAGTGGTATTATATCTTTATCTTATCAGAAGAACTTGTACGAACCTATTTAAGAATTTATATACATTTTTTTCAAGGCCTATAGGATCAAATAATTGCATGCTCTTTGGCTTCATTGATAATATTTAAATACAGGAACTACCAAAATATTTAAACGTTTTTATATGTTAAAGGGTTTAAGTGTCTTGCGTTATATAACTATGTAATTCAATAAACTATTTTATTATTTCCTAAGTCTGTAATCTAATGAGATGTATTTTTTCATAATATCGGCACTAGTTTCCCTTTTTACTCCCTCGAAATATTTTATTTATCGAAAAGAATGTTCGAGTATATGTCACACATGGAGGAATTGGGAACACGACAACTTCCCAATTGATGACCCACATACAAATGTGGTGCTACTATATTTTCTCTCTCTGCAGGGACCGTTGCACTGCCCGTTTTTGGGGGCATTAAAATTCGTCGTAAAAATTCAATTGAACAAGAACGGAGGGGGAGGGGCTCAGACTCGCTTTTCATATGTGCCGCAACGACTGAGCAGCGGTTGCATAATGCCCCACAGACAGCAAGACACACGCACGCACACACGAGAGGGTTAATTGAGGTAAAGGCAAAAGCAAAAGCAAGGCAGAAGCAAAAGCAGGGAAAAAGCAAACAAACGCAAAGCGGCGATCCCACAGAATCGGCTGTGTGGTCCCCCGGCACAGTCAGACTGGAAAAACCCAGCCCATGGCGAACATTTGGCCCATGGAAAACTGCAGGGAAAACTGCAACAACTTCGAATTACCGCCGCCAATTTAATAGTCACACTTGTGGCACCCAGGCAGATTCAAAGTCGGAATTACGAGAAGGCTCCCCAGCGGCCCATCGGCATCTGTATCCGAATCTTTTTCTGCATCTGTATCTGCGACGCAGACTGCAGCACGCAATGCCCGCCTGGGCATTAAATGCTTCTTAGAAATGTAAAGATACAAAACGTTGTTTCTCTATTCGGTTCGATGGGC
The DNA here is from genome assembly GCF_025231255.1 of Drosophila biarmipes. Classification (NCBI taxonomy): domain Eukaryota; kingdom Metazoa; phylum Arthropoda; class Insecta; order Diptera; family Drosophilidae; genus Drosophila; species Drosophila biarmipes. Next base: position 28,529,584 of record NC_066616.1, on the reverse strand, counting down.
CCAAGGGAAGGGAAGATCTAGCTGCTGTGGGGGTGAAGGATCATCAGTGGATGTTGGTATATCTAAACTCACAGCTATTGTCGCACATATAGGAACACATATGATACCTTTTTGTATCTGTCTTGATAAGTATAATATTCATCAAATATGGTCTTCTTGGAATAATAATATCATTTTTAAATCTTAAGAACACCCCTTTAATTTACATATCTACTATTCCGAACCGAAGTGTTCAAATACGACTCTATGTTTAAGGTTGTTTAATTTTTCTTAGTGGCTGTAATAGTTCTCGAGAAAATGTGCAGCCTCATCGTAATGATGTTGGTAAATACTCGTAAAACAACATTGAGTCGGCAAGGTCCCTCTAAAAGGTTTTGGAGCAGGCGTTAATGGGTTTTTGATTGTTTATAGCACAGGTTTCAAGGTTGTTACTGCCGAACAGAGGGGCTGCTGCGAAAGGTTAAGGGTTACGAATGGGGGACTGGCTTTGGGTACGATCGTTGCCATAAGGCCAGGGATGAAGGCTATTAGCTGGGCCATTAGGCATAATGCAGTTATAGGGGCCCCTTTGCCTGTGTAATTGAGACTTTCTGTTTGGGCAATGCATTTCCTTAAAAGACCCGCCGCCGACCAAATTATGTTTTCAGCAGCGATCGATCAAATGGAATCGAGTGACTGACAAACGCAAACACAGATGCAGGCCACCGTTATTAAAGCAGAGTATCGTGTGTCAACTGAGGCATTCGCACAGCCAGACAGGCAGACAGACAAATCGAATGCACATGGAGAAAAAAGGGGAAAGGGGCGGGTCTGTCAGAAAGATATACAGATACAGATAGATAGACGGACAGGCGGTTAGACAAACAAACCAGCGCCATATGTGCGCCTATAATGCTGATACATAACTCATACGGGGAGTACGGCTCGAAACTGAAACTCTAACTCGAGCTCAAACTCAGGCAAACATAAAACTACCGTTTGATCGATCGGTTTGATTAGAAATGCAACACATTTCTATATGATCTGTCACACAGGCCGCAAAAGTCTGCTTTGGCATTTGCGGTCTCGGCGGCAGACAAGCGAAATGTTTGTTAAAGTGAAATTAACGTCGCCAGCCGACTGCAGCCACCAATCAACAATGCCGGCTGAGGCTCAGGCTCAGCTGCACCACAGCTCAAGACACCACGCACCACGCACCGAGCACCACCAAGGCACTGAGAAAAATTGAAAGGTTTTAATAAATTTTAAGTGGGTAGTTATCCACTATAGTCTAATGCCATTATACCGGCTAGACTCGTCGTGTGGGGGTGGTCCTCAGTTATATTTTAAATTTAAAATATTTTACAAATATTGTTACCCTTTTCTGCAGTTTTTAATCGTCTTTCTATATAAAGTTAGAGGAATGATGAGGAGCAAATAAAATATCAACTGTGATAGTAATAGTGGTATATACAAGTATAGAATGATTAATAGATAGATAGTTGGCACCAGAAAATTTTTTTTTTGATTTGACACATATTTTTTCTATCTGTAGAGACCCCTGCCACAGCGATCATCAGCCCAATCCCAGCCCAAGTCTGTTTCTGTTTCTGTCTTGCCACCGATACAGCTTTTCCTTGGCATGCAGTTGTCGCCATCGCGGAGTCGTCGTCGCCTTGTCGCGCATTTTCCGCGTGGTTGTCGTGGCTCGTCCCCAGAAGAAAAACACCAGACCAGGCCAAAGCCAGGGAAAACAACTGGAAACCATTTCAAAAACCATGCCTCCCCCCACCCTCTATCGCTCACCCACTCTCGCATCGGTGGAGCTGTCTCCTTCTCATGTGCGTTTTGGGTTACGGGCTTAATTTACAATTAATGAAATTCGATCGTTTTATTAACTGTACATTTTGCATGATTTATGCCCCCTGCTCCTCAAGTAATGAAAAAGTTTTTGACAATTTTCCACTGTTTATGTGGTTTTTTTCGGTAATTTCACGTTTTTATGCCGTTCCATGCTGTCCATTAACCTTCATTAGGCTTTGGGGACTATTAACACCCCCCACACCAGAGCTTTTGTCCATTTATGGTTCGATTGCAGTGCCAGCGTTGACAATTTCTATCGACGATTGCACAATTAAACTCTATTTATTTATTTGTTTCGCTTAATGAACTGTGTGAAACATTTACGATGCCTCGAATATTATGCCCAGGCCAAAACAATTGCAGCACCACGCCCCCAGCCACAATGCAAGTGCACTGGCAAAAAGGGGAATGGGTATCTATCGAAAAATACATTTATTATATATCAATTCATTTTGGAATACCTTTATGCTATAAATATAAGATATCTTAGACTTTTTTGATTCAAACTACTATATTTTTTAATGACATTATTTGTATATTAAAATATATTTCAAATTTAAAAGTTTGTTTAAGAACAGTTTTAATTAAAATTTTTTTTCATTTTTTAACAGTGTACGAAACAAAAGCCACCACGCAACTTGTCTCAGTTTTCGGATTTTTTTGTTTTCCTTTTTTTTGCTGGCCAAGCTGCTCGCGCATTTTTGTGCAGCGCAAATTGTTATTGCACAATTTTCGGTTTTGGGGAATTCAATGCAATAGCCACAAACTGGCAGACAGACAGCGCACAGAAAATAAGAAAAAAATACGAAACACACACAAAATGCGCCTAATTGTCGCTCTTTCAGCTGTCGCACATAACACTTTGTTTTTGCTAATTTTCTGTCACCTGTGTCGTTTTTTAAATGCATTTTTTACCCGGGCCCCCAATTCAGACAATAGAGAGTTGCCGTGACAAAAAGAGGATGGCTAAAAGAGCACGTGACTGATGATTTTTTAATGGGGGAAAACGAGAATGGGAATAAGAACCTGGATTGGAATCGGGATCATCTTTGTCTGCGTGTGACTCACTTGACACAGTTGCAGTTGCCAGTTTGTTGCCCTTTGTTTTCGGCTACCGGGAATTATCATCTCCGAAAGACCGAAGACCGAACCGCAGAACATCTGAAGATCTGAGGAACTCTTCGTTCTTTCTGACACCGCGCAACCGTTAAAATTGCATGCCTCGACATTGGCCATTATCAAACTAAGGCATCAATCTGCCAGAACCAGAGCCGCACAATTGCAAATTGCCATGGCAATTACGAGTGGCGGAGGGGCTGGAAATGGAGCAGTTGGCCGGGAACACGTTTTAGGCCCGGCTAGAAGATACAGATACAGATGCGGATACTATTCCAGCCCAGTCCAGCTGGGCGATTATGCAATTTACAAGATCTGGCAGCGGCAGCAGAAGTTGCATCTCCCAAAACGCATTGGAGCGCAGCAGTTGTCAAGGCGGCTAAATCATTTTTAATACCCAAAGTTAAAACGAAATAATCATAAATAACTGGGTTAATTTGTAACGCTTCCCTGCATCGCCAATGAACCATTCAGCCCGATTAGAGGCACATTCGGCTCGCCCAAAAAAGCTGAGGGGAAATGTGAATGAAAATGAAATTCAATTAACGCTGTCATATCAAAGAAAGTCGGGTAGAACTAGATATAGGGTTTTAGATACAGTGGGGCTTGGGTAATCGAGAGTTTCGGTGACATGAAGGAGATTTACAGTTATTGCTTATGATAAAACTCAGCATTTGTCAAGGAATTTTTAATTCTAAAAGTTAGAAGTGGAATTTCAAAATATTTTACTTAATTCTTGTATTAAAAAAGCAGTTATAGATAAAGAAAGTCAACCTAAGATACAATGATTTATAACGTTTGAAATGGAATTTTAAAAGATTGAAAATATTTTCTTTTAAAAACTATTTATTACAATGGATTTCTAGATAAGGAAAACCAACCTAAGATAATAAGTATTTCCAGAATGTAGTTCAACTTTTATTCTGTGACCGTAGTTTCCACCACTAGGGAGGTCTCACTGTATGTGCCTTCGTATATTTTAGTGGGATCTAGTCAGCGGCTGTCAAGTTCAAAGTAATAAATGTGCCAGGGATCGTGCGGAGTTTATTTAATTTCCATGATTTCGTTGTGTTTGCTGGCAGCATACGAAATCAGTTCACAAATCTCTTGTGGGTCTCTTTTATTTTTTCGGTTTCGGTTTTTTTGTTTCACATATTTTGTATTTCCTGCGCCGCATTTGAAAGTCGCAATCGGAGAATTATTCTGTCATTGACTGGCGCGCAGCCCGGGGATCAATTACCTTTCAAAACCAATTTGCATTTGAAATGCATAACGAAATCGTGTGCACACAATGCAATATTTTGGCAGTCGCACGCTGGGCCCGCGGAGTTGGCAGTTGTTCATTGTTTGCCAGCTGATTGGCAGGCTTTCAAATGCGCGGATTGCGAATCAGGCGGCATCAAATAGGAAAATGAAAATGGAAAATGCAGGTGGTTCGGTGGCTTGGTGGCTCGGTGGCTTGGTGGCTCGGTGGCACCCACACAGCCTTATCTCCCTTTTGGCAGTTGCTCATTATTGCCACAGTTGCAAGTTGGCTTCGGTTTTCTATATACACCGTACCTACCTGCCCATATACATATTTCTTTTTTATGGCCAAAGGTGTGTCAGTAGTTGCAACTGCCATTTGCTGTTCGATCAGTTCGATCAATAGGCTCTAGGCACGCAAGCTCTCCACTTTTTCCTCCCCCTTGGGTTAAGCTCGCGTTCATCTCTTGGCAAAATATGGGTTAATTCGGACGCCACGTTTTGTATTATTTTCATTGCTGATGAACACTTTTCGGGTAACTCTTACTTTTGATTAGGCCATGAGTCGGCAGATTTGCAGGATTAATTCTTGAAAAGTAAATCTGGCGATGATTTGTCAACTCCTCGAGTGGCTTGCTTTCTTTCTTTCTGGGTTAGAAAAACACAACATAAATTGTGAGCCAAGAGATGGGGCTTTCGTTTTCAGATGTGCGATATTGTGTAACATTTCCCCAGTGGATCTTTTTTTATCTCTTGCCATATTGCATTCTGTCATGCAAGCCCCGACAGTCGTAAATTATGACGGCCTGTCTATAATTAATCAAAGCACTAGGGCCGCCGTCTACTGGGGCAGTTAGTCTCAATTAACACACGCAAATTGGCCGCAGCTCAGCGGTTTTATTTTCCATCTCATGGGCTGTGCAAATCGGCAAATATGCCAGGCATTTGAAAGTAAAAACAGCTCCGCACCTACCGGAATTCGTTATACATTTAGTATACGACTCGAGATGCATTGTTCGCACTGGCTCTTAGCCACTGGCCGTCTCGGCCTTTTGTGTCGCCCAACCAGTTTAGAAATTCTACTGGTTCGAGTGACGGCCATGGCGAAACCTGATGTGCCACATCGGGCGATTTGTATTCCAAATGACGTCTGGTTCCGTTCCGTTGGCCAGCAGGCTACCTATGTCAGCTGATTGAATTGCAAAAGGAAGGATGGTGAGTGCTGAAAAAAAATGGAAAAATGGAAAATCTACAAACGAAAACGAAGAAGACGCGCTGGGGGCTTTGTTGCTTGCTGGAAAATTGTGCAAGCTGTTCTGCAAGTTATATGAGACATTTTGCAATCAACGTCACTCGTCTTGGCCTTGTACTTCCTGAACGGATTTGGCCAGTTACAGAGAGAAAAGTCGTTATAGATTCGAATTATAGCTAAACAAATGAATAATGGCTTGTAATGAATCTAGAAGCTCCTATATTATAATATATGTTTTGAATATTTTACGATACAAATGTATAATAGGTTTATAGAGCTGTAATCAGAGGCTTTGAAGTTTTTGAATTAGAATTTTCTCTCTTTGGTTTTCTAGATGGTTGAAATGCCTAATTTATTGCAAAATCACATTAGTTTCCTGTGCATCTTGATCTAATCACCCGCTAATTTATGCCTTATTGCATTATCGATTTGCGTTTGGTTTATGGCCCATACTCGAGTCGAGTTTTGTGTTTTCCACTGTTTTTTTCTGTCAATTCAGTGTCCAGCTGGGCAAACGAAACTGGCCTAGCAACCTTTAAAAACTACCTGATTTCAGCTGCTCAGCTGTTTGCTTAACTTGGCTTAAATTTATGCATTTAGCCGGGGCATTTATCATGCGAAAGATACAGCGCCAAATTAGCATATAGCGCGGTGCGTGCCAATATTTTGTTGTAAGCCAAACAAAGGCCCAAATATCGAGACGATTGCCTTGATTAGTTGACAAATAAACTAACCTTATTTTCGTTTTGGCTTTCTCTTTGCAGCTTGGACATTTCGCCGGGACATTTTGCATGAAAATTGCAGCCGAAAAAGGTATGTAACAAATTTCTTAATTAACTCAAAAGCAAAACTTTCGCAGCCGCCGAGCAAATATGCCAATTAAGTCAATAAATATTTGCCAGCTGCTATTTACGTTTTGACACCGAGCAGCAATAAAGATTTCCAAAAATGCTTTTACATTTTACAAATGGCAGACGAACAGGCTTTTGAGCCGCACAGAAATCATTTATGTTAATCAACACATGTTTTCTCGAAGTCATTGGCTCGGGGGGAATTCTTTTTTTCGGTTTTGTCTCCGGCTTGGCTTTTTCTATACGTCGTTCATATATATATATATTATAAAAGGCCCAAAAAAGTAAAACAAAATAAATATATACAGAAAACGTGTTTGTGAGTGTCGCACAAAAACAAAATTCAAATTCAAATTGTGCCCCGTTGAAATTTGCGCTAATGTTGCCATTTGTGTTGCTGTTGCTGCTGGGCCAGTTTGAGGTTGCTCGTGTGCTGCTGCTGCTGCTGGCGATGTGATGTTGCTGCCGCCGAGTTATTTTCGGTATGCCCCACCAGTGCCAGCACCACCTCCATAAGGCCGCCCCATGCCGAACAAGATTTCTGCGCAAGCGCAAAACTGCAGAGTCTCTTGTTTCTGGCTTCTAATTCTCATGCAAATATGTACCGCCATGTCATGTCGCTTCTGTTGCTCCCCAACTGTTTGCATTTCAATAAGCGCTCACACGATTTCTGCATAATTCCGTTTCGGGGCAATAAAATAAAAGATTCTCTTAAACCCGCTGTGACTCAAATCGAAGTCAAACATTTCCAAATCGAATTCGCATTAATATATCCAAACGGGTTGCGTCAAAAGTAGCGAAGAAATCGAACATCCACGACATTTGAGATAACTAATACTTTGGAAAAAGCCATAAAAGTACACAAAGAGAGATAAAGAGTTGGCTTTCTGCCCAGGTAGAACGAAAATCAGTCAGTTTGGCAAGAGAAACGAGAGTAAGTGCTGAAAAGACAGCAGAAGCGGCTAACAAATATTACGCATACGCAGGGTTAGTAAGTCACAAGAGCCAGTCACTCGGCGGTACACCTCGAAAACCGCACTCGAAAGCCCCACTGATTCGAGTTGGTTTGACATGCAGTCTTCACAGAAATCGGTCAGATCTAGACACACTTTGAAATAAAACCACAGGAGATTATCTCTAAGGAATATTTACTTTCACTTCAAGGATCTTAAAAAGTTGCCTCAGTAATTGATATCTTTTAAAGAACATTTCAATTTTTTAGCTTGAATAATTCGATATCCAAAAATATTCTTCAAATATTTCCAATCCTTTTCTCCCAGTGCTCTCTGATCAACGATCAAGCTGGTTTTAACAGCCTGATTATGCCTAAATTGCAACTCAAAGGGCCTCTAAAGTGCCTGTTGAGCTGTTGTTCATCTCCTCGCCAGTTTACCATAAAGCCAATCCAAACAAGTGCCTTGATGGCCAAGATCTGCTTTAATCTTCTGATTTGTTTGGGTTATGACTATGCCGCCTTTCAGAAGGCCCTGCCCCCCTTTTCATTACCGATCTCGGCGGGGATCCGTAGAGGCCCATAGATCGCAGCGTTAACTCGTGTGCGCTGCTTATGAAGTTGACATGCCGAACGAATGCCAAAAGGGCCGGGCATCACTTTATGATATCCCTTTTTATCCGGGCAGGGCACCGCATAAACTCACACTTAAAATCAATAAACGTAAACTGGCCCGCCCAGCGGCAAATTGCATTCGACATGTGTAAGCGATAAAACTATAAAATAGCACAAACTTATGCCCCCAATAAACATAAACAATTCCGGGCGAGAGATGAGTCCTAAAGGCGATCTGCCGAAAACAAAAACCGCAGATACCGCAGGCGCATTACCAAGCCGGGATTCAGTCGGTATGGAGCATAGAGTATAGAGTTGTTGGTACATGCGTAAACAAGTATTTTTATGGCTCCCCGGCCACGGGGCATTAAAGGATGCCCCACGGCTGTGGACCAGGCCAGGATGATGGGACACGGCCATAAAGGCACTCAATTGCCATTTTATTACCGCGGCTATTAGGCCACAGTCAACCGAGCCAGACAGTCAGTCAGTTGTGGCTCTGTGAGACTTTCATTAGAAGCTGCCAGTGAGAAGGGAGCACTCCTTGCTCCTCACTTTCGCGTCGGAAATTCGCGGTCTGCAGCGGGGCATATTGCACCACATTCGCATCAACAACAACATCCGCTGAAATCACTGTTTGCGGTTGATTCCCTGCACTGAGCTAAAAAGGGTGTCAGTGCTGGGGATTATTGGCCCTTTTCTCAATGTCACGTTAGGGTTCTAGTTTGCTATCTGTCAGAAGGAGTTAACACGGAGTTAACATTAAGTTATCATTAAGTTAGCGTTAAAATAAAGTTAACATGAAGTCAAAATGCTGTTCACATAATGTTAGAACACAGTTTAAATGAGCATGCTACAAAGTTAACATGAAGTTATCATCAGGTTAAGATTAAGTTAAAATAAAGTTACCATGAAGTTAAAAAACAGTCTCTTCAGAACATTACATTAGCTAGCAGTTGTCAGTCGATTAGCACTTTACATTATGTTGGAATTCCCTTTTTTTAAATACCAATCGATCTGAGATATAGTTAACATGAGATTGAGAAATCGATAAAGTTCCATGATATATCAGTGCGTGGTAGCAATATTTGGAATATATTCAGATAGTGTCATATGTGCAGTACCTTTTCTGCAAAGAACCTTTTGAAGCTAGAGAGTTACACTTTTAAAGTTTATCCTTTACCCAGTACCTAGACCTTCTCGAGCTATATTCTTATCCCCAAGTTATAGTTCCTTTTCCCAGTGCATCTCAGTTTTTGCTCTCTGGCTGCCACATGCAAAGTGGCTCCCTTCAGCGGCTGCAGTGCCATCCGGCGATATCTTTAATGAAATCTGCATGTTGTGCGCTTTAACAAGCATTCTGCTTGTCTACTCATGTCGCCCTCCCCCGATATCTAAGTGTCTCCATCTGCGCAGCCGTGTGCCATTGCGATCCTTTTGTGCGGGGGGCCATCGGCTCGGGGACTACGAACCCAAGATCCCGGACTCCGGATACCGAATAAAAGAACCCAGAGAGAGGAGAACACAACCGCACAGATTGAGCCTGTGGCTAGATCAGCAACTTAGATGTGGGGCCGGGCGAATCTTGTTAGCGTAAATATTAACTTGTAAATATGATGATGCCCTCATGGAAATCGTACGAATGGCTGATAAATATCATTAGGTCGCAACTCGCCTCCCTGCCTTTGTATCTGTATCTGTGTTTGGATTGCATTTCGCCTGGCAATTCTATTAAGATCCTTATCTAAAGTGCTTGTAGAACCTATTTGTTGTATACGGCCAGTACTCACCGAGTGCACTCGTAATTGTTTAGCAAATCATGGAAGAGAGTTGAAAGCTGAAAGCATTGCCCAGCCATGATTGTTGCTATTGTTCGGCTGATTACACAGTAGTAACTGACAATTTGCCTTCGATTTTTGTTAGTTTCCCAAGCGGTTAAGCTGCCGGCTACGCCCTCATGCTTATTAAATAATGTCGAAATTGCTGTGCAACTCGCAATTGCAGTCTCAACAATGTTGTAAAGGGAAGAATTGCTTTGTTACCATACTGTATATAAAGAAAATACTTTGGCCGAATAAACAAGCTCTTAGGCTTGCAGCGAGGGCCATTAGTGTTAGTTGTTCCTGGGCATTCGGAATTCCAGGCAGACACCACACGCTCCGGGCTCGTAAATAAACTTTCGAGGGAACAGAACAGAATAGGGCTGAATTAGACCTGTGAAATTGAAGCGACTTTCCTCTAGGAAAGCGACCATTCAGAGCCGCAACAAAGACGTGACAAATATCCCAAACGAGCTACTTTAAAGCGTGGGAGTTGCATTCACTCCAAGTTCATGGGAATGAATGCAATGGAATCAATGGCGCCAGTCTCCACACTTCTCTTCTACTCGCCTGGGTTTTGTACGGTTTGGTTGGGGGCCACCGTGATAAAGTCACTTAGCTACTCATATTTCAACGAAACGTGCACATCAACTTCCTACTCCCACAGCATAATCCATATGCATATACGGTTACACCGAAAAAAAGGTCGTAATTAAAGCCATGAAACGTTCTGGAAATTATGGAATAGAATGGTTATTCAATATTATATGATTGTTTTCTGGAAGTACCTAATTATGTTGTTTCCATTTCTTCTACTTTAAAAATTATAATCTATAGGTTCTAGAAAGTAGTTCCTAACTATGTGTATCTTAGTAATCCATTATCCAATTTATGGGATCTAATAAGCCAGTTCTAGCACGATGATCTATAGGCTCTAAAAAGTAGTTCCTAACTATGAGTATCTTAACAATACCATATACATGTTTGGGATACGAATTTTTGGGATATAATACAACTAATTTATACAGTTTTCCTATTAATCACGATTTTCCCACACTGTACTAGCTGGCCTCCTAATCGAAATCTAGAGCCCTGTGGGGGGCGGTGAATCGGTGGATCGTATCATATTGGATCGCCTGGCTTCGAAAGGGGGCCTGAGGTCGTAATTTCCAGCTCTCAACGCCGCCAGCGGGCCAGCAGTGCGACACAGTTGGACACTGTCTGCTCCAGTTTACCGAAAAATCGTAGACTTCAATCGCTTTCATGGGGCGGCGCACGCTGCGTATGCGTATTATGTTCGGTTTCTGGTTTGACTCGGGAGTTCAATAAACGATTAGATTCTAAGTTGACTCGGTCGCTGTGGTAGTTTTTTATTTTTCGAATGGCTCTTTGTTGTTGCTGCCTTCTTGGAGGCACATTGCGTGTGCGTCTGCCAAAGTTATCGCGGCTTTTTACACTAAGACGAAGGCTAATATGTCATTTGGTCATTGATACGCGGCAACGACGTTCGATGGGGCCAGAGCGAGACGGCGCGAGGGGTGAGTGAAAGAGACGGCGGCAGGGAGATAGAGAGAGAGGGGGCTAGGGGTATGGGGGCCACCAAAGCAAAACGCTTACTGTCAGTGTGAGGCGCGTATAATTAATTGCGCCTATCAATATCGCCGCTTGTGTTGTTTTGTCTCGCTTTTTTTTATTTTCTTATTTTTCTGCGTGGCTGCACGCATATATGGCCAAAAGTCCCGGACTCCGGCGGTGGCTCCTCGGCTGGCCCCCATGGCCATTGGCAGCAGCTCATTGAGATAAGCCTGTCCGTTTATGCGATTTTCTGTTCGGTTTCAGCATAAATCATTCGCCTGCGAAATGTTATGTCAGCGTCTTTTATGCGGTTAACACGAACGGGGAAAAAGGATTTCTTGCTGCGGAGGAAGAGCTATCAGAACTATGGGTCTACACTCTTGGAAAAGAAGGTGGGAAAAAATATGAAGAATAGTAAACTAAAATATTAGGCAAAATATAAATAGGATACAGTATGTTTTTCTAACTTTAAAATAAGAAATACTTATTTTAAAATGTATCTAAGCTCTAAATCATCTAATAAGGATTCTCTTAATTGAAGAAAATATTTATTATTTAGTGAAAAAGTTCTTAAATCATATGGTAGATATTAATAATTACTTATTTAAATTTGAGGTATTATTATTCCATTTTTTATGGTGTAGCTCTTAAATAAAACCATGGCTAATCCTTTACACTTCTTGGTAGTCCTTCTTAGTCACAAAGGCAAATAAATAATATCGAGAGCAGTCTTTTTTACAACCGATTCTGGAACTGAGTCAGAACAAAGGTGGCCAGTCTATGGGGTGCCAGTCTCCAGTCTCCGAGAACTGCCCTAAATGGTCCTCTGCTAAGTTTCTGAGTGGGTGACTGGGAAATACCCTTGGGGCAAACTCCGTAAAAAAGGCAATAACAATTATGAAGAGCCGGGATGACAACGCATCGTGGATGGGCTTTTGAGTCGTGAGTCATGAGTCATGCTATGTTGGTAATAAAATACGCCAAGTGGCTTGCAACTGTGTGGCAGCGAAAGTATCTTTCAGTATCTCTCAGTATCTTTAGAATGAAGTCAGCGCAACAAAGGAGTTCGGGGAAACAGTTTTACACTTTTACTCCCATGAAGCTAAGCAGACCACAAAGTGCACATCCCGTGGATAAAATGGGGTAATGGGCAAGGGGCGAAGGGGAGGCAAGTGCAATATTTAAACTTAACACAAAGCCTCCGGCTAATTTATGCCTCACTTTTGGCGTTCCCACTGTGTTGTTGCTACTGTCTGTTGCATGCAAATGCAAAATGATTGATGTTGCCACATTGGGCTTTTGTTGTTTCTGTTTTCCTGCTGCTGCCGCTGCTGCTCAGGGAAAACAACAGCGAAAAATTCTCTTTGTGCAAAATGTTGGCATTTTGAAGTGCGAGTAATTGCAGCTGCAATAGTTTTTCATGTTGCTGCCGCTGCCCGTTGTTTCTGCCAATGTTGCAGCTTTTGCTGGTCAAGTTGCTCGGCATTTTGGCAATGTAATGTAGCAATGGCTAAGCAGCCGCAAACTTCCTTTCACAAGACAGCCTCCAAGAAAAATGGGTCTGCCAGCCGGGTGATGGGCACTTGAATGTTTGAAAATTATAGACTGCTCTGCGCCGTCTACATTTCACAGATGTTCAAGCAAAAAACCAAAAACAAAAAAAGGAACAACAACTGCCTAAATGCCAGGCCAAGAGAATTACTGATGCTCAAAAGCAGCCGCAGATAAAACGAATCGAAATGGTTTCTTACTTTGTAACTGAAACATGCTCTCAAAATGTCAAACCGATTCGGACGGTTTTCAATCTATCAAATGCTATGCTTTTATAAAGTTTATTTTGTTTGGTAATACCTTGAAACTAGACATTTAAGATAGCTTTAACTGGAAAAAATAAACAACATTTCTTATATTTTATATCTCCAGCAGAAGTAAGGTATTACAGATTAATTACGGGGCGCGACGCATTTATATTTTGATAGACCAACCTTGATATTCAAAAAATCTCCTTTTATAGCCATAAATCTCTCGCTTTATGCAAAACATAACTGGAAATACCTTGGCCCTAGGGCCTTCATTGCGAGCAGCAAAAACGAAAAATATAAAAATACGGCTAATTACGAGAGCCAGTTTTCGAGACACCAACACAATCCGGCTTTGGCACTCGGAGAGGCCAGGTAATTACAGGCCGAGCACATGCCACATTATTCTTTTGTGCAATGAGCACGACGCCGTTCCTGAACCCTGAACCGAGCCCCGACCCCGTCGTTTGAGCCCGCTCGGCGGACTTGGCCCGAACCGAGCAACAGAGGAACCAAAACGCCAACGCCGACGACACTTGTGCGCACATTACTGCGCATGTGCAGCGCGCACACTGCGCCAAATACTTGCTTCCCGCATAAAACCGCTGGAAAACTGCCGCTAGCGCAGAGCAGGCAAAACCTAAGACGTCAGTCGAAAACCGGTTGAGTTATGAAAAATTATGATTGTCACCGGTTCAGCTTGGAAGGCAGCTCGGGGCCAACGACAGAAATAACAACAAGCGCGGGCAGCAATAACAACAAAGTGTAACAATTTTCAGTTAACCCTCTGATTGTCCTTGAAGAACTAGATAAAAAAATGAAGTAATTCGATAATAAAATAGAGTACTATTTTGAAAAAGGAATTTTTTTGGGAGCGGTTTAATCTGCCTTAAATGAGAAATTTGTGCTCAGGATGTTCACACGAGATTTGAAAAAAATATATATATTTAAAAACTCTTTAGATAAGTCAACGTTTTTAAAAATTAGTACCATAGGAAACTTCTTTATATACTTAAAATAGAATAGATATTTGAAAATGGAACTCTTTTGGGAGGGGCTTACTCAGTTTAAAATGAGAACTTTTTATTCAGGATGTTCACAGAAGACCCCAAATTATAAAAATATATATTAAAAATCTCTTTGGATAATTTAAAATTTTTAAGAATTAAATAATTGTGAAATTTTTGTTGTATATTTTTTTTTTACACACAAATTTTTGTTGGATCTTATCATATAACTTTGAAAATAGCTGAGCTGCCTTATTCTGATTTTCTGGTGGAATTTCTAAAAGGAATTTTCATTTCTCTCTGTAAAATTCGAAGTTCCCGAGAACATTTCAGCAGTTTACAAAATATGCCGCGTTTTTCAATGGGTTAAGCCTGATCGGCTGCTGTTATTGTTGCCCTGGCTTTGCATTTACGCTTAAAGCCAACACCAAATAGACAACAATTACAATGGCAGCCAGATCGCGGGTACTGAGGTGGGGGAAAAAAATAGCAGAGACCACATCTAGCTGGTCGGGTATCCATGTATAATTATTTGCCCACGTTTCGCATGTCTTGCCAGACTGACTGTCGTCGTTGTCAGCAGCACCACATCTCCATAGTGGCACCGCAGCCCCGCCGCACCACTGAAAACAGTACCCACCGCACCACCATCATCGTGGTTTCAGCATCTAGGTGTGTGTGCACACAAATCGCTGGCATTTTTGCATTTGCCATGTTAGAGTCATAACTTGGCTGCTGCTGGTTTTTCTTATATTGAGTTTTCCTCTTTTTTTTGGTTGGAAAATGTGGCCAACATGTGTTGCCAGCAACAGCTGTTGGCAACATGTTGCGGCTGCCTCATTTGCCAATTTGTTGCTGCTAATTTAAATAATAATTGCTTGAATTGCATTTCCATTTTTATTTCCACTGCCATTCCAACTCCCATTTGAATGTTGCATCTTTGAAGTGCATCCACTGGAGTCTGCGGCAATTGTGCGTGCAACATTTCAATTAAGCTGAGTGCCACAAAGGGAGGAAAGCCAGCTTAGCACTCCCTTTTTTTTTGCTTCCCAGACAGCTGCGTAAATTGTCATCCGCCGTCAGTGTCAGTTTTAATTAGTTTGTTTACAAGACAAAGACAAAGGCAGCTACCATGCCAGCCCATGCCATCCATTGCCCCAATCATATCAATTTGGTTTGTCAGTCCTTTAAATTGTTCTGTGAGCCATAAAGATGAAAATTTGTATGCACTCGCTGGCGGGCAGCGGTCAAAAATGCACTGGGTTAATTACCAGTCGCCAGACTTCATTTCCCCGATTAGAGCGGGCAAAGTCGCTCCACTTATCAGTGGGAATAAAAATAGTTTCTTTGTTTCCTCTCGGCATTTTACAAAAAATATACGTATTGCAGAGAGCCTCTAGCATAGCTCTTAGCAAATCGGCCACGACTAACTCGCTCGAGTTCCAATTTCAATAGCAAACAATGCGCAAAACTATACTATACAAACCTTCATAAAGTTTTACGGCCAGCAAATTGAATGCCATTTTATGGCCAGAAAGACCCCTTTGTTGTTCTCCTAGCTAATTCGGGTTTTTTCTGTTTTTTATTTTTCGTATTTTTGTAGTATCAGCAAACAATAAATGTTAATTAACAGCCTTTATGTGCTACGGCCTATTGACACTCTTGTCATAAATATTTGTTAAAAGTATAAGAATTCGGCCTGTGTTTGCATTACAATTTGCAATCAAGTGGATTTCGCTGTACCTACCGAATCGAGCAAATAAGACTTAAACAAAGGGGAGTTTGAAATTAATGCTACGTAATTTATGAACCTGTTTTTAAGGGTGATGTCAACGCCAGGGAATCGCCATGAATTTGCATACTTTTTTTGGGGATATTTTTCAAGCCAGAACAAAGAACTCTCTTTTGGTGGGGAGCAAAAAAAACCTTAAATTATGTAATTTATTTAAGTTTAAGTGGAACCGAATGGCTCCTCTGAATGGTCCTTTGATTAAAACCAACACAGCAGCCGCGATGCCTTCAATTTAAGCAGAATTATGGCAAAAGTCTGCAAGTGGAGCTTACGAGGAGTGCAATCTTCGGGCGATCTGAGCAAACAAACAGCCCACATTTCTCATTACAAATTGAGTCATTAAATTTATTTATACCCGCTGAAAGGCAGCCACATCTCGGCTGATCAGAAGCCGCAGCATTCGGCAGTAAAAAGCCGTAAAAAAAGAACACTTCCGCGTTACTGCAACTGCAACTTCCATTTCTGGGTCAAATTCTTGAGCAGAGCTCCATGGGCCATATACCCAGGCGATGTGGCAAATGTGCAATAGGGAGCGCAGCGACGAGCTCTCCTCTTATAAGTATCATTTTTTATGGCTTTTCATTATGGCTGCATATATAATTCTTAATAAGAAAGTTCGGAGCCTGCAGACTGCAGCTCGAGAACACGAAACATGCCAAAAGTGGAACAAGTTATAAAGTTGTATGTTTTAATAGGCCATGGCAAAAATAAATATGAATCTCGGAGATATCGTTAACCACATTTTGTGGGTCACCTCCGCTGAACTCTTGATTTCACTTCTCTGTGGAGAGCCCATAACCATTTGATTGGCGTGAAAAACATCGCCAGCATCGTGGATATAGGCATCCAGGCGTCCAGGCAGGCATCAGGAGCCTGGCATCTCTATGATTTAGTGTGCCGGGGCCACTTGACAATAATTTACGCAAATGGCATAATTCGCTTTATGGGTGCAACATGATGATGACCATAATGATGATCGTGCGGATCCTGCAATGACTGTAACTATGTACTTAAAGAGGAGTGCTCGACGCGCTTTCAACGCCAACGCTGAAACTGAAATTGAAACGATCGCAGGCCGCCAGTCCCAAGACCCTAGCTCCGAGTCCCGGCTCCCAGACCCCCGGCTCCGACCCTCGACCGTCGAGACCACGCTGTAGAGCCCGCCTAATGAGGCTTTTGTCTGTGGGCCGTTCTGGTTTGCCTGCTGAGTCTCAGTCTGAGCCATGACTCACTCTGATTTTCACTTGCTGGGCGTTGGTTTTTCCTCAGAGTCTAACTAAGGGTATCTTTAGTTGGTTAAGGGCTTTTCTTTTGGATTATCTAAAAGGATTTCCAGTTCCCAGGATAGACTTATAAGGAAATCAAGTGGTTTATTTACATCCATTTAGTACTATAGATAATCTTAATAAAGCGGTATAAAAGTATGGTATTATTATATCTTTATTAAATATTCATCAAGTGATATACAACCCTATTTTATTATTAAAGTATTATTTCCTTCCAAAGATACTCTTTTTCTGGAGTTACTTTAAAGGGTATTCCAAGCTTCTGCTAGCAAATCAGCACTTCCTTTTGTATACCTATTTTTTTTGTAATTTTTGCGTGGTGCCTGTGGCCAATCGACTGTTGCATCTGCCAATGACAACAGCAACAACCGCTGCAGTTACCACAGCAACTACAAGGCGGTGCAGCTTGATAAGCGATGCTTATAAAAAGCGCCGCTTACATGCACCAGAGCCATGCTCGCAGATTGCATTTGCAGATGGTGGGCATCCCCCGAGAAGGAAAAGCCCCCCGAAATCCCCCAGCGCCTGCTTTCTTTTAATTGCAATTGCAATCGCAGATATTCACAATTCCACGCACATTCACAGCCAAAGCCCCAGCAGATTGCCAATATAGCCTCACGCCATATCAAAACGTCGAAATCTGAGAGGTGGAGCGGTGCAGAGGACGGTGGATGGGGCAGTGGGCACCGGGATACCACTTGGATACCACTTGGAATATCATCAGAGCGCACGCCTTAGAATTATTGGCGCTAGACATGCAAATAATCCACGGGCCCCCCGTCCTCGGTCTTGGATCCATTCCATCCATCGGTTTGGCCCGTGGCTGCAACATTCTAACGAGTTTCGTAATCGTCTGTGCCGCATAAATCATAATAGCTTTATTTATGCCGCGACAGTTGTTACAATTCTATCAGCGCACTGCGCTTTTGCCCAAAAACAACAAAGTTCGATCAGAAAAAGATCAAATGGAATAAACAAATTGGTTGTTGGCTATGGTATTGGGAGCAGCGAGGCGTCCCCAATTCTCAGTCATGCCGAATGTTTTTCCCATCCCATATTTATTGTAAATTGTTTCAGTTTCGTTTTTCCGATATTCTTTTTTTGGCGGCAACTATGTCTAAACAATTGCTAGCTTCAATGGGCCCAGCAGCTGTGTTTGCTTTTTCTTGGGGCAATGGAGACAAGAATGAGTTACGGCCTCAGAGGGTTAACCACATTGCAGTACCTAGGCGGCTCATAAGGGGCACACAAGGGCTTACATGGCAACGAATTAGTAGTGAAAATAGGCTCTTAACACTTAAAGAAAATATTGAACATTATTGCTATGTTCTCCCAATATTATTTTAATAATTGAATATGAAATTAATATTAGCAATTACAAAAGCTTATATGAACAACAGTCTTAAAAATGTAGAAATATATACAGCATCTTATTGTCATTTTTTTCCCCTTATTTTCTCCGAGTGTGTCGAACACCTTGGGAGATTGAGATTTCCAAAATCTCATTAAAGAACCCAACATTTGTCGCTGTCAAAAGGGGGAGCACGAATATGTGTCGGGCATGTGGAAAAATCTCTTGTTCATATTTACGTTTGGCACCTCATTATGACGACCCCAAAGCCGCAGACGGGCATAAAAAGCCACAAACAGACAGACCCAGAGACAGACCTGCAGACAGACAGATATCACTGGCGACAAGCCCTCCGGAGGCCATTGCATCCAATAATTTAGAGAACAATTACGGCTCTTCAAACAGATCGGGGCACTCGGGAAAACGCGGCTAGCGGTGCTGCATTGTGGCGATCATTAGTAAACAAAATACGGCGGGTGCATTCACCTGCACCGCGAGATGCGATGGGAGTCGTCCACTCGGGATGTGGGTCAGCGGGCAGATTAGCGGCTCATCGGGCTCAATCGATCGGATCACCAATCACCAGCCGGCTGATTGATTGCGCCCAATTATGGCCGGGTCTGCCAGCGATTATATAATAAATCCACTGGCGACTTTGATCGGCCAGAGAAAACAAAACCATAACGAGTTGTAACTACATGCATGCAAGTCAGATGCGAATTCAAATTACAATTCGAATTCGAATCTGATTTTGATATTGATGGGCATTGAATGCACGCGCGATATGTTGTTTATTTTGTTGTAAACATCCGGACGTGCAACAAATTGTTGCATATTGTGCAGGAAGCATCGTGCAGCAAGCTGCCCCGCCATAGGGCGTACATATTTTTCACTTTTTCGGGTGGGTTTTTGGTTTTCGGATTTTGTATCTTTTTTTTATTCGGTGAAAAGCATTTTTCCCGTTTATTTATCAATGAAGTTGCCGGCAGTGCAGACGTCTCTCGATTTCGTTTTCGATTCCGCATCTCGTGGCAGTTCATCGAATCGGTGCATTTAATTCATTTTTTAGTGCATTTAATTATTATGTGTGCGACGGCAAAATGTATACAATTTATTGCAAAAGGTGTGGCCAGGGCTTTAAATATTATTACCATGCGATTTGTTTTAAAAAGCCTTTGCTTTTTGCCAGCGAAAAATGAAAATAATTTATGTGTCTGTTGTTTCTTTGCAGGTAAATTATGCAAATATGTTGAACCGCTTTGCCTTTCGCGGTGCAGATCGCGTGCTTAGATACGTGGCCGGTGGTGTGAGTATGAATATATATAGTACACAAATAGGAATCCCGCTGAACGTGCCAAAATGTTGACATTTATGGTCGGTGAGCCACTCAAACAGGGCTGGGCTTGGCTTTGGTTCATTACGGTTAGACTAACAAGATCATTTCGGCGACAAGGCTTGAAAAATAATTAGCAGTTGGGTAATTGCGGGTTGGCGAAAATTACGGATATTCTTAATGAGAGAACCAGATTGAGTCAAGGCTGTTTACACTGACAGTTTTATTGCTTGAAAGTATAGGTCAACCATTTTAGATATTGCCATTGGCTTTAGAAAAACAAAAAACATTTGAAGCCTAAAAAAAATAGTATGCCACTTAGTGATAAAAGATATATTTTGAGATCCAGATATATTCAAGGCCGTTCACACTGACAGTTTTAGTCACTGACAATTTTATATTGGTATAGGCTTTATAATCCCCAAAAAAGTAAGTAACTTGTTGATAAAGATATAAATGGATCTATGCAGGAATCTGATTAATTCAAGGCTGTTCACACTGGCAGTTTTAAACAAGTTAAATTACCCATTAAATTAATTAAATATTTGGACTATAAACTAACAAACAATTATGATATTTAATTTGTAAAAGCATGTCATTTTGCTTGTCCCATCACCATCCTGGTTAAGCATTTAAATCACCTCTGTAGACCTCGAAATCGCGCATACGCACCGTGGCAGCCCGCATGCTCGGCCTGAACGTGCCACCACCTGCTGCTTGGTGTGGCCAACAGCCCACTCTTTAAAATTCAGCTGGCGTCGAAAGTCCTTGACACCTTTCTGTGCATTATTTTAATTACCAAATGCAAGCGCGATAAGCAAATTCCAACGCCGCAACAACCGGGCAATTTGTCATCCTGCTGGCAGCAGAAAAAGAGACGAGTGCACTGGGGTGGATTTGCTTTGTTTTTGGCCAATATTTATGCTATTTATGCATGTGCGCGCATGCTTAATTACGGGTTCGCTAAAACTGTCACAATCGCTGAGGCCGGCGCATTTGTCAAACTGACAGCAGTTTGCCGCTCAGAGCCGTTTGCAGAGATTGCGCACTTCTGCGCTTAATCTCGGCCGAGTTGCTGGTCTCTGGGCCGTCGAGAGGGAGAAGGGAACTTGCGCATTTTTGACGCGCACGCGCAAAGCTTTTTGACTCGCTGAGCGCTGCTTGAATAATGCCCGCTTGGCACGCACCTCAGAAAGATAAAAAAAAAATATTGAAAAAAGGAAACCAAGCTACACACACTCCCTATAACAAGAAGCGATCATATTTCATGTGTCAATAAACCAGCCAAGCCCCGGTTTTGCGGGCCTCACTGTGCTCATTGTTGCGCTCTGGGCTAAACTGTAATGATCTTTTCATTAACTTGGCCTTTGCCAAAGAGACCCCGACCACGCACGGCTCTGCCGACAATTGAATTTTTCGATTTGAAGTTCAATCGAAGCAGCTGCAGGTGAGCCGGGCCAGCACACACTCGATCGATCGATCGTAAACTAATCGCATTGAGTGGCTATCGGCGAGCGTCAATAATGCCGCCAATTATTGGCGGGGCAAACATTTTGCCAAGTCGAGTATTTGCACAAGGCGTCCTTGTCCTTGGCCCTGAGCCGGGAACTCGAGTCGAGCAATCAAAACGCTGCCGGGCGCAGTTCGGGGTTTGAAAATCAAGTAGAGTGTCTAGGAAAATAGATAAATTGTTGTATGATTATTAAATAATAACACACGTAAAAGAAAGCCCATTGAACGGGATGATTAACCAACTATCAAAAGGGTATATTCCAAAATATTTAGAAAATCCTTACTTAAATTTGACTTTTACTATACATAGTATTTAAAAATCATGTGACTTTCCACACTAAGCAAGGAACTAGCATTTCTCCAGCTTGTTTGTTTAGTTTTTGACAAACTTATTATGCACTCAGCGGGATATACAAATAGGCAACCAAGTTAATTTCAATAAAAAGCCTTCACATCACTCCGCTTTGCGTTTCGTGGCCTTTGGCATCGCCTGTCAGCGGGGTCTGTCAGTCAGCCAAGTTAGTGGGGTGGCGGCAGGCGGTGGTGGAGTGGGAGATGCCGCCCAAAACGAGGCAAGATGCAAACGCATTGGCCATGTTACCGTTGCCCATCGGCTGACTCATGACGCGACCACGGCCCGCTGTCATTTTAGCCATTTGCGTTGTCAGTCGTTAGCCATATACGCCACATAAGCCACATACGAGCGAATGCGAGTGCATACAAAAGGATTTGTCCGTCGTGGCCCAAGGCGCTTTGATTAATTGCCGACTTAGAGTGAATCAAACAAATAAAACCAAAAAATCAGGGGAAAAAGGATGCCGGGCCATTCTCGTTAGGCCGAGACCGCCGAGCCAAAACTGAAAACTGAAACCGATGGCAGAGCCAAAAAGCTGACGTGTGGCGTTGGCGTGAATCACTTGAGCCAAAAGGTCAGGCCAACAAGGTTGAAGAAATGCAAACTGCTGAAATTAATTGCCAAGTTTGTCTGGGAAATGCGGAAATTAATTGGACGACAAACCTCGTGGCGCAACAAATTGGCAGCAAATTCGGCTGGAAGCAGTGCGCGCACTGCGCACTCTGGCCAATAATAAATGGCCAAGTGGTAAGCCGCAAAAAGCCGCAAAGACTGCCGAAAAACAAAGCGTTTGGCTTCTGCGCATTTTTGCGTGAAGAGAGCCAAGGGCCGAGAGACAGAGCGGAGAAAGAGAGTCATTACCACGCACTGCAGCCCGGCAATCAGGGGTTAAAAGGTTAATGGGCAACATTAATAGACATCGTACGAGGCAATCGGGCTGACCGGCTGGCACTAGCTCTGGCTCTGCCTCTAGCCTCGGATGCACAATGAAAAAAAAATATTAATGCTAATAATATTCATTTCCAATGTTTAAGCAAATAAAAAACCCATTTAAAAGATACATTTCTAGGGATCTTAAACTATATGATATAAATCAGTTTCCAGCACTTTCCTTTGACACCAAAGTTGTTACTTTTTTTATTTTAACTATTTAAATCTTTGATATATGTTCTTCAAATATACCTTAAGTATACACAAGCCCTAAGCAAGATATGAAATTTTTCCCAGTGCACCTCTATCTTCGGCTGGAAAAGCCATCGGCAGAGCGCTAATGTCGCCTTGATTGCCTGGCCCAGGGCCCAAAACTTTCCTCCGATCTGGGCATCAAATCGAATGCGTATTTAAATCCATCGAATATGTTATTTCCCAGCAATGGGCGACGAAAAGCGAAACTTTCCCACCCCACCGATCCATGGATGGGATGGTAATGCACTTATGAGTAGGACAGGCCATGGCAGAGACAATTGCGGCAATTTGTATGCACTCTGCCGATTGGCCGTGCATATGATTGACTTATTGATTGGCTGATTGATCGATTGCCAGCCGGCTCAGTGGCCCCAGCTAAAGTGACGGACTGGCTGACACTAAGCCTCGGCCGGGCCTCAATTAGCTAAGCTGCCAGTCGCCGGCGGTCAATATATATTCGTATCTATATGGCCGGTTCATAGAACTCGGTCTACCGTTATGCGCTGGCACTACCTATATATAGCTCGATTTGGCCGCACACAAATGCTAATTATAAGTACGCCAAATCAGGGGTCTAGACTTCATAAATAAATCGCCAATCGAACCGTCTACGTGCCGCGCATGCGCACATGGTTTTATTTATATACATGCAGTACATCGCGGGGAGCGCAAATGGCAAATATTTACGATGTCAAATGCATTGAAATTGCAATGCAAATGTGCAAAAATGTTGTGTTTATTCGCTGGCTGTCGAAGCCCATAAATCACGAGTTAAACATGCGAGAAAATCGCCCCAGAAGCCGAGAAATGTTGGCTGTTTTGTTTCCATTCGCAGTCTTTGTTGTGGATTACAAAAATAGTCGGCGCTGCCCAGCCTACCTACTTAACTTTTAATTTATGCGTAAGTCTGGATTTAGTAGCTTTTCAATATTAATTTCATACTCCGAAAAGAGCACGGCATGTGCAGGCCCATAAATCACAATAACACAAATAAAGCATGGTTTATAACCATACGGCACTCGGATTTATTACGCAGATGGGAAAAAAAGGGGCAGCAGCCAGAGTCATCGCTGGGCATACTTTAAATTTATGTTTCCGATGTCGTTTGTGGTTTTACGATCGTTTTTTATACACAAAAGGCAGGGATTACTGCAGCCAGGGTATATTTGCTGGGAGATGAGGGAGCCCCAAAAATGGGGATCAATGGGCTATCTGTCTGATCCAAATGTCACAACGTTTGGGTGTCTTCTCCTAAGTTAAAGGGTATTTTTGGACCAAACTACACCTGATCTTCAGGCCTTATGATTTACTTCCAATGCAACACATCCCACTGATTTAATAGCCCAGAAATATTTGACAAATCGTTGGTAGTCCAGCTGCTGGCAGCTTCTTCTTTTGTGCTTTCCCTAAAATTAATGGAAAAGTATGGGTGTTGTTTCAGAGATTTAATTAAATATTTAGATAAGGAAAATCCCATAGTATAAATATTTGTAAAACCATCTTATCTTTCTCCCGACATACAAAAAATAGGGCCGAGAAGGGGGAGAAATTTAACAAGGGGCCCGGCCCCTTTGGGGGCTTAATTGTATGACGTCGGACGTCAGCTCCTACGATTTGGCAACAAATCCTATTAGAGCTGCCCGAAAAGTGCCCGCGGCCCGGGGCTTTGGCAAACACACAGATTTAATAAATAAAATAAAATGGAAAATAATCATAAATACAAAGAGCGCGCAGCTGTGCCACAAGCCGCCACAAAAGCCGTCCGTAAGTGGCAAAGATCAAGCCGAAGCTGCGGTCCCAGGCTTGAAAAAGAAAAAATAGAAGAGAAAAAACCAACTGGAGAGCCTGGCTTTTTGGCGAGGGCGTGTGTAATTTGACATCTTCATGAAATAATTAAAATTATTTATTGTTAATTTATTTTCACTCGGCCGCAACAATAGATAAAGTGAAAGATAAGCGGCATGTGTGTGCATTAGACAATTGAAATTAATTTGTCAATCGCCCGACAGCGCCGGCCACGCCCCCCTCGCAGGGGCGACGCTTTTGCGGCAATGTGGTGAAAGGAAAGGAATTTCCGAGGCAAACTTTCACGGCGAAAAGCTTTTAGCCGGGGCCAGCGCAAAGGTCAACACCGCCGGCCAATAAGGTAGCAGTTAGTCGAGTTCGCAACCGGCCCAAATGCAAATGCCTTTGCAAGGCTCACGGAAAGAAAATCATTTGGCAAGGAATTTAAAAGGGGATTTACAAATTTTTATAGAATAGATATTATATTAAAGTTGCTGCTCTCTTCCTAGATATATATTTTATACCCTCTTTCCCTGGTTTCTTTAGAGCATAGTATAGCATCTATAAGATACTCAGATACTATTTAGTCACTTCTTGTGATCGTTTCTCTCTGTGCGCTGGCTGCCAAAACAAATTAATCAGCGAGTGGCTGGCTAGCTGCACTTCGGTGGGCGGCAAACGGCACTCGGGAACCCTGGGATCTGTGAGATCTGCAAGATTTCGGCTACCTGCTGTCGAGCTGCCCTGCGGCCGAATATCGCGAATGCGGCGAATGCAATTAAATGCAGTTTGATGCTTGCAGCTCGCAGGTTGCACGGGCAGTTAATCATGCATCGACAGCCGGCTTTCTGCCGGCAAAACAGCAGCTCAACATTTTGGCGGTCACTTAGAAGTGGTGCCCGTGGAAAGTGTTGCGCAAAAAGCGGCTGGCAATTAAAACACGTTGTGGCTGTGGCTGTGGCTTTGCTTTTGCTGTTGCTGCTAGCCGGGTATATGGCCATAAGGATGGGGATGTGGATGTGGCTCCTGCTGCCATGACGCACAGATGGCGTCGAGTCCGCTGGCCAAGAGTCCAAGTGATGTGCGCAGCGAATCGGCTTTCAACGTGGCTGCAGCTCCAGCTCCAATCCACTCCATTCCGCGGCAGGAATGAGGAAACGTTTTGGTGAAAAGCCGAGACGCGTTGAGAAATGTGGTTAATTGATTTTTGCTTTTGTGTGTAATTAATTTATGGTTTCCTTTTCGATTCACTTGCAGAATCGCCGCGTTTATTGTTTTAATTCAGGTGTCGTCTCACTGGGTAACAGTTGTTTTTATTGAAGGTTTTATTTGTCCATATATATAAAGGTGTACGAAGTTGTAAAGATGGTTTTTCCAATTGATTAAATATTATTTATTTGTGCGACTCGCAGAGGTATTTCATCTCTTGATTAAAATGCATCTCAACATAACGAAAAACCAGAACTTTATTGGATTCTGTAAGTACTGACTCCAATAGATTTTTCAGATATACGTATCCGTCCATCTAAGTACATATATTAATAGCACCAAAACTATCAATTTAATTAATCGATTCGCTTTCGATCCTATTCCAGAATCACCCTGCATGGCTATACGACAATGTCCAATGCTCGCGAGCTGGCATTGATCGAGAAATGGGCTGACATTGCTACGCCGGCGACGCCGAATCGGCCGACCTTATCGCCAACATCGCCAACAGCGCTCCACCGATCCATCGTGAAGTTCTGCTGCTGCCCCCAGCGCAGGCGCTACAATCTCAAGCAGGCCAAGAGCAACAGCAGCAGCAACAACAAGTCGTCGGTCAACACGCTACATGCCAGAAATATATTCGTCGATAGCGATTTCAGCTATATTGATGATGTGCCGCGGCGACGCCAAGATTGCCACAACGATTACGACGATTGCGACTACGACTGTGGCGGCGATAAAGCAGAAGCCGATGATGCCAATGATACCGCCGCCGATCCGCGAGACGACGGAAATGTGGCGCTGATATTAATGAATCAACAAAATCTGGCCGAACAATGGCGGCAGGACCACAAAGGCAACAGCAGCAGCAACAAGGTAGCAACAGCAGCAACAGCAGCAGGTTAGTTTTACTATTAATTTCTAAGTCCCAACATAAAATATTTGAAATTGAAAAATTTTTATTTTTACCATTTAAATTTTATTAAAACATCTCTTATTAAATTGTGTAGAAAATATACAATTCAGTGTTCAAGAAGGAACTTTTTTAAGAATATACTATGTTTAAAAATATACCACAGAAAATACCATATTTCTTCATTCAAAACAACGCGTATTAATCCTTAAAATTTTTAATTTTTTTTGGGTGCAGCAACTAAAACTTGCGCTGTCACAAAGAGCCCGCCAAGTGGCAATGAGCAACAGCAACACCAGCAGCAGCAGCAACAGCAGCAGCAGCAACGACAACCAACCCAAAGACTAAGCAATAGCTTGCAACAGCAACTGCAACACCAACAATTGCAACAGCAACAGCAACATAGCAATAAGGAAAATACACTAAGCTACGACAACAACAACAAGCCGCACTGTAATTATTGTAAATTACCCGACACCGCCGAGCCCCAAACGAATAGCAATAGCGACTCGAAAATTGATTCACCGAAGTCGTCGCAGAATAAAATGACAATTACGACAGCAGCAACAGCAACAGCAACAGCCACAGAAACAGCAACGGCAACGGCGGCAACAGCGACAGCAGCAACACCAACAGCAGCAACACCAGACACAACAGCAACACCTAAGCCCCGCATTGCAGCCCGTCCGACCACGCCCAGCCGCCTTAAGACTGTGATCAAAACAACAATGGTGAAGCGGAGTCCCAGCCATGACTCAACGGCAACAGCGGCGGCAGCACATGTGTTGCTGCCAAACAGCTGCAACAGCAACGGCAACAGCAGCAACATCAGCAACACCAGCAACACCAGCAACACCAGCAACATCGGAGCCCATGACGAGCCCAGACGTTCGGTTAGGGAGCGCATCGCCGCCTTTGCGGCAGGAAATGGTGAGTTTCTTCAGTTCAGCTCGGATCAGGATAATCAGCTTTGGCAACCGAGTGTTGCAGTGTCGCCAGGGCGGAAATGTTGCACATACACATATCTAGGCACTGTGGGAAATACCGCAGGGGGCTAGGCTCACACTCATTAAACTAGTTAATAGCCGCAGTTATTGTTATTAATTGATCCGAAGCAGGGTTCTTCAGGGGGAAAGAGATCGTAGAAGGAGCTTAAGAGGCCATAAAATATGTGAACCATATTACGTTTACATTAATGGCTACTTATATAAAATTACATAGGGGATCTATCAAATTATGTAAATAATATTTAAGCCGCTTCTTAAATATTTAAAAAATTATTGTTTTATTTTGTACAAGTATTTTAAGTGCTTTATTGATCCCTTCGGGGCAGCCCAGTCAACGAAGGTCAACGAGAACCGAGAGCCAGCTCAGATCCTCGTCATTTCCTGTTTTTGGAATGCTCACCAGATATACATACGTGTTTGCCGATGGCATCGATAAGAAATAAATGCCCGAGAACTGAATTACATTTCAGGGAATGAATCTCGAGCATCTGAATCACATCCAATTATTTGCGAAATTCAGTAAAACCAATTAAAGGCAATTAACCGCCTGATTAAATACTTGATAAACAGCAGAAAAAGTACAACACGTAAGGGAAATTTATAGAAACTCGAGGGCGTGTGCATAACTTTTTCCTCGCTTTTTCTTTATATTGTTCCGACTGTAAAAAGTGCATGAATTATGCATGACATGGAGCCTTTGGATTTCCGTTAACATGCCACACTCACATGGGCACACACCTTTGGCATTTAATATAAAGAGTCGAAGTCGCAGTCGAATCTATTACAAATCAATTAAATGCCGCAATGTTTAATAAAAAGCCACTTAAGGCGGCATTAAAAACTTGGCCAGAAACTGTCTGTTAATAATGCACAAAACTTTTATTATGAATGCGTCTGCATAGGACCGGCAATTGGGAAAGCCGTAAAAGCCGAACGATTGCCGTTTGGGTGCAGCTCGAAAACGCACTTGCAGGCGGCCCACAAAAAAAAAAAGCAGAAAGAAAAACACTCCCCGGTCAGCTTTTTGTCACCAGCCGTAAAGTGCACTCCATTTGATGTTGGCCACGCCCCATCGCCTGCAGTTTTGCACACCAAGAGTCTAAATAAAATATAAAAAAAATGTATAAAAATCAACGACAGCGACAAAAGGCGCAACAGGAAACACGTACATACGGCAATCGACGTCATGAGTGCGTATTATATCATTTTGATAGGCAAATGAGGCTTGAAAGCCGCCAGAGCCAGTCGATCCCAAAGACCCGAGCCCCCAGGCTCCCAACTCCAAGCCCTGCCCTTAGTCGACTTTTGAAGTAGGAAGCCGAAAATTATAATACCCTTTTCGGATAATCCTTAGAAATCATAAAACGTGATAAAAATATTTAAGATCTGCAGCTTTTTTTAAGAACTTTCTAATAAAGGAGTTACTCAAGGTATAGTAAGGTGTATAACCACATTATAAATTGAAAAGACCTATGATATGTGAGTGATTTTTATAATATCAAATAAAATAATACATTTTTGCTAGGACTATCTTTAGACCATTTTTTATATATACATTAGAAATACCTACTTTATACTTATGATCCCAAAGATAAATCCAACAAAAGAGTATAATGTAGGTATTTCCTATGAACATGCCTCAGGAAAGTATACTTTTCTGGAACCTTCTAATGTGAAAGCCCCCAGAAAGGGTATGGCAATGGATCCATGGAATAATCCGCAGACCGGCGGCGTCTGAGGGCGCCTGTGATCTGTGCTGATCGGCATGACGAAGACGTTGTCCCAACCCGACACACGTCAGTTCAGAGTCGTTCGCATCTGGATGCTGGACGCTGGATTCGGGCTTGTGGATGACCCATCCTGGGTTCTGGTGAGGTGGGGTTGGGAGCTGCAGTCGCTTCTTGCTCATCGCCCGCTAATCGCGTGTCCAAGTGTCCGAGTGCTCGCTGGTGCATTTTTGCCGGGCTGACAGCTGCTGCTGTGCTCATTTCATTTTATTTATTTACTCATTCTGCGCCAGTCGAGATGCATTGAGGTAGGTCCCTGCTTTCGAGGGGAAAATCAACTGCACTGCAGGCAAATATTGACCAGTCCGATGGACTCTCCACGAGTGTGTTTCACCAGCAACGGGCTTGTACTTTTGCATTGTTTTCAATTGGGCAGCGAGTGACACCTCCGCAAAAGCCTCGCCCCTTGGGCAATCGACAGCCTACAATCAACCGGCGGCAATTAATCACGTTGAAGTGACCTCAGCCAGCGAATCAATCAGCAGCCGCAAAATAAAATAAAAATCCACACACACGCCCATCAATGAATGGACGGTGGCCATTTAGCGGACACACCCCGGCAAACAATTTTATTTCAAGTAAATAGGTAAATAAGCAAATAAGCTAAATGCGTACAAATGTTTTGTTTTCGAGCTCTTTGTCCGTGTTTGCAGAGCCACAAAAAGCGAACGAGTACACGGTTCCGAGTTCCGAAAAAAAAAGGAATTTATGACCAATCATCAAATAGAACAATGGTTGCGAATCTTATTTCTGGCCGGTGTATGTGCCTTGTCAATATCCTCTTTTGAGACTGCTAATTGGAAAGGCAAATTAAAGCTATTTTGGGATTTACTTGTAGGTTAACGGAAAGGTAAATTAAACAGGGGTTAAACACATGCAATGGGGTAAGAAAAATCAATCTATTCTTTATTGCAAAAAATATTATCATTTTAGATTTATACAGCTATAATAACAAAGTATAATATATTAGAAACGATAATAATCGATAATAATAAAGCAATAGCTTACCTTTTGGGGATCTTTAAATTATATTTTTAAGGATTTATTTTCCCTCGTGACCTTTATGATATGAATAATTTTTTTTAGGAGAGAGGATATTTGGTCTTTATTATATTTAAATGTATCAAAAATTATAAGAAGTAAAACCATATTTTATTTAATTGTTAAGATATTTAAAAATATTTTTTCAAGTACTTTGATATTTTAAGTCAAGCTTGTTGTCTCCAAAAAGTCTTTGTGAATGGCAACTGCAGTCGAATTTGGGGAAGACCTCCCATGAACTCGCGACGCGTCGCGTCACCCACACGGCGGCAAAGAGCCGTCCTTTTGGGCCGCGGATACCGTTAGCGTTGCACAATTGAAATGCAGAAATAAAATATCAGAAAAAGACTTACGAAAAAAAGGAGTTGCAGAAGAAAAGCGCTGCCGAGTGTGGGCCTGGTTTTTCGCCGAACCCCGTATCGGCCTGAACTGGCGGCCTGCCAATCGGCCCAAAACGATCAATTGGCAGAGAGACCCCCATAAAATGTGGCCAACTGTCCCTGTCCGCTGACTGACTCTCGTTTGCAGCCGCTGATTTACGAGCTCGCCACGGGCCGTTGTGTAACGCATGCGATTCAGAATTCTTAAATGCCAGGCTCACTTTGACCAGCAGAAAGACCCAGAGACCCCTGTTGCTCTGGGTTTTACTTTATTTTCCTGTTATTTTTGTTATTTCTGGTACTGCTGTACGGCTGTCGCCGAGTCGCGACGGTGGCGGCGACATTTTAATCAAAAAACTCAATCGAACGCACGCATGCGCAATAAAAACAAAAATCAAATCAAACCCATAAAATCAACCACAGCAACAGGCACAGCGCTCTTTAACCGTTTCACTTAGCCATAAAAGACAGAAAAAATAAATACATAAATAGATATAGACGGATGCCGGCCGATTGAGCGGGATTCTTCCGTTTGACAAAAGTTCACATAACCTTAGCCCCTATGCGAATTTCAATGCGATTCGCTGGGAATTTATTAGCATTTATGTGGGCTGGAGGTTTGGGAACAGCTTGAGCAAAGATTTGACTCGGATAATGTATATTTTCTATTCCACAAAGAGGATCTCAAAGTACTATTTTACCTCGACACTTAATAAATAAAGCCAAAATTAGTCATGGTTGTCCGTACAAAGTACACATATAAGGCTGATTGCGATGACCCATTTTCGAGCTCAGCGGCGACATAAATTTAAAGGCGTGACTCTCCAGCTCCATAATAGAACCCCACCGAAGATAAATAATGCAAGCCACTCGGGAAATGGTTGAGCGCGGTGTGAGCAATAAATTCAAGTATGTAAATAATTGCCGGCAATTTTTTTGCGCCCGTACGAAATTAATTAAAACATTCGCGCAGGCAAACATATATGCCAAATAAAAATGGAGTTAAGTCCACACACATGTGCGGGGCACATTGCAGTCTCTCAAAATTTATGACAATTTAAATGGCACACATTTGGTGGACAATTCGCGGCGATTAGCGCAGAAATTTTCGCGAATTCGGCTTAGGCCATATGGTTTTTTCGTTTTCATTGGGAAATTGTGTTCAGGGTGCGCCGGCCACACAATGACGGCTGTATGTGCAGATACATTGCCGAGATTAACCAAGCTTATGATCTTTTTTCACTTACAGAGCCACAGCAGCCGGCGACGCGGCAACATGACAAAGTCAAGAAGTTAACTAAAATGCAGTGCAATAGCAATACAAATCAAAACAACATGACGGGCGAGGATGTGAAAAGTGCAATTAGCAACGGCAACGCAGGCAGCATTGGCGGCACTGGGAGCACTGGCAGCACTGGCAGCACTTGCAGCACAGGCAGCGCTGGCAGCACTTCAGCTATCGCCGCTGACACGACGCGCCACAAATCGGGATTAAGTGATGTGGCGGCCGGCGGAGACGTTGATGGTCTTTCTCGGCCAACTTCATCTGAGGCCACATCTGCCGTTTCAGCTCCGAGCGTTTTTAGCACCGGTTGTGCAACCATGCCGCGAACTCGCCAATACGGAAGCAATGTTGCTGCTGCAGCGGCGACAGGAGCAACATCGCCAACAGCAGCGGCAACAGGAGCAACGTCTGCCAGCAGCAGCATGACAGCTGATAAGAAATTCTTGAGCCAGGCGACGCCCGTTCAGGGGCATCATCATCATAAGCTGCAGTTTGCCGATAAGGCCGAGTCCGAATTGGCCGCACTGGACGGTCTGGACCTGGCCCACAGCCTCGATTTGCTGGACGTCGACGGCGAGGATCCGTACGGAGCTCTGCAGGATTACCTGGAGCGTGTCAAGGTGAGTGTTTCTGTTTGACAACGAGTGCTGCTGCCTCTGTTCCCAGGTTGTGCAATTTTCGCTTTAGATAGGCGACACTTTTTGGGGTGGAGGAGGAAGGGGACTGGGAACTGGGCGCTCCACTTGCCTCTTGGCTGCTGGATGACATTATTCAATTTCAGGCATTTTCACATGATAATAACCGACAATTTCTGTCCCCATCAAGCAAACGCACATAGAAATGCACAGGGAGAAACGTTTGCTCGAACTTTCATATTCAGAAGAACAGAACAAAATAGGAAATATACATTTTTAAGGAAGAGAACAAATTTTATGATCTCAAACATTATTCTACAATTGTTTTAATATTGCTTCAAACTTTCAAAATAAAACTATCAATTATATTATAAGTTGCAACTCATGTTTACATTTTTTTTTCTTTTTCCGATTTTGATTTTTGTTTGATCCCCGATTTTCTCCGTGTAATCACACAATTGCCTAGAGCCAGTCTTTCATTCAGCACCCCGAGCCCCCGGCCCCTCTCCCGCTGTCAACACGGCGTGATTTTGCAAATGATTATTTTGCGTGACAGAAAAATGTGTTAAGGCAAGCTCACACACTGCCGTAATATGTAACGCATACGCCGCGTTGCACGCCCGACTTTCCGCCGTCGTTTGGCCTGTCGTCGGCGGTCGTGTACATAAAATTTTATGTTTCTGTACCGGAAAGCTCAATATTACACATACACATCAACGATGACGGCAACGTCAACGGCCGAGGCTTTAGTTTTCTTTTATTTTTTCCTCATCGCCTTTTCCATTCGCCCGTTTTGTCTTTTTTTATAACTGTTTCGCATGAATTTTCCTCATAGCCCCTGGATTTTGTTGTTATTATTATGTTTATTAGCCGCTCATGGCGGAAACATAAACGCACGCACGCTGATTTCCCTGAGCGTTGAGTTTATGAACCGTTCTTTTGGTCACAATGGGATTATTTCAATTGAATTCCAGACTGACCAGGAAGAAGCATTAAAACTATATTGACAAAAAATTCAATAAAAATAGGTTTACTATCTTAAGATGCATGTTTTCCTAAAAAAGTATTGCCTTATAGTTTTTTACCATCTTTCTTACTTCTCAATCAACTGAAGTTCTCACAAATCGCCTCCAACTTTATGGCGTTTTTAATAGTGCCATATTCAGAGCAAGACGTTAGCTCTAGTTTATGTGACATTTATTTTTGCCATTAGGGTTCTACTCTATAAATGCACAAGGAATGAAATTTCTCCTCTGCATGTGCTAGGCTCTAGGAAAAATATAAACTTCGGGGCTAAAGTGGTTTTGCGCCATTTCTGCCAAGCGAAGCACCCACAAATCGCGCGCAAAACGCCTGCGACTTAACTGCGTTTTTTACCGCGCCAAATCAGAGCAAGGCGGCTTTTATCGCCGCTGATCAACTGGGATGGGTTTATGGCAGTAAATGCAGCACGCCACTCGCCTTATGCTGCATTTTATAATCAGTGTCATCACCTCAACACCCATCGAGTGCCCGGCCACGCCCCCATCGCCTCTTTCGCCCCTTTCTTTGGAGCACTCAGAAAAAAGCCTAGTTTGGCTTAGTTTTTCTCTGAATGGCGTGGGCTGTCGGCTTATGGCCTTACTCCCCGGTTATTAACGCCTTTTTACACATCCCCTCTTTTGCCCCAGCCGAATGCAACTAATTTTTTGGCTAAATTGAAATTATTAGCCGGCAACTGTGCCTAATGATGACAAAATGTGTCACAGCGCTGCCCACGCAGGCCGAAAAGCTTTCTTTCGAGCCAAAGAGGCAAAATGGCGGGAGATGGGGGCAACGTCTCCTTTGTGCACATTTATTATGACAAATAGTGCAGCGTTTTGGCTGGAAATTGCCGTTACACGCTAAGACTGCTAAGACGCTTGTTGTTGGCGTGGCCTTAGGCTTAATTTGACTACACTGAGCGGAAAATCCCGAAGCCAGAGTAATATAAAAGTATGGTATGCAAAATAAACAAAATCTAGTAAAGAAATATATTAGAAAAATTTAATTCTTAATGGGAAAAATTAAAAAAAAAAGAATATTATCCCTTATCCTAAAAAATTAAAAAAAAATGTTGTTGTGGATGACCTAAAACATTTTAATGTTCCGAAACTTAAAAAACCGTTTTCAAAATGTAACACCTTGCTCTCATATATTAAGAAAGTGTTGTTGTTAAAGAAATAAAATAGTAAAGGAACCCAAAACTTAAAATACGCAATGGATTTGGGAGTAAGTTAGATTATTTTACATCTGTTACTTGAATACATTAATCTGTTTCCCAAGTGTAGTTATAAAATGCGTTAGTGGAGGCGGTAATCACCGCCTGACCCATTTAAGACGCACCGAAAGCAACCGAAGCGAGGCGAATCCAATCCAAGGCAGGCGCTGGCGATGGCAACTCGTTTTCCCAACGCGCTTCCTGCCTCAATTAGCGCTGGCTTTTGCACAGATTTTCCATAATTTTACATGGACAAGCTGGCTGGCTGACTGGCTAGCTGGCTAGGTGGCTGGCTGAGTTTTCCCGTTTAAGCAGCCATTAATTGGCGCTCGTCAACATCGACTGCGGCTAAGTAAGCTTAATGCATCAATCAAGCTTTCAGCATGACAACGTGTATAAATATGCCTTTCTGCCATTCGAAAATCTGATAAATCTGGCGCACAGTTTGCGTGTGTTCTCAAATGATTTTAATTATAGATATTGACAGAGTGGCGATGGGAAATTGAGACGTAAGGCCGCCGCTGCCGCTGCGACTGCTGCGCCCAGGGATTGTTTTTTGGCCATAGATTTTGGGTTCATTTTCGCGACTGGTTCGATGAACCCGCCAAAAGTATCTGCTTTGGCCAATTATGCGAGTGCTGTTAATGAATGTGGGCGACGACTTGCCTTCGGTTTATCTATATGGCTTTATGCAATGGGGCTCTGTCACTTGGCGAATGAAAATGCGACTGCAGCTGCCTAGAGAAAGTTGTCTTTGCCCAATTTGCAAATGACGTTTTTTTGTCAACGTCAAACGGCGAACGGGCCAAAACAAATGGCAATAAAAGGCAGCGCCTGCCTGCACGTTACTATTTTTGTCAACCAGGAGTTGATCTGGCAAAAACAATGAAAATCCCACAGGCCCGATGATGCCAAATGGAGTCAGAAATCACTAAAAAATATAAAAAGAGATATAGAAAAACAGGAAAAAACTGAGAAGCTGAGAAGCTGGAAAGTGAGGCTGGGGGACTTCTACAATTTCACCGGCAGCTATCATAATTGCAGACAGCAATTAAGCCGCTGTCACAGGCTGCCAGCTACTCATGCTGATCGCGTTACAATTGCACTGTGGCAGCGTTGCAAGCTGCAATGTTGCAAGTTGCAGTGTTGCGCGTTGCATGTTGCCAGTTGTCAAGTTCGGCGCGCTGACAATGCGTTGATATTTTCCGACAAGCAAATCAGCAGCCAGCGAAATAGCAAAAGGCAAGAAACCAAAGGCCTTGCCACAAAAATTGAGCCAATTTGCTGATGCCGAATCGAAGCTCACCACTGGGAATCGCACTTTGTGTTGCCAGTTGTGAGTGCTCTTCTGAGCCCGGACTTTCTTTTCCTTCGGCCGCTTGCCAAAAGTGACACAAAGTAGCCTGCTGCTCGGAAGTTGCAGTCTTGAAAGCCAATGGAATTTAATTTGTTCAATCCGTAATCCTAACACATCTAACTCAAAGGATTTGGGATTTATTATTTACAAGATATCTTTTAGTAGCTACTACAGTTCAACTTTTAGAATATCTATTTTTAAATACGATTCAATCTTCAGAATGTTCACTAATCAAACATTTTCAATGATATCTTTTCATATTAAATGATGATATTTATGTATCTTTTAATATATTTATATTCTATTTAATATTTATTGTAATATAATCCATAATACGTCTCCAAATCAAGCATTTTAAATGACATACTTGGGCATTTATAAATCTAGAAATTACAAAACTTCTGCTGCCCACTCATGAATACCCAAATGTAGTACTTAAACATTTTTGTTTTGAGTTATGTAAGAATCCTCTGTGGAGTGCTTCTGTGGGATTTCTTCTGAAGCTGTCACAGCTGTTTAGCACTAAGCTTACCTAACTCAAACGCGTTCCCCCAACTTTGTGTCTCGAAAAAGCTGCACGTGAGTTGGCCACTTCAAGTGTCATTGCCCAGCAATGGAAATGTGTAGTATTCGTGGAGCCTGCTGCCTGCATTCTTCTAACCCAACATAGGTACAAACGAATATATATGCATACACACACTCCATATGAAGTGCCATTGAAATTATAATGATCTTCAGGGGATTTTGGAGCGATCGCTCGGACGTCAGGCTACCAGAAAAAATGGGAAAACAAAAAAAAAAAAGGCCAAAACGAGATGGCAGAGCATATGGGTATTATTTAACCAATTTGTTGTTGCCCGCTTTTGGACCTGGCTATGACCTTCAATGGTCATTTGTTCAGAAACAAAGCGAGCTGCTCCGCTGGCTTACCGAAAATATTTTGACGTTGATGTCGATGTGGTCAATGTCAATGTCAGAAATCGACTGAAGTGGAAAATTTCAGTTTACAGTGGCTTACAAATTCACTGTTTCGCCCCGTTTCCAGGGCCTGGCTAATAAGCCAAACTCGCGTGATTGATGTGCGTTTTGGGGATTACATGGCCCTTGCCCGCCTGACCTTTGCAGTGGCTCAGCAGCTGTTTCTTCGGCCTCAACTGGTTGCCGTTGTTCTACAATACGCGTATCTCTGCCTGCATATCTCAGATGTGGCATCAACTGCGTGCCACGCCCGCCTGTCTGCAGCTGGGCTCCGGCCCTCGCTGCCCCAGCGGAGTCTAGACCCGATCCCCAGCACAATGCTGATTGCATTTAGCGATAAATTAACCAATGAATACAATTAAAATAGGAAATACTCGCACTGCAAGCCGTTCGCCAAGGGCAACGAGGCGAGACCTTCGCAGAAGACACAGGAAAAAATATATACTCGTAGATGTCATCGGGGTTCAGTAGCCTTTCATGAGGTATAACTAAAAATCAAAGCAAAAGCATTATTGTATCTTTGCCAAATCGAGAAGTTCTGTCTATTCTTTTCATGAGAGGATAACACTTTAATTCTAATGAAAATCTTTAAAAATAAAGTAATATCCCAACAAATATCTTAGTCGCATTGCTATAAAAAAAAATAAAGAAGAAGCCCCAAATCAATCATATATTGATATGATTTCCCTTCAAATTTTCGAGTTGCATATCAACAGCTCTTAAACCAGCTTCCCAACAAAGGACCTTGAATCTATCATACATCGACAGGATTTTCTCCCAGTGCACTCCCCGAAAGGCGTCCCCAAGGGCAACTCGGAGTGGAGTAACCTTCAATTCGCTTCGTTTCGATGCGATTTCTCTCCAAATCAATTGCATGCTGTACTTTATTGTGTGCCATATAGTTCTGTCTACAAGAGTCGAGGAAAAAGGTGCCCCAAGCCGAAAACTGAAAAGCAGAAAACACCGAAACCGAAGCCAAAACCGAAAATCGCTCGCCGCATTTAAATGTTCCAAGTGTCCGAATCAGTGTCCAAATGCCGATTAGCCGGGTGCGATTGCGTTAATTGTGCCTCTGGGGCATCGTTTGGCTGGATATCTTTGCCTGGGGTGGGGATGGATCTCCTCAGGCGTTCTCCCCCCAGCCAGGATGGGGTTTTCACCTGCTGGTGGCGCATGCTCGGACTGCCAATGAAGCGGACGTGGGGCTGCAGCAGCAGCTTCTGCTGCACATCGGCTGACATTGATCTTGTCGAGTGCAATCTATTAGCGGGCAGTCGCCAAGGAGCCACTGCAGCGGCGGCAGCATCCTCGACTGACAGTGATGGCCTGACTGATTGATCGTAACCATTAATTTTATGCGTTGACATTCTTTGCGGCCAGTTGTTGTCGCTGTCATCTGGCCATTTTCCCGCCGCCGCTGCCGCCGCCGCCACCCGCTCTCCGAATTTCCCGCCACTGGAGGCCAAGTGCCGCTTGCCGCGATTCGGAACGAATGGATCGTCGTTGCTGTAGAGATCCCGGAGCTGCAGCTTCTTGCCCCGGGTGGCGAAGAAGGGATCGTCGGCCACTGGGAAGAGGCTGCGATGCTTCTTGCCGCGGTGCGGATAGAACAGGTCGTCATACTTGAACAGATCCTTGACCTTGTCGCGCTTGCCGCGGTTGGGCACGAAGGGCTCGTACCGGTTCATCAGGACCTCGAGGTCGGGGGAGTTGTGCTTGCGACCTCGCGGCGGTATGAAGGGGTCGTTCTCCTTGCTCAGGTTGTCTGCGAAGTGCAGGGGAAATGCGAATGGGTTAAAAATTGCACTGGAAATCTGTTAAGAAGATGTACTTCCTAGAAGCAACCCACTCACCTCCGAGCTGATAGCCATCCAATAGCTTCTCCCTGCGCACCAGCACATACTGAGGCTCGTCCACAATAAGCGGGGGTTCCAGATGACCCGACAGGTTCAGCTTCTTCCAGAGAAACATCCCCGGATAGTAGGTATCGGCGGCCCCATCACTCAGGTTGCCCAGGGGCCGCTGCAGGGGATAGAGGAGCTGCATGGCCCAGTGCAGAAACTTAATGAGATCCTGCTCGCCAGTCAGCAGCATGAAGACCTCATTGTTGCGCTGCTCCTCGTCGTCGTCCACCTCCTCCTCGGAATCCGAGGAGCTCACCTCGGAGTCGGAGTCCTGCATCAGCTGCAAGTGGAGGCGGGACAGGGCCTCTTTGTTCCTGATGAAGGGGGTTGCACATAAAGGTTTACGGTTTCTATAGTCTGATTAATGCCCCATCATTTGTTCGCTTTAAGGAGCAGCACATTTTCACATTTTTCTCTTTGCTCATGAGCGTGGGTTGCGGCCATGGGTTTCAATTACCCTTCTGGGCCAGAGTTTCTCTTTTCAAAAAACCCAAAAGCAAAACACAACAGACGACACCAAATTGATGAACTTCTTGTTCCCACTCACACATGTGACCCGAAAACGCCCTAACTCTTCGCTTATCCGAGGCTGTCAGGGCTGATCCAATTCAATCAAAAGTCAATTTGAGGCAATTCCACAGAAATTACTGTGTAAAATTACAAATTAGGCAAAACGGCACAAGCAAGCATCGAAAGTTATGCGGGCCCCGTGGTTAATTAATCAAACATTTAACAAATCAACAAAGGCAAACATCGGCGAACGGAAAATAATTATGACAAAGTCCCAGCCCTGAGATGATTAATTCGAATTTAATAGCAGCGCCCAATAATTTTTCAACACAAGATAATATTCCGCGTAAATTACAGAGCGCAGAAAAAATGAGCGCAGGGAAATGTTTTAAATAAAACAAAAGCTGGGCGAAAGAAAAATATTTCTCACTCGCCGCAATGAAAAGTGAAACTCGTAATGCAGTTTTCGTTTCGATTTCGTTTCGGGGCAATGAATTTGCTGACAGTTGTTATTTTATAAAATAAATCAACATACGGCGCGGCGGTCTCCAGGCTCTGACTTGAAACAAAACTGCAATCGTCGGTACTGATTTTTTCACGCCCATTAATTGGTTTTGCGTGTTCCCAGTCGACAGCCAAATTGTCGACGATTTGTTGCCGCTCTTGTGGGTTAACGTTAACCTTTTTTTTCGGCACAGCCTGGCGCCCTGGAAAGGGTTGGCTTTAACCCTCTGGCAGCCAAGGCATTCACATTGTGAATAAAATCAGATAAAAGAAGAAAAAGGCTCCCAAGAAATCAAAGAAAATTATGTTAATATGATTATATAATACTTAGGACAAGAGTGTCTGGTCCACAAACGATATGGCCATTTGAAAATTATTAATTGAAAAATTAACACATAAATCTTGACGTTTTCGCCTTCCTGGCCTCAGAGGGTTAAGCCGGCACTTTAGCTGCCAAATTGGCTTACATGTGAGGCGGAAGCGAGGAGCCCAACTTTCTCGACTTTCCTTCTGTGCAACCTTGAACCTGCCGACCACTCTCAGACTGCCACTTTGCCACCCACATCCTGGACTGCTTACCTGGCCGCCAGCATGGTGCGATAGTACTCCTGCGGACACTTGGCGGATGCACCGGCTCCGGCTCGTCCCTGGCAGCGGTTGCTCCAGTACCGGTGAGGGGGCGTGGCCCGATAGTGGTTGGGTCCCAGGCCAAGGCCCATGCCCATGCCCATGCCCAGACCCATTCTCATGGCAATTTCCTGCGGCTCTGATTGCCTGGCCCCTAAATCATCTGCGTTTCGATTAAAATCCTCAGACTGCCGCGGTGCCGGCTGCTCCACATCGGGCAGGCTCAGTTTTGCCG
This sequence comes from Drosophila biarmipes, assembly GCF_025231255.1. Taxonomy (NCBI): domain Eukaryota; kingdom Metazoa; phylum Arthropoda; class Insecta; order Diptera; family Drosophilidae; genus Drosophila; species Drosophila biarmipes. The sequence continues at coordinate 28,488,300 of NC_066616.1, read as the reverse complement.
CATCCGAATCCGCGTTCATGGGGCTGTTGTGCAGCATATCGCGCAGGGCATCGCCGGGGCTGTCAAACAGGACGCGTGCATCCTTTTTCTGCTGCTGCCGTTGGTACTGCTGGTGGCTCAAGGCCGCCTTCGTGGCCGTGGCGATAAGCGATGGTGGCAAAGATAGGACCACGTTGCCATGGCCATGGCCACCGCCGCAATAAATCGCCAGGCAGACGCTGAGCCAGGCCAACGTGAGTCTCATGCTGTCTGCTTGGCTTCACAAACTCCACTCCAGACTTCGGACTCCAGACTCCGCAGGCCAGACTCCAGTCGCGAGCCTCGAAGTTGTTCCAATTTTTAGTTCACTCCTGCCTCGTCGGCCACTTTGAAGAAGCCAAGTCAGCCAAGTCAGCCAAGTCAGCCTGTTAGCCAGTTGCCAGCCAGCGGCAACCGCTGCGTCTTGGCTCTTAGAAAAACGGAGAGACTGAAACTGAAAGTTGCCGGCCAGCGGTCCAGCTTTTTATAGCTCGAGATGCGGCCAAAGGAGCGGCCCGCGGAGTTTTGGGAATACGCCTGCTGGTCGCGGTCCAGAGACCCTTGGTCACATATGAGGACACTCGGAGAAATGGGCAGACAGTCATAAAGGGTCACTTCAACCACCTTGGAGGTAAACTTGAATGGAGAATTTTGAGAAAGAACTTAGTCTTTGTAGAAGCCTTTTTATTATATTTACCTACTTCATAATGAATATAAATCTGAAATATGATGAATAATAAATATAATATTGAAATAAAATAATAAATAATCTCTCATCTTATTCATCTATGATCATATGTCAGAAAATGTATAAACAATCAAAGATCGTGGGAAGACGAATGATTTAAGATTATCGTTTATATATTGAGTAAATTTAAGGGAAAAAGAACAAAAAGTTTTTTTAAAATATTAAAAATAATATGTTGGGATTGGCAAAAATGTTTTAAGATGGTAAAATTAATGGTAGAACCTTAATAAAATTTTTTCTCAGTGCTTGTTTGATCGCAAAGCAATGCCAATTGTTTGTCCAGCGCGTCGTAGCATGAAATTAATAAAAAGAAATTGCATTGTACTGTATGACGCCGAACTGGGAAATAAGGTGGCCCACTTGAGATGGCCCCGGGAAATCTCTCGTACGTCATGAGTTCACCTCGAGAATAGCAAACCAGTGGGCCAAACTCTACTGGTGTCCGGCTTTGTTTGCCTAACCTGTGACCCCAGAGCCGCCCTCACAAATTAGCCCGGCAACTTCTGGCACTACCTGAGAGAACCGGCGATAACATCACGGAATTCGCGGCTTTCTTTCAAGCCGCCAGAAGCAATAGACTACCTCTGAGAATTTATTGCCTGCTAATGTTCGATCGCATTTGTCTGAGGACAGCCCTTCTGCACAGAAAACCCAGAAAAAAAGAACAAGGGCCCCCAAAGCAAGAAAAGAAAACACAATTGTTGAGTAATGAGCACTGCACGTTATTAATGTCACTGGGGAATCGGGCAGAAGGGCCTGGAACGAAGGGTTCCAGGGTTTCTGGGGGCCGAGGACCAGTTCTGGGTCCCGAACCACGATTTTTAATTAAGTAATTCGCTGACTTTGTTAGCCCTGTGGGCTCCATCTGTCTCAGATCTTCCCTGGCGACCATCCGGAGTTCTCTGGCCGTGTTTTCGGTTTTCTGTGTTCGGTCTCCTCTCTTTTTGTTGTGTTTAATCTGGCTAACAAATTGCTTCATTTCAATTTATTTGCATTCGAGTCGTGTTCCGCTGGGAGTTCGTGGCTGCAGTTTTCTGTTTCCCGATCCCGATCCCGATCCCGGAGCGAGTGTGGAAAGGAAAACCTTTCTGCCTCCGCGGTCGTGTTCTAATTTATTTGTCTTTGATTGTGCCCATGTCTCCAGCTCTTTTTCGTCGTGTCCTGGTCCCGGGCTTTCTTTTTGTCCCTGCTTGGCGGGGCAAATTAAGCAAACATACATCATAGTCGGGGGCCATTAGAAGAGGCTCTTGGCGGATGCGAATGTGGCGCTCTGGGCGCGATTAATAGACCCTGGCCTTGATATATGTGCGCAATTAGAGCGCTAATCAAAACCTAATCTGCAAGGCGGGAAGGAATTTATGGGTCTTCTATGTAGGGAAAGAAAAATGGGTTCAAATGAGAATGATATTATATCAATACGATCATAATGGAAAGGTTTATCCCCTTTTAAAGGCATTTATTTCTTTGTCTTAAGATTAAAGACATTTCAGGGTCGTATTAAATATAAAATACATTTTTGAAATATTTTTCCGAGTGCACCTAACCAACAACTGCCATTCTAATTGCAGCGGGAAATCAACGAGGTCTTCGAGCTGCGCAAGGTCCAGCGCTTGGAGCAGCAGCTCCGTGAGCAGCTGGAGGAGCGGCTATCGCAGTCGGGAGTCCAGCAGCTTGATGAATTGTCTCGTTCCACGGAATCAGATAGCGGCTTTGACAGCAGCAGCACCACAGCCACAATGGGCACACCAGCTGGAGCCGGAGCTGTAGCTGGAGCTGGAACTGGGGGAGCTGGGGCAGCAGGAGCACTCACAACGGGCAAACCAGTGACAACTATACTTAGGGCCCTGCCTCCGCCGCCCCTCAGTCCGACCAAGAGCCCGACGAAGTCCACCCCACCCACTCCACCTGTCCAGACGGACGATGTTAACATTTGGGCCTGCAAGTTCCTACGTGATCTGGACAGCCTGATGGCCTCGGGCGATAAGCTGCCCCCGCACTTGGCAGTCCTGGCCGAAGCATCCGGTTCCGATTCGGCCAGCAGCTCGCCCACCTCCAGGACGGCGCCCCTCCTCCTGTCCGCCGCCGCCTCGGCGGCCATCCAGAGTCGCTACGGCAAGGGCTCATCCATCACGGAGCATCAGCTCCAGCAGCAGCAGCAGAACGGACTCGTCCTGAAGCCGGAGAAACACGTGAGTACACAGAAAGAAAATCTGTTTTTATCAAAAGGATATAATTTATTCAAATATTTAAAAGTAGGTCAAGAGAGTAAAATTCCATAATCTTTAGTTAAATATTTAAAAATTAATTCTCAACATTTAATGCTTAGGAATGACAAATATAATAATATAATATTATCGAATTATAAAACTCTTTTACAAAAGCGTATAATTCATAGGACAGCATATATCTGTTAGGATATTGAAATACGGTTCTTAATAAGCAAAAATATAAAACATTGATACAAATAATATAATATATTTTAGGCAGTTTCCCCAACCAATAAATATATTGACACTCTTAATCTAGTCGCAAAACTGTTTTATCATATATTTCGACTAAAAACTCCTTCACATTCTTATAGAAGGTTAACCCCTATGTGCCCACGTTCTGCAGCTTAGCTGAGATTTCCTAATCTCGAATCTCTGAAATTCCCGTGTAATCTCCGGCTGCCTCAATTTCGACATCCGAGCGAGCAAACAGCGAAGCATACTTTATGAATGTGGGTTAGATAAAATGCGCCCGAGACAACGGCATCTAATCTGAATCACAACAATGTTGTCAACACACACGGGCAGCCAAACAAATTTGGGGGCCCACACACACAGTTCGCCTCTCGCCACCCCCAAAAAAGGGGCCTCACCCCCGCCGAAAATTCGGTGAGCAAGGAATGTTCTCTCAAGAACTGCCATATGTTCTATCCAACCATCCGTCCATCCATCCATTTGCCGGATGCGCAACTGAGGCGCGTGAAATTTATGGGCTCCAGAACGGAGGAGTTTGGAGTGGGGCAGGAAGATGAAATGGGGGCCAGGGAATGGCTGCGTTGATAGACAGTCGTCACTCGGTGGCTGGCACTTGAACGAGTTAAACTTTGAACTGTTTGAGTAAGATAGAGGGCCAAGTTTTATGGGAGTTGCATTTTTCGGGGGCCTTGCATCGCCATAAAATGTGTAATAAAATACTCTAATTAGTGCAGTTCCTCGGGCCTAGATTGAAAGACAATTAGAGATTGATTGCCGGGCAGAGGGTCGTAAAAGATTTTCTAATTGCAATCAGCGTGCTGCGGAGGAAAGAGCAAAGTTCACAGAGCTTCTGAGGAGTTTAACCCGTTGAATTGCACTGGAAAGAGGGTTTCCTCTCACTCTATTTTAAAAATATAAATTCCGCTTTATTTCTTTGGATTCCTTTGCTTCACAGTTACTATTTTTCCAAGTGCCTGGCATTTAGTCTCAGGAAAAGTGGCTGCAATCTTTGGCCGGCTCCCCCAGCTGACCCACTTTGAGCCGTCGTGGCCCATAAAGCATAAGCCCCCAAACAGCAGACTAACCAACTTGTTAGCTGTCTCCGGCTTATCAAACCGAATGTATCTAATTAAAACATTTATAAGCCAAAACGGCTCATAAACGGCACTGGGCCTGCGGTTGCATATGGTTAGCATACATTGCGCTCACCTCTCGGGTCTCCGATTATCGGGGGAAAAACCTCAAAAAGGCAGCAGCCGACTTGCAGCAACAAGACAAATATTAATTTTCAAAACGCGTGCCGGGCCAGTGGAAAAACACGACATCAACACCGAAAACGAAAACCCACAAAAAACCCGGGGAGTGGATGGTCTTGGGTGGGGGAAAAGGGCTCCATTGTTCGCTTGGCATGGCCGTTGACAAGTCGGAATCTTGGCTACCAATCGATACAAGCCTTGGTTGCAGCAGGAAAAATTCGCCTGGGCCATTTCCTTTTCGCCCGTTCTAGTTGCAAAATGAAAGGCAACAGGAAATAATGTTGCCTGGATCTGTTTTCGCCAAATACAGCTAGGGGCATAACAACAGAGCTCAGTGAAAGAGAAATTGTAAAAAAATAATGGTTATATATTTTAGAGATCATCTTAGGACCTTATTTTACAGATACTATGACCTTCTATAGGCAATATTCTATAAAAAATATTTATAGGCTCTATACCTGTACTTAAAGTTGCAATACCTTTAACAGTCAATACAATATATACCTATTTTTTAAAAAGAAAGTCTGGACTTCATATTTCGTTAACCGGAACTGTGCTTACACCTTTGGCATCCGCCTGCAAATAGTTTTCGAATTTTTGGCTGCTGTCGGGGAAAAAGTGCCGGTCCCCGGAGCTGTCATATTTTGCCTTAATCGCTCCGGTAAAAGTGCCAATTAAAAGCGCTTAAGCCCCACTGCACTAATTAAGGCAAAGAATGTGGTCGACCTGCGATACACTCACTCGGTCAATCAGTCAGTGAGACAGTGGGACTGAGGGCCATGATTTATGAGCTACCAACGGCAGCATAAATCAAAGGCTGCATCGCAATCGCATCGGCCTCTTGTATCGAGGGCACAAGTGCGTGCCCGGCTTGCCAAAAATCGGCTGGACAAACTGTCAATGAAAGTAAAACGGCAGTAGAAGTTCCTCGGTTTCTGCCACTTTTTCAGCTCTCCGTTTCGTTTGGATTGGTTTGGTTTCGCTGGAAAGGCGGCGCAGGAGTGGGTCTGGGTGAACTGGGTCAACATGCCGCCCTGCAGCAAGATCGGAGGAGCCAGAGACCTCGGCAGAACACTTCACCTCACTTTTTGCCGGGCCTGTCAACACGGCAGCAGACCGAGCGGAACCCAAAACGCCCCAATTTAGTTGGCTGCCATGTTTATGGGGATCGCATGGGGGCCCGGGTGCAGGCCCAGTGTTTCTCCCTGCGAAAGTGAATCTTGTGCAGCATGCCCGCTGCATGCGTGTGGCAGGGGGCATCATCGGCCAACGCAATGCGCTTAATGATGATGAACCATGCAGATGCAGCAGATGAGGAAGACGCAGAAAGTGCTGGCCAGCACTGAGGAAAAATAGCAGCGAAATTCGAATTTAAAGAAGTTAAATTTAATAATATATCACAAGATTATTCTGCTTATGTGAGTTTTGAATAGATTTTACCTGATGATGATCAGGGATTGCTTAGGTTTTTATAGTTTTTAATTTACTTTGCATGATGTTAAAGTTATGATGAGCTTAACTTTGGAAGGCTCATAAAACTCTATCAAAAGTAGTTAAAAGAGTGAAATATTAGAATATCTTTTAGCAGAAAAGAATTATTCCAGTTTTAGATATTCAGAACGAATGTAACAAAACCTTAGGAATCTGACTTTTAGATAAGATAATCCATATATCTGAAAGATACTTAAACTCAAAATTGATCATTACGCAAAATGATCATGATGCAAATGTTTTTGCATACTCCTGATTAAGCTAGTTAACTTAAGATGGCGTATTTTTCCCAGTGTAGGCCTTGGCAAGGCTGTCCAGACAAAAGGCCGCGACACACAAAAAGCTTTTCACGCAGCTCAACGAGCCCCAGACACTTTGACTTAAGTAGAACTTGCAAATCACTGCAAGGCAAACAAACACGACGGCAAACCAGCAGAGATCAGGGAAGCGGTATGGGGCTTGGTAAGCAGTCATCGGTGATCGGGGAGCAGGGAACAATGTCCGGAGGAGGCCGATGGGCCGGGCAGGCGTTTAAGTGTTTTGATTTGATAATTATTATCAGTGCGCATGCGTGACCGCGGGCTGCTCGGCCGGCCGAGTCAGTCGCTCATCTGCCGGGGCAGTCAGGGGCATGTCCAATCGATTTGCGATAGCCTGGCCGAGCCCGATCGGGCGTACTTTAATACTCATGTTGTGCACTCGAGGACCGGCACTTTCTGGGTCACATATCAATAAAAGTGGAGCGCCGAGGCGTTGCCCAGCGCATTTGTCATTCTGATATCGAAACCGAAACAGTAAACAAACGCCTCTATATACATATATGTATACTTAATTTTGTAGATTTCTGGCGACCCGTTTTTATGATCAATTAGGAGCATTTACAGTTCCTACCCCCCGGGAAATGCTTGATAACCCCAGGTCTGAGCTAGGAAAAAGCAATTTTTATGTGTCATTTTGTGTTCATTTTATTGCATTTTTCATTAACTAACCGAAGAAAACATTTCATTTATTTTCCATTCGTTTCGTTCTTCGGCGATGTTGTGAGAAATGTTCACATTTTTATGACATTTAAATAAGTCTCTGTCAGCGTTTCAGATATCGGATTCTACCGCCGGCCATAAAACTGATTTGAATTTTCTTTACCCAGCCGTAAAATGCTTCAATTTCAATCAAAACAGAGAGAGGGGATCGTTGGGAATTGCTTACATATGTAAAACAGATTGGGGGCATTAAGAATTTTTCTTTTCATTACATTTTTGGCTGCCCTGATAAAATCGCTAAATTAATCGAGTGTGCGCGGCGAGATACATAGATGATCTTTGGGCCGATAACTAGCCGTAAAATGGTGAAAAGTTTTCATTGCCCCGGGCCCCGGGGCAGTCGAAATCGATCGGACTCGGCGCCCGGCTGCCTATAAATGGCCATATGTTCGATTCTTGGCCATGCCCATAAACGCCATTGATCTGGACGCCCAATTAATGCGTCGCCGGCGAGAGTTGGCGGCTCATTAACACGCAGTTCGCTCAGATGGCATCGCCTTGGTCTTTATTAATAATTCATAGACGCTCGAGACTGCTCCATAATGCATTACAAATTTGATTCCAAAGCAGCGGCAGATGTGTGCTCTGGCTCTCCCAAAGGACCCCCCCGACTGGGGGACCGCATCCGCATCCTGTGACCATTTTTAGACGGGCGTCGTCTGGTCCGGAGCCGCAGATTGCCCTCGTTTAGGGGGATATGTGCAGCTGGCAAGTGGAAAATATTGTTAGTTTTTAATTCGTTTATTAATTGTCGTACTTTTTCTAAAGTTTCATATCATTATAATTCTCTCTCTTCAATATAATAGAGATTTTCTATCATATATGGGTTCCAAAAATTCTGATTTTAAAAACATTTTAAATATTCCATCCCTGTTTTTAAGCTATGTAGTTTGCAATCAAAATTGTTCCCAGTGAATGCTTAAGTACCCATTCAATATTTATTTTAAGCGCTTGTAATTTCAATGTTAACTGGAAATGCCTAAATGCTGGGTATTATATTCATGTGTTTATAATTTAGTACAAAGCCCGGGCATTTCATATTGATTGCTTTTGGGGAACTCGACTGGCAACTCCAATCAGGCCGTGATACACTTTTTTGTGCCGGCAATTTCGCTGGCCAGCGCTTCGCCCAAGGCCTCCAAGGAATTACGCTAACAGAATCAGCAGCAGGCACGGCAGCAATATCGCTGCCACAGCAGCAACATCGCCGATGCAACAGCAGCAACAGCAACCTGCTGCAACACGGTTCCCATTCCCGGTTTCAGGCCGCGGCTCGAGGCATAAATGCAGCATTTTTTTCTGCCGATAAATCATTTAAATCAATTTCCGCCTGCTGCAGCGGCAGCCCGGATTTTTTCCACCAAATGAGAAAACCAAATTGTCAAACGCTTGCCAAAGGCTTGTAAATCGAATTGACATAACGCACTTACGCCCCGATGGGACACGGCCGTGAATATAGACATTCAGCTGGGCCTTGGGTTCTTGGAATGGAGCGGCTGTTATCACACGCGGCTTATAAATCATAAGCCAAAACAATAGGGGAAATGTCTGTGCTAAGTCGGCTTCATTGAGATGCCTTTCCGCGGAAATAACTAAAAGATACGAACAAAAAATCGAGGAAAGAACTAACCCGTCTTGGTCAAAGATTTGCATAAAATACGAAAATTCCTGCGCTGCTTGCGCGTTCCACTTGACAATGTCTAAAAATTCCGCTGATGTTTCCTTTTTCGCATTGTCTCTGGGCTGGGCTACCCAACAAGGTAGCCTCCAGATTGGATTGGTGCTTCTAGAGGATGTGGAGGCTGTGCAGGCTGTGGAGACTGGGGGCAGCCAGGTCCACCGCGCTCATTATGCATTCAAGGTCCTTGTCCGCGGAGGTTGAGGTTGCGGCCCTCGAAACTGTCAGCGGCACTCAGTGTCGACTTTTCTTTATTAAACCTGACTGACTATATTTTAATAAGTTAACTTGTTCTTCTTCCTGCTGCACTGGGGAAAAACTATCCCTAAATGTGAGCATTTAACTGAAGGAAAATATACAGATATTTATCCTCATAAATTGATGTTAAATAATCTTAAGAGTATTTTAAGTAAAGATACTTTTATTTTGTATTAAATGTGCCAATATTTTTCTGTTAAATTCTGAGTCCAACAATTTTTCTAAGTGTATTCCTTACCTCCTCCAGGCCACCATTCCATTGCAATCGTTTTCCCTTGGCTGCGGACGCAACGAGGCATCGCCGGCAACCAAATCGAATGTTGCCTACATGCGCACCCTGTCGGCGCCGAACGGAGGATTCGGGGGAGGATTGGCGGGTGCGGCAACTGGAGGATCCGGCGGAGCAGCCCTCCCCCCGCAGAGCCAGCGCAAGAGTCTGGCCTGTCCCCCAGTTAATGGCCAAGCGGACACAATAACTCCGACACCGGCAACTCATAAGCTGACAAATTTCCAAAGCGCATTGAAAATCGAGGAGATGGCGGCGGCAAAGGCAACGGCAGCAGGTGAATCCACGACGACCACCTTGGAGGATTTGAAATCTAGGCGACAGCGACAATTGAGCGGCGGCGACATGGAGACAATGCTGGCCTCCCAGCCGATGTCGATGCCAAAACGGGTGGGCATTAATCATGCGGCGCTGACGAGCAGAAATGCCATAACCCCGCCGCCGGCGTCCGCCTCATCCGCATCCCAGTCAGCCTCGGCCAAAGGCTCCTCCTCCGCCTCCTCTGCGGCCAGCAGCACTCCCGGCTACCTGGTGGATGTGACCAAAAAAGGATCCACCTCGACCATTTGGACCTCGGAGGAGTCCATTCTGCGCAGCGTTGGCGCCGTCGATGAAGACAATAAGTGAGTGCCAGCATTGAGACATTACACTCGGAGAAACGTAGGAAAATAAAGAGCTCTGAATAATCAAAAATAAAACCCTCTTCTCAACCACCTTAAAATTTAATAAAAATGTTTCCATGGGTGTCTAAAAGTATGCAATGATATATCAAAGTTGTTTTACTGAATAAATTCATTGTACTTATGAATTTTAAAATATATCGTTGCATGCCTTTCGGAACCTAAAATTAATTTAAAAATCGAATTATTTAAAAACCAAGTCAAGCTCTCTTTATTTTCTCCGAGTGTAATCCCCGCCCCTTCGAATTGATTTGTCAATGTCTTAATGCCTCATCACGTTCCAGCTCCACTTCGTCTTCCTCGGCCTGCGAGGAGGCCACTGGTGTCCTGAGCTCCGGCAAATCGGGCATTTCACTGGACTCCTCTGGACTGGACAACGACAATAACGAGAGCGGCATCGGCACGGCCACGCCGCCGAAGGACATGTCCCACTACTGGAAGAGCCGCCAGCTGCAGTACCTTCATCACAAGAAGTGCACCGGACGTGGCCATACCCAGGACAATGAGTGGCTGAGACGCCTGGAGGCTCCCGGAGGCTCCTCCGATGATCCCGATCTCCTCGAGGTGCTCAGCCAGTGTGGCAGTGGCGGCGAGGCGGCCAATGAGTCCCACGACGATATGCTGGACGAGGAGAAGGACAAGGCGGGCAAGTTGCAGGACTACGATGAGTGCCAGACCGAGTTCGGGATCTGGGACTGCGACTGCACGGATGGGGATGCCAGCAGTGCCAGTGGCGGAGGTGGAGTCTCAGCCACCCCGGTGGTGCTGCGTAGGAAGTACACTGCCCCACCGCCGCCGATCCTCGTGCCCAGGACCCAGAGGAGCCACTCCCTCGACCACTACCATTCCCCGCAGGCCCTTCTGCATCCCAGGAAGGTGCTGCCCATCCAGCACCCGGCCATCAAGAGCAAGGAAAGGGCTCAGCTCTCGTTGGTCCTGCGGCAGGAGCCCTTCCAGGCGCTCCTGAGTCCCTCGGCCAATGCCGCCAATCAGTTGCACCACTTCGTGGAGTTGCCCTCGCCCAGCAGCGCCTCTCTGCACAGCGGATTGGGCGACTCTGGTGGCATCCAGGAGCTCTGCACCAAGTCCAACTCGGCGCCGATGCTGCTCAAGGAGCGCGAGTTAAGCCGGCGATTCGATAACTACGATGCCCAGCAATTGGTGAGTGATTTGGAGTGGAAAAATTATCACGCGAGGGTAGATTGATTGGATTTTCTCAGCCACAAGAAAATATAGAATTGGAATTACTGTATTCCTGCACTTATAACAGAATTATGTAAATATTAATGATATGTTATTCAGTAAATGCAGTTGAACTTTAATGTTTCCTGTTTAAAAATAATTGCATTGACTACCCATATTCCATTCTGAGCCTCGAAATTATTCTTTTTATATTTAGATTTCTTTAAACTTCGCTGCTCCACTTAACTCTAAATTCAGTTCAAGGCATTTACATAATTTATCTTGATTTATTTTTCTGCGCTGTCTTGCCAAGTTCTGAGTAGGCTTACAATACCACCGGCAAAGGGCAGCCCAATCCGCTTATGGGTTCCCCCTCGCAGCACTTATCTACCCGCCCTCGCATCAACTTGATTACCAGACATTAATGGACATTCCCTATAACTCCGATCCCTCTTTTTTCCCACAGACGCTGCGCTATTCTCGTTCGCAGAGTGATCGCTATTTAGCAGGTGAGTGAGTAGTGAGTAGTAGTGAATGCTGGCCGCAGAGCCGCCAACGAGTTGCTTTTAGCCACGAAACCAGCCGGGCTAAATGAGTTATTTAAATGGCCTGAACCGGGCCGGGACATCAAGGCTGAACGGCTGAGCGGCTGAGCGGCTGAATGCCTGATTTGATGCGCCGGTGGTCCTGCCAGCCAATTAGCGGTCTGTTATTAAGCCTGAGTGGTTTATAATAACAGTCTGTCGGGGCATGATTCATAATTTCTATAATTATTCGCGGTCCTGATCTATATGTGATGGGTAGAGCACTCCTCTGGCCCGGGGGAACAAGCATATAATAGGACATTGTTTGGGCCAGCAAATCAATTTCGAACTTTTGCTTTCATTTCGACCAAACAATTGAAGGGCGGCCGTCATTTAAATTACTTTCATGTTCGCTGGCCAGAAATCGGGGAACATCGAGGGCAGCACAGCAAACGGCTCTTTTTGCGAATTTCCAACACTTCCGTCAACACTTCAATACAAATGGCACAATCCCAATACCAAACTCAAACCCAAGCCCCCAACGAAAATGGCTGTCAATCTGTCAATTCCGCAGACCATATAGTCCAAACATTCAGTGGCATATGGGCACTGAGAAAAAGTATCTCAAGAATATGAAATATTAAGAGGGGGTCCAAGGTTATCAGCTTGAAATGATAGAACTTGTGGATATTCTGAACGTATTACCCAACTTAATGTGAGATATATTCATTAGATTCTATGACTTTCAAGATTCCATTTAAAAATATCTATGATTCAATTCCAAATATTCTGAAATTTTTATTGCAGTCCTAAGGTAAGCTAAGATAAATGACTTCGAAGTAATTTCTTAAAAAACTTAGTTCGTTAGATAATAATAATATTCAATATGGTGTTCCTACTCCACGGTAACTACATTATTTAATGTACTTGTCCATTCCCCCTAAGAGCTTTATGAATAAGGCGGTTCCTTCGAAGATTTTCCCACGTGTACATAGGCACATCTATCCACATATTGCCTCTTGACCAGAACTCTATGGGACTGGCGATGATGATGGTGGTGTGATGGCACTCATTGTGCTAAAAATGGCGTATAAATGAACGGGAGGCGAAAAAATTGAATCACCAACTGGACGCCAAGTGTCCTCCAGTGGCCGTCGGAGCGCTCATTCAATTTCGCTTTTGCAGCCTGGCTGCCCCCAACGAATTATGCACATACAAAGCGGTTCGCAGCCATCTCGGCCAATGACGTCATGGGGCGGGGAAATTGGGAAATGCGGGAAAATGGCAGGCAAAATAAGAGAGAACGAGAGATGGTCATTTCATGACCATTATCTGGATGTTTGCCTGCCATTTCCTCGCGCACACTGACGTCATTACGATGACGTTTTCCCTGGACACTGAAAGCATAACCTCTGAAAAGGTCGTGGCCTTCGCTGGGTTTATCTGGTGTACTTACGCGTACTTATATGGCCAATTTAATGTGTGCCATTCGGCGTTGCATTGCCCATACGCCCCGTGTGTCAATAATGACGGGCTTTAAGGAGAGCTCATTGTTATCTCCCAACGGAAGCCAACCTCCCAAGTGGCCGGCGCTGCTTTTGTTTATCTTATTGAAAAGATTAAGACGCTTTCATATAGATACGGAGATTTATATCTCTGCGATTGCACAAGTACAAATTACCCGCATTTATATTTTATGTTATACAGACTTATGGAATATGTGTTTTCCGTCTTCCGCCCCAAGACACACCCCGAAAAGCACAAATAACGCAAAAGTGGGCGCAGATTAATGAGAATTAATGCGCCCGAGTGACTTGCCAATGATTTGTGCTCATAATTTTCCTGTTTATCCAATTAAACGCAACCAATAAGTGCGAAATGGCAATATTTTGCCTGTGCCAAGTGGCCAAGACAAAAACGTGATCCTTAAACAAACGAACTGCAGCTGTGTGAAAACAATGGACTTGCACTTCAGCGATTAGAATTGTTCTGAATAACTGGGACTCAATGGTGATATCAAACAGATGTGCGGCTGTGTCATCAAAGCCCCTCCAGACGCAATAATGCCATTTATTCAACTCTCCATAAATCATAAAACCGAGCCAAAGCCTAACCTTGAGCACACTCCAGCACACACATATCAAATGAAATAAAAACATGAAAAAAACTGTGCCAAACCAACTGTGCACAAGGCACACAGCCACGCCCACAGCCGCACATCGCCCACCGCCCACCGCCCAACGCCCACACCTTTCAGCAGAGCAACAGGTGCGGTTGTATCTCGGTGTTTTCCGTCTTGAAACTTTCGCATGCCGGGGTATAAATTTTAATGAATGCCCCGCTCGTGAAGCAAAACGAGAAGTACAACTAAAATACATGAGCCGAGAGTCCTTTTGGCGAACATGGAAATTAAATAAGCATCGTCTACCTGACAGTAATTCATTTATTTATTTATTTGTTCGCCCCTGGCCCTGGCCAACTAACCACAGAAATAATAATAATAAGCGATTGTAGAGCCGATAACTCTCTCTTTTCCCTTATGTGAAACATGGGCCAGGAAGTGGCCCTTTCTGCGGCCCATTCCAAAGAACAATACCTTGTGGCCCTCAAAGAAGTGGAAGCAACAGAACATCCATGTTGCCCATACGCCCCGTTGTTCGGCGTTGCTCATACGCCCCGTGCGCCCAGCTCCCTGCTCGGCTTTCCGAGGCCTCGTGCGCTCGGCTCGCCATTTTCCGAGGGGAAAACGAACGCGTTGCAAATTCATTAGTGCTCTTACAGGCGCCGTGCACGGTTGTCGATTTTCGTGGCCGCAGCGAGTGGAAAACTCGGGTGGAGCGCGTCGACGCCGCCGACTTAAAGCCCAATCAAAATAAATAGCCAAGCAAAATAAATATCAAACCCAAATAAATAGCTTTGAAAGGAAGAAAGTGCATTGTGTGCCCGAAATGGCGTGTATTTTGGTGTAGTTGCTCTGTAAACAATCCAAGAAATCCGCTCTGGGCGGTCATTAGTAAGTTCTTTGCCATCGCTATAGCCACTTTTGTGAGTGCTCTTCAAGACGGCGCTGCCCAAACTGGCCAATATGCAACGCCGCATGTCCATCACCATACGCGAGTACAAGTTCTTTAGGAGCTTCTCGCAGAAGTTCGAGAACTGGCCCAAGCGCAAGGCCGAGGCACTGTGGCGGAAAATGCGCGAACGCAAGATTGCAGGTGAGCACTAAGTGGCATTCGCCAACCGCCAAGGCAGCTCACTGGAAAAAATCCGTGTTAACTTCTCAACAAGAAGTCAAATTAATACTTTACTTTATTTTGGAAAATAATATGTTGGAATTTGAAACACCAGACCATAATTTGTAAGACAAAAGATTACAATTTGATGACAAAGGTTGAAAAACTTTAAGTACCGAAGAACTAAGAATTAAAATAATCTAGTTACAAAATGTAGATCCCCTTTCCTAGAGTACAAATATACAATAAATGAGAAGATAAGGGAAAGGTCTTTATAGATATTAGATACAATCTACAATTCCAGTAGAAAATTTTGACTTCAGAAGACCTTTTCCCAAGCTACATAGATTTTGTATAATAATATTTAAAGGATTGCCCTTTAAAGATTGATACATTTTTGATTTAGATTATTATAGATTTAGGTGAGAGAGCACCCTTATAGATTGCCAAATTTATCATCTGTTAAACCCTTTTCCCCAGTGCAGCCCTGCTTCAAGGGCAAATTTGTTTTGCCCACTAGCTGCCGGCAAATTATTAAATACTTTGTTTACAATTATGGAAATATGCGAGTCTGGATCATGGTGTTGCTGGTGGTTTGGAATGCGCGCGCGCCACTCGCACCGCCAGCAATTGGCTGTTTATGGTTTTTCGGCACCCCACAAGGGGATATTTATCCCCCCAGCCCCCCTTAGAACCCATTCCCCATTCTGGCCGTTTATTTTTGGTAATGGGAATGCGGGGCACGGCTATTTCCAGTGCACAGCTTGTACTTATCAGTCGACGCCTCGCATTTAAATCGAATTATTCGCGCCGCTAGTTCGGGAATATGTGTATCAATAAGGCGCGGGGGAGTGCAACAAGTGATCCAATACACCCCCTCTGTCACTAGCATTCTGTCAGCAAGTCAATCATTCGGTCATCCAGTCAGTCAGTCAACCAGTCAGTCAGTCAGTGTCCCCGCCTCATGACCATCACAATCATCATCAGCCTCCTCACCGGTTTCGCCGTTTTCTTTACACTCTAGTGAAATTGCGCGCCAGTCAAGCAGAGCCATTCATTTAAATAAAGAAAATCGCTTGCGTGCTGTAATAAATGGCAAAAAATTATTATACAATTAATATGTATACCCGTGGACGGGTAAAAAATGCGGGAAATTGTTTTTATTTTATTATATTATATTTTATTTTATTATAACTCGTACCTGCCTCCACGGTTCGTGCCTCCCAGAAGATATACACAAATATGACACACAGCATCGAATGGGCCATTGGAAAGGCATTTTTATGGCAGTGTATGCCGAATTTCCTTGTTCTTCATTCGGCTAAACCCTTGGGGAAATTCATAACGAACCACCTGTAAGCCACTAGCATTTTCTTCCATTTCATTTTCCCTAGCCATTTTTGGGTTAGAACAATGTATAAACTTTCCATTGCTTTGTTTTGCTTGGCTTTATTCTGTTATTGTTTGATTATTTTTGCTTTCGCGAATGCGAATTTCGGTTATTTTTATTGTGTGCGAGTGTGCGCCCAGCAGGAAATATGCCGCATATAATGGGCTGGCATTAAAAACACATTAAAAGCTCAATGATCTGTTATATTTGGCTGAAGAATTCCCGAGGGGCTCCCGGCCACTTGGCCCCTAATTACACTGGGGGCTCAAAGCGGCGGTGCACCCCAGGCGAAAGTGAGCAGCTCCACCCATCGTTGAGTTCACAGCAAATTAAACTGGCGTTCCACCACCAAGCCGCCTTGCCACCTTGCCACCACTTGTTGCAGGGCCCAAAATGGGAGTTGGCTAGGAGGAAGCAGCACTTCTGTGCGGCTGGCAAGCATCTGGCACACACTTATGGCCCAGAAAAGGTATAAATAGCTGTATCCTTTGGCCAGGCAACAGGCAGCAGGCTTTTGTGTGCCCAGCGAAGAGGAAAGGAGTGTGCACATGTCTATTTCTGTGGGCCCAGCAACTCTATTTCGAAAACACATCTGAAAATCGCAAGTTGGCCATACCCTCTATACACATATATGTATCTATTTCTGGTTGGCCATTTATAATTAATAATCCACTTCTTTGATGGGAAGCAGCAGCAAGGTGACTGAAATTTATGTTCCGCCTGACATTCGAATGCAACGGCTGACAATAAAGCATTCGCGCAGCTTGCCTTTGGCCATTTGGCCAGCACTTGGCCATTAATTAAAGCCACGACACCTACGACAATTATTTATCCAACGAACAGGCTCGGTTCATTTGAATTTCTGGCGTAAAACTGCATTGTTTCTGGCTCCTGGGGCTGTGCAATTTACTGTTTATACGGCAGCATAATTGGCAAATGAAACCGTTTAGCGGGGAATTAATGAAATTGCTGAATAATGTTTTCGGGAGCCTGTGGCAATTGAATTAGCCATCAATTAGTGTCAACCGGTATCGATTTATATGGCAGGTAGAATGTTGTTTCGCACTGAGGTCAAAGCTTTTACATCATGTGTTTCTAGGGCCATTTAATTATATTAGTCCAAAAGTTAGAGCCGTGCGTAATGGGGGCTTGTGTAGCCATGGAAACGCATCCCATGGATACGTTCAAATCCTTTGCATAAGTCGGCGAACGCTGCTGTCTGTCAGCCGCATACAATGTCATCTCTTTCAGCTTGGCTGCATTTTTCTGGAGCACACACACTCGCCCGTCGAGTGGAAATGCGTGTCACTGACACACACACCCACACAATGGGCCAGAATTTTCCAACCGAAGGATAAAATCTACGGCAATTGTGTTAGGAACTTTGCTTTCATTGACACTTTCCTTTGCCTTGCCCTGCTTTGCTTTGCTTTGCTTTTCCCCACAGAAACCAGAGACCAGAAACAGCCAGCTGGCTTGACTTTTACCCCATTGCGGCATCTGTGGGCGGCTCTTGAAATCAATGCAAATTTTAATTGAAAATTTAAACAAATTTCGAGAACAACAAGCTTAAACTACGCCCGGGCAGAGGGGGATTCAATTAATCCCGGGCTCGGGCAAACACAATATTATGTATGCAAAATGCTGGAGCCAGGGAGAACAAACACAAGCTTTGTTTGATTCATTTATAAATGGCAGGAAAATTGAACAGGATAAGGCTAGGAAAAGCAGAAACTATAAGCACTTAATCTTCAAGAGAAGCAAGCACTTTAAAAGCAAAGATAGCGGTCACATAAATGTATCTCACAGATACATTTCTTTGAAATCAGATTTAAGCTTCATCGTTATCCATTAAAAAACATGTAAAATCTCAAGTATTATAGGTTTTCCTTAAAGAAACCTTTAAAAATCCTTGAAAAGTAAAATATGAGTGTATAGTTCCTTGAGCCTCTCATTATTTCTGGTTCCAGGAAATGCTCCCAATAAATCTATGAAATTCAATACCACTTAGATAATCATCGGCCATTTTAAAGAGCAGAGTTCAGCGAAAGCGCGAGGCGGAAAAGAGCTTGTTTTTGTTTCAAACACCCCCGCGGAAGGCGGGCTGCTTGGCATTTTATATATTTTTAATTAGCCTTAAGGTCAGAACGGCGCATCGCGGAGGTCCCGACAATGATGATCAGCATCGTCTCATGTTCCGAAACGCCCCCAAACTCCCCCACGCACACACAATGTTCGGGTCCATCAGAATAATTATTATCCTGGGCGCAGGTGAAGTTCATGAATTTACGCGTTGCTTGTTTGGCAGTGTTTTTAAAAGGCGAGAGGGGGATGACCGGGGCAGCAAAGGACAATAAGGACAACAACTGGGCGGTACTATGGCCTGTGTGTCTGTGTGGGTACACAGGAACAAATATTGAACCTGACGCAATAAGCTGTGAGTGAGCCTTTGGCACACACGAACACACCTCCACATTGTTTTACTCGCTTTAAATGGCTTTTAGATGAGTTCGCAACGTCAACGTGGCGTATGCGCAATTTATACCACTCACAAGTGGCATTTACAGAGGAATACCACTGCCAACGCAAAAGTTGCAATTGCGGGTTAATTAAAGCGGTGTAGTAATTATAGCCACTCACATCTCGATTACCAGCCAGTCAGGAAGCTTAAAATGCCACGTTAAATCAAAAACTTTCCTTAAAACAAATGTAAAAAATATTTAAACAAATATTATCACAAAATAACTTAATATTTAGTAAATTCTTAAATAATTACTGCTTATTTTAGAATAATTAAACCATTTTTAAAGGCTCTGAAGCAAATCTTCAACTCTTTTTAAGTTAAAGTTAGATCCAATATGTTTATTTATTAAGAGAATTTGGGTTAGCTCACGAGGATTTCTTAAGCAGGATGATTTTAAGAGAAGAGATTAAAGTAATAAGACTATTTGATATTTGAAATAAAGAACTCCAAGTTGATTGGGTAATCGTCCTAATCATAGACATGCAATCCCATATGTTGCGCTATTTTAGCCCGCAATTTGCATGCATAATCTAATACCCAAGCCCACTTGCCTTCAGTTCCTTGGGTCAGGTCAACCGGCCTGTCGCCCCAACATGAGTATCTATGAGTATCTATGGGTGTTGGGTGCCTGGCCCGCTGCCAAGAGCCGGATACCCTGGAAGCGGGTCATGCGTCCGGCCAGCAGCTGTCAGAATGCCAGCAGCATAAATCGATGTCCGAGGGGTTGCTCTCGTTTATAAATAACTGCGGAGACACTGGCAAAAGGAAGCCGGGACAGGTGAACCCATTGCTAGGGGTGTGGGTATGGGTTTGGGTATAGCTGTAGCTGCGGGTATTGCCATCCTCGTGCAAGTTAATCGCTTGCAAAACTCAATAATAATTCACTCAGCCACAACCCCCGCTTGCCCGCCTTTCCACATAGGTTCATATTTTCCTGCTGGCAGTAAGCAGCCGGAAACTGTTTCATGTTGTCGCTCAGCCTGATTAAAAATCAATAGCCCTGTCGCCAGATCCTGTTACTCGAATTGAGCCAAGCTGGAGAGCAGAGAAAAAAGAAAAACCAGATTAGCATTTAAAATAGCTGGGGCCAAGTGCCTTTGGCCGCCTTTGTTTCAGACCAACTGGCTGGAATTCGATTTGAATTCATTGCGGTCTCGGGCTCATAAAGCAGTATGACTTACATTTGTTAGCTGCGGTTCAATGCGTTCTTTGTCCTGTCCTTGTCTCAAATTAGCCCGGCATAAATAAGCCATTTTATCCCTCAAATCCGTCTCTCCAGCTCTTAAAGTTCCATTACTCCAAGACTTTTACTTTCAAGGCACTTTAACTCGAGGTGGAGTCTTTTAAAAAATACAATTTAAAGCCCTGTACGACCGCAGCCACATAATTTAAAGCCGTCAACTCCATTCGGTGGGTTTACAACGTAATCCATCAAGCGGCCAAAACCCGCGGACAATGGCCAGACTTTGGTGACGGCTTCTTGACCACGCCGGTGTTTAATTGTTTTCGCAGGCGGCGCTGGATTGAATTTGGCTGGGCAAAAAGGATGCGTTCGGAAAACTTAATTACAATTAATTTGATTCGCTGCGAACGCATATTCATCCTGGATTTTCCCCTCTCTCTTGCAGAAATCGAAGCTGTGGAGGCTTGCAAATGGCTGCGTGCTGCAGGTTTTCCGCAATACGCACAGATGTACGAAGGTAAGTGCGAACCACATCCTCATCCAGCTCCCCACTAGCCACTTCCGTTTTGCGCTGCACTGTGAAAAAAAAAACGTTAGAAATGGTAGAAGAACTTGGGGAAAATGGTTAAAATGGTAATTCAATTTATAAGAAAATCACACCATTAAATAATTTAAATTAAAAATGTTATGGCCTTATGACATAAATATCACTACACTGAACAGAAATCGTTAGGGCAATAGAAGAACCTTAAAAATGAAGGTAAACTAAATATATAAAGAAATTATGATGATTATAAAAATGTTTTTAGAGATTTCTTATCATATGAACATTATATCGTTATAAATAGGAGAAAAACTTTTAGGTAAACACTGAAAATTATTTGGAAGACTCAGAAATATTGCATCTAAGTTATAAAAGTTACCTACTTGATTTACCTAAAAATATCTTTGCAATCTTGAGAAAATAATGGATAAATATATATGTTAAGACTTGCTATTGTATTTATAAGTATGCTATAAGTTGTGATGAGTTTTTTAAATCCTTTTTTCATTGAGGTGAAATTTAAGCCAGTGTCGTAAGGCCATAATATATTTTCTTTGATCGTGATTTTCTCAGTCCCTTTTTTCCCCCAGTGCATGTCGTGTCAGCATGCCTTTGCCCTGGGGGCGTGGCAGGCTGGTGGTCGGTAATTGATGGTCTCGTCATCGGCAGTGACGCAGCAGCAGCGGCAGCAGCGGCAGCAGCGGCGACCGAGGCACTTGACCAACATGCCCGCCATTTAGTCTTGTGTGTTTAACGCTCTCCAAGTGGCAGTTTATTAATTGTATTACACGAACTTTCACTTTCGCCCCTGCCACTGCCCCCAGTCCGAGTAGGAGCACAAAAAAGGAGGTTAAAGACAAAACATTTATGACGTGGCAACATTGGAGAACAATTTAAGTGCCGCCTCACGACGTCTAGGGGTTTCAACACCATCGGCGGACAAAGGCTGCCCCCGACATGATACTCGCAGTGAATTTGATATCCCAAACACGCGGCACAGACCGCGACAACAATTAGGCTGATGGGATGCCTCGCATCCCCTGGATCCCGAATCCCAATCCAGATCAGATCCCCTTCTATCCAAGTCCTTTCAGGCGAAAACGAAAGCCCAGTAACGCCTACCTACCAGATCGGGGCAATCTCAAGAATTCAACGCAAAGCAACGCTTGAGAGGCAGCCAAACTGCGATAAAATATAATAAAAGGCTAAAGGACACGCAGGCCAAAAGAATTTATGGGGACCACCTTCGTATAAAAAACTCCGCACAGAACCGAAAATTAAAATGGTTTACGTTTTATCCCCCTTTTTTTGTATTTTCGCTGAGAAAGGGCTTTGGCCTTTGAGGCAGGGGCTGCCCAAAAGTACAACCGCCAGCCAAAATGTTAGTATCGGTTCATTGAACCCTGCGCAGGCTGCATATTTATTTGATTTCCTTAATCGCAAGCGAAGTCGACCCTTCTCCAGAGCATTTGTCGCAAGGCATTTAACGCCTGGAGGCCTCGCAGATTGATGAGCCGCGCGGTTTTGCAGGGATTCAGGCAAGCAAACGCGAACAGTACATTCTTAAGCCCAAAAAGTTCGCTGAGTTATGGCCAAAAAGCCAGCTCAAGAAGACAACGCGAAAGACCAAAAAGTGAATCTGAAATGGAGAGCCTGCAATTTGGGCATGTCCGCAGGCGCCCTGTCGCCGACCTTGAAATATGCGAATTGTATTGCATAAATTCGAGAACAGAACCAGCGACTTGGCAAAGGCACTCAGAGAAAAGTAGGGGTGCAACTTGGATTTTATTTAAATGCTCTCAAACCACGAGCCTTACATCTTAAGCTCCACTGAGATACATTTGATTCAAGAATTTGAAGTTGCCTCTAAAAATATATATTTATAAACTATTTCTTTACTCAACAAAAGTTCTTAAGCCCCAGCCTACTTTAAGATAATTTACTCCTTTTATTTAAAAATTTTTCTTTGAGTGCTGAAAACCAAAACGTAAATTCGCGACTTATGGAATAATTTGTGCGCACATTTAAACTGGAGCCCAACCCATCGCAGGTTCCAAAGACCAGGCTTCAGTTCCAATCCCAAACCCAATCCCGAGCCCAAAACCCATCTGCATGACCATCTTTCCTGACCGGGGACAACATGATAAATGCGTATTTTAATGAGTTTCGTGTAAACAAGGCAGCGGCGCATGCGCAGATTGCCGCTCAAATTTCCTCAGCATTTTGTGGGTTCTTTTTGGCTTTTGGCCGGGCAAATTAAAATGCCGTAGGTGTGTAAGAGCTCGCTGCTCTGTCATTTGATTTGGCCCGGGGTATTGGGACTTGTGCTGCCGCTGAAAGGAGGTGTTCCGCCTGTAAGCGACTGTTAATTTGCCCAGAAACCCAGGACAAACCAAAAAAAAAATCAAGACAAAACCAAGAAAAAGCCCAGATGAGGGACCGAGGATGGAGCATTTCCCCCAGCCTTTGTTTGCCTTTTGCTCACTTCTTGCACTCACATTACTCATTGAAAGTGGCAGACTTAATTCGAGGGTGTGACCTGCGCCAGGCCAGGATCACATGGGAGTGCTTAAGAGGGCAATAAGAGCTCATGAGGCCAGGCAATCGATTTTGTGGTCCAAAACAACCGGTTATCCTGGGAGCCAAGAAACGGAACTCGAGGAGTGGTGAAAATAAATCCCGGCTAAGCCCATTAGGTATCGCATATTTTCGGATGAGTTTCAATGTTTAGATCATCTAAATTGTTCCCTTGCCAAGACAGCCAGTGTCCAAGCAATATTTACTTCGTGGAGACCCCATAAAGATCTATATTCGAGTGAAATCCGCATCCTAATTTAGATTCCAGGCTAATTGCTTCTATATTTCCCCAAAACAGCCATAAATTGCTCCTAATTACATTCGAATTTCACTGCAATCTGCGTCATTGGCTGAGAAAAAAGATTAATCATATAATTGACCCCATAAATGAATGCACCCCCATCCCCTGCGAGCAGGCTCGTATAAACTGTGAAAAGTCTGGGTGGAAAAAACGCAACCAAAAAAAAACACAAAAAGCTATGAATTACAACGACTTCCCGAATCATCTCCCTCTGACGTCAGCGCTGCGTACTGGATCGTAACTCCCAATGGGTTATCGAACACTTGGTGGCACTGGCACACTTCCCCGATTTGTTTACACCAGCCTTGCACCCTCAATTAGAAACCAAACACACCGCACACTCGACTGTTTGAAGAGGAGCCTCCGCAATGGTCTTATAAATACGCAGCAGGGCCGAGATTGGGGAAAGAATGGCGCTGGAGGAGTGTAAACAAAACTATAAAAAGCTTCCATCGGTCGAGGGGAGAGAAAGAACGAGTTGGGGCGTTACTTTCGAGCCGAAAGTTCAACAAACCATGAATGGCTTGCCGAGAAGAACAAAATATTGTTGTAATGCTAACAATATTTGTGCAAACAATGCAGCTTTTCCAGGCAGACTGGCAGCCAGGCATCCAGGCATCCAGGCATCCAGCACCCAGTACGCAGTGCATCCTACGGATGTCGAGCAGTGCTATCTGCAGCTGCAGATGCGAATGTATCTGTATCTGCAGTATCGCCGCTTTATTCGTATCTGTGCGACGCGTCGCGACATGTGTAAACGTCTGGGTATAATCTTTTCTTTTCTATATTTTTTGTATTTTTTTGTACTTTGTGTGAACGAGGCGGCAGTCGCTTGGAACTTGATTTCCTACGTGCGAATTGGCCACGCAAATATGTGGAAAAACGCTGTGAAAATTCAGCTGCCCGATGGCAGACTTCCATATATCGCGTATACCGAAGCAGCCCGACTCGTACCCGTTTAATGATCGCTGGCGCCATGGGCGTTCGACTTTTCAGGTTTCTCAATTAGAATTTCACGCGTCGCCGAGACGTGCAGTCGCAAAACCACTCACACTTCCAGCCCGCCAAGAGGAGTCCTTCTAAACACTCGCTTGTGTCCTTTGCAGATCACCAGTTCCCGATCGACCTGAACAATGTAGCCAAAGACCACACCAACCTGGAGAACGATCAGCTGCAGTCCCTCTACCGCCGGCTCTGCGTCCTCAATCGCTGTGCCACCATGCGGCTGGACCAGTCCCACAAGCCGCAAACACCACAGGTAAGAGGACGAACTACTATATTGTGGGGACTCGGGATGAAACAAGAAGGATCCTTATAGCGAATAAACAGTACATAACAATAAGGGCTTATCCTTGAGCTCAAATGAACAAACCATCATTTTGGAGACCATAACCCAATACATATTTTCCTTTCCCCTGTTTTACCTAGCAAAAGGAGGAATCGGATGATGAGAACTTCGCCCTGAGCGAGCACTGGACATTCCAACCGCACATTCGCCGCTGGTCGCGGATCGGGGAGATGGGCCTGGAGCTGCCGCCGCCGGGGATGCTCAGCCTGAACGTGGAGAAGACGGAGAGCTCGTCGAAGGAATCGAGTCCGGACCGGTTCGAGGAGGACGGCGCCGGCATCACGCTGGTCATTCCCGGCTGCAGCAAGACCAGTGGTGGCCTGGCCACCGATGGCTCCTCCCTGGGCGAGGGCTCCGAAAGCGGTCGCCTGCGGAGAAGTGGCAGCGAGCGGATCAAGGATCAGGCCAAGGCCCTGCTGCGGCGAGTGGAGTCCATCAAGTCGCGACGCCGCAAGCGACAGAATCGCGAGAACGTGGTGATCAGTGGACCCACCACACTAGACCTCTCGCAGTTTGGCCAGCGGAGTAGTCTGCGCAAGCCGGACGCCGTGTATTCCACCCCGCCCTCACCGTCAGCCCTGAGCCCCATGCACACATTCCCCAAGGCGCCGTTCTTCGGCAACGACCTCAAGGTGCCCAGCCACAGCGACAACTTCCTGAGTCCCAACCGCTCCAGTCCCAAGAGGACGCCCACCACTCCGCGCTCGATGAGGACCAGCCCGCTGCACTTCTTCTCCAGCCCCATGTCGCAGCTGAAGGAGGGCAAGTCCGATGACTCCTCCTCCTACTACAGCGACAGTCAGGAGTCCTCGGCGGGCGGTAAACTCTCCCTGAGGAAACCCTCCAAGGCCCGAAGATTCCTGCAGCGCACTGGCAAGGTGGATGACATAGGAGCCCATTCCGACTCGGAGTGTCACCAGGGCAGGAAGCTGCTCATCAAGGACGCCAATTCGAATACCACAGAGGTCAAGGTCAAGAAGTTGACACGCGGAGGATCCCTGAACCTGGGCAAGGATCCCAAGAAACGCGATGGTTTCCGCTCCTCATCTTTCCGCTCCAGAAGCACCTCGAGAAAGGAGCCCAAGAATGACGAGGATCAGGCTGGCACTGCCACAAATGGTGGCTCCAAGCGGCAGCCCGTGGTGCGTTGGCACAGTTTCCAGATGGAGGAGCGCCCCAACATGATATTCCGCAAGTGCTTCTCCAAGAAGATCGAACCGCTGCAGGAGGATGCGGGTGGCATGCCCTTTGCCGCCATGTCAGCGGGCCAACTGCAGATAATCCGGAAACTGGCACTGGTCACCTTGACCGGGCACATGGAGCGGTACTGCCCCTCGCATCGATCCGGCTGGAACTGGGAGCTGCCCAAGTTCATCAAGAAGATCAAGATGCCGGACTACAAGGACAAGAAGGTGTTCGGGGTGCCGCTCCTGATGATCCTGCAGCGCAGTGGCCAAACCCTGCCCACGGCAGTGCGAGCTGCTTTCCGCTGGCTGCAGCTGAACGCCCTCGACCAGGTGGGCATCTTCCGGAAGAGTGGCGGCAAGTCTAGGATCATTAAGTTACGTGAGCAAATAGAAGTCACCGACACCACCGCCGAGTGCATGGATGTCTTCGACCTGCAGCAGGCCTACGATGTGGCCGACATGCTGAAGCAGTACTTCCGAGAGCTCCCCGAATCCCTGCTGACCACCAAGATGTCCGAGACCTTTGTGGCCATCTTTCAACGTAAGCTAAAAAATATATCTTAGAAGTCACTTTACAAATATATTTTTATATAATTTATTTGCAGATCTCCCCGCCGAAGTGCGTCTGGATGCGGTGCAGTGCGCCGTGCTCCTGCTGCCCGACGAGAACCGGGAGATCCTGTACGTGCTCCTCGAATTCCTAACCATTGTGGCGGCCAACTCGCAGCAAAACCAGATGACCAGCAACAACCTGGGCGTGTGCCTGGCCCAGTCCATCTTCCACTCCTCCATCTCGACGGGCTCCGCCTCCGTGTCCGCCTCGCCGCGGCGCAAGGGCAAGGGCTCCGGCATGCCGGACATGAAGGAGCTGGCGGAGGCCAAGGCCTCGCACGAGTGCCTCTCCTTCATGATCGAGCACTACAAGCAGATCTACACGGCCGCCAAGGAGAAGCTGGGCAAGTGCAACTTCAGCTACATGGAGGAGTCCAAGCCGCTGCCCCTGGAGGCCCTCGGCGAGGGCATGCAGTTCCACAACTGGCGGGGCTACCTGTACGAGTGCACCAGCGCCACCATCAAGGAGGGTCGCGAAAAGTGAGTTTTGAATTAGCTATTTGGAAAAATGTTATTTTATTTTTAATAATTTCCCTTAATCCCCTTAGAACGCGCGGCTGGTTCAGCATAAACTCGCTGAATGACAGCAGCGTGGACATTGCCTACAAGAAGGTGGGCGATGGTCATCCTCTGAGACTCTGGCGCTGCACCACGGAGATCGAGGGACCCCCCAGGGAGGTGCTGGAGTTCGTGATCAAACAGAGGGCCACGTGGGACACCAATTTGCTGCAGTGTCAGACGGTCAAGAAGCTGGACGATCGCACGGAGATCTATCAGTACGCCCTGGACGGCCAGCTCGCCACGGACTTCTGTGTGTTGCGGTATGTTGAAACTTAGTTTTAAATTAGTTTAAATTTAATTTAATAATTAATAAACCCTTTCAGTTCCTGGCAAACTGATTTGCCGCGCGGCGCCTGCGTCATAGTGGAGACCTCCATAGACCACACCAAGGCCAAGCCTCTTTTCGGGGCGGTGAGGGGCGTGGTCCTGGCCTCCAGGTACCTCATAGAGCCCTGTGGCAGCGGCAGATCCAGGGTGATGCATCTGGCCAGGGTGGATGTGAAGTGAGTTGTTATTGTACTATTTTTAAACAGTATTGTAATCAAATCATGGCCTATTTCCAGGGGCAAGACGCCGGAGTGGTACAACAAGAACTACGGACACATATGCTCGCACTACCTTTCCCGCATTCGGTTGGCCTTCAAGCACGTGGCCGATGGACCCGAAAGCAAGGTCTAAACAAATACTATACATAAAACAGAAGGAGCTAGCCATCTCTTCGATGGTTACTTGCCGTATTCGTTGTCTGTCGCAAAGCTGACGCATTTATACGTAAATATATGATAGCTGGAGGATCGGAACAGCCCCCACTTCGAACAACCCAACGATTACGCAAAAAAACCCAATCAAACCCATGGACCACAAAAAAGAGCTTCAGTTTCAAAGCGCCTGAGGAGCGATGAAGCGAGTTTCAGAGAGAATATATTCTTGTACATACACCTTGTAGGTTTCTTAGTTTAGTTTTCGGCATAGATGTAACCCTTTAGTTTACTGTATTATATTTATACGTGGCCCTAATTTATACGACAATAGCAATCTAACACGCAAAATACTCAACACACGTAAATATCACAAAGTATATCTTTAACGATTTCTCTTGCTAAAGTCTACAGTCTACGTTTACGGCACTCCAAATCTTTAATGTTAATTAGTTCGTAGTCTTGGCAATATGTTAAAAAAAAATCGTATATTCGGAAAAGAGTAGAAAAGCAGCAAAGCAAAAGCAAAAGCAACCTTAAAATGTGTAAAGCAAATTCAACTAGTCAAATTTAATACGTTTAAGTTAAGGTACTAACCCCAAATACACTCATTGATTTGGCTTCAGATATTGATTGATTGATTGATCGATTGACACCGCATTACCTGAGTACGTGTCCGTTGGTTCAGCAGAAAGTATGTTTGTTTCCCTTGAGCGGTGTGAAATCGGAATTATTACCACTATCGTTAGGTTATGGATGTGCCCTAAGATCCCCGATCAATATATATACCATACTATATACTATAGTTTTATATGTGTCTATATAAATACGCTACCACATAAATCTATAATCGAGTGTGCGAAGGGAGCAGTAACTCAAATATTCGATGCATAAAGCAGATCGCAATAAAAGTGCATATTATGGAAATGCGAAAATGTAAACCAAACATGATATATATTTGTTTTGGGGGGAAAGGTCTTTAAGCTGTGTTAGAAATTCTTTCAAATTTCAATTTTTATTGAATTAAAAAATTAATTTTCTTTCGAATTCAAATTTTGCGCCCTACTGGACCCCAAAAGTATGCATTAAATACTTCAAACTTCCTCGAATTCGCCGGACTTAGTTCGAATTTTGCCCGCTGGGAACGAATTCGCTTCACTCCGAATCAAATTAACTCCGAAACTTGAAAAGTAAATGGTGGCGCAACCTGCACGGGCATTTCAAGAAAGCGCCACCTATTCGGACAGCTACAGCAACTTAACCGGTAAGGCGAATTCAACCGATAAAATATTTATCGGCGCCAAAATGTATTTTAAACAAGAATTTAAATATTTGAAAGAATATTGTGTACAACAAGTTGATTCGGCAATTCATCTGCAATACGTGTTTAATAACTACAAAATAACTTTTAGATTGTAATTTTAGGCTCTTATATGGGTAAAACTGATTTTTTTCATCTTTAAGATCCTTGAATTTGGAAAACTAGACAACAGTACGTATGAGTAATAAATTTTAAATTTTCTCTAAAGTATTTTATATTAAATCCCTTACAAAGCCAAATGGCTACTAAATTAATGGGTAAGTTTAAAACGCCTTTTAAAAGTTTAATTTTCTTGCAATCTGGTTTCGAGTCTCCCAAGCCTCATTAGAAAAACCCGTTCCGCTCGATCCCATTAGCCGCCACTATCATAATACCAACTTATTGAAACTTATTGGCAGTTTAAAAACAACGAGCCTTGTTGCTCTCTAATTGACTGCCGCCCAGGCGAGGCGTCGACTAATAAATTGACGGCCGGGCACACGAATGGCCCGGAAAGCCCACCTCTCTCGCTGGTTTACACATGTCGGGCACAAACTGCCGCTAATTGTGCCCCGGCAGCCCCAAAAACTGACCCCGAAAAAAGCTTTGCGAAAGCAAGGCGCTTACACACTCACACACTCGCGTGCATTTCCCATTTCCCCCGCGCTCAAGCGACAGACATTAAAAGTCCATTAAAAAATTATGTTCGCCATGGCGTGCTCGACTCCTGTTGGGGCGTTTGACTGTGTGAGCAGGGAGTCCCGACTTGGGCGCAGGCAATTTGTGCACTCGGAAATATGATGATTGCGATGTTTGGAAGTCATATTTAAAGGCGGATAAGTATCAAGGCAGAGGAAAAGGGCATTTTTCAGAGACAAAAATCATTTTTTAGGACCTATTTTGATGTGTTTCAAATGGGCTTGTTCTAGTTCGATCAGTTTTCTTTATATTTTTTTAGATATTAGTTTCAATTATTTTATAAAAATATATATAAGGCTACTTTCCTTCAATGATATTACATTCTTTAATTCTTAACACATATTTTACTATAACATAATTTCCCAAGCATGGGTTGTATACCAACTTATTAAAGGCTGAGGAATAGACTGAAGTAAGAATCCACTCCCAGGAGTTATACATTTAATCCCTAGTATTTAAAAACCGTTTTTTATAGTTGGAAATTTTGTAGCTATATATTTAATATTATTTTTTTAATTTCAAACACATTCGCATAGGTATATTATTATCTTTTCTCGACCCATTTAAGATTACACAGCAAAAAATACTACAGTTTTGTAAAGAATAAGGCATTTTTGGGATAAATTCTTTTTAAAACCTTATCCTTTTTCGGGAATTATTTGAAAATCGTTAAAAACCGTTTCACAGATAGAAAATCCACTCAAAATATTCTCCACTGGGTTGTTTTGGGATATTAAATTAGCTTTGTTAGCAGCAACACATCCTTGTAACTAGCAATATTATTATTACTAACTTCCAAGTTCAGAGGGCATACCCTCAATTCCCTCAGTGTAAAACCGGCGACCTTAATGGCCCAGTTGAGACTATATTTAGAGTGCAAGAATCTACTGCCGCTGCTACTGCTGGCAGCCGGGCAGGCCAGGCATAATTGTAATTGCAAATTGCATATTGCGATGTTGCGCTGTTGCGCTGTTGCCCACATACAGTGACATCGATTGCAGCGGCAACGGCGCGGCGGCAATGCAAATGTCCAACGTATTGATTGCATTAATTAATTAATTTGTGACTTAATTTCATGGGCTTGCGGCAATCAGCGCGCCGTGCACGCACCGCTGCCGAAATGTATTAATATTGCACTGTGGAGCGAGGGGCCGCGGCCTCTGATGCGGCGCACGTGTGTGTGTCTGCCTTGTTATTAATTGAAATTTAATGGCACAAAATATTTTTATTTATTTATTCGACTGCAATTGCATTTATGCGCACTTCCGTCGCCCCCACACACGCATTTTGCTGCAGCGGCGGCACATCCACTGAAACAACAACACGGCATCGATGGCACCGCCGACGGCGGCTGGCATTTAACATCAAAAGCCCTGCCCAGACCAGACAAACCCCCTTCTCCCCCTCCCTGCACCGACCTGCCACGCCCCCGCCCCCTGGTTATATGGCCAACGAGCTTGTAATTGATTTCACTTAAAAATTAAATAATGCATGCGGTTTTTACTCTAAAATGGATTTTCCAAATGCTGCCGCCTCGCCCTGCCTTTGCCAATGCTCCTCCTGCTCCTCCTGCTCATCCTCTATGGCCCCCTGGCCGCCGCCCGTGTTAAATTAAATATGAAAATAAATATCAACATAATTGAAATGGCAACGAAGGCAGCAGGAGCAGCGGAAAAAAGCGGCGGAGCAAAAAGTAAAATCAGCAAAGGCAGCCAAAGCGACCGACACTGTGCAGCTGGGCGACGTAATTGATGAAATTATTTAAGAATTATTTCACAAATGCGGCGTGACAATTATGCGGGCCTATAGCCCAGATCATGAACTGGGTGCAGAGAGAAAAATTGGGGAAGCTAATTAAAAACCAATGATACAAACAAGTCAATTTAGAAGACAAAATAGTAATCTTAACAGTTTTAAGCAAGGCCATAAATCTATTTTTTAGGTGGAATTACTGGGGATAATTTTATGTTGTATATTAAATAAAGTAAGAGAAGGTACATTAAAAATAAAAAATAATTGAATTTTTAAAAATAAAAATTATGGGCCAAACTCTGAATCCGACTTAAAAAAAGATTGCTGGGACGTATAATAGTTTCACTTTCTTTGAAGTAAATTGGTATCCAAGTGATTAAAAATGGTAAAATCACATTTATTTGGTTATTTTAAATGTTATATTAATAATAAGAAAATAAATATTTATGCATAATAGCAAGAACATTTAAAATTCTATTCTTAATCAATTTATATTTCTTTTTCATTTTAATTTGTTCACCTGCATTGTACCTATTAACGAACATCGAAAAGCCACCCAATTTCTCAGCGTGCACCTGGCATATTAAAATGGGCAAATAATAAAGCAGAAATTGTATTTAAACGCAGCCTGTAATTAATTATCTGCATTGGCCGCCTCTCCGCGACGGCGGAGTTCTGTGTTGATCGCATGCCAAACAGTGCCCACAATAAATTAATGAACCGAAAAACAATTATCATAAATAGCAGCGGCAGGCTGCGACTCGTATTCGCTACACTTTTGCCATGAACTGATTCGCGATTCCACGCTGTTGCGAATTCTTTGTGAAATATTCAACATATTGCAACTACATTTTGCGACAAATAAATACAAAATGACACTCTCCCAATTGATTTTTAGCATAAAACCGAATTTGCACTCGATATATGCATAATTGGTTGCAATTTCCCTTTAATTTTGCACTTAAGAATAATACGCTGACTCTCGAAACAGAAGTTCCCGAGAACTCCAACGGCCAATGCCAACTGAAGCAAAATGCTGTTGGCCAGCAATATCTCTTGCCTTAATTAATTAAAAATTATATTTGCATTCATTTTCGCCCGTATTCTTGACATGCAATCGCCGGAGCAATAAAAAGTACAAATTCCTGCACATTTCCACGAACATTGCTGGCGACACAGGGGCAGCAAAAAAGTATCTGGAGAAAAGACAACAGAGGCAGCGGCAATTAAAACGCGAAATCGCCAGGCACTTGGTCTACTCGGCAGTCGGATTCCCAGACCTGCTCAGCAAATGTTTGTTGCGCCGCCTAATTCGCCCTAAAAGTGTTTGAAGCCCGGGTCTCGAGTGTCCGCATATGGCGGCGATTGCACCAGCGATTCCATTCTGATTCCGATTCCTCGGCCGATCCCAGGCCGCTTCCCCACCCTGAGCACTGGGAACCCAGAACTCAGAGCTCAGAACTGGGGGCATGCGAACTGCCGGCTAATCAGCGGCACGTCAAACGCCTACGCAAGAATGCGCCCGCGGAAAAAAGCGAAATGCGAATCGCGAGTTGCGAAACTGGATATGGCTGAGTGGAGGGATGAAGCCGGAGGATGGCCAAAGACGATGACAGGGCAGGCAATCCGAATCCAGGCCACCAGTGGAGGCAATCGACAATTGTCTCGGGCAACTGCGAGGCTCCAAGGGGCTAAAAGTTGGCGTTGCGACAAATTTTTCTAACCTGCAGGAGGAGAACTCAAGGGGCATATAAGTTGGTACGCTTAAATTATGCTTCAAAAAAGGGTTTCCCTATTGGCTAAAAGGGGTGCGAGGGAGATGGAGATATGCATGCAGCAAGGCGGCTGTTTCCGAGTTCTCAAACCTAATTGCTTGTAACCTTTTAAGGAATGGTCCGATCTGAACAATGTTTGGCTTATAATTTCAATTTTATTTTACATTATTTATATTTTCTAAAAATCTTAACGGGGTAGCAACCATTCGGCTTACTCGAAAGCCATCTAGTTACTCGATCTTACTTTTATTCTTCGCCTAGCGCCCTTCTTCTCCACGGCGTCTTCGGCAGCCCCCTGGTCCCCATTTTGTTTGTCGTTGCCCGTTTTGCGTGCGCACTTTTAATTGCAATTGAATTTTAATTACTGCGTTGTCAGCAAAGAATGTTGCAGCCAGTCGTTTAAGTGCCGACAGGCAGGGCGAGAAGAGACAATGAGTTGGGAGCTCCAAGAGCAACAGGAGCAGCAGAAACATGAGCCGAAAAAGCAGGCGGAGATCGGGGGAGCAGCTGCTCCTGACGGGATGGCCCAGCTCCAGCCCCAGCTCCCCTGGCTCCCGCTCCTTTGACTTATTTTACGGCTTTGTCGTGGAGAGGCAGCAATTAAATGAACGACAGCCGACGGCAGTTGACGTTTTAAAAGTCGCGTTTGCGTTTGCGTTTGCCTTCGCCTTCGCCTTCGCCTTTGCCTTTGCCCTTGCCTTTCATTAATCAGCAGCAATATAAATGTGATGATCCGATAACGTTTATCGACTGCTGATGACTCTATTTACTGCCCCCCAGCCATGGGCATAGATAACCTAATGAGAAACCTCGCCCCCATTGCCTCACGCCCATACCCATCCGCAATTAGGAATGTCTGGCCTTCTGATTGAGTCTTGTGAATCGCGACTGATGGGCTCTTGTCTGGCGCTCAGACAATTTAGCCAAGATTCAAGATGCTTCGGGTAAATTCATCAAACGCCTTATAATTGATTTAAGATTTATCAGCGAGTTAATGGGCAGTTAAATGGTAAAGGTTGGGAATAACCGATACCCCTGGCTATCAAACACTTAGATGGGTTAAAACTCCGACTCTGGTATGACATAAACATTTAAATGTAGATTATTAGAGAATTCCACCACAAATTCATAGAGGTATCCCACATTAAAATCGGGATACAATTAGTCAAGTTATGAAAGTTAGAAGTGCAGTTTTGGGTATTTATTTTGGAAGCCACTGGAATTACCGAAAAATCGAACATGAAAATGGGTTAAAATTTCGACCCTCGTATAACACAAACATTTAAATGTAGATTATTAGAGAATTCCACCACAAATTCATAAAGGCATCCCACATAAGAATCGGGATCCAATTAGCGAAGTTATGAAAGTTAGAAGTGCAGTTTTGGGTATTTATTTTGGAAGCCACTGGAATTACCGAAAAATCGAACATGAAAATGGGTTAAAATTTCGACCCTCGTATAACACAAACATTTAAATGTAGATTATTAGAGAATTCCACCACAAATTCATAAAGGCATCCCACATAAGAATCGGGATCCAATTAGCGAAGTTATGAAAGTTAGAAGTGCAGTTTTGGGTATTTATTTTGGAAGCCACTGGAAAGACGGAAAAGTCGAACATGAAAATGGGTTAAAATTTAGACCCTCGTATAACACAAATATTTAAATGTAGATTTTTAGAGAATTCCACCACAAATTCATAAAGGCATCCCACATAAGAATCGGGATCCAATTAGCCAAGATATGAAAGTTAGAAGAGCAGTTTTGGGTATTTATTTTGGAAGCCACTGGAAAGACGGAAAAGTCGAACATGAAAATGGGTTAAAATTTAGACCCTCGTATAACACAAATATTTAAATGTAGATTTTTAGAGAATTCCACCACAAATTCTTTGAAATCGGGATACAATTAGTCAAGTTATGAAAGTTAGAAATGCAGTTTTGGGTATTTATTTTGGAAGCCACTCGATTTAGGGAAAATCGAACATGAAAATGGGTTAAAATTTCGACCCTCGTATAACACAAAAATTTAAATGTAGATTATTAGAGAATTCCACCACAAATTCATAAAGGCATCCCACATAAGAATCGGGATCCAATTAGCCAAGCTATGAAAGTTAGAAGTGCAGTTTTGGGTATTTATTTTGGAAGCCACTGGAATTACCGAAAAATCGAACATGAAAATGGGTTAAAATTTCGACCCTCGTATAACACAAAAATTTAAATGTAGATTATTAGAGAATTCCACCACAAATTCATAAAGGCATCCCACATAAGAATCGGGATCCAATTAGCCAAGATATGAAAGTTAGAAGTGCAGTTTTGGGTATTTATTTTGGAAGCCACTGGAATTACCGAAAAATCGAACATGAAAATGGGTTAAAATTTCGACCCACGTATAACACAATCATTTAAATGTAGATTATTAGAGAATTCCACCACAAATTCATAAAGGCATCCCACATAAGAATCGGGATCCAATTAGCCAAGATATGAAAGTTAGAAGTGCAGTTTTGGGTACCTATTTTGGAAGTCACTGGAATTACGGGAAAATCGAACATGAAAATGGGCTGAAATTTCGACCCTCATATATCAAAATTATTTATATGTAGATTATTAAAGAATTCCACCACAAATTGATAGAGGTATCCCACATAAGAATCGGGATCCAATTAGCGAAGTTATGAAAGTTAGAAGTGCAGTTTTGGGTACCTATTTTGGAAGCCACTGTAATTACGGGAAAATCGAACATGAAAATGTGTTAAAATTTCGACAATCAAATAAAAGAAATATTTAAATGTAGATTACTAGAAAATTCCACCACATAATAATAACTTAGGTTCTGGAACACAGAAGATCTGTTTTGTTTTCCCTTAAATAAAATGTTGTCAAGGGGATCGGATAAAGTTGTTCTATAATTAGAAACTACAATTGTTTGTTTTTCGAACTATGTTATGATTTCTGATTATTTTATAAATACGAAAATTGAAGTAATTTTTCGATTCAACGATTCCACATGGACGCATAATTAGGTTCATTTGGAAACTATCCACATAACATAAAATAATTAGAGCCCGTAATTTTTTTTAGTAAAACAGTAGTTCTGTAACTGTCAAAGCACCATGTACCTTGTGCTAATGCTCTGTATTTTAGCTCTTAATTCTTTGCAAGGGGAAGCCAAGTTCAAGAGCCTTCACTGCAATGTCAACGAAGTGGACTATCTTGAGGTTACATTGTGCAAACTTAAAGCTATTAATCGGTATAAAAACTCTGCTAGTATTCACTTCAAACTTAAGCAAGAGATCAACAAGGCAACCGTGAGTTAGGATCCTATGAAATCCGAACCAATTTTAATAAATTAATACTTAAAGGTTCGTTTGGAATTTTTTAAAAGGGCCAACGGCTGGAAGCCTTTTTTATATAACATCTCTACGAATTTATGCGACTTTCTCAACAATAAGAACAATTTAATTATTGGTATTTTTTATGCCTACTCAAGGCCACATCTCGCACAAAATTATACGTGTCCTTTTAAGGTGAGTAAAACTGATCTAATTCCTAACATTCTACTACTTACGGAAAATATAATAATTGCAGAAAAATGAAGTAATAGAAATGAACAATTTTGAATTGGACATGAATCAATTTCGAAATCGTTTTCCCATCGAAACGGGAGAGTACGCAGCACACATAAGTTTTATACATCGGCAGAAGGTAATTGTCACCTTTATATTTACAGTGGAATATGCCAATTATAGGGAAATATAAACAACGTAACTTCTGACACCAAAATAAAATAAAATTCAAATTTCACTTCATAAGAATGTAATGTGTTTTTGTAACATTTATTATAATAATAAATATTTGTTTATTTTATATTTTAAGTCTTTCGCTAATGAATTTAAAATGTAATTAAATGCCATTTTGGCCATGTTTTCTGACTTAATGGCTGAATAAATTATACAAAAAGTTCTCTGAGAACAACAACAATATACCTAAAAAGACCGAGAATAGGTTTAGAGAAGAAATTTGTCTAGCAAGTCAGGTGCACCAGAATGGGACCACTTACTTATAGACAGACCCAAAAATGAGCGGCCGACTGCGGGTGACATTTCCCCGGGGCGGCCAACTCCACCAATCAACGGCGAAAATAACAAAATGTCAAACAGAACGCATGCAACAATTTATTTAAATACCTCAACCTCATCAAATTTAAGTTAACACACCCCAAGCATCAGCATCGAGCATCAAGCATTACGACAGACGACGGGGCCAGAGCGAAATGAAAATGAAAATGAAAATTCAATTTTCCACCTAAACGCAGACACCGCATCAATTTTGAAAATGCTTTTGCCCGGCAATGAAAACGATTTGTTGTGTTTGACGAAGAGCCAGGCGGCGAGTGGTGGCCCAACGGGGCAAAGGGTGTGGAAAATCCGGGGAAAATCGGGGGAAAGTGGCAAAGGAGCCCAAGTGGAGCCCAGACAGAGAGCACCACTCAAACGGCAGCCAAGAAGTCAACGCAGAACGACGTCGTCGTTTCGGATGTCGATGCTAAAGAGATGCAGGCGGTTCGAAGCTGCACAGGGAAACTCAAGGGTCGGGAAATGGTACCCAACCAACACTGTAATGAAAAACGAAAAAAAAAATATGACAAATAAAGCAATAAACTATTTTTTTGAAATCTTTAAAATGGTAAGAAGTTTATATCTCCATTATTTTTGGGTCCTAAAAATCACATAAAAGTATTTTTCAAAAATAAAATTGTGAAACTACCACAGTAACGAATTTACTTAAACATAATATTTAATAAAAATGTTGATATGTTTTAAACATAATATTTAATAATAATGTTTTTAATATGATTTTACCAAACTTCTGAAAAACAATTTCAAGTATTGCATACTTTTTTGTAAAACATTAAGCAGATAACGGATAATATTAGAGATATAAGAACTATCTTTTTAAATATTTCGGCCCCTCAAGAGATAA